>NW_025727371.1:0-707527 GCF_021461385.2 Schistocerca piceifrons
ACTCTTAGAAGATTCACTCTTCCTATATATAAGTCGGGATTGTCCCTTTTGTATTCAATCCCGCTGCAAATTCTGTGTTTCGTGGTCAATGTGAAGGTCCAAAGGATACAGTAAACCTAAACTGGTGCATCGGAATCTAATACTGGTCTCCCAGGAGCCGCTCAAACCACAAACTCTTAGAAGATGTACATTAGTATTCAATCCCGATGCAATTACTGTGTTTCACGATAAATGTGAAGGTCCAAGGGATATAGCAAACCTGCACTGGTGCATCGGAATCTAATACTGGTCTCCCTGGAGCCGCTCGAACCACAAACTCTTAGTAGATTCACTCTTCTTGTACTTAAGTAGGCATTGCCCTTTCGTATTCAATCCCAATGCTATTTCTGTGTTTCATGGTCAATGTGAAGGTCCAAGGGATACAGTAAACCTGCACTGGTGCATCGGAATCTGATACAGGTCTCCCATTATCCGCTCAAACCACAAACCCTTGGGAGATTCAGGCTTCTTCTACTTAAGTCGGCATCGTCCCTTTTGTATTCAATCCCAATGCAATTTCTGTGTTTCATGTTCAATGTGAAGGTCCAAGGAATACAGTAAACCTGCACTGGTGCATCGATTTTCTAATACTGGTCCCCCAGGAGCCGCTCAAACCTTAAACTCTTAGAAGATTCCCTCTTCTTGTACTTAAGTTGGCATTGTCCCTTTTGTTTTCAATCCCGATGCTTTTTCTGTGTTTCATGGTCAATGTAAAGGTCCAAGGGATACAGTAAACCTGCACTGGTACATCGGAATCTAATACTGGTCTCCCAGGAGCCACTGAAAGCACAAATTCTTAGAAGATTCACTCGTCTTGTACTTAATTTGGCATTGTCCCTTTTGTATTCAATCCTGATGCAATTTCTGTGTATCATGGTCAATGTGAAGGTCCAAGGGATACAGTGATCCTGCACTGGTGCATCGGAATCTAATACTGGTCTCCCAGGAGCCGCTCAAACCACAAACTCTTAGAGGATTCACTCTTCTTGTACTTAAGTCGGCAATGTCCTTTTTGTATTCAGTCCCGATGCAATTTCTGTGTCTCATGGTGAATGTGAAGGTCCAAGGGATACAGTAAACCTGCACTGGTGTATCGGAATCTAAAAATGGTCTCCCAGGAGTCGCTCAAAGCACAAATTCCTAGAAGATTTACTCTTCTTATATGTAAGTCGGGATGGTCCCTTTTGTATTCAATCCCGATGCAAATTCTGTGTTTCATGGTCAATGGTCATGGTCATGGTGCAAGGGATACAGTAAACCTGCACTGGTGCATCGGAATCTAATACTGGTCTCCCAGGAGCCGCTCTAAGCACTAACTCTTAGAAGATACGCACTTCTTGTACTTAAGTCGGCATTGTACCTTTTGTATTCAATCGCGAAGCAATTTCTGTGTTTCATGGTCAATGTGAAGGTCCGAGGGATACAGTAAACCAGCACTGGTGCATCGGAATCTAATACTGGTCTCCCTGGAGACGCTCAAAGTACAATCTCTTAGAAGATTCACTCTTCTTGTACTTAAGTCGGGATTGTCATGTTGTATTCAGTCCCAATGCAATTGCCTTTTTGACATAACAATCAGTGTGAAATCATTGTCCCTCAATCAATCCTGCAGGTGTTTGACAACGTGAGACCATGGCTTTATGGAGCATCACCTAGAATTAGCTGCCGTCTTTTCTGACATGATTTTAAATCAATGCTATCATCACTGTTTCTTTTGCTTAAGGTTTTGAGTCTAGGAATTATGCAATCAATCAGCAGTTTATTTCTTTCTTACGTGATCTTTTTTCTCCTCCCTAGTCCCCTTTCTTCTTTCATTTGGTAGCCTCGAGCAAATTGAATATTCCTGCTTTTGTTTGTATTTATTAATCTGTTTGTGCCCCTAATTCTTAAAAGACTTCATTATGACACTAATACTCTGAAGCAGCAAATTTGGGGAAAAAGAGCTGCATTCATTTATGCTGTTGTAAAATGGAGGAATTGATTGTAGTTGGAAAAAAAATCTGCCTTTTACAGCTGCTGATTTTTGTCATTTATTTTACGTAGCCCACCCATGATCTACAATCAGGTCTTCCTTTTTATGTTGTATTTTTTATAAGAATGTTGAAATATAGATGATTGTTATGCATCTTTGCAGCAGCTGAACTTAAAAATGTTATTTGTTGTCTTTTTTAAATTAAATTGTTATGTTTAAGAAGTGAATTAAATAATTGTTACCTGTGACATAATTTTGTAGCAGCTCAAATTAAATGCTGGTCTTCAATACTTTAATTCTTATAGTTTGGGGTATGATTGTTGTAATTAGAAAATGAATGTGTGCCTTGTGCACTATGTTGTTACAGTAATTTGGAGTTTATTTTGTACATCATCTGGTGTAAATTATAAGAATTTAAGCAAAAACTTCTGTCTCTCAACAGCTTTCTTAATAACACTATTCCAGTAACTGGATATGCATATTGAAATATCTGTGTTGTATATTAGATTCTATGACCTGTACCGAGGCAATATTTTGCGGTTGCAAATTTTCTTGACTATTATTAAGTGTGTGTGTTTGTGTGTGTTGCTTATGCCCTACATACGAGTCCTCCAATCTACTGATGATCGGACCAATGTACGACATGCCAAAATGCTACGGCTGCATGGGGAGATACAATTAAATCCCATCCCCCCCCCTTCTCTCTCTCTCTCACACTCTCTCTCTCTCTCTCAAAGATCGGCAGGTTCAGGAATCTAACACAGAAAGAAATTAATCACAGTTTCTTTTTCATCTCTATCATACAATGTAGTCCAATTTTTTGCTAATACAGAAATAACATTTTGTGATTTATGTTGTGTACTCTTCAAAAGATCTAATGATGTCCTCATTCCTTTCTTATAAACAAAACAAGAAAAAATGACAATAATTGTCATTAAAATAAAACACACAACAGTGTCTCCATAGCATCAATGAGCACATCCTTTCAGCACCTTTGACCCAGGCAGTGAACACAGCAGCGGTCAGTCTATGACTTGCTGTAGGTGAATCCCAGTCAGCTGCATTGCTCATGCACCCCACATAAATAATAATAAACAAAATCTAACAATACACATAACCAAGGCTTGATTTGTGACAGTATACCGCTGATGACGAAAAAAATTGGACCCAAAGATTTTGAGATGTGGTACAATAGAACTTTTGCTCTAGTTGAAACGGTAAGATGCAAATGTTGTATTCACACTTTTAAAAAGCTCAGAAAAGTATTATAACTTTTTCAGAAGTCTAAATCAAACTATGGAAACTCTCAGTAGGAACTTAGAAATATAGGAAATGATAGAGTGCTACTTACCATAAATACATGTTAAGAAGTCTATTTTTTTTTCTTTTAACAAATCTAGCACTGCATATTACTGCCAAATTAGTCATTACCTATGATTGCCCCAGTGGCAGAAGTATGTATAATAATGTCAAAACGTTTGTGACACTACACACTAGGAGAAGCTCAAGTTTCAGATACACGTTGATTGCGTTCTTGATGATGCTATCTACATGTTCATCCACACTCTGCAAACCACTATGAAGAGTATGACAGAGGGTACATCTCACTGTACCAGATATTAAAGCTTGTTCATGTTTCAAGACCATTTAACTCTTTCTCTGCATGCTGTAATTAATCTAATATTGTCCTCACGGTTCCTATGGGAGCAATAGTTACAAGGTTGTAGCATATTCCTAGAGTCGTCTTTTGGTAAGCATACTTTCTTAGGATAGTGTACATCTTATCTTGAAGCGTCTGCCAATTCAGTTATTTCAGCATCTCTGTGACACTCTCCCTTGGGTCAAACAAACCTGTGACCATTTGATCTGCCCTTCTCTGCATGCGTTCAAATCCCCCATTAATCCATTTTGATACAGGTCCCACACATTTGAGCAATATTCTAGGATGGATCATACAAACGATTTGTAGAATGACTGCATTTCTATGGTATCCTACCCAAAAAAAATCTAACTCTTTCGCCTGCCTTACCCCTGAGTGGGCCCATATGACTGTTCCATTTCATATCCCTACAAAGTGCTTCACCCAGGTAATTGTATGAATAGACTTAATCCAAGCAAGACACCCTGATACTGTAGTCATACCACACTGCGTTTTCTTCATTTTGCAAAATGCACGATTTCACATGTCTGAACATTTAAAAGAAAGTTTGAAATTATCAAGATCTGACGAATGTTTGTACAATTTCTTTCAGACTGTACTTTATTCTAGATAAACGCACTATCTGTGAAAAGAGTGCTTTACTATTAATATTGTCTGCAAAGTCACTAAATTACATGAACACGAACAGCAATGGTCACAACATACCTCTCTATGACACATCTGAGGTTACTTCTACATCAGATGATGACTCCCCAGCCAAGATAACATGTAAGTCATTCCTACCAAAGTATCCTCAATTCCAGTGACAAATTTCACTCGATACCCCTCACGGTAGCAATTTTGATAACAAGCATCGATCTGGCACTAAGTCAAAAGCTGTTCAGAAATCGAGAAATACTGCCTGCACCTGTCGAGTCAGGAAGACGAAAGTTTTAAGGTCAGGTTGACAAAACCGATTTTTAATACTCTTGGAAACAACCCTAAAGTTTCTGACGTAGTTCAGGGGAATGACAAAGGGATCTTTGACAGGCTGGATTAAATCTAGGCGGCGTCTCAGACCGACCAGAGTTACAACTTTAAAGGCTTCTACGCTGCGCAAATACAACGGACTGTTGGAGGAAGAATGCAAAGGCAGCTTCTAGTAATGTGCAATTGCTATTCTGCATGGTCTTTAATGGCAATTATCAAATTTTAAAAAATTAAGAATAACAATAACACAGTACACAACAGGAAGCGTACAGCTGACTTTCCCTGATAGTTCCTTACATTACCTTGCCTTGATTTTTTTTTTTTTTAATGATAATGTTTCTAAGTCTTTCCTGGTTTCCATTGAAAGGTTTGGATTGTTTCAAAGATTAATTTACACATTTTTTAATATTTTAATGTATTCTAGGACAGGAACTCAAAGAGCACAAGTATAAAAAAACTGCATGTAAGACATTCATGTAAAGCTTCCCATTTTTAACTGCAAGGTAATGCCAGTCTATTTTGTTACAAGAAAATGAATCGAGACTTAGTTCTCCAGAGCTGATACTATTATAAGGAGTTGTGATGGAAGAACATGAGTTCCAAACAATGGATGCCTTGGATCTGTTTGCTGCTGCTTCTTTTTAATCTCTGCTGCTAATCCCATGAGTGAAAGATCTCTACCAATGAAAAAGTAGATTTGAATGACATCAAGTTTCTTCTCTTGTCGATAGTTGTTTCTACTGAAGAGAAATGAGTCTGGTCATCTTTGTCCATTTGCAGTAATTCAAAGGTGTCGTGGCACCTGACATGTATGCTTGAAAATAACAAACGATCAATATTTTAATTAACAAAAGTACTGACAGCTGTAAGCTGTATTTATCACATTCAAAAAGTTTGTAATAGCTGTGGACTCTTGTTTTATCATGTCAATCCATTTGTGCCAATGGCTAACAGAGTACCATTCACGATCATGTCAAGTGGCAATAACAGTTTGCTTGCATCATAAATATTGAGTGTCAAAAGTTAATTCTAACAATATGAAATAGGACAGATTGCTACTCACCAGTTAGAGCAGGCAATGGGCAGCAGACAAGCATACTGAAAGAAAAAGAAACTGTCAGATACTATATACTCAAAAAAACACTTAGGTACTGAAGGAATTATCCAAATACCAAATAGGGCTGAAATCAGTAAATGTGACATACATGTGAAGACAGAAAAATAATTACAGTTTCAGAAAAAACTGGACGATTTATTCAAGAGAAAGAGCATCACAAATTGGATGAGATGGTCCACCTCTGGCCCTTATACAAGTTTGGCTCTGGCTGATTGAATTGTTGGATGTCCAACAGAGGGACATCATGCCAAATTCTATTCAAATGTCACGGTAGATAGTCAAAATCTCGAGGTGGTCTAACGGCCCTGCTCATAATGCTCCTTACATTCTCAATTGGGGAGAGATCCAGCAACTTTGCTGGCCAAGGTAGGGTTTGGCAAGCACAAGGACAAGCTGTGTGCGGACAGGCATTATCTTGCTGAAATGTAAGCAATGTATGGCTTGCCAAGAAGGGAAACAAAATAGGATGTACAGTATTGTCAACAGACAACTATGCTGTAGGGGTGACATCCATGTCACCCCTACAGCATAGTCGTCTGTTGACCAAAAGGGATCTGTTACGAAAAGAAATCGCACCCCAGATCATCAGTCCTGGTAGTTGGACCGTATGGGATGTGACATTCACGGTGGTATCCCACCGTCTGGGGCGTCTTCAGACACATCTGTGCTGATCATTGGGCCTCAGTTCATAGTGGGATTCATCACTGAAGCCAATTATATTCCAGTCAATGCAATTCCAGACCAGGGACGTGCCTGGGGACACACCAGATAGCAGTGCGATACCAACCCGGGTGCTGGCTGCCATACAGCCAAACGAGGACTGATGGTCTACTGTGCCATTTCTTTTCATAACAGGACCCCTTTGGTTGTCATCTGTGTCACCATTACAACACAGATATCTGTTCACGATATTATAAACCCCATTTTGTTTCTCTTCATGACAAGCCATCATTTGCTTACATTTCAGCAAGATAATGCCTGCCCACACACAATTCGTCTTCATACTTGCCACACGTTATCTTTGCCAGCAAGGTCACGGGATCTCTCCCCAACTGAGTATGTCTGGGGCATTATGGGCAGGGCCACCCAACCAGCTCATGATTTAGACAATACAATGCGCCACTTGGATAGAATTTGGCTTGATGTCCCTCAGTAGGACATCCAACAAATCTCTCAATGCCAAACTTGTTCAAGAGTCAGAGGTGGACCAACTTGCTCAATTTGTGAAGCTCTTTCTCTTGAATAAATGATTCAATTTTTCTGACATTGTAATTTTTTTTTTGTCTGTGCACGTACATCACATCTACATATTTCCATCCCACACAGATAATTCTTTCATGCTGCATAATGTTTATTTTTATCTTACGAGTGTAATCTAATGGACAGAGCCCACCTCAGCATAGGGAGTCTCTGCTGGTTGGGAGTGTGGAGGTGGACAGACAGAGAGAGGTGTACTAGGGGGACAGTAACAGTGTGTGAGGTTGGAATGGGAGCAGGGGAGGGCATTGAGGTGTGGGGCCACAGGAACGAAGCCTAGAAACTCTAGCTGCGACATATTCTTCACTCCTGTAAACCCCCGTTACCTAAACCTTTGCTAGTCTCTCTGTCTCACATATCTAGGCCTTTACCTGCTCCCACCCCAGCCTCACACCACCACACCTGCTTGATGAGGACTGTCCCATACTTTCTAATATCTAAAAATCTTCCTTCAATGCGCCAGTCTGCCACTCAGTGTCTCCTCTAGGTGGGGAGCAGAAAGCTATCCTATTTCACATTATTGTTATTCCATCCCAGATTTCCCAATGCTTAAAAATTAATTTTAGGCTTGCCGTAAAGTATTACACAAACACTAAGTGGTTATTTTTTCTGATATTCAAATTATATTTTACTCTCATTTTTGTCCCTTTATCTAATCAACTTTGCAGTGTGACATTTCTGACGAAAGTACGAGTTATTCAGAAAGTAGGTAAAAAGTAGTGAATTCTTCCTTTGAATCACTCTCACTTTGTCTCAGGCGCGAGCAAATGTGTGTACCCGTGTATGCGTTTAGCTGTATCAAATTATCTTCCCCAACACACAAAATGGGGGTCATTATTCAATTTATCTTGAAAGTATGTGTGAAACACACTTTCCACAAAAATGCTCAGATGCATAACTCTCAAAATATGTGTTTGAACAATAGGTCTGGAATTTTTAAAGACAAGGTGAAGAAACCATTGGATTGTATAATTTTTTTATTAATCACAAAGAAACAACATGATTCAAAGACATCAACAACAGCATTGGAAGTTCAAGTGAATTGTCTGCCTCCAATTCTGATCACAGAGAAACACTCCAATAGGAAAGAGGGCACAACACCCTGCTCCATTTTCAAAAGCTGCAATGTCAAATATTACAACCTGTAACAAAAAAAGGTCATGTGATAAATATTGTTTACATATCGATTACAGTAACAGAGGCATATATGGTCTAATAGGAAGGGGGAACAGAAGGGCAGGACATGGGGAACAATGAACAGATGAGATGTGAAACCACGGTAAGTTAATAGTGGCGATAATGCCAGTTAATGACATGTGTGGGAAAAGCAACCACTCTTGCAACTCAGAGCTACTCTTGTTTCTGCAACTGATCTTCCGTTCTTTCATTTTTCCTATATTTCTCATGTTAATAATTCTAGTTATAGAAGGTTTTCTAACTAAAAGCTTATTAGCATTTTGTAATGAAACCGATAAACAATACAGTCTCATTCTCTAATGGAAGAACACAGTACATCGCGTTCGTAAATAACTTGATCTAACAAAACTTTTCATATGAGTATCTGGACATTCATTACATGACATTTAATTTTAAGTATCAATACAAACACTTACATAAAACATTATTTACACTCAAAACCCATTATTCAAAACTGATGTCCATATGTGTAACTGTTTACAGTAGCAATTATTAATATAGTTACTATTGCTAGCTTTAATATGGATTGTTAAAAAGTTTAGAACGTTAACTTAAAAATGAACTGTAAGCAAAATCTTTTCTGTTAAAAAGTTAATGTTGAAACCACTGGAGAAACATTATAATGTATTATTGTAGTCATCATGTACACTGAAATAAAAAAAAAAGAAAAATATTTGCAACACCAATAAGTAATTAACGTAGAGTAATGAAATTTCAGGAACATATATGTCTAAGTAACTTATTTAAGTGAGTAACGTTGCAAGATCACAGGATAATATAAGTGCGAGATACACCATTCCAATGTGATACACTAATACATTGAAATCCAGTGTAACTGCCCGAATGTAACGATGCAAACGTACATGCATTGTGCTGGATATGAGTTTGTGGGATGAAGTTCCATGCCTGTTTCACATTGTCTTCAAAACAGGGATGGTTAATGCTGTTTTTGGGAGACACTGGAGTTCTTCGATGATGTCCCGTGTGCACTGAATTGGAGCCAGACCTGGTGTTTAAACAGGTCAAGGCAACATGTTGACATACTGTACAGTATACACCCATGCCTCCATCTTTGCTACCCTCCCTGTTTACCTCTACCCTGTTGCTTCATAACCTGGGTTGTGAGTAACTGAATCCACTTTCTCTTCTTCCCCTTCTTTCCCCTCTCTCCTCCCCGATGAAGGAACAAAGTTCCAAAAGCTAGGATACGTAAATTTTCTGTTATGTTTTGTGTATCTATTGGATGTACTGGCCAGCCCCTCTATCTCTTTGTTAGTGTTTGTTTCACGTCTTTATATGAGATTTTCCATCATCACAATAATGTTAGTTTATAATTTATGGACAGCCTAATCCATTATTTCCTGTCAAGGTTTGAAACTTTAGTAAATCATAATTTTTGTCTTGGTAAAATAAAGGTGATTAGATGTTTCCCTCATGCACATGTAAGAGACTGTCAGTTCACATCTACGTTTATAATCTGCAATCCACCAGGAGGTGCAAGGTACAGGGTAAGTCCCATTGTACCAGTTATCAGGGTTTCTTGCTGTTTCATTCATGTATGGAGCGTGGAAGAATGATTGTCTGAATTTGTCTGAATGCCTCTGTGTGAGCAGTAATCATTCTAATCTTATCTTCACGACCTCTGTGAGAGCAATATGTGGGGGGTTGTAGTATATCCCTAGAGTAATCATTTAAAGACAGTTCTTGAAACTTTGCTAATACACTTTCTTGGGATAGTTTACAACTGTCTTCAACAGTCTGCCATTTCAGTTCCTTCAGTATCTCTGTGACACTCTCCCATGGATTAAGCAAACCTGTGACCATGCTGCCTTTTTTTGTATACACTCAATGTCTCCTGCTAGTCTTATCTGGTACAAGTCCCACACACTTTAGCAATAGTCTAGGGGAGGTCACACGAATGACTTGTAAGCATCTCTTTAGTAGACTGATTACACTTCCCCATTATTATACCAATAAACCAAAGTCTACAACCTGCTTTACCCACAACTGAACCTATGTCATCATGCCATTTCATATTCCTACAAAGTGTTACACACAGGTATTTGTGCGAGTTGGCAGATTCCGACAGTGACTCACCAATATTATAGTCACAGGATACTAAGTTTACACATTTCTAAACATTCAGAGCAAGTTGCCAATCACTGCACCATGTTGAAATCTCATCAAGATCTGACTGAATATATATATGCAGCTTCTATGAAATAGCACTTCATTACAGATAACTGCATCATCTGCAAAAATCCTGATTTACAGCAAGGTCATTAATGGACAAGAACTGCAAGGGCCCCAACACACTTCCCTGGGGCACACCTGAAGTTACTTCTACATCTGATGATGACTCTCCATCCAAGGTAACATGCTGTGTCCTTCCTATCAAAAAGTCCTCAATCCAGTCAAGAATTTCACTTGATACGCCATATGATCATACTTTTCACAGACAGTGTAGGTGTGGAACAGAATCAAATACTGTTAGGAAATCAAGAAACACTATCTACCTGTTGCCTTGATCCAACGCTTTCAGCAAGTTATGTGAGAAAAGTGAGAGTTGGATTTCATATCATCTATGTTTTTGAAAACCATGCTGGTTGATATTGAGAAGGTAGTTCCGTTCGAGATACCTCATTATGTTTGAGCTCAAAATATTTTTTAAGAATCTACAACAAATCGATGTCAAGGCTACTGGATGGTAGTTTTGTCACTCCTACAACCCTTCTTGCAGACAGGTGTGATCTGTAACTTTTTCCAAAAACTGGGTAAGGTTTTTTTGGATAGATTACAGTGAGAAGAGAGGATAACTCAGCCACAAATTCAATATTGAATCTGACTGCGATTCCATCGGGGTCTGGAGCTTTGTTTAATGATTTCAACTGTTTCTCAACACAACTGACACTAATACCTATTTCGTTCATTTTTTCAGTGTACGAGGATTGAACTGAGGCAGTTCTGGGTTTTTATTTGCAAAGGAACATTTGAAAAACGAGTTCAGAATTTCAGCTTTTACTTTGCTACCCTCAATTTCAGTTCCTGTCTCACTTGCTGGGGACTGGACACTAACTTTTGTGCCACTAACAGCCCTTACATACGACCAGAATTTACTTGGATTTTGTGAAATGTCATCTGACAATATTCTGCTACAGTAGTCATTGAAGGCTTCATGCATTGCTCTCTTGACAGCCAAACATGTTTCATCCAGCGTCTCTCAATCTATAATCCTACACTTTGTTTTACACCTATTATGCAGTAATCTCTGTTCCTTTAGAAGTTTTCTTTACAGTGACTGTATACCACGGAGGTTCCATCCCATTATGAACTGTTCTACTAGGAACCTATCTACTCAGTGCATGGTCAACTGTTCTTTTCAAGTAGAGGAAGAGCACCTCTACATGCTCCTGACCTGTGCTGAAAGTTTCGAGTTCGTCACTGAGATAAGATATTACTGATTTCTACTTAGTTAACTGAACGCATAATAAGAGGGAAACATTCCACGCAGGAAAATATATCTAAAAACAAAAATTATGTGACTTACCATACGAAAGTGCTGGCAGGTCGATAGACACACAAACAAACACAAACATACACACAAAATTCCAGCTTTCGCAACCAACGGTTGCTTCATCAGGAAAGAGGGAAAGACGAAAGGATGTGGGTTTTAAGGGAGAGGGTAAGGAGTCATTCCAATCCCGGGAGCGGAAAGACTTACCTTGTTGTTGTTGTGGTCTTCAGTCCTGAGACTGGTTTGATGCAGCTCTCCATGCTACTCTATCCTGTGCAAGCTTTTTCATCTCCCAGTACCTACTGCAACCTACATCCTTCTGAATCTGCTTAGTGTATTCATCTCTTGGTCTCCCTCTACGATTTTTACCCTCCACGCTGCCCTCTAATACTAAATTGGTGATCCCTTGATGCCTCAGAACATGTCATACCAACCGATCCCTTCTTCTGGTCAAGTTGTGCCACAAACTTCTCTTCTCCCCAATCCTATTCAATACTTCCTCATTAGTTATGTGATCTACCCATCTAATCTTCAGCATTCTTCTGTAGCACCACATTTCGAAAGCTTCTATTCTCTTCTTGTCCAAACTATTTATCGTCCATGTTTCACTTCCATACATGGCTACACTCCATACAAATACTTTCAGAAATGACTTGCTGACACTTAAATCAATACTGGATGTTAACAAATTTCTCTTCTTCAGAAACGATTTCCTTGCCATTGCCAGCCTACATTTTATATCCTCTCTACTTCGACCATCATCAGTTATTTTGCTCCCCAAATAGCAAAACTCCTTTACTACTTTAAGTGCCTCATTTCCTAATCTAATTCCCTCAGCATCACCCGACTTAATTAAACTACATTCCATTATCCATGTTTTGCTTTTGTTGATGTTCATCTTATATCCTCCTTTCAAGACGCTGTCCATTCCATTCAACTGCTCTTCCAAGTCCTTTGCTGTCTCTGACAGAATTACAATGTCATCGGCGAACCTCAAAGTTTTTATTTCTTCTCCATGAATTTTAATACCTACTCCGAATTTTTCTTTTGTTTCCTTTACTGCTTGCTCAATATACAGATTGAACAACATCGGGGACAGGCTACAACCCTGTCTTACTCCCTTCCCAACCACTGCTTCCCTTTCATGTCCCTCGACTCTTATAACTGCCATCTGGTTTCTGTACAAATTGTAAACAGCCTTTCGCTCCCTGTATTTTACCCCTGCCGCCTTTAGAGTTTGAAAGAGAGTATTCCAGTCAACATTGTCAAAAGCTTTCTCTAAGTCTACAAATGCTAGAAACGTAGGTTTGCCTTTCCTTAATCTTTCTTCTAAGATAAGTCGTAAGGTCAGTATTGCCTCACGTGTTCCAGTGTTTCTACGGAATCCAAACTGATCTTCCCCGAGGTTGGCTTCTACTAGTTTTTCCATTCGTCTGTAAAGAATTCGTGTTAGTATTTTGCAGCTGTGACTTATTAAGCTGATAGTTCGGTGATTTTCACACCTGTCAACACCTGCTTTCTTTGGGATTGGAATTATTATATTCTTCTTGAAGTCTGAGGGTATTTCGCCTGTTTCATACATCTTGCTCACCAGATGGTAGAGTTTTGTCAGGACTGGCTCTCCCACGGCCGTCAGTAGTTCCAATGGAATATTGTCTACTCCGGGGGCCTTGTTTCGACTCAGGTCTTTCAGTGCTCTGTCAAACTCTTCACGCAGTATCATATCTCCCATTTCATCTTCATCTACATCCTCTTCCATTTCCACAATATTGTCCTCAAGTACATCGCGCTTGTATAGACCCTCTATATACTCCTTCCACCTTTCTGCTTTCCCTTCTTTGCTTAGAACTGGGTTTCCATCTGAGCTCTTGATATTCATACAAGTCATTCTCTTATCTCCAAAGGTCTCTTTAATTTTCCTGTAGGCGGTATTTATCTTACCCCTAGTGAGATAGGCCTCTACATCCTTACATTTGTCCTCTAGCCAGCCCTGCTTAGCCATTTTGCACTTCCTGTCGATCTCATTTTTGAGACGTTTGTATTCCTTTTTGCCTGTTTCACTTACTGCATTTTTATATTTTCTCCTTTCATCAATTAAATTCAATATTTCTTCTGTTACCCAAGGATTTCTACTAGCCCTCGTCTTTTTACCTACTTGATCCTCTGCTGCCTTCACTACTTCATCCCTCAAAGCTACCCATTCTTCTTCTACTGTATTTATTTCCCCCATTCCTGTCAATTGCTCCCTTATGCTCTCCCTGAATCTCTGTACAACCTCTGGTTCTTTTAGTTTATCCAGGTCCCATCTCCTTAAATTCCCACCTTTTTGCAGTTTCTTCAGTTTTAATCTACAGGTGATAACCAATAGATTGTGGTCAGAGTCCACATCTGCCCCTAGAAATGTCTTACAATTTAAAACCTGGTTCCTAAATCTCTGTCTTACCGTTATATAATCTATCTGATACCTTTTAGTACCTCCAGAGTTCTTCCATGTGTACAACCTTCTTTCATGATTCTTAAACCAAGTGTTAGTTATGATTATGTTGTGCTCTGTGCAAAATTCGACCAGGCGGCTTCCTCTTTCATTTCTGTCCCCCAATCCATATTCACCTACTATGTTTCCTTCTCTCCCTTTTCCTACACTCGAATTCCAGTCACCCATGACTATTAAATTTTCGTCTCCCTTCACAATCTGAATAATTTCTTTTATTTCATCATACATTTCTTCAATTTCTTCGTCATCTGCAGAGCTAGTTGGCATATAAACTTGTACTACTGTAGTAGGCGTGGGCTTCGTATCTATCTTGGCCACAATAATGCGTTCACTATGCTGTTTGTAGTAGCTTACCCGCATTCCTATTATCCTATTCATTATTAAACCTACTCCTGCATTACCCCTATTTGATTCTGTGTTTATAACCCTGTAGTCACCTGACCAGAAGTCTTGTTCCTCCTGCCACCGAACTTCACTAATTCCCACTATATCTAACTTCAACCTATCCATTTCCCTTTTTAAATTTTCTAACCTACCTGCCCGATTAAGGGATCTGACATTCCACGCTCCGATCCGTAGAACGCCAGTTTTCTTTCTCCTGATAACGACATCCTCTTGACTTACCTTAGGGGGGGAAAAGAACAGGTATACACTTGCACACACACCCATATCCAACCACACATACACAGACACAGGCAGACATTTGTAAAGGCAAAGAGATTCGGCAGAGATGTCAGTCGAGGCAGAAGTACAGCGGCAAAGATGTTGTTGAATGACAGGTGAGCTATGAGCAGCGGCAACTTGAAATTAGCAGAGGTTGAGGCCTGGCGGATAACGAGAAGAAAGGATATACTGAAGGGCAAGTTCCCATCTCCGGAGTTCTGTCAGGTTCGTGTTAGTGGGAAGTATACAGATAACCCGGAGGGTGTAACACTGTGCCAAGATGTGCTGGCCGTGCACCAACGCATGTTTAGCCACAGGGTGATCCTCATTACCAACAAACACTGTCTGCCTGTGTCCATTCATGCGAATGGACAGTTTGTTGCTGGTCATTCCCACACAGAAAGCTTCACAGTGTAGGCAGGTCAGTTGGTAATTCACATGGGTGCCTTCACACGTGGCTCTGCCTTTGATCATGTACACCTTCGGGTTACAGGACTGGAGTAGGTGGTGATATGAGGGTGCATGGGACAGGTTTTACACCGGGGGCGGTTACAAGGGTAGGAGCCAGAGGGTAGGGAAGGTGGTTTGGGGATTTCATAGGGAACTAAGAGGTTACGAAGGTTAGGTGGACGGCGGGAAGACACTCTTGGTGGAGTGGGGAGGATTTCATGAAGGATGGATCTCATTTCAGGGCAGGATTTGAGGAAGTCGTATCCCTGCTGGAGAGCCACATTCAGAGTCTGATCCAGTCCTGGAAAGTATCCTGTTACAAGTGGGGCACTTTTGTGGTTCTTCTGTGGGAGGTTCTGGGTTTGAGGGGATGAGGAAGTGGCTCTGGTTATTTGCTTCTGTACCAGGTCAGGAGGGTATTGCGGGATGCGAAAGCTGTTTTCTGGTTGTTGGTGTAATGGTTCAGGGATTCGGGACTGGAGCAGATTCGTTTGCCACGAAGACCTAGGCTGTAGGGAAGGGACCGTTTGATGTGGAATGGGTGGCAGCTGTCATAATGGAGGTACTGTTGCTTGTTGGTGGGTTTGATGTGGACGGACGTGTGAAGCTGGCCATTGGACAGATGGAGGTCAACATCAAGGAAAGTGGCATGGGATTTGGAGTAGGACCAGGTGAATCTGATGGAACCAAAGGAGTTGAGGTTGGAGAGGAAATTCTGTAGTTCATCACTGAGAGTCCAGATCATGAAGATGTCATCAATAAATCTGTACCAAACTTTGGGTTGGCAGGCCTGGGTAACCAAGAAGGCTTCCTCTAAGCGACCCATGAACAGGTTAGCGTACAAGGGGGCCATCCTGGTACCCATGGCTGTTCCCTTTAATTGTTAGTATGTCTGGCCTTCAAAACTGAAGAAGTTGTGAGTCAGGATGAAGCTGGCTAAGGTAATGAGGAAAGAGGTTTTAGGTAGGGCAGCAGGTGATCGGCGTGAAATGAAGTGCTCCATCGCAGTGCGGCCCTGGACGTGCGGGATATTTGTGTATAAGGAAGTGGCATCAATGGTTACAAGGATGGTTTCCAGGGGTAACAGATTGGGTCGTGAAGGCACAAAGTCGGAAGTTGTTAAACCTTCAGAAACAAGATTTTCAAAAGTACTTCTTCTCAGATACCAATATTTTGCCCCTGTTTGTGTCGGATACACAGATGTCTCAGTTGTTATCACATAATTTGAGCGTAGTGACTGAATCTAGAAAACAGTTTCTTTTGCTTCCCTGTACCCCAAGCATTATGTGCAATGCAGGACTCCTAACAAGACAAACACACAGAGCACAGCCCTCTGTCTTCTCTTGCCGTTTCTGCAGTTCGGGAGCACAGTCCGGAAGTCTGACTCATGTCGACCGGACCGGCAGTGCGAAAATGGTCGACGTGGGTTCGAAGCCGGTGACAGAACGGACTGCTACAGCACGAGCAAAGGTTTTTGTGGGACCCAAACTGATGAAACTCGTACGAGAAAATGGCCTGAAGAAAGGTGACGTACTTAGCGTTGCTCGCCTGGCGGGAATTGTGGGGGCCAAGCAGATGTCCAGCCTTATCCCTCTGTGTCATAACATATCTTTATCCTCTGTGGCTGTGGACTCTGCTCTCAACTGTGTGATTATAACTGGCATGGCAAAGTGTAGAGGGCAGACGGGCATGGAGATGAAAGCTCTCACTGCTGTATCGGTGTCTGCCTTAACAGTGTACGATATGTGCAAAGCTGTGAGTCATGACATTGTGATATCTGAACTAATGCTTCTGGCCAAAAGTGGGGGAACTAGAGGAGACTTCCACCGGACATGAGCATCTGTGTGGGTCAGTGAAATAAGTTAAGTATACCTGGTGTGATGTAGGCAAATTTCAAAGTCTGTTCGTAGTTATCATAAATTATATACACATCGAATTGGCCTGAATATAAGTTGCACCTTTAATTTCGAAAAAGAGAGAAACTTAATTAAAAATAATTTGTCAAGTTGCCCATTTACAAAAGCTTTTCAAAATGTGATTTACCCTTAACCACTTTTTTTGTAGTACACTGTAGATAAATTACACACAAAAACAAAGCTTTCAGTTGCAGTTTTCATGTAAGACACTGTTAACTTCACTAACATTCATTGTTTTGTAACTGTCAGTATTTTTGTCACTCTCCTCCCAAAGTACAGTGCCGTCACTACAATCCCGGACATTGCATGTGCAGCATTTCTTGAACCGTACCTTTAAAAAGCACATCTGTTAGATGAATAACTGTGAGTTTGAAATTTGCAACGTAACTGTACCAAATTCCAAAATTTTCTCTCACTGTTGTTCTTCATTGGTGAAGAATAATATATATTCTTGATTTGTGACAGTATACCGCTGATGACGAAAAAAATTGGACCCAAAGATTTTGAGATGTGGTACAATAGAACTTTCACTCTAGTTGAAGCGGTAAGATGCAAATGTTGTATTCACACTTTTAAAAAGCTCAGAAAAGTGTTGTAACTTTTTCAGAAGTCTAAATCAAACTATGGAAACTCTCAGTAGGAACTTAGAAATATAGGAAATGATAGAGTGCTACTTACCATAAATACATGTTAAGAAGTCTATTTTTTTTTCTTTTAACAAATCTAGCACTGCATATTACTGCCAAATTAGTCATTACCTATGATTGCCCCAGTGGCAGAAGTATGTATAATAATGTCAAAACGTTTGTGACACTACACACTAGGAGAAGCTCAAGTTTCAGATACACGTTGATTGCGTTCTTGATGATGCTATCTACATGTTCATCCACACTCTGCAAACCACTATGAAGAGTATGACAGAGGGTACATCTCACTGTACCAGATATTAAAGCTTGTTCATGTTTCAAGACCATTTAACTCTTTCTCTGCATGCTGTAATTAATCTAATATTGTCCTCACGGTTCCTATGGGAGCAATAGTTACAAGGTTGTAGCATATTCCTAGAGTCGTCTTTTGGTAAGCATACTTTCTTAGGATAGTGTACATCTTATCTTGAAGCGTCTGCCAATTCAGTTATTTCAGCATCTCTGTGACACTCTCCCTTGGGTCAAACAAACCTGTGACCATTTGATCTGCCCTTCTCTGCATGCATTCAAATCCCCCATTAATCCATTTTGATACAGGTCCCACACATTTGAGCAATATTCTAGGATGGATCATACAAACGATTTGTAGAATGACTGCATTTCTATGGTATTCTACCAAAAAAAAATCTAACTCTTTCGCCTGCCTTACCCCTGAGTGGGCCCATATGACTGTTCCATTTCATATCCCTACAAAGTGCTTCACCCAGGTAATTGTATGAATAGACTTAATCCAAGCAAGACACCCTGATACTGTAGTCATACCACACTGCGTTTTCTTCATTTTGCAAAATGCACGATTTCACATGTCTGAACATTTAAAAGAAAGTTTGAAATTATCAAGATCTGACGAATGTTTGTACAATTTCTTTCAGACTGTACTTTATTCTAGATAAATGCACTATCTGTGAAAAGAGTGTTTTACTATTAATATTGTCTGCAAAGTCATTAAATTACATGAACACGAACAGCAATGGTCACAACATACCTCTCTATGACACATCTGAGGTTACTTCTACATCAGATGATGACTCCCCAGCCAAGATAACATGTAAGTCATTCCTACCAAAGTATCCTCAATTCCAGTGACAAATTTCACTCGATACCCCTCACGGTAGCAATTTTGATAACAAGCATCGATCTGGCACTAAGTCAAAAGCTGTTCAGAAATCGAGAAATACTGCCTGCACCTGTCGAGTCAGGAAGACGAAAGTTTTAAGGTCAGGTTGACAAAACCGATTTTTAATACTCTTGGAAACAACCCTAAAGTTTCTGACGTAGTTCAGGGGAATGACAAAGGGATCTTTGACAGGCTGGATTAAATCTAGGCAGCGTCTCAGACCGACCAGAGTTACAACTTTAAAGGCTTCTACGCTGAGCAAATACAACGGGCTGTTGGAGGAAGAATGCAAAGGCAGCTTCTAGTAATGTGCAATTGCTATTCTGCATGGTCTTTAATGGCCATTATCAAATTTTAAAAAATTAAGAATAACAATAACACAGTACACAACAGGAAGGGTACAGCAGACTTTCCCTGATAGTTCCTTACATTACCTTTCCTTGATTTTTTTTTTTTAAATGATAATGTTTCTAAGTCTTTCCTGGTTTCCATTTAAAGGTTTGGATTGTTTCAAAGATTAATTTACACATTTTTTAATATTTTAATGTATTCTAGGACAGGAACTCAAAGAGCACAAGTATAAAAAAACTGCATGTAGGACATTCATGTAAAGCTTCCCATTTTTAACCGCAAGGTAATGCCAGTCTATTTTGTTACAAGAAAATGAATCGGGACTTAGTTCTCCAGAGCTGATACTATTATAAGGAGTTGTGATGGAAGAACATGAGTTCCAAACAATGGATGCCTTGGATCTGTTTGCTGCTGCTTCTTTTTAATCTCTGCTGCTAATCCCATGAGTGAAAGATCTCTACCAATGAAAAAGTAGATTTGAATGACATCAAGTTTCTTCTCTTGTCGATAGTTGTTTCTACTGAAGAGAAATGAGTCTGGTCATCTTTGTCCATTTGCAGTAATTCAAAGGTGTCGTGGCACCTGACATGTATGCTTGAAAATAACAAACGATCAATATTTTAATTAACAAAAGTATTGACAGCAGTAAGCTGTATTTATGACATTCAAAAAGTTTGTAATAGCTGTGGACTCTTGTTTTATCATATCAATCCATTTGTGCCAGTGGCTAACAGAGTACCGTTCACGATCATGTCAAGTGGCAATAACAGTTTGCTTGCATCATAAATATTGAGTGTCAAAAGTTAATTCTAACAATATGAAATAGGACAGATTGCTACTCACCAGTTAGAGCAGGCAATGGGCAGCAGACAAGCATACTGAAAAAAAAAGAAACTGTCAGATACTATATACTCAAAAAAACACTTAGGTACTGAAGGAATTATCCAAATACCAAATAGGGCTGAAATCAGTAAATGTGACATACATGTGAAGACAGAAAAATAATTACAGTTTCAGAAAAAACTGGACGATTTATTCAAGAGAAAGAGCATCACAAATTGGATGAGATGGTCCACCTCTGGCCCTTATACAAGCTTGGCTCTGGCTGATTGAGTTGTTGGATGTCCAACAGAGGGACATCATGCCAAATTCTATTCAAATGTCACGGTAGATAGTCAAAATCTCGAGGTGGTCTAACGGCCCTGCCCATAATGCTCCTTACATTCTCAATTGGGGAGAGATCCAGCAACTTTGCTGGCCAAGGTAGGGTTTGGCAAGCACAAGGACAAGCTGTGTGCGGACAGGCATTATCTTGCTGAAATGTAAGCAATGTATGGCTTGCCAAGAAGGGAAACAAAATAGGATGTACAGTATTGTCAACAGACGACTATGCTGTAGGGGTGACATCCATGCCACACCTACAGCATAGTCGTCTGTTGACCAAAAGGGATCTGTTACGAAAAGAAATCGCGCCCCAGATCATCAGTCCTGGTAGTTGGACCGTATGGGATGTGACATTCACGGTGGTATCCCACCGTCTGGGGCGTCTTCAGACACATCTGTGCTGATCATTGGGCCTCAGTTCATAGTGGGATTCATCACTGAAGCCAATTATATTCCAGTCAATGCAATTCCAGACCAGGGACGTGCCTGGGGACACACCAGATAGCAGTGCGATACCAACCCGGGTGCTGGCTGCCATACAGCCAAATTAGGACTGATGGTCTACTGTGCCATTTCTTTTCATAACAGGACCCCTTTGGTTGTCATCTGTGTCACCATTACAACACAGATATCTGTTCACGATATTATAAACCCCATTTTGTTTCTCTTCATGACAAGCCATCATTTGCTTACATTTCAGCAAGATAATGCCTGCCCACACACAATTCGTCTTCATACTTGCCACACGTTATCTTTGCCAGCAAGGTCACGGGATCTCTCCCCAACTAAGTATGTCTGGGGCATTATGGGCAGGGCCACCCAACCAGCTCATGATTTAGACAATACAATGCGCCACTTGGATAGAATTTGGCTTGATGTCCCTCAGTAGGACATCCCACATATCTATTAATGCCAAGCTTGTTCAAGAGTCAGAGGTGGACCAACTTGCTCAATTTGTGAAGCTCTTTCTCTTGAATAAATGATTCAATTTTTCTGACATTGTAATTTTTTTTTTTTGTCTGTGCACGTACATCACATCTACATATTTCCATCCCACACAGATAATTCTTTCATGCTGCATAATGTTTATTTTTATCTTACGAGTGTAATCTAATGGACAGAGCCCACCTCAGCATAGGGAGTCTCTGCTGGTTGGGTGTGTGGAGGTGGACAGACAGAGAGAGGTGTACTAGGGGGACAGTAACAGTGTGTGAGGTTGGAATGGGAGCAGGGGAGGGCATTGAGGTGTGGGGCCACAGGTACGAAGCCTAGAAACTCTAGCTGCGACATATTCTTCACTCCTGTAAACCCCCGTTACCTAAACCTTTGCTAGTCTCTCTGTCTCACATATCTAGGCCTTTACCTGCTCCCACCCCAGCCTCACACCACCACACCTGCTTGATGAGGACTGTCCCATACTTTCTAATATCTAAAAATCTTCCTTCAATGCGCCAGTCTGCCACTCAGTGTCTCCTCTAGGTGGGGAGCAGAAAGCTATCCTATTTCATATTATTGTTATTCCATCCCAGATTTCCCAATGCTTAAAAATTAATTTTAGGCTTGCCGTAAAGTATTACACAAACACTAAGTGGTTATTTTTTCTGATATTCAAATTATATTTTACTCTCATTTTTGTCCCTTTATCTAATCAACTTTGCAGTGTGACATTTCTGACGAAAGTACGAGTTATTCAGAAAGTAGGTAAAAAGTAGTGAATTCTTCCTTTGAATCACTCTCACTTTGTCTCAGGCGCGAGCAAATGTGTGTACCCGTGTATGCGTTTAGCTGTATCAAATTATCTTCCCCAACACACAAAATGGGGGTCATTATTCAATTTATCTTGAAAGTATGTGTGAAACGCACTTTCCACAAAAATGCTCAGATGCATAACTCTCAAAATATGTGTTTGAACAATAGGTCTGGAATTTTTAAAGACAAGGTGAAGAAACCATTGGATTGTATAATTTTTTTATTAATCACAAAGAAACAACATGATTCAAAGACATCAACAACAGCATTGGAAGTTAAAGTGAATTGTCTGCCTCCAATTCTGATCACAGAGAAACACTCCAATAGGAAAGGGGGCACAACACCCTGCTCCATTTTCAAAAGCTGCAATGTCAAATATTACAACCTGTAACAAAAAAAGGTCATGTGATAAATATTGTTTACATATCGATTACAGTAACAGAGGCATATATGGTCTAATAGGAAGGGGGAACAGAAGGGCAGGACATGGGGAACAATGAACAGATGAGATGTGAAACCACGGTAAGTTAATAGTGGCGATAATGCCAGTTAATGACATGTGTGGGAAAAGCAACCACTCTTGCAACTCAGAGCTACTCTTGTTTCTGCAACTGATCTTCCGTTCTTTCATTTTTCCTATATTTCTCATATTAATGATTCTAGTTATAGAAGGTTTTCTAACTAAAAGCTTATTAGCATTTTGTAATGAAACCGATAAACAATACAGTCTCATTCTCTAATGGAAGAACACAGTACATCTTGTTCGTAAATAACTTGATCCAACAAAACTTTTCATATGAGTATCTGGACATTCATTACATGACATTTAATTTTAAGTATCAATACAAACACTTACATAAAACATTATTTACACTCAAAACCCATTATTCAAAACTGATGTCCATATGTGTAACTGTTTACAGTAGCAATTATTAATATAGTTACTATTGCTAGCTTTAATATGGATTGTTAAAAAGTTTAGAACGTTAACTTAAAAATGAACTGTAAGCAAAATCTTTTCTGTTAAAAAGTTAATGTTGAAACCACTGGAGAAACATTATAATGTATTATTGTAGTCATCATGCACACTGAAATAAAAAAAAAAAAATATTTGCAACACCAATAAGTAATTAACGTAGAGTAATGAAATTTCAGGAACATATATGTCTAAGTAACTTATTTAAGTGAGTAACGTTGCAAGATCACAGGATAATATAAGTGAGAGATACACCATTCCAATGTGATACACTAATACATTGAAATCCAGTGTAACTGCCCGAATGTAACGATGCAAACGTACATGCATTGTGCTGGATATGAGTTTGTGGGATGAAGTTCCACGCCTGTTTCACATTGTCATCAAAACAGGGATGGTTAATGCTGTTTTTGGGAGACACTGGAGTTCTTCGATGATGTCCCGTGTGCACTGAATTGGAGCCAGACCTGGTGTTTAAACAGGTCAAGGCAACATGTTGACATACTGTACAGTATACACCCATGCCTCCATCTTTGCTACCCTCCCTGTTTACCTCTACCCTGTTGCTTCATAACCTGGGTTGTGAGTAACTGAATCCACTTTCTCTTCTTCCCCTTCTTTCCCCTCTCTCCTCCCCGATGAAGGAACAAAGTTCCAAAAGCTAGGATACGTAAATTTTCTGTTATGTTTTGTGTATCTATTGGATGTACTGGCCAGCCCCTCTATCTCTTTGTTAGTGTTTGTTTCACGTCTTTATATGAGATTTTCCATCATCACAATAATGTTAGTTTATAATTTATGGACAGCCTAATCCATTATTTCCTGTCAAGGTTTGAAACTTTAGTAAATCATAATTTTTGTCTTGGTAAAATAAAGGTGATTAGATGTTTCCCTCATGCACATGTAAGAGACTGTCAGTTCACATCTACGTTTATAATCTGCAATCCACCAGGAGGTGCAAGGTACAGGGTAAGTCCCATTGTACCAGTTATCAGGGTTTCTTGCTGTGTCATTCATGTATGGAGCGTGGAAGAATGATTGTCTGAATTTGTCTGAATGCCTCTGTGTGAGCAGTAATCATTCTAATCTTATCTTCACGACCTCTGTGAGAGCAATATGTGGGGGGTTGTAGTATATCCCTAGAGTAATCATTTAAAGACAGTTCTTGAAACTTTGCTAATACACTTTCTTGGGATAGTTTACAACTGTCTTCAACAGTCTGCCATTTCAGTTCCTTCAGTATCTCTGTGACACTCTCCCATGGATTAAGCAAACCTGTGACCATGCTGCCTTTCTTTGTATACATTCAATGTCTCCTGCTAGTCTTATCTGGTACAAGTCCCCACACACTTTAGCAATAGTCTAGGGGGGGGTCACACGAATGACTTGTAAGCATCTCTTTAGTAGACTGATTGCACTTCCCCATTATTATACCAATAAACCAAAGTCTACAACCTGCTTTACCCACAACTGAACCTATGTCATCATGCCATTTCATATTCCTACAAAGTGTTACACACAGGTATTTGTGCGAGTTGGCAGATTCCGACAGTGACTCACCAATATTATAGTCACAGGATACTAAGTTTATACATATCTAAACATTCAGAGCAAGTTGCCAATCACTGCACCATGTTGAAATCTCATCAAGATCTGACTGAATATATATATGCAGCTTCTATGAAATAGCACTTCATTACAGATAACTGCATCATCTACAAAAATCCTGATTTACAGCAAGGTCATTAATGGACAAAAACTGCAAGGGCCCCAACACACTTCCTTGGGGCACACTTGAAGTTACTTCTACATCTGATGATGACTCTCCATCCAAGGTAACATGCTGTGTCCTTCCTATCAAAAAGTCCTCAACCCAGTCAAGAATTTCACTTGATACACTATATGATCATACTTTTCACAGACAGTGTAGGGGTGGAACAGAATCAAATACTGTTAGGAAATCAAGAAACACTATCTACCTGTTGCCTTGATCCAACGCTTTCAGCAAGTTATGTGAGAAAAGTGAGAGTTGGATTTCATATCATCTCTGTTTTTGAAAACCATGCTGGTTGATATTGAGAAGGTAGTTCCATTCGAGATACCTCATTATGTTTGAGCTCAAAATATTTTCTAAGAATCTACAACAAATCGTTGTCAAGGCTACTGGATGGTAGTTTTGTCACTCCTACAACCCTTCTTGCAGACAGGTGTGATCTGTAAGTTTTTCCAAAAACTGGGTAAGGTTTTTTGGATAGATTACAGTGAGAAGAGAGGATAACTCAGCCACAAATTCAATATTGAATCTGACTGTGATTCCACCGGGGTCTGGAGCTTTGTTTAATGATTTCAACTGTTTCTCAACACAACTGACACTAATACCTATTTCGTTCATTTTTTCAGTGTACGAGGATTGAATTGGGGCAGTTCTGGGTTTTTATTTGCAAAGGAACATTTGAAAATCGAGTTCAGAATTTCAGCTTTTACTTTGCTACCCTCAATTTCAATTCCTGTCTCACTTGCTAGGGACTGGACACTAACTTTTGTGCCACTAACAGCCCTTACATACGACCAGAATTTATTAGGATTTTGTGAAATGTCATTTGACAATATTCTGCTACAGAGTCATTGAAGGCTTCATGCATTGCTCTCTTGACAGCCAAACATGTTTCATCCAGCGTCTCTCAATCTATAATCCTACACTTTGTTTTACACTTATTATGCAGTAATCTCTGTTCCTTTATAAGTTTTCTTTACAGTGACTGTATACCACGGAGGTTCCATCCCATTACGAACTGTTCTACTAGGAACCTATCTACTCAGTGCATGGTCAACTGTTCTTTTCAAGTAGAGGAAGAGCACCTCTACATGCTCCTGACCTGTGCTGAAAGTTTCAAGTTCGTCACTGAGATAAGATATTACTGATTTCTACTTAGTTAACTGAACGATTAATAAGAGGGAAACATTCCACGCAGAAAAATATATCTAAAAACAAAAATTATGTGACTTACCATACGAAAGCGCTGGCAGGTCGATAGACACAGAAACAAACACAAACATACACACAAAATTCTAGCTTTCGCAACCAACGGTTGCTTCATCAGGAAAGAGGGAAAGACGAAAGGATGTGGGTTTTAAGGGAGAGGATAAGGAGTCATCCCAATCCCTGGAGCGGAAAGACTTACCTTACGGGGAAAAAAGAACAGGTATACACTTGCACACACACCCATATCCAACCACACATACACAGACACAAGCAGACATTTGTAAAGGCAAAGAGATTCGGCAGAGATGTCAGTCGAGGCAGAAGTACAGCGGCAAAGATGTTGTTGAATGACAGGTGAGCTATGAGCAGCGGCAACTTGAAATTAGCAGAGGTTGAGGCCTGGCGGATAACGAGAAGAAAGGATATACTGAAGGGCAAGTTCCCATCTCCGGAGTTCTGTCAGGTTCGTGTTAGTGGGAAGTATCCAGATAACCCGGAGGGTGTAACACTGTGCCAAGATGTGCTGGCCATGCACCAACGCATGTTTAGGCACAGGGTGATCCTCATTACCAACAAACACTGTCTGCCTGTGTCCATTCATGCGAATGGACGGTTTGTTGCTGGTCATTCCCACATAGAAAGCTTCACAGTGTAGGCAGGTCAGTTGGTAAATCACGTGGGTGCCTTCACACGTGGCTCTGCCTTTGATCATGTACACCTTCGGGTTACAGGACTGGAGTAGGTGGTGGTAGGATGGTGCATGGGACAGGTTTTACACCGGGGGCTGTTACAAGGGTAGGAGCCAGAGGGTAGGGAAGGTGGTTTGGGGATTTCATAGGGAACTAAGAGGTTACGAAGGTTAGGTGGACGGCGGAAAGACAGTCTTGGTGGAGTGGGGAGGATTTCATGAAGGATGGATCTCATTTCAGGGCAGGATTTGAGGAAGTCGTATCCCTGCTGGAGAGCCACATTCACAGTCTGATCCAGTCCTGGAAAGTATCCTGTTACAAGTGGGGCACTTTTGTGGTTCTTCTGTGGGAGGTTCTGGGTTTGAGGGGATGAGGAAGTGGCTCTGGTTATTTGCTTTTGTACCAGGTCGGGAGGGTATTGCGGGATGCGAAAGCTGTTTTCAGGTTGTTGGTATAATGGTTCAGGGATTCCGGACTGGAGCAGATTCGTCTGCCACGAAGACCTAGGCTGTAGGGAAGGGACCGTTTGATGTGGAATGGGTGGCAGTTGTCATAATGGAGGTACTGTTGCTTGTTGGTGGGTTTGATGTGGACGGACGTGTGAAGCTGGCCATTGGACAGATGGAGGTCAACATCAAGGAAAGTGGCATGGGATTTGGAGTAAGGCCATGTGAATCTGATGGAACCAAAGGAGTTGAGGTTGGAGAGGAAATTCTGTAGTTCTTCACTGAGAGTCCAGATCATGAAGATGTCATCAATAAATCTGTACCAAACTTTGGGTTGGCAGGCCTGGGTAACCAAGAAGGCTTCCTCTAAGCGACCCATGAACAGGTTAGCGTACAAGGGGGCCATCCTGGTACCCATGGCTGTTCCCTTTAATTGTTAGTATGTCTGGCCTTCAAAACTGAAGAAGTTGTGAGTCAGGATGAAGCTGGCTAAGGTAATGAGGAAAGAGGTTTTAGGTAGGGCAGCAGGTGATCGGCGTGAAATGAAGTGCTCCATCGCAGTGCGGCCCTGGACGTGCGAGATATTTGTGTATAAAGAAGTGGCATCAATGGTTACAAGGATCATCCCAGCCACCCCATGTCCCATGCACCCTCCCACCACCACCTCCTCCAGTCCTGTACCCCGGAAGGTGTACACGATCAAAGGCAGAGCCACGTGTGAAAGCACACACGTGATTTACCAACGAAACTGTCCATTCGCACGAATGGACACAGGTTGGTTGGTTTAAGGATGAAAGGGACCAAACTGCAGAGGTCAACGGTCCCTTTTTCCAAAATACTAAAAATACCCACAGAGATTAAAAAATGTTCAACAGAACAGGAGACAGACGACACAGAACAAAAGAAACGTAGACAAGGACCAGACAAAACGAAATAAAATCACACGGAGTGCGACGGTGGTCAGCCGACCATAGGAACAAAAAAAAAGGAAAAGTCAACCACCGAAAACACATTAAAAACTGAGTTTAAAACCGTAGGCCAAAGGCCAAAATCAACAAATAAAACACACGCATTTGTATTAAGCGATAAAATCCCCCTGCCTGAATAAAACGCAAAACTAATCCGCTATGGCAGAGTCGTCAGTTAAAAGCGCAGGGAGCCTATCAGGCAGCGCAAAAGTCTGCCTGAGCACAGTTAAAAGGGTGCACTCCAACAGAATATGGACCACCGTCAAGGACGCCCCACAACGACAAAGAGGTGGATCCTCACGACACAGTAAATAACTGTGCATCAGTCGGGTGTGGACAATGCGGAGCCGACAAACGACGACTGAGTCCCTGCGGGTGGCTCGCAGGGATGACCGCCAAACAGTCGTCGTCTCCTTGATACGACGGAGTTTGTTTGGCACGGGCAGGTTGCGCCATTCAGTGTCCCAGAAATCGAAAACTTTGCGGCGTAATAGTGCCCGCAAATCAGTCGCCGGGAGGCCAATCTCCAGAGGTGGTTTACTGGTGGCCTCTTTCGCCAGGCGGTCAACATTCTCATTGCCGGGGATCCCAACATGGCCTGGGGTCCACACAAAGACCACAGAGCGGCCGCTACGTGCAAGAGTATGCAGGGACTCATGGACAGCCATCACCAGACGAAAACGAGGGAAATACTGGTCGAGAGCTCGTAAACTGCTCAGGGAATTGCTACAGATAACGAAGGACTCACCTGAGCAGGAGCGGATATACTCTAGGGCACAAAAGACGGCGACCAGCTCAGCTGTGTAAACGCTGCAGCCATCCAGCAAGGAACGTTGTTCAGAACGGTCCCCTAGAGTAAGCACATATCCGACACGACCAGCAACCATCGAACCATCAGTGTATACAACGCCAGAGCCCTGATACGTGGCCAAGATGGAATAAAAACGGCGGCGGAAGGCCTCTGGAGGGACGGAGTCCTTTGGGCCCTGTGCCAAGTCGAGCCGAAGGCAAGGGCGAGGAACACACCATGGGGGTGTCCGCAAAGTGGCCCGGAAAGGAGGTGGAACTGTAAAAACCCTAAGCCCGGAGAGAAGTTCTTTGACGCGGACCGCGATCGTACAACCTGACCGGGGCCGATGTTCAGGAAGATTGACAACCGATTGCGGGAACAGGAGACGATAGTTTGGATGCCCGGGCAAGCTAAAAACATGGGCAGCATAAGAGACCAGTAAACGTTGGCGCCTCAATCGCAGTGGAGGGACACCTGCCTCCAGAAGTATGCTGTCCACAGGGCTGGAGCGGAATGCTCCTGTCGCCTGTCGAACCCCACAGTGGTGAACGGGGTCCGGCAGTTGCAACGCTGAGGGCGACGCTGAGCCATACGCCACACTCCCATAATCAATCCGGGACAGCACAAGGGCTTTGTAGAGCTGCAGCAGCGTATTACGATCGGCACCCCAAGTTGTGTTGCTGAGGCAGCGAAGGGCATTCAGATGCTGCCAGCACTGACGCTTGAGCTGACGAATATGTGGAAGCCAAGTAAGCCGGGCATCAAACAGCAATCCCAGAAAATGGTAAGTGTCAACAACCCTGGGCATGGCATCCTGAAGATAGAGCTCAGGGTGGGGATGGACAGTTCGACACCGACAAAAGTGCATAAAACAAGTCTTCGCAGGAGAAAATTGAAACCCATGAGCTAGGGCCCATGCCTGCGCCTTGCGTATGGCTCCCTGCAACCTACGTTCTGCAACACTAATGGTGGAGGAGCTGAACAAGATGCAGAAATCGTCAGCATATAACGTGGGTGATACAGACGACCCTACTGCTGCTGCAAGGCCATTAATGGCCACAAGGAAAAGGGGCACGCTCAATACTGAGCCCTGTGGAACGCCGTTCTCCTGGATATGAAGTGAACTATGGGATGTGCCAATTAAAACGCGGAATGTCCGAACAGGTAATAGATTCTGAATAAAAATGGGGGGAGAGCCCCGGAGACCCCATCCGTGCAACGTGGCGAGTATATAGTGCCGCCACGTCGTGTCATATGTTCTGGAGAGGTCGAAAAAGATGGAGACAAGGTGTTGGCGCCTGGAAAAAGCAGTGCGGATTGCAGACTCAAGAAAGACCAAAGTATCGGCGGTGGAACGGCCCTGACGGAAGCCGCTCTGGCACTGAGCCAGAAGACCCGAGACTCGAGCAGCCAACACAGCCGTCGACTCACCATACGTTCCAGTAGCTTGCACGGAGTATTTGTCAAGCTGATGGGCCGATAGCTATCCACAGTAAGCGGGTCCTTACCAGGCTTCAGCACCGGAATGATGGTACTTTCTCGCCACTGCGACGGAAAGACACCATCGCCCCATATGCGGTTGAAGATGACAAGAACACATCGCTGACAGTCCGGGGACAGGTGTTTGAGCATCTGATTGTTGACGCCATCTGGCCCAGAGGCTGTATCGGGGCACTGTGCCAGGGCACTTTGGAGTTCCCACAAACTAAATGGGGCGTTATACGTCTCAGGGTGGCGAGAAGCAAAAGAAAGCCGTTTGCCTTCCTCCTGGCGTTTAAGCGCGCGAAACGCAGGCGGGTAATTCCCCGACGCAGAGGCCCGAACATAGTGCTGTGCGAAATGCTCGGCGATTGCATCAGCATCGGTGGATACCGCCCCGTTGACGGTAAGCCCTGGGACACCTGTAGAGTGCTGCACTCCAAAGATGCGCCGAATCTTCATCCACACCTGGGAGGGTGAAGTACGGGAACCAATGGTGGAAACGTACCTCTCCCAGCACTCCTGTTTCCGCCTCTTGATGAGCCGCCGTGCCTGAGCACTGAGACATTTGAAGAAAATGAGGTTCTCCAAAGACGGGTGCCGCTTATGTCGCTGAAGAGCCCGCCGACGTTCTTTAATGGCTTCAGCGACCTCCGGAGACCACCAAGGCACTGCCTTTCACCAGGGGCACCCTAACAAACGAGGAATGGTACGTTCCGCAGCGGAAACAATTGCTGCAGTCAGTGTCTCAACCGCCACATCGATGGTACCGTGGGGGAGAGATGCAACAGTGGCAGCAGAGGAGAATGTTTCCCAGTTTGCCTTGCTAAATGCCCATCTAGGCAGGCGTTCATGGGATCGACACTGGGGTAGTGAAAGGAAGATGGGAAAATGGTCACTACCACACAAGTCGTCATGGACTCTCCAGTGGACCGATGGTACAAGCCCTGGGCTGCCCAACGACAGATCTATGGCCTAGAACGTGCCATGCGCCACACTGAAATGCGTGGCAGCGCCAGTGTTTAAGAGGCAGAGGTCGAGTTGGGAGATGAGATTCTCGACATCTCTGCCTTGGCCAGTAATCTTCGATCCACCCCACAGGGGATTGTGGGCGTTAAAATCCCCAAGGAGAAGAAAAGGCGTGGGAAGTTGGGCGACAAGTGCAGCCAATTCGGTCAGGGAGACTGTACCACCTGGAGGGAGATAGACACTGCAGACGATTATGTCCTGGGTAGTCCTTATGCGGACAGCCACAGCTTCCAAAGATGTTTGAAGGGGCACAGGAGCACTATATACAGAGGTAAGGACATACACGCAGGCTCCACCTGACACACTATTGTAAGTGCTACTGTTGCAGTAATAACCCCTGTATCCACAGAGGACAGGGGTCCGCATTGCCAGGAAACAGGTTTCCTGGAGAGCAATGCATAAAGCAGGTGTCATGCTTACAAGCTGACATAGCTCAGGTAGATGGCTAAAATAAGCACCACAATTCCACTGGAGGATTGTACAAAGCGTGTCCTGTACAAGCATTCAGGCACTGAAAATGCAAATTACTGGGCAGGGTCACATGCTGCCACCGACTGAGTGACGGACGTCGCTACGGCCATCATTTCTGAGGAGACGGCGAGACCCAGGTCATCAGGGGACGCAAAGAGCTCGACCTCATCCTCAGAGGCTGAGCTGACAGGAAGTGTTGGTGCGGGAACCACTGGGTCCTTATCCTTCTTGGAGAGCTTCCTCTTCTCTCTCTTGTCTTTGGGAGGAGGGTTGGCATGCTGGGAGGGCTTTCCTGACGCATTATCAGGAACAGAGGAAGAGCGTGAAGCCCTTCGACCAGCAGCTGGTGGCTTCTTCAGCCACTGGCTAGTGTCTTGTGAGACACTGGGGAAGTCCTTGGAAGGGACTCCCCCAAGGGATCCCTTCCGAACAAGTGAGGCCAGAGGAGGCTGTTGCGTCTCCGGCTGAGCAGCCGGAGAGAGCTGTCGCTTCCCCGGCTGAGGAGCCGGAGAGGGCTGTCGCCACTCCGGCTGAGAGGTGGGGACCGACGTCCCCGGTTGCTTGGGGCGCACTGCTCCCAAACCGGGTGTTTTGGGAGCAGTGGAAGAGAGAGTGGCCCCCACCGGTGGTGGAGCAGGCGAAACGTGACTGTTCGGTGGGCCAACTGTGAAAGGAGTCTTTGCAGGAACTGGTGGCTGCAGTGTTACAGCAGCATAACTCTTCAACATAGGTGTGGGGTTGAGCCATTCTAATTTCTTCCTCGCCTCTTGGTAAGTTAAACGGTCCAGGGTCTTAATTTCTTGTATCTTCCGCTCTCGTTGGTAGGCTGCACAGTCTGGCGAGCAGGGAGAATGATGCTCCCCACAGTTAACGCAGGTGGGAGGTGGAGCACACGGAGCATTTGGATGCGAAGGTCGTCCACAATCGCGACACGTGGGGCTGGCAGTGCATCTGGAGGACACGTGTCCGAATTTCCAGCACTGGAAGCATCGCATAGGGGGCGGGACATAGGGCTTGAAATCGCACCGGTAGATCATGACCTTGACCTTCTCAGGCAAGCAGTCGCCCTCGAAGGTCAGGATGAAAGCACCGGTAGCGATCCTATTATCCTTGGGTCCCCTAAAGACACGACGAACGAAGTGTGCACCTCGTCGTGCCAGGTTCGCCCGTAGCTCGTCATCAGACGGTAGCAGAAGATCTTTATGAAAGATAATCCCCTGGACCAAATTTAGTGACTTATGGGGAGTGACGTTAACAGGTATGTCACCAAGCTTCTCACAGGCGAGCAACGCCCTTGACTGTGCAGAGGAAGGTGCTTGTATCAAAATGGCCCCGCTCCGCATTTTGGAAAGAGAGGCCACTTCCCCGAACTTATCTTCAAGATGGGTCACAAAGAACAGAGGCTTAGTCCCCAAAAATGAATCCCCATCAGTTCTGCTGCACACAAGATATCGCGGTGAATATGGCTCCTGTCTGTCCGCAGCCCTGCGTCCCTCCCAGGGCGTGGCTAGGGAAGGGAACGATTTGGGGTTATATGCCACAGCGTTAAAGTCTACTTTACCGCGCTTAGAGACGTTGGTGGTCGTGCGACCACCGGATTGAGATTGTACCCGCTTCATTGCGGGGTATCCGCCCCGATGCCACCCACTCCGACCAGGGGCTCTCTCCATGGGTGCCATCCAGCCACAGCAAAGGCCACCTAGCAGGATGGCCGTTGCCGGGAGTCCTGATGCCCCGGAGAGACGGGCATCTACTCCTTGGCTTACGTGGGGAGGCGGCAGTGCAGGCATCGGCAGTAAGATCCCTGTTTTGTCAGGGGCTACAACCTAGAGGGTGCATGACGACCCCACCACAACAGGCTGGCTACCGTGCTGGATTTTGGGTGCCATGGGTAGTCCATAGTGATCGTGGGTGCAGATTATGATGCACTAAGGGCGTAACTTACACAATCCATCAGGTGTGTATGCCCAAAATGAGGGATGGAGGGCGCAGTTACGACACCCAGACGATAAAGAGTGCCAAGGTCTTAGGGCACAGAGGACTGATGGTGCACCACGTAAGGGGTCCTTCCCCAAAAGGCTCTTACTTCTGTTGAATTTGGAAAAATGGAGGTCAAACCCTAATGGGGACCATCACATTAAAGGCCGAAACAGTTGAGACTCCTTTTAGTCGCCTCTTACGACAGGCAGGAATACCGCGGGCCTATTCTAACCCCCGAACCCACATGGGGGAAATGGACACAGACAGACAGTGATTGTTGGTAATGAGGATCACCCTGTGGCTAAACATGCCTTGGTGCACGACCAGCACATCTTGGCACAGTGTTACACCGTCCGGGTTATCTGGATACTTCCCACTAACACCAACCTGTCAGAACTCCGGAGATGGGAACTTGCCCTTAAGTATATCCTCTCTTCTCGTTATCCGCCAGGCCTCAACCTCCGCTAATTTCAAGTTGCCGCCACTCGTACCTCACCTGTCTTTCAACATCATTTTTGCCTCTGTACTTCTGCCTCGACTGACATCTCTGCCGAATCTCTTTGCCTTTACAAATGTCTGCTTGTGTCTGTGTATGTGTGGTTGGATATGGGTGTGTGTGCAAGTGTATACCTGTTCTTTTTCCCCCTAAGGTAAGTCTTTCCGCTCCGGGGATTGGAATGACTCCTTACCCTCTCCCTTAAAACCCACATCTCTTCGTCTTTCCCTCTTTCCTGATGAAGCAACCGTTGGCTGTATATCTATATCTATATCTATATCTATATCTATATCTATATATATATATATATATATATATATATATACACACACACACACACACACACACACACACACACACACACACACACAAAGATGTAGTGACTTACCAAATGAAAGTGCTGGCAGGTCAAAAGACACACAAACATACACACGAAATTCAAGCTTTCGCAACAAACTGTTGCCTCATCAGGAAAGAGGGAAGGAGAGGGAATGACGAAAGGATGTGGGTTTTAAGGGAGAGGGTAAGGAGTCATTCAAATCCCGGGAGCGGAAAGACTTACCTTAGGGGGAAAAAAGGACGGGTATACACTCGCACACACACACATATCCATCCACACATATACAGACACAAGCAGACATATTTAAAGACAAAGAGTTTGGGCAGAGATGTCAGTCGAGGCAGAGGCAAAGATGTTATTGAATGACAGGTGAGGTATGAGTGGCGGCAACTTGAAATTAGCGGAGATTGAGGCCTGGTGGATAACGGGAAGAGAGGATGTATTGAAGAGCAAGTTCCCATCCCCGGAGTTCGGATAGGTTGGTGTTAGTGGGAAGTATCCAGATAACCTGGACGGTGTAACACTGTGCCAAGATGTGCTGGCCGTGCACCAAGGCATGTTTAGCCACAGGGTGATCCTCATTACCAACAAACACTGTCTGCCTGTGTCCATTCATGCGAATGGACAGTTTGTTGCTGGTCATTCCCACATAGAATGCGTCACAGTGTAGGCAGGTCAGTTGGTAGATCACGTGGGTGCTTTCACACGTGGCTCTGCCTTTGATCGTGTACACCTTCCGGGTTACAGGACTGGAGTAGGTGGTGGTGGGAGGGTGCATGGGACAGGTTTTACACCAGGGGCGGTTACAAGGGTAGGAGCCTGAGGGTAGGGAAGGTGATTTGGGGATTTCATAGGGATGAACTAACAGGTTACGAAGGTTAGGTGGACGGCGGAAAGACACTCTTGGTGGAGTGCGGAGGATTTCATGAAGGATGGATCTCATTTCAGGGCAAGATTTGAGGAAGTCGTATCCCTGCTGGAGAGCCACATTCAGAATCTGATCCAGTCCTGGAAAGTATCCTGTCACAAGTGGGGCACTTTTGTGGTTCTTCTGTGGGAGGTTCTGGGTTTGAGAGGATGAGGAAGTGGCTCTGGTTATTTGCTTCTGTACCAGGTCGGGAGGGTAGTTGCGGGATGCGAAAGCTGTTTTCAGGTTGTTGGTATAATGGTTCAGGGATTCCGGACTGGAGCAGATTCGTCTGCCACGAAGACCTAGGCTGTAGGGAAGGGACCGTTTGATGTGGAATGGGTGGCAGCTGTCATAATGGAGGTACTGTTGCTTGTTGGTGGGTTTGATGTGGACGGACGTGTGAAGCTGGCCATTGGACAGATGGAGGTCAACATCAAGGAAAGTGGCATGGGATTTGGAGTAGGACCAGGTGAATCTGATGGAACCAAAGGAGTTGAGGTTGGAGAGGAAATTCTGGAGTTCTTCTTCACTGTGAGTCCAGATCATGAAGATGTCATCAATAAATCTGTACCAAACTTTGGGTTGGCAGGCCTGGGTAACCAAGAAGGCTTCCTCTAAGCGACCCATGAATAGGTTGGCGTACGAAGGGGCCATCCTGGTACCCATGGCTGTTCCCTTTAATTGTTGGTATGTCTGGCCTTCGAAAGTGAAGTAGTTGCGGATCAGGATGAAGCTGGCTAAGGTAATGAGGAAAGAGGTTTTAGGTAGGGTGGCAGGTGATCGGCGTGAAAGGAAGTGCTCCATCGCAGCGAGGCCCTGGACGTGCGGGATATTTGTGTATAAGGAAGTGGCATCAATGGTTACAAAGATGGTTTCTGGGGGTAACGGATTGGATAAGGATTCCAGGCATTCGAGAAAGTGGTTGGTGTCTTTGATGAAGGATGGGAGACTGCACGTAACGGGTTGAAGGTGTTGATCTACGTAGGCAGAGATACGTTCTGTGGGGGCTTGGTAACCAGCTACAATGGGGCGGCCGGGATGATTGGGTTTGTGAGTTTTAGGAAGAAGGTAGAAGGTAGGGGTGCGGGGTGTTGGTGGGGTCAGGAGGTGGATGGAGTCAGGTGAAAGGTATTGTATGGGGCCTAAGGTTCTGAGGATTCCTTGAAGCTCCGCCTGGACTTCAGGAATGGGATTACCTTGGCAAACTTTGTATGTGGTGTTGTCTGAAAGCTGACGCAGTCCCTCAGCCACATACTCCCGACGATAAAGTACCACGGTCGTGGAACCCTTGTCCGCCGGAAGAATGACGATGGACCGGTCAGCCTTCAGATCACGGATAGCCTGGGCTTCAGCAGTGGTGATGTTGGGAGTAGGATTAAGGTTTTTTAAGAAGGATTGAGAGGCAAGGCTGGAAGTCAGAAATTCCTGGAAGGTTTGGAGAGGGTGATTTTGAGGAAGAGGAGGTGGGTCCCGCTGTGACGGAGGACGGAACTGTTTCAGGCAGGGTTCAATTTGGATAGTGTCTTGGGGAGTTGGATCATTAGGGGTAGGATTAGCTGAGATGAAGTTAATGCTACAGTTGTACATCCAGAAGCCAAAAGAAGGAAAGCGTTGGGAGGTGGAGGAGAAAGTGGTATGTTATCTACAAAAAAATATATATGTAAGTGGTATAAATGTCAACAACGTACACAAACAATAGTGAACCAGGGAAGAGCAACAAACATTATGATGCGGAATGTCTAGCAAATAACACAGTGCCCCAGGTGTTTGAGGATTTTTTTTTTCTGAGAAACTAATGGATACTATTATTGAACAAAGCGAAATTTATGCTTGCCAACATAACAGAATAAATTTTCTGCTAACCAAAGAAGAACTAAAATTATTTATTGGCGTACTACTTCTGAGTGGTTATCATAAGCTTCCCCACAAGAATAAGTACTGGGAACAGGTTCCTAATGTCGGTGTTCCTTTAGTCTTCAACTCCGGGTCAAGAAATAGGTTTTGGGAAATAAAGAGATTCATTCATCTCAATGACAACTCCAAAATAGACAGAAACGACAAGATGTACAAACTGAGGTTATAATTTGAAATGCTGAAATAGGAATTTGGTAAATTTGGCGTATTTCATTCAGAACTCTCAACTGATGAAATAATGGTACATTATTATGGCAAACATTCAGCTAAAATGTTTCTGAGGGGAAAGCCTATCAAATTTGGATATAAAATTTGGTGTCTTACAAGTTCCAATGGCTTTCTTTATAATTTTTCACCATACCGTGGCAAGACTGACAACAAACAGGAGCCCTTAGGATTGACAGTCTGTCACGCTGACCACTCAGCTACCAGGGCGGACAGCAAATTGATGGGAGGACGGGTGAGCACAGATGTACGACTAGATCCAGGAAATCATTTCTTTGTGCCAAGTAAAACACAGAAGAGATGTGCTTACTGCAAGAAAAAAACAACAAAAATTTGTGATAGGTGCAATGTTGGTGTACATGACAAGTATTTTGCTTCATTTCATACTGAATATGCATTCCATAATATTAAAATATTCTTTATTTAATGTTTGTGTTGCTTCTTACAATATTATGCATGGAGAATAAGATTGTGAATTTGGATAGCGCATTTGGCCAATGTCCCAAAAATGGGACGTCTGTAGTTTTTGTTCTAATAAACTGAAACTTTTCAAAACAACTTTTTATTCAATTTATCACTCAATGTAACATATTTATGTATAAAAGTTCGCAAAAAAAAGATCCAATAGTGTTCTGGCCGGTAGAGCGTTAAGGGAAAACCAGATGTAACACAAAATGTCTGGCAGAAAATCTGCTACAGGAACTACATCACAAACCCCGACTGCTCACATATTATGCAAAGGACAATGGTAACTTCCGAAAATTCTCAAAAATACACATTTATTTGCATTGATATACAATGAAATTCAGGGGTGATGTATACTTTGGCTGAGCTGTGAACCACAAAGCATTGATTTGCTACGTAAATTACGTATACAAAACACTGGTAGCACTAACTTACAAAGTATAGTTTTGCAGGCATCTCAAAATTCTGAAACTAAACTATTTCTCACATAATTGGACAACAAAATAAGAGACAGACTATTGTGAATGAGGATGATAGGCATACTGTTCTAAAAATTTTTGAAAGAGCACAATTTAGTTTAAGCCTACAATTGACGCTAATAGTACTAGTTTATCACGGGATTCCCAAATGTTTGAAATTTCACAACATATCAGAATTCAAACAAGTATCGATACAATCAATGAAAAATTACGCAGAAGTGACATGAACAGCAAAATATACTAATATAGAACTTCAAATAGACACATTATCTAGTACAAACAGTCCCCACATAAGGGAAAATTCCTAAGTCAGCTTTATTTAAATGGGTAAATAAAATAAATAACAAAACTGGAAATTGTCCCTCCTCTTGCAATGGATTGCTACTGGACAACTGCTTTTGTACATTAAATGGAGAGTACAGTACACATCTAATTAACACCAATGGATTTATTTTCACAGAATAACAATCTTTGGATACTGTACTGCATAGTGTGGGAATTCTGAGACATTCTGGGTTGCTGCAGAGTGATTCATTTTCTAAAATAGACAGTGTAGTGGTGTACACTGTTAACACACTAGGCATATTACACGGGCCACTTGTTCACTCCTTTTGTACACACATCAGTTAGACTGAGGTAGCAATGGAGTTTAAAAGAAGACATTCATACATGGCACTGAATTTAAGATAGAAGTGAATTTAAAGCAGTATTTGGAATCTCTTCATGCAATAAACCAACAGTCTGCTGCTGATGTAATGATTTCTGAGACACACTCTTGAAGACTGAAGTCAATAATGACAGCCACTACTGAAGGAAACTAGCTTCACCTCTGGATAATGATGACTGAAGAGGACAGCTCCCCACTGTCTCTACCAACAAAATGAATGCAATCTTTGAATCAGATCAGAACTAGTTTGTTGAGTTCCTGCATGGCAATCTTCAGATCAGAAAAATAGTTGTGAAGATCAGAAAAATAGTTGTTAGATACAACACCTTTTAACACTTGAGTAAAAAAACTTGCTGCTAAATCCTGATATTAAACAGTTGAAAAATTTGATTCTCAGTGGTCAAAAGCAGCATACAATAACTAATGACAGAAAACAACTGTACCAATCTTAGAAACAAACATGTGATAGACCTTCTCAGAACACACCCATATGGCAAAAGTGAAAAAGAGGACACAAAGATTATTAATGTCATTGGATGAAAACGATACTTTTCAACTTAAGATAATATAGTTACTAAAAATATTTTTAGTTAAGCAACTAGTTTCAGCTCGAAAAGCCATTTTTCGGTTTACACACATAGCAGGGTCTCTCAGAAATAAAAAGGCAGCAAACTCACACTATGTGCTACTGTTCATCATGGCTTACAAATTACAGTAGAAATGCTACTGTTTGTTGTACTTTAAAAACATTTAAAATGGCTTTTTGGGCCAGAACTAACTGTACAGGGTGATTCAAAAAGAATACCACAACTTTAAAAATGTGTATTTAATGAAAGAAACATAATATAACCTTCTGTTATACATCATTACAAAGAGTATTTAAAAAGGTTTTTTTTCACTCAAAAACGAGTTCAGAGATGTTCAATATGGCCCCCTCCAGACACTCGAGCAATATCAACCCCATACTCCAACTCGTTCCACACTCTCTGTAGCATATCAGGCGTAACAGTTTGGATAGCTGCTGTTATTTCTCGTTTCAAATCATCAATGGTGGCTGGGAGAGGTGGCCGAAACACCATATCCTTAACATACCCCCATAAAAAAAAAAAAAAATAAATCGCAGGGGGTAAGATCAGCGCTTCTTGGAGGCCAGTGATGAAGTGCTCTGTCACGGGCTGCCTGGCGGCCGATCCATCGCCTCGGGTAGTTGACGTTCAGGTAGTTACGGACAGATAAGTGCCAATGTGGTGGCGCTCCATCCTGCTGAAATACGAATTATTGTGCTTCTTGTTCGAGCTGAGGGAACAGCCAATTCTCTAACATCTCCAGATACTGTAGTCCAGTTACAGTAGCACCTTCGAAGAAAGAGGGACCAAAATCTTTATTGGCTGAAATGGCACAGAAAACGTTCACCTTAGGCGAGTCACGTTCATACTGAGTTGTTTCCCGCGGATTCTCAGTGCCCCATATACAGACATTGTGACGGTTGACTTTCCCGTTAGTGTGGAAAGTTGCTTCATCACTAAACACAATCTTTGAAACGAAAGATTCATCTGTTTCCATTTGAGCAAGGATAAAATCACAGAAATCGATTATTTTAATCTTATCAGCTGCAGACAGTGCTTGAACCAATTTCAGACGATAAGGTTTCATAACTAACCTTTTTCGTAGGACTCTCCATACAGTTGAATGTGGAATTTGCAGCTCTCTGCTAGCTCTGCAAGTCGATTTTCCTGGGCTGCGAACAAATGCTTGCTGGATGCGTGCTACATTTTCATCACTCGTTTTCGGCCGTCCAGAACTTTTCCCTTTGTACAAACACCCATTCTCTGTAAACTGTTTATACCAACGTTTAATACACCACCTATCAGGAGGTTTAACACCATACTTCATTCAAAATGCACGCTAAACAACTGTCGTCGATTCACTTCTGCCGTACTCAATAACACAAAAAGCTTTCTGTTGAGCGGTCGCCATCTTAGCATCAACTGACGCTGACGCCTAGTCAACAGCGCCTCAAGCGAACAAATGTACAATTAAATGAAACTTTATAGCTCCCTTAATTCGCCGACAGATAGTGCTTAGCTCTGCCTTTTGTCGTTGCAGAGTTTTAAATTCCTAAAGTTGTGGTATTCTTTTTGAATCACCCTGTATAATTAAGGAGAGGTCTTATTAAAATACAACAGCTTAAATGGAAAAAATATCACCTTCATTCATTATGAAGGTTGTCGTAATGTCAGAGACATTTTGAATGTATCACACATATGTAAATTTAATTACCTGAGCAGATCAGTATCCTTCATCACTCCAAGTAATGTTGTAAACAGGATATGCAGTCTTCAGAATTTCTACAGTCTTGCTGTGGTCTGCCTTCCCAAACCCCTGAAATGAAGCAGTCCTTGGGTATTTTAAAACTAAAGTACAATTAAACAGTGTGCTACATATCACAATAATAATTAAACACTAAAACGAGAACTCTTAACTACAACTACATCATAAGTAAACAATGTGCTTGTACGTACACTAAAACTGCATCTAATACAGAGCACATGAAACCGTAAAGCAATCTGAAATTTTCTACACCACACATCACAACACAAAAGCAGCAGAAAAAGGGAGTGTGTAAAGACCTTCAGAACAGATGTGCAAGATGCAGCATCAGAATTAATTTTTCTATTGATGGGTCTGGCATTGTACACAACACTGAAACACAAGCAGCAGTAACCGTGCAAAAAAATTAAACACGTACCCACAATCTGCAACTGTATTAACTGTGTTAAATGAAACAGGTAGGTCACAAAATGTGTGAAACACAGTCTGAAAAGTATAAAATAGGTGCAAGGGGTACAGAGGAATCATTTGGTCTGCTCCAAGTGCAAGGAATTGTTGATTTGAGTAATTATGACAACTGTCCTGGCAACTGGAAAAAGTCTTGTAAAAACACCAGGCTCACCACAATCCATGTGCTGCCGTAACTATACTCAATCAAAAGATACAGAAGCTGGTAATAATAATAATAATAATAATAATAATAATGTCATAAAATTATGGGACAGAAGATCCTCTCTCTCTCTCTCTCTCTCTCTCTCTCTCTCTCTCTCTCGCGCGCGCGCGCGCTACATATACAACTCTCTCTCGCTAAATATACAAGTGGAAGCAAGGATTGTGGCCTCAAAAGTAATCTGAAAGGTGTAAGAAAAAATCCTGAATCAGATTGAACAGCACAGTTGGTATCAGCATTGTCCACGGGATCAGCATTGTCCACGGAAGGCAAGGTTTCAGGATGTAGTCCTGGCCCGGCACATAGTTTTAATTTGTCAGGAAGTTTCATAATCATGGCTGCTACCCAGAACAACAGTAGCCATTTCAACCATAACACTTGTCCACAACACCACGCCCAAATTATTGTACACGGTTGTAAGAAGCATGATGATGATTTACAGGTATTAATATCTGGTGACATTTACTTCTGACCATCTAACAAGGTATTCTATAATTTGTGCCATGTAACCAAAGCAGAAACTGCTTTCCCATGGAGGAGCTTGGCGTATAACATTCTTAAAAGCTTTAAAAATACTTGAATTATAGGGCACACAACGTATGAACAGAAACTTCACTGTTCTTAAAATACTTTTTGTTAACTGTGGTCTGCAGCTTATACGAATTGTAGAAATGACATCATGTAACACTTTAAGCTGTTGATAATTTTTTTTTACGATGCAACCAGTTTTGGTCAAAGACCATTTTCGAGCACCTGTTGTTCCCACAGCATAGAAACAGGAAAAATTCAGGCAAAAAGGATATTTCAAAATTGTAGTAACAATACATACAATGCTTGTGGATATTTAATTTATATTTCTGACATTGTATTCTTTTGATATATATAGTTTTTGCTGGTAATCAAATTCTGTAAGTGTTGCTTGTATTGTTACTATAATTTTCAAACATTCTTTTCATCCCAAATTTTCCCGTATCCGCGATGTATATACAACAGGTGCCTGAAAATGGTCTTCAACTGAAACCATTATGGTCTTCAACTGAAACCAGTCACACAGTAAAAAATTAAGTTGAATAACAGCTCAAGATGACACATACTGTCATTTCTACAACTCACTGCTTTTGGTACTACCTGTGAGTAGCTGTACACTTTGATGACCTTGACACTGGGGTCATGCTGTATTCTGCCACCACCAGTGCACTCTGTATCAACGCCGAGGCCTTTCACCCTGTCCATCGTCTCATCGTAGATGTCCGAATGGAAGCCAACTCACTTGTATCCTCGCACCTAGTAACAGGAACCATAGTCAAACTTTGAACAAAATGTATCAAGAGTACTAAGCAAGAAGAAAACACAAAAGTAGCAACGTGAGTGGAAATTGTGGCATCAAAAATAATCTGAAAACATAACTTAAAGGAGCTGTTGTTATATCCACTATCTATAGGAAACACACACAGGAGCTTCTGTTTCTTTTTTTTTTTTTTTTTTTTTTTCCCCATACCTACGGCAAATGCAAATGAAAGCTTTTGTATATTCGGACATGTGTTCTCTCGGAAAACACTGAACATAACGTAAATCATCTAGCTGACAAGGTAGTTGGCAACATCAGCACATGGCTTTTGGAGAACGGATTAATACTTCACTGCCAACAACTGAACTCTTGTAAAATAGAAATAGTCTTGTCCTGAGCTGGTCGAACAGACATTTTAAATTCTTAAGACTGAAGATAGATGAAAAGCTCTCTCAGAAGTATCATGTTCAACACCTTAAGCAGAAAATGAACACTTCTGTCTTCACTATACACTATGTCTTGGACACAAACACAAAAGCTTGTTTACTTTTGCTCTGTTATCTCATATGGTGTTATAGTTTGGGGCAATTCTGTGCACTTGGCAAGAATATTCTCATCCCTGAAAAATGCAGTCAGCAAGCTCTGCAGTGTCAGCTTGTGAACATTCAGGGTTGCCGCAAGTTTCCCCAAGTGACGTTCCCCGATTTCCAGCAAGTTTTAGCATTTTTCCGTGACAAATTTCAAGGTCTCAAGGGGAAGTAAAGACAAGTTCACAAAAAAAAAAAAAAATTGTAAGGACTTCTGTATTTCTTCCCCTCATGAGCAAAAATCTTAAGTACTAATTTCAGCATCTTTTGTAATGAACAGTTTTTAGATGGAGAAAGAAAGACAATGGTATATAATATTCCATTAAGACCACTGATGTTATTTTATTTCAATAAAACTAAACATATTTGGTGACACAAATACGCATTTCCTTGGAGTCACAAGACAGATTTAAAATACCTACACTGATTTCAGAAATAACCTCAGAAAAAAGTAGGCCTATTGAAAGAAGTATATAAGGCACGCCAAAATATACAGGTACATAGCATACAAACCGCCTGTGACTGCCACAAGTTGTTCTTCCTATCGCTCATACTTTCTAATATACAGGGTGTACATTACATCTGGGAACACTTTCAATTATTTATTGCACAAGAACCAAACATAGCACAGATATCACACACGTCATTTTGAAGAGAAACCCTGAAAGTTCTTTTTCATGTATACCACCACAGCATACTTTGGTGATTTGCCGATAGCACCAGTCATAAATATGGCAAGTTCAGGTGCGGAGCGAACTTTCTGTGTGTTGGAGTTCGACAAAAAAAGTGTGTGCTACAGCTGTTCAATGGATGTTTAGAACAAAGTACGGTAAGAAACCACCAACAAGGAAGGCACAACAAATTTATTATGACGGGTTGCTTGTGCCCAGCACAGAGAACCAGACATCCCAGTGTGAGTGAAGTGAATTTGGATTGCATACGAGAGACATTCATAAGGAGTCCAAAGAAATTGGTGCGTCGTGCATCCCATGAACTCGAAATGGCTCCACTGACTGTGGCAAGTCATGCGACAGAAGTTGTCTATGAAACCATTCAAATTGGAGCTAGGGTAGAAGGTCAATAACGACGACAAAGACAAGTGTTTTGAGTTTTGTTCACAGTTGCAACAATTGAATAAGGACGGGGATGGAATTTTGATCGCTTAAGTTTTAGCAATGAAGCCACTTTTGACACTAATGGGAAAGTGTACAGGCATAATTGTCGAATCTGGGGTACAAAGCATCCACACGAATGCATTGAATTTGGGTGTGATTCGCTAAATGTAAATGTTTTTTTGTGCTTTGTCGTGTCGAAAACTGTACGGGCCATTCTTCTTCGCCAAGAGCATTGTCACTGGATATTCCTACTCGGATATGTTGCAGCAATGGCTGATGCCTCAGATGCAATTGGGCTCTCCGTTCATCTTTTAGCAGGATGGGGCTCCACCCCATTTTCATCGTGAAGTTTGTGGGTACCTGAATACGGAGCTGCCGCATCGATGAACTGGCCGTGCTACAGAAGGGAACAGCTGTTTCATGAAATGGCCTCCCTGATCACCAGATCTCACTCCGTGTGACTTTTTTTCTGTGGGGACACATTAAAGATCCGGTGTATGTATGGTCTCTACCACGTGATGTAGCGGAGCTCCGGGAGAGAATACGAGAAACAAATATCACAATTGACGATGCCATGCTGGGACAGGTATGACACGAATTCGATTACTGTATTGATGTCTGCCGGGTCACTCATGTTTCGCGTACTGAATGTTCGTAAAAAAAAAAAAAAGATATGTACATCCTGTATAAATTATTTTCTAAGCCCCAAAATGTACTAGAATAAATAAAATGTTTATAAAACAATGTACCGCATAATGTACTTGCAGTGAGAAAGTCACAATTCCTGAACTCCATCGCCCGTGGCCTCTGGCCTGCCGAGGAGCACCACAGTCCTGATTCCTCGGATAAATCACGAAAACCCACTGCATTATACCACACACAAACAGAGCCGGCCTGGGAGCAGATCGGCGAGACTAGATCCGATGGGCAGGGCTTGCACATTATTGGGAAACGATGGGCTTCAAATCGGCAGCCCCAATCCGTTAGAGAGACCCACAGAAATGGCCTGTGGTTTTGGCCCATCATGGAAGTCCATTCATGTGGCCAGCTTTACACAAGTCACTGACATTATGTTGACGAAATGAGATGGTGGTGATAAATCCATCAATTTGTGCAAATACTCTGAGAATTAATGCTAATGAAGATAGGTAGCAACTCACCGTAAAGATGATCGCTGAACCATGGACAGACACGTAGAAAAGACAATCACACTCTCACAACTAAATTTTCGGCCATAGCCTTTCTTAGAAAATAAAACACACACACACACACACACACACACACACACACACACAAAAATCACTCAAACACAACTCGTGCACATATGACCGTTGTCTCCAGCCACTGGGTCAACAATCTCCAAGAATCATATCAAAACAAACCACCCCTCACGCCTCCCATCGGCAGCTACTAGGCTAGTGGCAAGAAGTGGTGGCAGCACTGACTGCAAGCTGAGGGGAGTGGTAGGAAGTGGAGAAGCAGTAAGAATGAGGGAGTAGGGAAGCGGTGCATGTATTAAGCTGCATCCAGCCAGCGACGATGCAGGAAATCCCAGTAAACAAACTGTTTCATCTACTGAGACAAAAAACAAGATTTCTCCAGGTTTTTTTTTCCAAATTTCCCAGCAGGGCAGAAAAAAAGAGTGATACATGTAAGTATTCAAATCCACACACAAAGGTTACCTCGTGGTATGCTACAATTCTGCACAAGAGACCCTCACAATACATGAGAACTTCTCTATGCAACATGTAATTTATCCTAATTTCTCTTAATTTCATATTTTATTAATTCTGTAATTTTTTGTTTATAAATTTTATATTCAGCTATCTGTAAACTAGGTACCACCTCATCCCACGAGCTTTGGCTCAAAGTCTCAAGATACGCGATAAAAAAAATAAATGTCAATCCCAAAACCTCACACGCCAATATAATGATCTGCATGCAATCATTCTGTTGATAATGGCACATTAAATTTGGAAAAAAAAAACTGATGCCCTTGATAATTCAAAGCTGTCATTTAAAGTCACAATTGTATGTATTATAGAACACTGTACAGGAAAAATGGAGTTGTAAATGTAGCTGTGTTTTAGTGAAAACGACGTTTTTTCAAATGATGGAGAACCAATGGAATACTTGTTGGTAACATCTGCTCTATACCATAAACCAGCACAGTACGGCACTTTATGAAGTTTAGTCAAAGGCCTGTTTTGTGAGATAATTTCTTTCTGGAAGTTGAATGCATTGCTTCCGTCACCAAAGCAGGTGTAAAAAAAAAAAAAAAAAAAAAAAAAAAAATTTGCATTCAGCCCCCTCACATCATTACGTCATCAGTGCAAACCAGACGATATTTCTCGTGTAAATCTACACGGCTATCTGGCAGTTCACACTTAAGGATACAGGGCATTTTTCCAGCTCAATATTATATTTCTTTCAGGCACTGTTTATAATGTATATGTTTCAAGATTTTTTGTTGATATCAGGTAATAGAGCACACTTTTTAAACAAATTAGAAGTATTTTGAATATTTTTGAACCTGCTTAGAGTTATTTAAAAAAAGTAACAAGGAAATTCTTCCTCAAACTGAGGTACCATTTAATCCAATGTTATACATTTGAAGGAGACCAAATTTTTACCAGACATTCATGACATGGCTGAGATACTAGACCTATTTAATTCCACCTATTACGTATATTACAAGGATAAAAAAGTATCACATCTTACATTTTAATATTTATAATTTTTTCAAAATAAAAATGTTATTTTTTCTATGATTTAGCTGATTCTGCAATAAAGCTTAGGTCTACTACATAAGTATGGACTACCAAAAGTTACAGAAAAAATTAGAGCAATGCTTTATAAACTTTAGGAAATATTTGTACCTGAATTCTGAAGAAAACAACTAGCGGGAAATTGCGAATGAACATATGAGTCCAATTAAACTGTGCCTCAGAACATTCCTGAAGCATAGTCTACATCCTGCAGCCTTTCTTCATCTTCAAGCTTCCTCTTGGCATTCCTTTTAGCACTTCTTGCTTCTTTGGTAACTTGAAGAGCGAATCTTTCAGCTTCATGCACCCGTTGTGTGTCACACAGAAGAAATTGATCTTTCATATTAGAGCAACATTTTATGCCTAAATTTCTCAGGACTTCCTACCTTCCTATCACTCCGTCATTGAAACATAGCACACCATCTAGTACACCAACTTTTAATGTATTTAGTCCTACAAAAACATTCTTGAGTAATCTTTCCCGTATGGAATGGTTGAAACTTTCATTTGTATTCTGAGTGCCCCCATGAAGACCTTTACCGTATTTACTCGAATCTGAGCCGCACTTATTTTCCGGTTTTTGTAATCCAAAAAACAGCCTGCGGCTTAGAATCGAGTGCAAAGTAAGCGGAAGTTCTGGAAAATGTTGGTAGGTGCCGCCACAACTAACTTCTGCTGTCGAATATATGTAGCACTACACAGGCATGCTTTGCAGGCACAAAGATAAATACTGGCGCCAAACCCTCTGCATGAGTGCATTAAAAAAAAAGGGGGGGGTGGCAGACAAGTTTTTCCTCCGTCTCGAGTTTCGACCACTGCATTTTCATACATTATCCAACGAAGTAAATACAAATTCCGTATTGTGCACCTTTGAATGTAGCAGCATTTCAATGCGCTACGAAAATCCGACTGGCAAGACTGTTTGGGATGTTTGTCAATATGGCCAACTTTACGTTCTGAATTTTTTCCTAACTGTGAGAAGAGATGGTTCCTTATAGGAACTTTTATGAATTGTGAATAGCATGCAGTATTCTCTTCACATAAGAATAATTAGAATATAAACATTTTGCCATGTATTCTTTCGTGTTTGCTGCTAACTCATTTAAATCCTGTCTGCCTAATAAACTACGAAACTAGAGTGAGGCAACAGCAAATGCGGAAAAATATAGATATCATCCCATGTTTATATTTGTATTATTCTTATGCCTAATAGTGATACAGTCAGAAATGAAGCATGGCAATTGACTAGATTTTTAAATCTAAGATGACTAATTTCAGTGCAGAATGTAATGTACTAAAGAGGTGCCTGCAAAGATTTTCAAACGGAGAAAAATTTTCGCTAAACTCCCGTTCAGAATATCTTCTATCATACGCTGTCTATTATTTGGTTCTTGTTGATCATTCTCAAAGAAAGCAGGAGTGTAGGTAACAGCAAATAGCAGTCTCTTGCCATTGTTTCGCTAACGAAGTACGCGAAAGAGGAAGGGTACCCGTATAATACGGACGGAGCGCCTGACGCATAGCAATGGCTACCTGGTAAAGCTTAACTACTGAGCTTACGACTCGAACCAAACTACTGTAGCTGTATCGTCATTCATTTGACCTAAATTGTGTCTCATATTACAATGGACCAAGTTTGTTTCGATTTGGAGGTGCGGCCTAAAACTTTTCTCTCCCCTTGAATTTCAAGTCTCAAATTTCAGGTGCGGCTTAGATTCGGGAAAATTTTTTTTCCTGGATTTCGAGTCTCATTTTTCAGGTGCGTCTTAGATTCGAGTAAATGTGGTACTAAGCAAAACAGGGTCCACTCAGATCTCTAAAAATTGGTTTTATTTCATTCATAACAGGCTCAAGAAGATAATGCTTATGATATTTTGATAGTATATTTGACCACTTTCCTTTGCTTTTTGGTAACCACACCTAAGAATCTGCTCCTTTAGGACAAAGTCCATGAACAGTGTGGTCATCTGTGGACAACTTATGAAAGTAGGTGACCCATACAGCTTTCCTCATTGCTGTATCATCATTCAGAGGTGCATTTTGTCTAATGGCCAGTCCTTAATACCTCTGAAGGAGGTCTGTTTCAGTTTCTGTCAATCTGTCTCAGCCAGACAGAGATTTTCAATCAGATAGCAATTTTCCTTTCATTTCTCTTCTTAGCTTCCTCAATCTAGCACCCATCCTCTTTTGCACATGTCCACAACACTCCACTTTTGTTACGAAGCTATCACCATAAACTTTGAACTCATTAATTTTATTGAAAGCTTTAGAGTACCCATCACCTAGGTACTTTGTATATCTAACGTTATAAACGGGCACTGACCTCTGAAATAATTTTAGAGCTCCATCACACTCCATACCTCTACTGTAACCATCATAATTATTATAACACTGATGTTCAATATGTCCTTCAGTGTTACTATGTCAGATGTGGCAATAATTAGATATGCACTCAACATCAACAACTTTTCCATTCTCCACAGAAGTAGCACTTAAAACACCATTCAAGGAACGATGTCCTCGATGTTGTCATGTCCCATCAAGTGCAACAGCAATGTCCCTTGTTTCACTAATATTAACAGTTTTTTCTGCTGCACATTTCATAGATGCTTTAGACACAACCGTCAAGGCACCTAAAAGTATTCTTATGTACTTGCTGAACCTACTGGGAGGAGGAAGGTCAATCAAATGACAAAACGTTTGTGCAGCCTTTTTTTCCTTTTCCTATTGCACGCATTGCGTACACTAACCTCAAATTCACATCATATGAATTATGCACAATGTTCAAAGTCATTTTCGAGGTAGATTTATTGCAGGATCTACACAGACCAACTAATTTTGACGCTAAACCCTTCCTGCTACTTTGTTGTTCAGTTATTTCCAGACAGCCTACACCATCACATTGTTTACATTTTTCCACTTTCTTTATCAAAGAAGATAAGATACCCACACCAACAACAACAAATCCACTACAAACAGCGTCATTTTTAACACAAAAATTTGAATCACCAGGAGGCGTGCCATGTGCGAATTTCTTCACTGAAGAACTGACACGTAGGTTACTTTCAACAGTGTGGCTTGTTTTGTTTGTGAACTGGTTACCACAGAATTTCCTTTCATTGAATTTCTTGATGTGTGGCACACTAACAAATATGTATTTTCACAAATATATGTAGCGCTTGGGAAACAAACGTTTATTAACATGTGAACAAACTGCTTCAGAACACAAAAGTAAATACTTGCAAAGATAATCATTTACAGATGCTAGAAACCTGCACTGTTACCAACATATACAATGTATCATACACATAATCGCTGGAAACAGAAAGAAAGTGCACAGTTCTTTTCAAAATAATACTAGTTTCTGTAACAGAAATAAAGGGGGCATGGCAGTATACAAGGTGTGAATGTAAAGTAATGACACTGATGTGAAAAAAAATGTTGCTTACAGTTTTAGTCAATTTTCGTGTTGTCTCCTTCAAAGTTCCCTTCTGATTGCACACACTTTTTTTAGCACTTCTGGCATTGATGGTAACATTTCTGGAACTCATCTTCTGTAATATCCTCCAAGACCTTCGTCACAGCTTTTGGGACATCTTGTGTTGTTTGAAAATGGTGTCCTTGATCGCCATTTTGATTCTTGGACAGAGAAAAAAGTTGCACAGAGCAATATTTGGTGAATAAGGTGGCTCTGGCAGTATCGAAATTTGTTTTGAGGTAAAAAATTACTGTACTGACAGAGCAGTATGGGATGGTGCATTATCGTGATGCAGAATCCAATTATCAGCAATGTTATTATTAGACAAACCGTTCCTCGATTGATGTGCAGTTCTCCTGCAATCATTTTCATGGATAACCTTCTATCAGATTTTATGAGTTCATGCACCCTGGCCAAGTTGACATCCGTCCGTGAGGTTGACAGTCGTCCACTGCAGTCTTCATCTTCAACATTTGTTCTGCCTTCACTAAACATTTTATGCCAATCAAAAACTTGAGCTTTTGACATAACCTCCTCTCCAAAAGCCTTCTTAAGCTTACCGTAAGTTGTCATCGCGTTTTCACTCAATTTAACGCAAAAAGAAATGGCATACTGTTGCGCAATATTATGCAGTTCCATTTCCGTGATGAGAGACACTAACACGTGTTAACTTATTACAGCACAACTAATGACTGAGCAGTTGCTTCAACATGCTGCTTGAACTAGAAGCGGCTTATAGACCAAGGTCACAGATATTGTGCCTACGCAAGCCTGCAGGGGTGCCACATCTTGCAAAGAAAATCAGTCTCATTACTTTATTGTCGCACCTCGTACATGACCGTAACTTTAAAATTTGGTATGTATAGGTCATTTTTCATTTCAAACCCTACAGTGTATATATCAATGTAATCAGGAAAGACTATAGAATTTAATAAAGTCATTTAAAAAATTTTGATTTTTCCACCATTTATAAGTATCCTGTATCCTTAAGTGTTCGGCAGAGGATTCATCGAAAAGCCTTCAGACTATTTCTGTAACATTCCCCTCTTCAACAGCTTCTGTGGGAGCTCTGATTTCTCTTACTTTATCACGATAATAATTTCTCCTTATGTAGGTGGGTGCCAACAAAATATTTTGCCATTCAGAGGAAATTTCTTGAAAACATCTCATCATAACAAAAAACACCTTTGTTTTAACGACTGTCACCCCAACTTGTATATCATGTCAGGGTATATGCGGACAAGGAAAAAAAATTCCCAGATTTCTCAGTCGAAAATACACTTTCCCCCAAGTGAAAACATACTTTTTCCTTGTTAACTGACGGTATATTTTCTCTTGGAACTGTATACCTTATAAGTCCTTTGATTATGGTTTTATACACGGGCGTAGAATTTCCTGGCGCTTTAAGAAAAAAAAAACACGCATTTTGGAACGATCTTTGATGTGCAGCAACATGTATGCTGCATATTTTTGTATTAGGAAAGTATAAACTCGAATTCCACCAAACACCGCATGTTACTTTCCAAAGCATTGAAATTGAGATTGGGATGCGCTTTTGTAAGTTAGTCATAGCTCATTTCATGCGATTTCGCCAGCCGATCACAGCAGGTATTCAGAGCTTAGGACACGTGATGTAGTCAACCAACAGCAACATCACTGTTAAGTAGCGCGAACACACAAACAGAAAAAGTTAATGGCTCAAATTAATGCAAATAGTGTTGCTAAACGAAACGCAAAGCCTTCACATATAATATTGGTCTATCAGATTAATACGCTGCAAGAGAAGCTAAGCTTTCTCGTAAAATGTTGGTCTTTTATGCGCGTATTACAATTTAAGATGTATCACATAAAGGTGCCAGTAAAATTTTTAATAACGACATAAATGTCTGATCTTCCAGGCTCAAAATTCATCTAAATGGCTCATCATCAAAGAGTTGATTTTTAAATGAGAGTCAAACACTTTGTGATTTAAGAAATTCATCGTACATTATCTCACATAGTTCTGGTGTAACTGCTAGAATGGTACTTTGATGGTAACGATTTTCAACCCACCATTCGAAATATTTTCCCACGACCTGTTAGAAATAGGTTCGTTTCTGCAGTTGCCAGAGAGCGCCAGATGACAGGCGTCACCGCGCAAGCGCAGCTACGATGTCGTAGGGAGCCCGCATGTTCGTACGTGTGAAACATTAAAAGATCTTACATTATGTAAGAAACAAGACATCAGAGGATACTCCAAGAGAATCGGAATTTCGTGACCCATACTAAAATGTTCACATTTAAAGTGCAAATTTGTATGTCCAGAATCCCACGACCATTAAGCTTTTCTATGTGGTTTTTGGGATGTAAATTTTCTTGGAGTACCAGTACTGTCCTGTCTCATGTTTGGTTCTTTATTATGGCGTAATGCCAAATGTGCTAGAAGTTGAAAATGTGCACTTGAAATGCAGCAAACACAGTGTGTGGAATTAAACACTTTGTCTCAAATATATTGTCTGCCTTAGTGGAAAAGATTAATGAAAGAAGATTTCTTTGGCAAGCCAACAAAAATAACTTCATTGTTCTAAAAGGCAATTAACGCTTGACTGTCAGAAAGATGGAAATAAAATAAAATCTGCAACTAATAACACCGTTTAGCCTTCCATTATTATGTGAATGTATTTTAATTCACTTGATAGCTCCCGGCCACAGAAATCTGTTTTGTCTTCATTTGATGTGGGAGCAGTAAATGAAGAGGAAACAGCAAAAACACTAAATGTAAAAATGGGTCACGTGTAGACTACCCACTTCCCAACTGTAATTCAGACTGTTCTGCGCATCAGTCCCGGATCTAGGGGGAAAAATGGACGGGTATACACTCGCACACACACACATATCCATCCACACATATACAGACACAAGCAGACATATTTAAAGACCTCTTTTGTGGGGGTGTTGTGAGGGTGACATGGTATTAGAAGGTGGAAAGTGTAACATGAGGTTGAAATGAAAATGAAAGATAAAAATATATGGGGAGAGATAAAGGTGAACTAGAAAGCAACTGGAAATCTGGTATGAAAAAAGGCGAAAAAGTGTTGGTTAAGTTGATCCTGTGGTGAACTTGGGTTGGTAGACAGCGATGTGCATAAAGGTTAGGTGGTTGTGTTGCCGCTAAAACACGTTAAAGGACGGAGAAATTCGGGAAAATTTCAAAAAAACGTGTAAATGTATTAAAAGGAGTGGTGTTGTGGTGAAAGATTACGAAAATGGGGCTAACAATTGTCTGACGAAGAAATAATGACGTTAAAACCTGTGGGGAGCGGCTGAAAATGATCAGTGATGTGCAAAAACGGAAGTGGAAATAAAGTGAAAGTTCTTAGAACTAGCCGAAATGGTTGTTTAATACGTGAAAGCAGCTGTTATTCAACTAGAAACGGTGGATTTTATAGCAGCGGTAGTGTTGAAAGCGGAAAATAAAATTTTTTTGGTTATGTTTTGGAAGTGGGTTACATATTATTGAGTATATATAGGCGGGATAAAATTGTATAGTAGATTACGGTAAAAAAGGGAAGGTGAATACAAAGTGAGACTACTGGTAAAAACAGAAAGAGAAAATAAAGGAAAATAAGACGACAGGAAAGATTTCGAAATGCAACAGCGACAATAACAAACGTAATTGTTGGGTTCAAATTAATGATATGGTTATAATAGAGGGAAACATTCCACGTAGGAAAAATATATCTAAATACAAAGATGATGTGACTTACCAAATGAAAGTGCTGGCAGGTCGACAGACACACAAACAAACACAAACATACACACAAAATTCAAGCTTACGCAACAAACTGTTGCCTCATCAGGAAAGAGGGAAGGAGAGGGAAAGACGAAAGGATGTGGGTTTTAAGGGAGAGGGGTAAGGAGTCATTCCAATCCCGGGAGCAGAAAGACTTACCTTAGGGGGAAAAAAGGACGGGTATACACTCGCGCACACACACATATCCATCCACACATATACAGACACAAGCAGATATATTTAAAGACCTTTTTTTTTTGTGGGTGTGTTGTGAGGGTGACATGGTATTAGAAGGTGGAAAGTGTAACATGAGGTTGAAATGAAAATGAAAGATAAAAATATATGGGGAGAGATAAAGGTGAACTAGAAAGCAACTGGAGATCTGGTATGAAAAAAGGCGAAAAAGTGTTGGTTAAGTTGATCCTGTGGTGAACTTGGGTTGGTAGACAGCGATGTGCATCAAGGTTAGGTGGTTGTGTTGCCGCTAAAACACGTTAAAGGACGGAGAAATTCGGGAAAATTTCGAAAAAACGTGTAATATGTCTGCTTGTGTCTGTATATGTGTGGATGGATATGTGTGTGTGTGCGCGCGAGTGTATACCCGTCCTTTTTTCCCCCTAAGGTAAGTCTTGCCGCTCCCGGGATTTGAATGGCTCCTTACCCTCTCCCTTAAAACCCACATCCTTTCGTCTTTCCCTCTTTCCTGATGAAGCAACAGTTTGTTGCGAAAGCTTGAATTTTGTGTGTATGTTTGTGTGTCTGTCGATCTGCCAGCACTTTCATTTAGTAAGTCACATCATCTTTGTTTTTTACATATACACACACACATACACACACACACACACACAAAAATATGTTCATTTTGTAGTGCACGTCTTTCTGAAGGGTCTGATGCATGCAACATGTGTGTTTGAGGAAATGTAAGACATGTCATAAGTGTGCCAAAGTGCAGTGTCTCGTCTCCTCACACAGCATTCTCCTATCGCACGTCACTGTACTTCGCTCTGTGGAATTGAAATGTGTATATTTTGTAATGGATGCCATCAAACCATATTCAGGACAGTGGAAATTAAAATGTCCTGTGGTGCCTCTCCTGTTTACAGTTGGCCGGTTTGACATTCTGTCCCTCTTTTTTTAAAAAAAAGAACTCTTCAGAAATGTGCACTCTTTGTTCCCTATCAGCTAACAACTTGCTGCTTTGTGTGACATAAAATTAAATATAGGATATATAAACCCAGTAAAGACATGAGACAAGCAAGACAATACATGTTTCTTCAATCCTTAGCTCCTAGAATTTTTTACCCTCTAATCTTGGTACAGCTTTACATGGAGTGCTTTCCTTCTGTGAAAGAATCTATTACCTCATCAAAGTTCGTCAAACATTTTGCTACACGAAAAGTCGAAATGTCGTTGCCTAATACTGAAAAAGCTGTTAATACAAATAGGACCCAAGACTGGTGTTGTTTCCCGATCTGATTACACCTATTTTGTCACTGTCTGCTAGATAAAACAAAATAGGCCTTTCTAATACTACAACAATTGTAATACACACAAAATAAATGAGACTGTTTTGGCACAAACGGTCTGTTTTGTAAGGACAGAAAATAATTCACAAAGTACCAATATCAAATGCCTATTAGGCCAACTACAAGCAAAAAGCTTTACGTTAGGAAATAGTTTCACACTTCATTCGTACACTCCAGTTCCTCAAGCACGAGATCGAAAAGTAGTAGTATGAAATTTTTATACGAACTTGGAATCGTCATATTGTTCCATAATTTGTGTGATGCCCCCATTTCTTCTCCTTCATCATTCTAACAAACAGTCTTGTTATCGCTAATTCTGTAGCTATTCCTGCCAATGCCAAAGCTTATTTGCAGGTTAACTTCATTAACTCTACCAGAATCACCGGTTTAGCTATCGCGTGATTATTCTCCGGTTAGGCGTTGTTACATGGTCGTACAACACATTTTCCGTGCTTCTTCCGGAACAGAACTTAAAGTAGCTGCTAGCTGGGGACTGTACAACTCGCCCTTACTAGTATAGCGATCTGCCCAAAAATTTTTTGTCAAAATTTCATTTTCTTGTATACACCGCGAAGGTAATACGTAATCATTCTTACGTGTTATTCGTTTATTTCCACTCCTGTAGTCTGAATCTATGGATTCCGCTAGTAATTACAACAACGCTCATCATTCGCAAACACAATCAACCACACAATCAGACAGCGGTTGGTATTCATCCGTTCAGCCGCTCAGCTCTGTCAGATTCCACTGACAGAGGAAGCATGTACACTATGCACGCATTCACAAATCAACTTACGATTCATTCAAAATCAACTTAGAATGTGTTAAAAATGTTCAAAAACCGACAGGGATGAGTTTCAAAGTAATATGAATAATCGATAAACTAACGAACTAACGTGCGCTGGATGCGAGTCGCTTTGTGAAACAAGGTTTCCTCCCCCCCCCCCCCTCAAGAATATGAATTTGCCCCCCCCCCTAGATTTGGACCTCCTGCGCATGTATAAATCTAGCGGCTTGGGCGCTCCAGTAAAATTTTTCCCGGTAGCATCTAGCTGCTTGCTGCGACTGCTTACACAGCCAACAATTTCTGTAGCCAGAAGCGGGAGAAGGTACTACTCAACTGTGCATGCGCATGATCGAGCTCGTAACTGCTAAAATGAATTTAATGTAAACAGTTGTGACGTCACGCTCAGCGGAGGCAATTTGCTGTTACGAAGCATTGCACAGTCTTCCTAAGGCCTTTGACACATTTTACTGTTGGCGGACACTTGTATGAGCACTGTTTTGTTGCTGTATATGGTGCATTTCCCTTGAAATTTAAGTTTTATTTTCGTTTTTTCTCTTGTTCATGTTTTATTGCTGCAGTATTGAGACACAGTAATATCCTTGTTAGAGTATCGGTTCTTACCAATCAAGATTACAAAAATTTAACTGAAAACAAAAACAATGAAAAATTTCCCGGGTTTTTCCCCGGATCGTCCGGGTCGTATACACCCTGCATGTCCATGGCGCACTCCCCCTTCTTAGCTATAAAACAACATAAGTTGCTCTTCTTTGAATGCCTTTTTATGTCCTCTGTCAACACTATCTAGCAAAGATACCATAGCACACAGGGCCATAACTGTAGTTCAACAGTGTTTCAGTGAAAATCTTTTGTGCGTTTTCAGTTGTATCGCCATCCACCATCTCACTTCCAATTTAACAGTAAACACTGAAACACTATGTTATGCAGATAACAACCAACCTTAGGCTACAATTCCCCATTGCAAGTCACCGACATCAGAAGAAAAATTCAACTGAGAAAACTGAAAAATGATGCTAACGACTGTCTCTCAAATAATAATGTATCACAAAGTTGACCAAATATTAGTTTACCAGTTACTGACCACTAATTTGCTCGGTTCTTTGCCATCAGGACCCTCTGGACCAAAGACACGTATTAGAACATACTTAAATGTTCCTTCTGGGTCGATATCCACATCAGGAACAGCGGCAAGCTTCTCTGCTGCTGTCATTAGTGTCCTGTTAAACAGATGTTAAAATTATTCCAGGAATATTTATATACAACAGGTGAGAGAAGAATAGTGCTGCAGTCACAATGTAAACAATACAATTCTGCATCTAGGATTTATACTGGAAACAATGTTTCCTTCAGAGAAATAATGATCTAATATTTGGATTTTGAAACGTGTGCCTATTAAGTAAATACAAGCATTCCGTGGAAGATCGTACACCATCCAAACCATAAAACTATCAATTAATTGTATCCAAAGGGAAACATACTTGAGAAAGCCATAAAATTACAAAGAGAGACAACTGCATTCTCGTAGAAAGAATTCGCTGGGTGAATTCCTTCATGTTTGGTGGACTGAAAAATATTTTTTAAAAACATTTATTGGTTATCGTTTAGAAAGAGCAGCCATTTTTGTTTCAGGCTTTCTTACACTTTTATAAGCGTCTGTGGTTTTTTAAATTATTCAGTAATGGATTGCCCCAGACCTTTCATATAAGAGGTATTTATTTCAGCAGACACTGGACTATAAATTAAAACCATGATCACCCTGCTGAATGTATTAGGGAATACACTTTTAATGTCCCAAAGTTGTTGGTTGTAAATTTAAAAAACCCATTTTTAATACTATCTTTCCAAAGAGTAGTTTCTTAGCCTTAATACATTTTGTGGTATTACACTACTCAGTACAGATACCTTTTTTTTTTTTTTTTTAGAGAAACAATTATGACAAGCTTATACTTAGAAACACTTTAAAAACAAATCTTTTGAATTTTTTCATTCTTTGGTCTGCAAATCTTTGTTAATGGACCAGATATAAATCTGAAAATTACACATTTAATAGCCCTTTATGATATCAAACTTCTGTATAAATTTCAACCTTGAGATTCCATGGACAAAAAAAATTTCAAATATGAGTCAAAAATATGTTTCTTACTGTTTGCAATATCTGGGCTGATGGAAACAGTGTATAAATTACATAATTTAAAAATATCTAGGATAACTCTTTAAAAAATGAGACAATTCATTACATTATCCCGTTCTCAACTTTTTTGTTTTTGCTACGTTGTTTATTGAACAACAGAGATATTTCTTCACTCATGTTGGGCACAGAGTGAAATGTTCGCCTAGTCACAGTCATAAATTCCAGGGGAGAAGACAACTCCTTTAATGCATTTTTAACAGGCCTCTCATGTTGATCCTTTTCAAATTTTTTAAATGGGGTTCTTGGTGCTGGTAAAATGTAACATCCACATCTTGGTTTTGACGAGCAATGTTACCAACTTTGGCAATCCACCACTGTTCATCATAGACACAAGCCACTATGTCCTTACTTTGAAGTGTCAGTGGTACAAGTTTTCCACAGTGATGACATTCACTATCAGAGGATGTTGATGTGAACTTACAGTTGAGCAAGTTGTATGACTGAGGTATAAAACAATGAAAAGATCGGGTGCCTTTAATCTTCTGACAAGTTTTGAATCTTTCCTCCAAGACATTGGCATAGAGTTCTCATATTTCCTCACATTTAATGAAACATACGTCATCCCTTTTACCTATTCTTTACAGAATTTGAACATTTCTTGACGTGTCCAGATTTGGTTCTCATAGGTCCGTTGCAGACTAGATTTTCTGACAGCTCGCTTTGTTGTACCCTTTATGCCATCACACTCATTCTTCCCAGGACATGATGCAAAAAAGTGCTATTCTGCACCGAACCAACAGTCTTTTTTTCTTTGAGAAAGGAGATATTAATATTTGTTTGCTTTTATATTGGCTTGCAGCACCATCAGAGAAGTTCATCAGTTTGTTTATGGAACTGTCGTGCTGTTTTACGTAGTTTGTTAACTGCAGGTGAAAAGCATGCACTGCTGTAGCTTTGTGCTCAAAGTAATCATTTGCAACACAAAAACTATGACTCTAGTCTATCTGGATCTTTATAACAGAACACAAATGGACAAACTGTGGCCTGTTTGTTTACCCAGTGGCGCCCTTGTATTTCACTTGAACAACAAAGGAATAGTTTTCAGAAAAGTCAGCAAGAGGAAGAACTATACATTCATCAACTGCCAAGGTTTGCTTTTGCCCTTCAGAAATTTATCCTGACTTTGGCAATTAAATGACACACTATTGAGTTTTCAAGGTTAGTAACCAACACTTAGAAAAACTATTCTCGTTATTTTGAGACTCCATTGCTCAACTGCACACTTCAAGGGCTCATTATTAGCTAAGTGTGAGTGAACAGATGTTGGTGGAAGGGGGATGACAACACACAGATTTGTACAGGCTTGTCTACATGTACATGGATACTCTGCAAATCACATTTAAGTGCCTAGCAGAGGGTTCATCGAACCACCTTCGCAGTTCTCTATTATTCCAATCTCGTATAGAGCGCAGAAAGAAGGAACACCTATATCTTTCCATTCAAGCTCTGATTTCCCTTATTCTATTGTGGTGATCGTTTCTCCCTATGTAGGTCAGTGTCAACAAAATATTTTCACATTCAGAGGAGAAAGTTGGTGATTAGAATTTTATGAGAAGATTCTGTTGCAACAAAAAATGCCTTCCTTTTAATGATGTCCAGCCCAAATCCATTATCATTTCTGTGACACTCTCTCTCATATTTCGCAATAATACAAAATGTGCTGCCCTTCTTTGAACTTTTTCAATGTACTTCTGTCAGTCCTATGTGGCAAGGATCCCACACCGCGCAACAGAATTCTAAAAGAGGACGGACAAGCGTAGTGTAGGCAATCTCCTTAGTACTGCCAATAAATTGCAGTCTTTGGTTAGCCTTCCCCACAATATTTTCTGTTTGTTACTTCCAATAAAAGTTTGATATCATGAAGATCCATTAAGTGTGTAATTTTCGGACTTTTATCTGCTCTCCTTACAAAGATATTGTAGGTCAAAGAATGAAAAAATTCAAAAAATCAATTTTTTAAAATAGTGTACATTTTGTGTAAGCTTCTCACTATAAGAAGTAGTTATACTGTATAGTGTAATAGCACAATAAATATTAAGGCTGAGAAATTACTCTTACTTTGGAAAAATACAATTAGGATTGATAAAAAATCTACTCACCAAGTGGCAGCAGAACTCGCACATAAAAGACGGAAGAGGGGTGAAGGAAGAGAACTGGAGAGGTCTAGGAAAATTGGTAGATATCGGGAAAGTGACCCAGAACAGCAGGTCACAGGAGACTTACCGTAAGTAATGTCTTTCCTTCTCATCCCGTACAGTAAGTCTCCTCTGACCCGCGGTTCTGGGTGACTTAACCAATATCTACCCCTTTTCCTAGACCTCTCCAGTCTTTCTCCTTCACTCGATTACTTCCCCTTCCACCCTTCTGCCTGAAGAAGGAGCCACTGGCTCCAAAAGCTTGCCAATTACAGCTGTCTTTTATGTATGTGTTCCGCCGCTGCTTGATGAGTAGAATTTTTATCTATCCAATTAAATAGTTTAAAGAATACGCTTTTTTAGCTTGCAATCAACAAGTTTGAGCCATTAAAAGTAGGGCCTATATTAAGGAATACATTCAGCATGGTTATCATGGTTTTTAATTTATAGTCCAGTTAATGTTTCTTCAACTCAGTACTGAATAATTTAAAAAAAAAAAAAAAAAAAAAAAAGGAAGGAAAAGAAAAAAAAAGAAAAACAGATGCCTGTAAAAGCAAAAAATAGCCACTGTTTCTAAATGTTGAGAATAAAATTTTTTAAAAAATGTCTTTAAACCCATTAAACATTCGGGAATTCATCCAGCAAATATCAATTTTTTTCTGAAATCAGTGCACCCAACAACCTATATTTTTCTGTTGAGGCTGTCCGTTTTGAAGTATCGTATATTACTGCGTGTGCCAAAATGGCGAGAAATTTTCCAGATTTGAGCGACTTTGTAATGGAAGATTTATACCATGTTATGGAGAACACCCGAAGCTCAATACAATGGGCTAGGCAACAAGATCTTATGAAGAACGATATGGTGTGTGAAAATGGGTATTGTGTTGGATACAACGAGATGAAGCTGGAGAAAACTACAGGGAAAGATGGCGAAATTTGGAGCTGCTCCATTGGCAGGGACTGTAGAAAGAAATGTTCAATCAGGAAAATGTCATTTTTTGCTGGCAGTCATTTAGACATTTCTAAAATTTTGCAACTGTCTTACATGTGGGTTTTCGAACTCAATAGGCAATAGTTTTTAATGAGGGAGCTCAAAATTGGCAGTGAGCACACTGTGGTCGATTGGTGCCAATTTTGTAGAGATATCTGCCATGAATATTTCTTAATTGAGCCAATAGTTTTGGGCGGCCCTGGCCATCCTGTTGAAATAGACGAGAGCTGCTTCGTCAGCACCATCGAAGTCATAGGTGCGAGAGCAATGGGTCTTTGGTGGTTATGACGTTGAGACAAAGCAAAGCTTTATGGTTGCTGTGCCACAACGTGATGCTACCCATTTGCTGCCAATTTTGCAACAGTATGTTTTGCTACTGGAACCACAGCTGTTTCTGATTTGTGGCAACTTACAACACCATAGGTAACTTGGGCTACAATGATCTGGCTGTTAATCATTCGCTTTATTTTCTCGATCCCTTTACAAACGCAACCACAAATCACATGAAGTCAGTCTGGCAAAAAGCTAAAGAAAAAAATCCTATAAGGCCTTTCAGAACTCACCGTGCTATGCTGAATAACTACCTGGCAGAATTTCTCTGGCGTCAATGTTTTGGGAAAATCCATTCCACAATTTTGTTATTAATTCCACCTTTCTTGAAGAGAGAGAGAGAGGAAAAAAAAAATTAAATTCCGTGCATACATATGCAATATGTCATTTTTGATACAAAAAAAAATTTGAGACAGTTAACTGATTTTTTTTTTTTTTTGCATCCAAATGAAAAATAAGTACTTTTTTGGTGAAGAGGGCGTCAGATATGACTGTAACACTCAAGTTTTGAAATAAAAAAATTTTTGGTATTCAGCGCATATATATGCTTATATCTTCAGAAATACGTGTTTCCTTCAAAAATAGGTACTTTTCTCGTGATCAGCGCATGTACTCCCTAGACTGCATAAGTGCCACGAAAAGCAGGATCAGATGTTTTCCTCGACCTATACAGCTGAAAGGAAGCCCAGATAGCAAGGAACCAATACAGCTGATAGGAAGCCCAGATACCAAGGAACCAATAGCTACAACCCAAAGAGTGGAATCAGACATTTCCCTTGACCTATGTAGCTCAAATGCAGCTCTCAATACCTACCAGCAATAATAATAATAATAATGAAAACAATGTAAACTTCACACACCAACATAACTCAAAAAACACCACAAAAACCAAAACCTTCAACAACTCGAAAACGCAAAAACTTGTATATACACCAGATCAATTAAAACCAACCAAAGTACGATAAATGTAAATCAGACAGAACATCAGAATTACTACAGATTAAAACAAAAATAAAAGTTTATTACCAACAAAAGCATGCAACAAAATCACCTAGGTTGACCGCCGCTACCAGTACGTACACACACACACACACACACACACACACACACACACACACACACACACACACACACACAAAACTAATCAAACCTAACAAAATGCCACACACATATATAACCATCACTGAAAAATGAAGATTTCCAAATCCACATTGCAGCACTGGCTACCCAGACTCAAATAAACCCATGTTACCATAGTGATAATGAACCCAATATCACATGTTAAACTCAACAAACACAAACCAATTCAAAAACACACACACAACACCATTATCTCATGGGTCAAAGGAGACAGGTGGAATAGAACACTTCCAATAGCCCCTTAACTTAGTTCCTACCTCACACAGACAGACAGGATGTGAGGACAAGAATGAATAGTTCTGAAAAATAAGATTAGTGTTTCACTTTTAAAAGTGTTGATCAGCAGTAGGGCCTCCTGGGATCTTGCTTCCTTGACTATCAGTAGTGACCAGCCATACTGTTTCTTTATAAAACAATTCCTTAATAACTTCATTGTTTAATATTTGGATTCTTGCACTGATGTCACCTCACGTGTAAGATTGTTCCCCCTATTGTTATCTAGACAACAAACTTCAACTCTAAGACTTGATATCACGGTACATAAAAAGATTTTTACATGTTAGTCTGAGAACGTGGACAGTGACTAAGAAGGCATACCCTAAAATTGCACTTACTTTAAGTTTTCAAAATGTCACAACCCCTTTCTTCTGTCATTTATCACTCTTTAACCTCTGGCAACAATCTGTTAATATAAAAACTGCATTGTTTTTAGAGTTCATGTTAAACCACAGACCTCTCTATAACTGACTGGTTGGAGAAAGGCAAGACAAAGAACTGGTTATGAACTGTTGTGTCCAAATCAATCTTTGAAATGCCAACAACAGGATTAGTTAAAAATGTGATACCAAGCTTATGAACGACAACACCCTTAACGTGGTGGAGATATAAGACACAGAACTGATCAACTGCTCACATAACTAATAACACGAAAACATTAGCGAAATAAAATGCTAGAGACTAACAGGATCTCTGTGAGAAAAGGTAGTTTTGGGCCCATGATGTTCTTTCTATTAGTCCTTCAAATATATTAAAAACTTGAAAATACCAGACCACAATTCGAAAATGGAGCCTCACATAGGTACTTAAATGTATCTATGGAATGACCTACCTTAAATGTATCTGTGGAATGACCTACCAACCCAACCTATCCTAGATATATGTTTACACTAGTCTACAGATCAGCCTGTCAATGTAAATGAACACATATATACATCTTGTATGCCACAAGCATTCCCCCAGTCGAACACCATCTCCAGTAGGCCTAGACTTAAAGTACACCTAGCAAACAATACAGTCTAAGCTACCAGCCACAAAAAATAAACTTCATATTATGATCAAAACACACACTCAAAATATTTCACTGAAACAAACAAAATATCATAGATGCCATATGACATCACAGTTCATATAGGCTACCTATGGCTCATGTTGTTCACTGGACTCCAAACACGTTTATTTTTTCACACACAAGCATTTATTGCTTAGTCCAGTTTCTTGAATAAGTATCATGGGGCTATCATGGTTAAGTTTGTCAAATTAACTCTCAAAAACATCTTTTTGATAGCAATATTCTTGAATACTGGTTGTTTCTAAGATTCCACACCCCCTTCAGAATACCAGCTTGGTGCTTTCTGGGGTTTAGATATTAGCTACACAGTCATAGTTACGCTACCAAGACCTTACCAATGATTTACGCTACAATTGAAACAAAACTTATTCACAAATCCAATTACAATAGCTACACATTTCATGTACCGGTATTCGTAAATACAGATCTTTACATACTTGGTTTAGGTGAAATAATGCCAATGTGTCACAATTATTTCGATGTGAGCAATGAAACTTCACGTAAAACATGACTGCGATACAATGCGTAATAAAATAAATATACCGAGGTCTAGAAATAAGCATGATTACACATAAAAGGGATGATTAATACAGTTCAATACTAAAAAATCTGTATTCAACAAAACCGTAGTCCTTCAGAACTGGAGGGGTGCGACGGTAATGGTTTTATTTTATCAGTGAAATTACATACCAGTACTGGATGTTACTAATGCTCCAAAACATCAGACAGTATATACAATAATGGTATGCGACAACGAAGGGAGATTATTTTAGGACGTATTTTCATCAATTTTGAGATGTTATGACTCGTAATAGCCCTGGAGACGTCTTTTACAACAATCGAATAATTTGTAGCAGTACACCGATAAAAATAACTGCTTGCAGCTAGCAAGTAATCGCGCAACGCGCAACCAAACTTCGAACACACAAATAACTTCTTAACCCGATACGATTACATGACAATGGACACCATACGCATACTCAAAATAACAAACCTAGATAAACACAGCACTGTATTTCGTACGCCTCCAAACAAACTGCTTTTCCGAGATTGTATTTTAATAAATGAAGACATACCGGAGCAGTGGATTTTAATAATGCCGACAACCAAAGACAACAAAGCAACAGAACTACGCACTAGAACAAGCCAGTTTATTTGATTAATTTAAAATGTGAAGGAAACAGCAGAGTTGTTATTTGCTGACATGAATCCATGGCTTTTTAGATTAAAGTACTGACTTCGAAAGTGGGGGCATTTGATGACAGAATCAAAAATCATTATTGACGAAGCCAATCCAATCCAATAGAGACCGTAGATCTTACACTAATAACTAAACAAGAAATTTGCAGAAACTTACCTCCGCTTATAAAAATGTCCACAGTGTGCCTTAGAAAAATGTGTAGAAGAATGAAACTCAAGGAGAAAATACGAATTGCTTTGGAAGTAAAGGATACTTATTATAAATGTCACTATCTTTATAGTAAATTTTGCATATGATTTTTACCGCTTAATTCTTTGGTTGCTATTATTGGCTCATTGTAACACGAGAGTTTCTTATTTAAATTTGAACAAAACCATTAAACAGAGGCACATTTTCGAAGTGTTGTTTGACTGTTTTAGTCACTCAGTACAAAACACCTTCCTATACTCTTTACTAGTTTCAAAAAATGGTTCAAAAGGCTCTGAGCACTATGGGACTTAACTTCTGAGGTCATCAGTCCCCTAGAACTACTTAAACCTAACTAACCTAAGGACATCACACACACCCGTGCTCGAGGCAGGATTCGAACTTGCGATCGTAGCGGTGGTCTGATCACTGAAAATATTACTGCAACTTTTCTGAAGTGTATAATCCTCGACTCATTTGCCAGATTTATGCATTCTGTAATCTCACTAAATAGCTCAAGGAAAATAACAGAGACAGTTCTATCCTTCTCCAATCCGTGCATGTATCATGTCTTCAGTGAATTCGGCACCGACAGGACATTACGAATTTTACTTTTTTAAATGTCCAACCACACATGCATATTTCCTTGTCCAGCAGTTCATTCGGTTGGGCAGTCTCCAGTATACGTTTCCTTCTGTGTTTTGTTTGTACAGCACCAATCATTCACATAGATTTTAACTTATTTTTTTGCCAGTGCACTGTTAGTATCTGCGAAAACAAAAACTGCTGCACAAGCTCTGCAAACAACAAATGTGATCTTACAAAACATCAAACAATGGTTCTTCGACAATAAAATGAAAACAAATGAAGAAATAACACAACAAAATCTTACATGTAGCCTTACAAATGTTGCATACCCCGATAATATGGAGGCTATCAAACTGCTGGGATTCCTGGTTGACAGCAAATTAATAATGAATGAACAAACAGTGTATGTGTGCTCCCAGCTCTCCGATGTACTGCCTGCAGAAAGTAAGTTGACACTCGGCGCCGTGGCTTATGGGAATGACTGTAAATGGGAGATGCCTCCACTGTCACTCGCTTCAGCCACCGCGCCGAGTGTCAACTTAGTTTGTGTGTACAGTAATATACCTTCTGAGGAGAACAGGTGTATTAGCTGACCCATACCTTATAACAGTGCATTATGCAATATTTAATAGCCACATCAATCATGGGCTACTGTTATGGGGATATTCTGAAGGCTGCAAGAATGTGGCAGTGCTACATAAAAAAAGTAGTCAGAATCTTTGCATCAAGCTAAAGACTGCAGCACTGCAAGCCTATGTTCACCCAATTAGGAATAATGAAATCTACATCCATTACGTGTTTTTATACCACATCAGAGTAAAAGAAAACCAAGGTGTTATCTGCATGAGGCAGGACATGCATAATCATGAAAGGAACATTGATACAATGGTTGCTTTAAAAATATTCAACTCATTGCCCCAGAAGTGCAGTTCCTGTCACCAGGACCATTCAAAAGGACAACTGCACAAGATATGAAAGAGTAATCTTCTCTCTCTCTCTCTCTCACACACACACACACACACACACACACACACACACACACACACACACACATACACCGAAGCGCCAAGGAAACTGGCATAGGCATGTGATTTCAAATACAGAGATATATAAACAGACAGAATATGGCAATGCCTATGTAAGACAAGAAGTGTCTGGAGCAGTTATCAGATCGGTACCTACTGCTACAATGCCAGCTTATCAAGATTTAAGTGAGTTTGAACATGGTGTTATAGTCAGTGCAAGAGAGATGGAATACAGCAGATCTGAGGTAGCGATGAAGTAGTGATTTCCCCATATGACCATTTCTCGAGCATATGGTGAATATAAGAAATCCAGTAAAACATCAAATTTACGACATCGCTGTAGCTGGAAAAAATCTTACAAGAATGGGAGAAACGACGACTGAAGAGAAGCATTCAGTGTGACAGAAGTGTAACCCTTCCGCAAATTGCTGCAGATTTCAATGCTGGGCCATCAGTGTGCAAACCATTCAATGAAACAGCATCAATATGGGCTTTCGCAGTCGAAGGCCCACTTGTGTATCATTGACAACTGCACAACACAAAGATTTACACCTCGCCAGGGCCCGTCAACAATGACTGATACCATGTTGCCTCTTTTCAAATTGTATCGAACGGATGGACATGTATGAGTATGGAGACAACCTCATGAATTCATGGACCCTGCATGTCAGCAGGTGACTGTTCGACCTGGTGGAGGCTCTGTAATGGTGTGGGACGTGTGTAGTTGGAATTAAATGGGACCCCTTATACTTCTAGATACGATTCTGACAGGTGACATATATGTAAACATCATGTCTACCTGCCTCCATTCATGTCCATTGTGCATTCCGACGGACTTGGAAAAATCCAGCAGGTCAATCCGACACCCCACACGTCCAGCACTTGCGCTGGCCTCCAAACTCTCCAGACATGAACATGTTTGGGCATACCTGGGATGCCTTGCAACAAGCTGTTCAGAACAGATTCGACCCCCTTCTACTCTAGCAGACTTATGGGCAGCACTGCAGGATTCATGGTGTCATTCCTTCCATGACTACTTTAGACATTAGTTGAGTCCATGCCACGTCATGCTGCAAAACTTCTGCATACTCGCGGGGGCCCTACCCGATATTAGGCAGGTGTACCAGTTTCTTTGGCTCTTCAGTGTGTGTATCATATATATTTCCTTATATATATGAAAAATGATAAATAACTCTTAATCATGACAAATAACAACCATCCTGTGGTTTTCCACACTCATGCAGCATATTTGTTTGCAGAACCATTATAGCCGTAGTTACGGCATGAGTGAATAAACACCAAGTATGAAGAAAAAATTACGACTAATCGTGGTAATTTAGAAATCTGATAATTTCCGGTATGAAAAACTGTCATCATACCCACTCCTGTGTGTGAGCTTCGTCTGAGGCGAAACGACGGGAAACGCAAAGCGGTCACAAGTCAGTGTAGTGCGATTTAGGTTTAACAATAAGTTGTAAAACGAAGGGCAGCAGCGATCGAGTATTCGCTGCTGCATGGTGGTCTTACGTAGCAGCGGCGTGCGAGACGAAAGTGGAGGAGGCTGGCAAAGAAGGCGTGGCCAATATCTTATTCACAATCTCTCGACGTCAGCTATTATCGACTGATCGAGAAAAAGAAGTAGTCCATCTTTAGGCAAAGCCTTTACAAACTATTTCATTATGCCTAACTTTATATGTAGAGGTGGCAGGAGGACGTTATTTGGATCTACAAGGTTTTGTGTAGTATGTTCTTCTCACCAGGGTTTAAAGACTTCCTCACAGACGAGTTCTTTCTGTACCAGTGTTCATCCCTAGCCCTACTGTCCCATTCACACAAGAAACATGGAAATTTGGTAAAGCCACCTTGCTGACCAAGGAGCATGCATGTTACTTTTAGATTGCCACATATCATCCAACCATGAGCAGAATAGCCTATTTTATTTAACATTTTTTCTAGATTTTCATAGCTTTTTTTCATGTGTACAGAATGTCCAACAGGTATAGATGCATACATGTTACAATTGTCTAATAAAACAGCCTTAAAACTAGTTTTGGATGAATCAATAAACAACCTCCAGTCTTCCTTGTTGTATTCAATACCAAACTCATTCATCAGACCTGGAATGTCTGAGCAGTGCACTAAATCACCTTCTTGTTGAAAAAAGTTGGAAAATTGCTGTTCAGTCTTTCTATGCATGTATATGCTGGTTTCAACTGCTAGTAAGTTCTTTTCTTTTAATCTAAAGCCAAGCAATTCAACTTTTTCTTTCATTAAGCCCAGATCCCTAACCAAATCGTTAAGCTCGGTCTCAGTAAACAATTTGGGCTCTAGACTTTCTGTATTACATTGGAATTCATCATCATCTGGTTCATCTAAATCACATTGTGCATCAGAAAATACTTCTGTTAGAACAGAATTTAAATCATCTGGTGGGTCAGGAAACAGCAAATCTACACCATACCTTACTGGTCGGATGGCAGATGAAAGGTTAGAGTAGCTTATTACCTTTTTTGTTTTCCTCATAATGACCAGTAATATCAACACTGCAAAAGTAGCAATCATCGGAATGATTTCTTGGCCTCCTCCATATCATGGCAACAGCAAATCTAAAGGCTTTTCTCTCCTTTTTGAACCATTTTCTCAGGTCTCCAACACACACACAATATGCCTTGTGTGGCGCCTAAAATTTATCTTGATCACCAAGTTTAGATCGAAAGTATGATAGATAAACGTTTTTCAAAAAGTCAACAATGTTTCTTTGGTGTTTTTAATCACAAATTCAACACAAATGTAACAAAAACTGTCAGTAGAGTTTTTACAACCACAATTAAACACTGTATTGAGCACATGTACAGGAAACGAGAAAGTGAAGTTAGATTGACAGTATACAAACCACCATCTGTTAACACAAAAATAGAATTGACCTTTTGTGCCAGCAAATGTTTCTCATCTACATTTATTACACCTCATTTTAAATTATTTTAACTATACAAAAGCTGTTAAATTCTTTAAAAAATCGCTTAATTTAATGAATTTAACTGTAAAGTGTGAAGAAATGGTGGGTGATACAGTTTTTGAAGTATCATATTTAGATTTCCCATCCTAACAATAAAAAGAATAAGGTATTTTCACCAAAAAGTTTTCCATTGTTGGTCTGTGTAATTATTTGTTAATATGGATTTCTCTTCACTGTAACTTTTCTGGTGCTGTAAGCTGTATATTTTTCTCAAATTAGTAACTTTCTGCTAATTAGGAGATAGCATTTCTTTGGAAGTACAGTTGTACTGACCATTCATATATGATGCAAAAACACTTGATAAAGGTTTGTTTTCAAATATGAGCTGTAACGTTACATGCATTCTGCTTAACCTTAATGAAAGTTATCTTAATCCATTTTGACATATAAAAAATGTTTGTTTTGTTTTTTCTCTTGCATGCAATAATTCATATTGTCACACAGTATGCAGTTTCATGGCAAGTCACATCTCCGATGGAATAAACAGCCGAACCAGCAAGTACCACAAAAGTAAAGTAAAGCAGCTGCCGTCATTCCACCTTGCAGACATGTGGCGCCCATCCTTACCCATGTACATGCACAGACAGTCATAAACTTCCAAACAACGTGCTATTCTAGAACAACAAACTTATAAAAAACCGGTATGCTCACTATGATACTCATCATTTGTCGGCCTGGTAGACATTGTGCAACACATTACCTTACCCAAGTGGTATGTTATACTGTATGTCACCTTTTTGTGTATGTAAATGATGTCATCACAACCGCAGGACATAGAGAAATAAATAATACTGCTAGTTCAGATTGTACATTTGTCTTCAGAAACGAAAATTGTTAAAACTTTGTAAAATAAAAACCCTTTACTTATGGTATTTGAACTAAGTAATATTTCATATAATTCCATTTCAAAACATCTTTACTCATGATATAGCCCTAACCTTACTTAATGATTACTTGTGGATTACTTACAAAGACTCATTAAAAATTTATCATTTCAATGTATCTGATCTCAAATACTATGCTTGAGGTCGGATAAACACTGGTGCAAAGTAACCATTCTTCAATAGGAATTTGAATTCTTGAAGTAAGTTATAGTCTTAAAATGTTATGACCATATATTATTTTTTCATTGTCTCTATTTATGTATGTGGACCAGCCACAATGGTGGCTGGTAAACCAGCTGTACCTCTGTTTTAATTATCAATGGTCTATTCAGACACAGTGAGTATTCATAGCCTAGTCATGCTGACTGGACATGGAGTAATTATTAATTCCTATTATGAATTGATCATAGTTGTATCTTCATCTGGATTACCAACTAAACTTGTGAGGAAACATAGGCTTAGGAGCCTCATTTCTTATTTCCTCTACACTTCCTTCAAGTAGGATAAGGTAAGCAGGCAGTTAACCTACTTATTCTAAGTTAAGCTAACATTCCCTAAAAATGTGTATAAACTAAATCATGTGATTTAACCATCCAAAATAAGTAAAAATTCCCCTCGTAAAAAGCTCCTAGCAAACAAAGGTACTGCTAACCATAAGAAAAGTACGAAACATTCTAAGGAATAGTTGTGAAACACGCAAACATCCCAAGTCGTTGGATGTATCCATTCAGTTCTGACAGCAAATTATAGTTTTCCATAGACACTTCGAGCTTTTCGGAGTTTATATATTAATCTGTCAATTCCAAACAATCAAATGTAATAAATGTTGAGAACAACTAATGTAGTAAACTCGTTAACTTCCTACTTTCTGTGTTAAGAGCAGCACACAAAGTTAAGACAATTCTGTCCTAGTTATCCATTTCTGAAATGAGTATAAGAATTAGACCACAAAACTCAGGTTCGTTCCTATATTTTGCAACTTTGGAGTAATCCTCAAAGCTAATAGTATCCTACTTCTGCAGAAACCCATAAATACTCCTCCTCCTACAGAAAAATCCTTCATAAAGACCATTCAAATTTTATAGCTATATTGGCCCTATATATATGCCTCCATTTTTCCTCCATTTAAACTTAAGTAATACTCCCTTTATCCCACCTGCACTATTCATAATATAATTCATGTATATATGCGTATCATAGCCTGTTCATTATTACATCACTCCCATTAAACCGCTACTTTCTCGTCTTTCCTCTTATAACTTTAGTTACCTTAATTCTATTGTATTTTGAACCCATACCTTATTACTGAGCTTCCTCTTAAATATACTACTGTCTCTTAAATATACGACTGTCTCTTAAATATACTACTCTTTGTTCAACTCAGCATGAGCAAGAAACATTATTTTGAGTAAAGTCATCTAGACCGAGATTAAGATTTTCTTCATTTATTACACCACTTCAGCTCCTGCCACTATCAGAGATCGAAAAGCTTAGAACTTACAGAACAAGGTTGTCCTTGACAAAATATATGTTGTTCCTTTTACAGAGTAGCCTTTTTGGACTTAGAATGTAATCTGGATATTCTTGCCATTTATTACCATCTCTCTATGTGGTGATGGCTATGCATGTAAGAGAGAATCTATTCAGTTCTGATGTCTCTTCTGACCTCTTGTTCTTTTTAAATGTGAGCTGTGGTAAATTATGGTGACTTCTGTGAGTAATGAGTAATTCCTTAATAGTAAATGCTATCTTCTCATGCATACTTATTTAGATATTACTCACAAAATATTTATTCTCATCTATTATGTAGTGAAGTTCATAGTCAGTGTGAAATAGTGACTTGTCTTGCTTCCAAATTGTTCGGTAATTGAGTAATTCAACTCATGCTTGCCAATATTTCAGGTAATGAAAGCTGTTTTTCTTTGAGCTCCCTCTCCTGGATTCGATTCTCCTTGGTACAGCTCACAACCCAAGTTGAATTATTATACATCAATGGCTAGTTTGAACACCTGATTCACTTTAGGATGATGCTTTTGCTGTAGCTTGGTTAATATTGCTAAAGTCTTCTTTTGTACTTTCATCACAGTTCCAGATAGTTTTCTATTTCAATAAGTTCGATAAATGAGCATCTTTCACAGCCTAGCCTCTTGCAAAGCTCCTATCGAATCCAGCCAAATCTAAAAGTGATCATAGATGCTTAATATTTCTAGTCTCTGGACAGTCTTTTATAACTTGCATTCTTTCTGGTCTCGCGTCCGTCGGCTGTCGTAATTTAATATATTATTATTGTTGTTATTATTTTTTGATTGTTGCCGACTTACGTGGTGGCCCTTAATAAAAATGATATTTCATTTAATTTTGATTTACGATTAAATGCTTTCCTGAAGTTCTCCTTTTTAGCAATATTAATCGCAAATTATTTGTTACGTTAATGAATGTTAGACTTGCTGAATCTTAAAACATGAGCATATAAGCTGAACAATGTAATAAACTTTTCATATTAATTTCCTCGGCTAGTCAGCTCACTTTAAAGCAAAAGATCTTTAGTTATTAATTACAATTGCGGCCCACACACGCGCGAGAGTATTTTTTCTTACATCCATTAACCATTGTATTGTAGTCGGAGTCCTGGCTCTGGCTCTCGGCTATGGTACTGAAAATAAGAATCTTAAAGCTACGTATTTCTGCAGCTTCATGCGACCGTGGAGAAAAATTGATATTATGTTAATAGCGGGCGAGTATTTCGCTTCCGCTAATTTTTCATAAGTTAATATCGCCACGTAATGGCGTCGTTGGCTGCATCAGCCGCTGCAATTGTTGAACTGTAAATTACTTGAATGCAGGTTAATTCAAGGAAGGCGGACATGAAATCGGGATCACCTCTTATAAATTAAAAGTGCACAATAATATTAAATATATTTATATAATATTATTATATTAAATATATATATAATCTGCTTAACTCATACAAAGATGCTTACATTTGCCAGCACTCGTAAGATGTCCATCTATACACAATCAAGACAAGAGAAGAAGTGAAGACTACTAAAAAAATTAACGAAAGAGCGTATCTTGTTGTCTCTTTAGATCACTTTGTTATATTTCTCTGCATTGCATTTCTTTGCATTTCTCGACAGAGGAATTATTATTTTACGGCTACATGATAAAAATATATCATTCAATTTTTAAATGTCTCTTCTTTATAAATACTGTTTTTTAAGTCTTTTCGTAATATAGCACTGGGGACGCTATATACTCATAAAATATTTATTCTCACCTATTATGTAGTGAAGTTCATAGTCAGTGTAAAATAGTGACTTGTCTTGCTTCCAAATTGTTCGGTAATTGAGTAATTCAACTCATGCTTGCCAATATTTCAGGTAATGAAAGCTGTTTTTCTTTGAGCTCCCTCTCCTGGATTCGATTCTCCTTGGTACAGCTCACAACCCAAGTTGAATTATTATACATCAATGGCTAGTTTGAACACCTGATTCACTTTAGGATGATGCTTTTGCTGTAGCTTGGTTAATATTGCTAAAGTCTTCTTTTGTACTTTCATCACAGTTCCAGATAGTTTTCTATTTCAATAAGTCCGATAAATGAGCATCTTTCACAGCCTAGCCTCTTACAAAGCTCCTATAGAATCCAGCCAAATCTAAAAGTGATCATAGATGCTTAATATTTCTAGTCTCTGGACAGTCTTTTATAACTTGCATTCTTTCTGGACATGGCTGTATTCCCATTATTCCCACACTGTGTCCCAAAAAGTCATCTCTTGTCACCAAAAGTATGTTTTAGAAACTTTTATTAGTAACCCTTTTTCTTCCAGTCACCTCAAAATATATATCAATAATTGTCAACAGTCTTCCCAAGTCTTGTAGACTATTAATAAATCATTGACATACATTATTAATTCTTGCACTAATTCCCTCCCTAATAAATATTGAGCAGGAATGAAAACTGACACAGGAATGTCCAATTCGGTAATGGAGTAATTCAATCATGCTTGCCAAGACTTCAACTAATGAAAGCTATTGTTCTGTGATCACCCTCTCCTGGATTCCATTCTCCTTGGTACAGCTCACAACCCAAGGCGAATTGTAATACTTCCATGGCATTTACTTTAAACTGTAAAGATTTTCTTTCAAATGAGAAGGCTGTGTATGGCCTTGAGTGTTCATGTAATGCTACCTGCCAGTATCCTTCCATGAAATCTATGGAAATATGAAATTCTGCTTCATCAAAGTTAGATAACATCTCTTCTGTACTCAAGATTCTAACCCTTTCTGTCTCTTTGTGTTTATGGAGTGATCATGAATCTAAAACTAAATGAACACCTACCACAAGTCTCTTAAGTACCCACAACAAACCCTAAAAATACATTGAGTTATGTTGCTGTCTATCTCCTTTCGTATTTCATCTCTCACTGCAATTCGAAGGTTTATTGGTAGTGGATATGACTTGCAAAAGGAAAAAAACTGTGTCATCTTTTACTTTAAAGTTACAGAAGTATTCCTTCATTAGTCCCAAGTTATCTGTGACCACATCTTTATGTTTTAACAGAATACCTTCTAATTAAAATTTCTGTTCTTCTCGCACTACAGGTGATTCTCTTGCTGTCGATTAAATGCCAACTCCTCTTGATTTAATACCTCCCTTCTTTTTCTTGTTTATTTTCATCTGTTGCAATAATATCAGTAAACACAACTAAATGAATATGCTCCTCTGATGATGGGCCTTGCTTAGATTTCAATGGATTACTTTGGAAAGCTATGCTAGCTACCTTTCTACCTATTTTCCACACAAATATTTTCTGGTTGAAATCCAATCGATAATAATTATCAAGTAACCAATCTTATCCTAACAGGATATCTATGGCACCAGCAACAATGTTTGATGGAAGTTCCACTTTTTAATCGTAACTGGTAGTCATGTTTCTTTTTTAATTTGCTTCCCTTTATTACAGGTGGTTCAAGTAACACACACTCCCATTACTGGTACTAGGAGGCAACAATATTTCTTCCTCATTAGCGCTAGCCATGGTGTAAGATTAATGATATTTTATGCACAGAATATAGGTGAACATCAACTTTCTTTCCAAAAATGTCACTCACTACTATTGGTTTACAATGTTCTTCCTTAGCTGTTACTTTTCCTTCTTTAAACAACTATTCAAGAATAGGTCTCAGCCATGTGAGGATTACTGTCTTCTCTGAATGAGGGCCTACTATTCTATTATTAGTTTGGCATGGATCTTAGTGTCAAATCTCTTTCCTGAACTTCAGGGTGAATTTTACAGCAATTCATCCACAAAGCTTTAATGTAGCAAAAATTATGTTTATATATTTTTTAGTAATAGGTCAAATTTCGGACAACTTTTTCCATAATGAATCATATTTCGACCAAATTTTTTTCCAGAAATCCAAATGTTTGTCGTATTTTTAGGTACACAAGAATATAAACATGAAAATTTTGCTGACATGACAATGTTTGAGGTAATGTTGTCACAATTAAACACAATTACTACAAAGATTTATTTATCGGGTTTATATTAGACAAGCAGTGTAACACATTATGTAGTCCATTCACTGATGTAAAGATTGTTGCACAGAGTCTACAAAACATTCTCGAAGCCAACAAGGGTGGCTTCTGGCGTAATAAACGTAGCACAAGTACTCGCCCCATTCAGTTTGAATACAAACTTAGTCCTATTCGACGAAACCAGGGGAGAAATTCTTCAGCAATGACAAGGAAATATTATTTTATAAACTATATGAAGTTAAGGTTAATGGGGAAACGGCTTTATAGTGTAAAAACACTGCAACACCTCCAAACACAGTAGCTGCACGAAGATAAGTGCTGAAAAGGACAGCAGACGAACACTGTTATTTGAGTAGACATGTCCATCTTCAGAGGTGCAAGAACTTGTTTAAGATGGTGGTGTCTTGCAATGTTCTATTGGAGAAACTGAAGAATCCCCGCTTCAGACAGTTCTTGAAGTACAAAATAAATCCAGTTCCAGATGAAGCTACGCTGAGAAACGACTATTTATCTGTGTGCTACGAGGAAGTGCTCGACAAAATACGAACTAAAATTGTTGACCAAGAGATTAGGGCGTCTATCGGAAATCACCAATTTAGATAGGGGTTAAATTGTAAATACTTTTGTTGGTGTTCTTAAAGTTGACGGACCTGGAGAAATGTTTCTCCTAAGGGTGTGAAGCTCTCAGCAGAATAAACAGCTCGACAACCGCCTTTGCGTTTGACAACTCAATGAAGCTACTGTCGCTAGTTGGTGTGAATAGAGACCAATAAATGGTGCTTCATACATGGCTGTAGCAGCCTACAGACTTCAGAGTCTCTATCCCAGTGTGGCACACATCACTTGCCTTGCACACGCATTGTACAGAGCTGCAGAAGAGGTGAAATTAAATTGCACTGATGTGAGCCAACCGATCTCCTCTAGCAAGAAAATCTATGTGAAAGCTCCACTAAGAGTACAAAAATTATAGAACAGGAGCTTCCCTCCATTTCCCCCTCAGCTTGTACTTACACAATGAGGTTCTTGGGTTAATGTTGTTGAGTATTACTGTACCTATTACACCAAAACAAGACGATCTTTTCTGAGCCTGATAGTGATTAATAAAGTGCTATCAGAACTGCGAAAGAGTTCTTTGCAGATACGTTGTCTCTAAACTTGACATACATCAACGCGCTGTGTCGTCCGAACAAGACACAGGTGCAAAGATGCGAGCTGGTGCCAGTGCCATAGAGACTCTCCACTTGCGCGAGTTCCACCTGCGCCACTGTCGGCGCACGTGCGTCTCGCGGGCCCCGAGGAATCGCTTCATGACGTCATCAGAAAGGCTGAAAGCGTGACAGCGCTGCCTGGTGACTAGCCCTGTTAACAACTCTGTTGACGTAAGTGACGTCAAAACAGCGTTTATACAGACCTGCCTTCAGCTGTTGTTTTGGAACGTCAAATCAATCCGGATTGTTTGAATGAATCTTGCGTTAACAGAATTAAATGTAGAAAGAAGATTTGAATGCGAATAATCTCGATTATAGTGACATAATAATCCGCAGCGTAGTCAAAGTTACATATTAGAGTCTTACGTGATTGATTGAAGCCAACTGATTACAAATTATTAGTCGAAAGGCAGAGTGATTTATAGCATAACACATATTACGCATTGAGGACAATGTGTCTAAATGTTTTTAACACATTAACTGCAGCTTACTAATGTAGACTAACTACCACTGAGACGTTTGCAGCACGAATTTGTCTTTGAACCCATACCAGCAGTAGCAAATGCGGAAAAACGAATCAAATATGGTAAAGGATACGTAGTGGAACGCCCATTGCATTTTTCCAGTTTGTGTACGATATCTGTATGTAATATGCATCAAAACACGTCGGATGCTTATTCATTTTCTAATATATGTTTTTGTGGATGACCTAGAAGTTTTATTATTTTTTTAATTATGAGAAATGCGTTAAATGTGGGAAAAATACATTTAAATATGCCGCAAACAAATATTAGGCAAAGCCACACGTCTGTCTGTTACCACAACCTTTATTTCTCATTCGCTGTGTTCCACAACTGTCAACGAAATGATCTCTTTTTCACCCTAATCTATACCTTAGACTATGCTACAAATAAATTTATAACTCCAGCCAAGGTTTCTAGGGAAAATGGGGGGAGGGGCGGGGGGAAGCGGGCGGAATCCAGTATAGTGCTCTAGCCCAGATATGTGCTCTTGCCCAGTGTCTGTTACCGATATGCTTAAATTTTTATCGTTTTTCTGTAAACAGCTATATGCCATCTTCCTGTGTGTAGTTTCTCAAAAATCCAGTTTATGTGATCTTAAGATAAAAAGAGCTCACTGAAGGAATATTAATAGATTTAAGCAATACTGACATCTCCAAATTGTAAGACTGCTATAGATGCAAGTCACTGACTGTCAGTGTGTATCAGTGGGAGAAAACATTTGAAGTAAATCACGAAGCTTTAGGTTAGTTCAACTATTACTTCTTAATGTAGTAAGTAGTCACAATTAACTTCCGTATTTTGATGTATATACATACTACACAAGCAACCAAATGGTACCTGGTGGAGGGTACCTTGTACCACTACAAATCACTCTTTCCTGTTCCACTCGCAAATAGAGAGAGGGAAGAAAGGCTATCTACTATCTGAGCCCTGTTTTCTCATGCCCTCTAAATTTTCTCAATAGTGTTATAAAAAAAGAACATTGTTTCTCCTCCAGCAATCCTCACACGAGTTTGCCAAGCATCTTCATAATACTCGCACATAGTTTGAAACTACTGGTAACCTATCTAGCGTCCAACCTCAGAGTTGATTCAGTGTGTTGCTTAAATCTGACCTGGATCTCAAACATTGGAGCAATACTCATGAATGTGTCACATAAGTGTTCTATACGGGTGGTGTAAGTGATCTTCCCCTCATTTTCAGTCACAAAAGATATTCATCTTCACAGAGGAAGGAAGTAATGACCGTGACAGCTAGAAATGTTTTGTTTTTTTTATTCAAGTTCTGTTTTTCTCTCATACTTCGTACAAAGCAATGAGTACTGTCAGCCCTGCATAAAATGATAAAATTAAAATCCTGTTAATTTGAACCGTAGTGTTAACTAGCATATGCATCCTTGAGTCGAAACATTACATTTAATTATAATTATAGAAGGAGAGACTAATAAAATATTTTTTTTATTTTGTATTTTTTTTAATATCTTAGGATATTCAGTTTTCTGCCTGATGGCTAGCGGCAACCTACTGAAGACTTTCGATCCAAATGTGAAATTCCATTCTGAATCGTAGGCATGGATGTATAGTCTTCATGGACATTGTTTTTACTTCCAGTATTTTGCAAGTTCATTTAACTGAACGGAGTAAAATTACCCCGATTATGGACAACAAATACTATTAGGGAGTAAATATGTTGACATGTAAGTGAAAGACTCCGAAGGGCCCTGAAGAGACTTCTGTAAGAAGCTGCGCTATCGATTTTACACAATACTTTTACTCACATGGATAAAAAGTTCTGTTGACTTGCCACATCAGATTTGAATAAAACTGCAAGCTTTTCATAACAGCCTCCATCACCATCATCAGTAATGGTACTGAATGGTATGGTGTACTGTAGCAGCACATTAAGTGTTTCAATTGAATTGATTCTGCATTATTTCTCTTCCCCATGTCCTTGACATTAATGCTACCAAGTTATGTTCTTGTATGGTAATTAGTTTCCACATTATAACATGTTAAATATAGAAAGTTTAACCGTAACCAAGCAGTAGTTTTCTTTGATGACAATATCAGTTCCAGTGCACAACTGAATTTCAAAATCTGTCTTGTGGGGTGAAAATCCATTACTGCTGCAATCTTGTGCTGACAATGAGATGATTTTCATAGAAATACCTAATTATTTCATTTGTAATACAGTTTCATAGTTTTTGTAGTTGCTCATGATCTTTACACTTGTGTGCAATGGATGTAGCATCGGCATACAGAACTATCCTTGAATTTGGGGAGCAGTATTTTGTCATTTACATAAATCAACAAAAGTATCCCAGTACAAAGTCCTGGGTACCCTGTATTACATATCGGCAATGTCAGATCTGTGTGTGTCACTCACCATCCTTAAGAGTGAAAACTGATTTGTGTTAGATAAGGTTTTATTAAACTTTGACAATTATCAGCATAATTACCCAGCTGTTTTCCCAGAGTGTTTACTATCTCTCTCTACAAGCAACTGATAGAGATTAGCTAAAAAAATATCTGTACTTTCAGATGGAGGTCTTTCTATATCTAAAATTATGTTTCCTTTCCCATCTATAGCTTATCACAGAAAGTTCAGTAACACCTTCAACACGTAACGAATTACATCTTTGAGCACCAATTATTGCCACTTTTTGCAACATCACCATAAGGTTTGATATCCCTACTGAAAGATGAGCAGAAATTCTTTGTTAATGGGTGCATAATAAGATTCTTTTTTGGTATACCAGTGCTCAGTAATAACTGAAACATCTGGTTTATTAAAACATGCTGTTGTTGTTGTTGTGGTCTTCAGTCCTGAGACTGGTTTGATGCAGCTCTCCATGCTATTCTATCCTGCGCAAGCTTCTTCATCTCCCAGTACCTACTGCAACCTACATCCTTCTGAATCTGCTTAGTGTATTCATCTCTTGGTCTCCCCCTACGATTTTTACCCTCCACGCTGCCCTCCAATACTAAATTGGTGATCCCTTGATGCCTCAGAACATGTCCTACCAACCGATCCCTTCTTCTGCTCAAGTTGTGCCACAAACTCCTCTTCTCCCCAATCCTATTCAGCACCTCCTCATTAGTTATGTGATCTACCCATCTAATCTTCAGCATTCTTCTGTAGCACCACATTTCGAAAGCTTCTATTCTCTTCTTGTCCAAACTATTTACCGTCCATGTTTCACTTCCATACATGGCTACACTCCATACAAATATTTTCAGAAATGACTTCCTGACACTTAAATCTATACTCGATGTTAACAAATTTCTCTTCTTCAGAAACGCTTTCCTTGCCATTGCCAGTCTACATTTTATATCCTCTCTACTTCGACCATCATCAGTTATTTTGCTCCCCAAATAGCAAAACTCCTTTACTACTTTAAGTGTCTCATTTCCTAATCTAATACCCTCAACATCACCCGACTTAATTCGACTACATTCCATTATCCTCGTTTTGCCTTTATTGATGTTCATCTTATATCCTCCCTTCAAGACACCATCCATTCCGTTCAACTGCTCTTCCAAGTCCTTTGCTGTCTCTGACAGAATTACAATGTCATCGACGAACCTCAAAGTTTTTATTTCTTCTCCATGGATTTTAATACCTACTCCGAATTTTTCTTTTGTTTCCTTTACTGCTTGCTCAATATACAGATTGAATAACATCGGGGAGAGGCTACAACCCTGTCTCACTCCTTTCCCATCTACTGCTTCCCTTTCATGCCCCTCGACTCTTATAACTGCCATCTGGTTTCTGTACAAATTGTAAATAGCCCTTCGCTCCCTGTATTTTACCCCTGCCACCTTCAGAATTTGAAAGAGAGTATTCCAGTTAACATTGTCAAAAGCCTTCTCTAAGTCTACAAATGCTAGAAACGTAGGTTTGCCTTTTCTTAAACTTTCTTCTAAGATAAGTCGTAAGGTTAGTATTGCCTCCCGTGTTCCAACATTTCTACGGAATACAAACTGATCTTCCCCGAGGTCCCCTTCTACGAGTTTTTCCATTTGTCTGTAAATAATTCGCGTTAGTATTTTGCAGCTGTGACTTATTAAACTGATAGTTCGGTAATTTTCACATCTGTCAACACCTGCTTTCTTTGGGATTGGAATTATTATATTCTTCTTGAAGTCTGTGGGTATTTCGCCTGTCTCATACATCTTGCTCACCAGATGGTAGAGTTTTGTCAGGACTGGCTCTCCCAAGGTTGTCAGTAGTTCTAATGGAATGTTGTCTACTCCGGGGGCCTTGTTTCGACTCAGGTCTTTCAGTGCTCTGTCAAACTCTACACGCAGTATCTTATCTCCCATTTCATCTTCATCTACATCCTCTTCCATTTCCATACTATTGTCCTCAAGTACATCGCCTTTGTATAAACCCTCTATATACTCCTTCCACCTTTCTGCCTTCCCTTCTTTGCTTAGAACTGGGTTGCCATCTGAGCTCTTGATATTCATACAAGTGGATCTCTTCTCTCCAAAGGTCTCTTGAATTTTCCTGTAGGCAGTATCTATCTTACCCCTAGTGAGACAAGCCTCTACATCCTTCCATTTGTCCTCTAGCCACCCCTGCTTAGCCATTTTGCACTTCCTGTCGATCTCATTTTTGAGACGTTTGTATTCCTTTTTGCCTGCTTCATTTACTGCATTTTTATATTTTCTCCTTTCATCAATTAAATTCAATATTTCTTCTGTTACCCAAGGATTTCTATTAGCCCTCGTCTTTTTACCTACTTGATCGTCTGCTGCCTTCACTACTTCATCCCTCAGAGCTACCCATTCTTCTTCTACTGTATTTCTTTCCCCCATTCCTGTCAATTGTTCCCTTATGCTCTGAAACTCTCTACAACCTCTGGTTCTTTCAGTTTATCCAGGTCCCATCTCCTTAAATTCCCACCTTTTTGCAGTTTCTTCAGTTTCAATCTGCAGTTTATAACCAATAGATTGTGGTCAGAACGCACATCTGCCCCTGGAAATGTCTTACAATTTAAAACCTGGTTCCTAAATCTCTGTCTCACCATTATATAATCTATCTGATACCTTTTAGTATCTCCGGGATTCTTCCAGGTATACAACCTTCTTTTATAATTCTTGAACCAAGTGTTAGCTATGATTAAGTCACGCTCTGTGCAAAAGTCTACAAGGCGGCTTCCTCTTTCGTTTCTTCCCCCCAATCCATATTCACCTACTATGTTTCCTTCTCTCCCTTTTCCTACTGACGAATTCCAGTCACCCATGACTATTAAATTTTCGTCTCCCTTCACTACCTGAATAATTTCTTTTATCTCGTCATACATTTCATCTATTTCTTCATCATCTGCAGAGGTAGTTGGCATATAAACTTATACTACTGTAGTAGGCATGGGCTTTGTGTCTATCTTGGCGACAATAATGCGTTCACTATGCTGTTTGTAGTAGCTAACCCCACTCCTATTTTTTTATTCATTATTAAACCTACTCCTGCATTACCCCTATTTGATTTTGCATTTATAACCCTGTAATCACCTGACCAAAAGTCTCGTTCCTCCTGCCACCGAACTTCACTAATTCCCACTATATCTAACTTTAACCTATCCATTTCCCTTTTTAAATTTTCTAACCTACCTGCCCGATTAAGGGATCTGACATTCCACACTCCGATCCGTAGAACGCCTGTTTTCTTTCTCCTGGTAACGACGTCCTCTTGGGTAGTCCCCGCCCAGAGATCCGAATGGAGGACTATTTTACCTCCGGAATATTTTACCCAAGAGGACGCCATCATCATTTAATCATACAGTAAAGCTGCATGTCCTCGGGAAAAATTGGAGACATTGGAGAGCTGAATTTGGAATACCACCACCAACAAGAGTAACAATTCTAATAATCAGAGATAAGTTTGAAATCGAAGAAACAGTGCACAATGAGAAGAAGAGACATAGCGGACGAAAGAGAAGTTCAACAGACAACGAGGGTTTTGATGCAGTAATCCAGGCATACACACGATCCCCGAAGAAATATGTGAGGCAATGCTCTCATGGGGCTGGGATCTGCAGAAGCAGTGTTCATACAATTTTGCCGTCTCAGAACTTTAAGCCTTACATTCCAAGACTTCTCCATGCTCTTAACGAGGATGATCCTGATAGACGAAGCGAATTTTGTGAGTGGCACATTAACAGATGTGAAGAAGAGCAATGTTTCCAAGATCGAATTATTTGGTCAGATGAAGCGACGTTTGAACTTGATGGAGCAATTAACAACCATAATTGCGTGTACTGGGCCAGGGAGAATCCATACGTAACTGAGCAAAGGCATATTAATCTACTAGGAGTAACAGTCTGTTGTGGTCTGTCTTCTAGAGGGTTAATCAGGCTGTACTTCTTCAATAACACTGTCACGGGTGACTCGTACTTGGAGATGTTGTAAATGATAACTCCTGGTCTTAGCGTTGTGTCTGGAAATGAAGATTATTACTTTCAACAGGATGGGACGCCACCTCACTTTCACCTGGATGTGAAGGCATTTCTCAATCATACATTCCGTACCAGATGGATAGGACGAAGATGGAGTGTGGAGTATCCTGCTCAATCTCCAGATTTAACTCCTCTAGACTTCTTTCTTTGGGGTACTCTCAAGAATACAGTTTACACTGTGAGACCACACACACTGGATGACCTTAGAGAGCAAATTAAACAAGTCTGTGCTGCTATTCCGTTGGAAACAATAACATTGGCATGTCACTCAGTTGTAAGTCTTTGTCGACAGTGTATTGCGATGGACAGACACCACTTTGAACATTTACCATCTTAAGTCGGGCCATGAGGCACCTAGTACCACTAAAATTGTATTTCTAACCCCTTTCATTAAAGAGATGTTCAGTTTCAAAGAATGTATACATTATTTTGGGACATTCTGTATTTCTTATAACTACCAGGATGCCAACTATTACTATAATATTTTGGGCCAAATAACTCTAGCATTAACTTTTCCTGTGTGCTGGGCAACCAGTACTTCTTAAACATTTCCTGAAAATCATTCCAAGAAGGGAATTCTTCGAATGACCAGTTCCTCATTTAGCACCATCCTCTTCCAAATAACTCAGGGAAAAACAGTTTTTTGTATTCATCACAACACTTAAGCAGGGACTTATAAAATATTTTTAAAAACATGTAGAATGTACATCTGCCTCTGGGTTTAACTTAATACCTCCAGTTTCAATATTTGCATAAGTAGTATCCAATTTATTATTAAAGTCAGATTTTAATTCTGCAAAAACCTTGAATAGCTCTTCCATCTCATATTGGCATATGGTAAAACCATAACGAGTTTGTACCTAATATTCTACTGCTGCTAACTTGAAGCTAAACAAGTGCTGTATCGTTATAAGAAGCACAGTGGAAAGCTAGTGTGCAGGGGTTTACTCCAGTTCACTACTACCAATGTCACATCATCATAACATCTGTGCTTAACATACAAAGGATTACACCATAATATAATTGTGACATTAAATCTAAAATAAATGCTCCAAACTTCATCAGTGTATGCTTAAGTATATTATTTTTAACATTTTAAGGTCTCAGAATGATCAAATGAATATGAAGGGCTTATATCAATAATTGTACAAGTCCATTTTTGTTCATTCTGAGATATAGAGTCCTAAAATTAAATGAGAGCTGAAAAATCTGCAGTTGAGGTACCAGAAATATTCAATTATACTATTGAAATAAGCCCTTCATATGTCAGGCAAAATATACGACCTTAAGAAAAAATAGTGGCACTAAATAATAGAACTAGAGAGCTAAAAACTGGTCATAATATACAAATGCACATCATGTACATCACAATCAAAAGTTATTTGGGTTTTTATGAAAAATTAAAGGTTCTAAATACTAGACTTAGAAACATCCTCAGTAAGATGTAAACATCTTCTATATGTAGCACCAATAAGTTACCTCTATTGGTTTTCAAATTATTTACTGAAAACCAAATTTGAAATGAAGTCCTTACTCATAATTGATTATCATTTGTATTTGTAATAGAAAGTTGTACTTATAGTACGCAATTGCAATAATGCAGTAATACAGCTATAGCAAGTTTCGAGACAGTTCATAAATAACTGTGAGAACAAGGAATCTTAAAAAGGCAGTTCAGAGGTCATGTTCTACTGTCGATTCCGCTTTAAAAAATTGTAGCCAGCTAAAACATTTTAATAACTAAACCAAACTTAATTCTATTTATATACAAATTGAGAAGATTACAAATTGTTAAACAATTATTATTAATTAATACGTGTCCGAGAAATGGGCCTTTTAGATTCTGACCCTGTCCCTAGGACGACTGATAGCAGATGTTCCCTTTCGTGGTCCACTGTGGCCATATATAAAAATGGCCAGAGAGGCAGTTAGGAGAGACATTTTGAACCTGGATATCAATATGTTCATGTCAGTCAAATGCCTGCTTGCCTGGTGTCTTGGACGACGTCAGAGCTTGGCAGAGTTGAATGCGATTTTCCATAAAAGCTGGAAGTGAACCTGTGAAGATATTCCACTATCCTGGTTCCCTTAAATTTCACAGAAGTAACTGTGTGTCGCCCACATTGCTGACAAAACCACGTGGCAAGTGAGGAAATTATTTTTCCGCTATATTGGCAATGAAGTAACTTTTGGTGATTAGAAATCAGGATGATATACCATTTTACTTGGAAGTTCCCACAGTGGTCATCTCTGTACTGTTAATAGTGCTGTTTCTGAAACGATTATTATTATTATTAGCAGGGATATTATTATATTTTGTACATGTGAACTTTTACAGAATGTAGCAATCAGTTAAAACTCAAAAGTTTTACTAATAGTCGTAGTTCCTGATCCTGCTGAGTAAGCAGCAAAGAGGCACATTTTCTTTCAGTGAGCATAAAGAGGAATCTGGACTTGCAGACTGGAAATTATGCTCAGTATGTTCTCCACTACTTTCTGCCAGATTGCAAAATTAGTTTCCAGGCTCTTGTAATTATCAAAGGAAGGTGTAAAGCATGCACACAAAATTTAAGTGCTTATTCATAACTACATAACAAAAGAAATGACCATTTGAATATTTACCCGCGACCCCATGAACTGTCAAGCTGGCGTATATATATTTCGTTCAATGTCTCTGTTTTTGGATGTAGACACTTTTAAATTATTTCACAGTAGGTACTACTGTCACAAAAAAGTAGTATGAATTAAGTACAGCTCACCACAGTTGCTGTGCAGTATGGTGTGTAGCGGACACTGATGACGAGCTGGATCACTGTGCCAGGTGGACTCCATTGCTGAAAGTTAATGGGTGGCTGACACATTCACTTCTCAATTCTATGACATAGTTGTGGAACCAATGAAACAGTTTTAGTCCTTAGAAATTGTGATTGACGATCTTCCCACTCATTCTTCAACAGCAGAGTTGATGGCTTTAATAATTACTCATCAACCAAGCAGGTATTCTAAAGTTTCTTTATTGAATTGCTGGTAATCGCTCGTGTGCTACTGTAATCTCAACTATTGGTCACATAGTTAAGAACAACAACAATATTTTTCGATGAAACCTCCTTCAAAATCGTTATTTTTTCCTGGGTTTCTGTTTATTTTTCTTATCAGATTTACAGCACAGAAGTAGTCTGGGCTCTTCAATGAGTTGTCAGGATGAAGTGTTTTCCCTTTTGTGAGACAGTATGTTTAGATTACGGCCATTATTTCAATTTATGATCTACTTCTTTATTGAGTGTTCTGACAATCATGTAATTCTTCTTTAATGTGGACTAATTCCCCACTGCACCTCCTCAGGTGGTGGAAGCTGTAAACTTTGTTAATTAATTATTAATTAAGATCAACCTCTACACAATTCTCATATTCTTCAAGTTTAAGATAGACCTTCTCTTTCAGCCACTTTAGTGAGACCTGAGGTACCTATGAAGGTAATATACTAAAACGTCTTGTAACTAGACACTTGTAACTACACTGCGTTTTCTCTAGTTGTTTGTGTATCTGTTTTTAATATTTGATAAGTATTATGTTTGTGCACAGGCTGCCTTAGGCTATACTGGCGGTGGTTTTCTTTTAAAGCAAGGGACAACTGTGTATGAAGAGACATGTAACTATTAATACAATTTACTGTTTGGAATAAGGCCCACAAGATGTTTCAGTTATGGAAACAGCTAATGCTCTACTCCTGCTACATTTTTTTTCTCCAGGAGAATCACCCCACCCAACAAAACCAAATCTTATATGAAAGTGAAAGAATGCACAATATGAACAAAGTTACAGTTTTTCAGAAAGACATTTATGTAGTTTACTCAACAGATAAAATCTGCATCCATATACATGCCAAATAGTTTACCAGATATTCACTGGCATTAAACCAAGTATTTGATAACTTGAAGGACTCACCGTTTTGTAGTTTCAGTTTGTTCACCTCTTTTCCAGAATTTGCAGTCATTGTGTCATCTGCATCATGTACAGATATACATGACAAATTACTCTGAAGATCATTAACAAACATTGCAAATGACAGTGCCTGAAGAATTGATCCTTAGGCAAAGGTTCCAAGTCGTGGATGCCATAATGCCTTGGTATCTCCAGTTTACTAAATCAAATACATTACTCAGATCAGCTAGAGTGACTTCAGTAGATGGTTTTGGTTCAAAAGAAGCTTGCACGAAAGAAATAACATTTTCACATCTTTGAATATGAACCATTGGGGCCTGAAACCACACTGAGACCTAGTGAATTATGAACAGTGTGTATAAAAACAATCATATGATTTCGTACATCAACATTTCTGAAACTAAAAATAAAATATACAATGAACTTTGTTTTTTGATGAATGGGATACTCAAAAAGTTTTTTCAACTTAAAAGGTCATATTTTTTATATTAAAGTTGGATATGGGAGCGGACATCTTGTAGCAATCACTTGGGAACATCCAGTATGCTAATAAGGAAGTTATCTGCTTGAGACAGCATTCATTTTAAAATCATTTTTGAATGAGTAACATCAATTTTGAAATCTTTTTTGAGCTATATTTGTGGCTCTGTAGCAAGATCTAGTACATGTATGCAAGCTGTCATGCCACCTCACATTAAATTAGAAGTAACACTGAAACATCTGGCAAACTGAAGTCACTGCAATATTTGTATATGTTTGTTTCACTGGTGCAGCACTTATTTTGTAATCAAAATTTACAAAGTTGTGGAGAAAAGTAATTACTCAGTAACAGCACCAATATGAACAATGTCATATTTGCATAGTATTTTAATGATGGACAAGAGTAGTTTTAATTCTCTAAAGTTAAAAATTAACTTCTATTTCGCCATAATACTTACACTCAATGACTAAAGCAAGACCTTATTATCACTATACTGAAATAAAAAATACCTTTACAGTATTGAGTGTTCTGCTGTAATATGAGCTTCAACAAGTCCATTCTGCCAGTAACGATACTGTTTAATCATTTCATCGCTTTGAAAGATGATATGTTACTCTGATACAAATAAATGATTATAAAGAGTTGTTGAATGTTAAAAAGATGTCCCTGTCACATAGTTTAAGAAAATTTTGTCACTTTAGAAGGTATTCATTTACTTAGTTGAAGAGCAAGCACATTATTTTGGTATGACGCTAACTTTTCACGTAAATAAACAAACGATTCTAGATCTGTGCTGTTGAATGAATCAGAGTAGCATGAGAGCAGATCCACTAATCATAGTTGCTGAAACTTGTAGATGATGGTGGAGGAGGTAGAATGCCACTTAACTTTCAAAAGTTAGGTGTAAGTTGGTATAACAACATGCAAATTGTATGTTTCCACACATATGTTGAATTATGGGAGTGGTAGCAGGAGATCTACTTGTAAGAAATTCATGCCAGTAGAAACCCAGTTTTAGAGCCAGGTATGGACTTCTGATTACCAAGAGCAGGGGAACTGGCCTTTGTAGCATTGTGACAACAAAATGAAAGATTAAATTTGTGTTAAGTAACATTAACATCATAGATAGCTTTTTCACACTTTCTGCTTCTACCTAATTTTATGTTAATGATAATCCAAGGAGATGGGATAGAGACCATGATGTGGAATATGAACTAGAAATAATTAAAAATACAGAAACATTATAATTAAAGTTAAACTTTCAAACCACTGTAGAAATAACACCACCGGTCAGAATAACTTCAAATTGATATGTAATATTATCGGAGATGGGGGAAAACGTATGGCAGAAGAAAAACAAATAGTTACAAAATGTAGCAAAAGAGGGCCCTGTAAGCATCATGATTTAATAGTGGTCGACTAAAAATGAAGAATGAATCATACAACGATACCTAAGGTGTATGTTTGACTTTAAACAAACTGTACTACTCAGTGTGCATGGGTGTACAGTTGTGATACTGTTAATTAAGTAAGCCCATCCACCATGGCAAGGTCATATCACATAAGATGGGAAAAATCGATTTTTAATGTCCTGAGGTCAAAACCGCATAAAAAGCATCACTCACATGGGTTTTTAATTGTTCTGAGGCATAAAACCACTTAAAAAGTATCAGTCACATCGGTTTTTAATTGTCCTGAAGCCAAAAACCGCATAAAAAGGATCAATCACATCGGTTTTTAATTGTCCAGAAGCAAAAAAGCGCGTAAAAAGCATCAATAAAAATCAAATCGTATTATTAATTTCCATGTGACTGGCGCAAAACATGTGCAGTATGCAGTCCACCGTTTTCCACAACACTATGCCTATTGACACACAGTCAACATGGGTTCAGAAAACATCGTTCCTGTGAAACACAACTAGCTCTGTATTCACATGAAGTGCTGAGTGCTATTGACAAGAGATTTCAGACCGATTCCGTTTTCCTGTATTTCCAGAAGCCTTTTGACACTGTACCACACAAGAGGCTCGTAGTGAAATTGCGTGCTTATGGAATATTGTCTCAGTTATGTGACTGGATTTGCAATTTCCTGTCAGAGAAAAAATGGTTCAAATGGCCCTGAGCACTATGGGACAACTTCTGAGGTCATCAGTCCCCTAGAACTTAGAACTACTTAAACCTAACTAACCTAAGGACATCACAAACATCAATGCCCGAAGGAGGATTCGAACCTGCGACCGTAACGGTCGCGCGGTTCCACAATATAGCGCCTAGAACCGGTCAGCCACCCCAGCCGGCCCTGTCAGAGAGGTCACAGTTCGTAGTAATTGACGGAAAGTCATCGCGTAAAACAGAAGAGATTTCAGGCTTTCCCTAACGTAGTGTTATAGAGCTTCTGCTGTTCCTTATTTATATAACCGCCCCCCCCCCCCCCAACCCACGAACCATGGATCTTGCCGTTGGTGGGGAGGCTTGCATGCCTCAATGATACAGATGGCCGTACCGTAGGTGCAACCACAATGGAGGGGTATCTGTTGAGAGGCCAGACAAACGTGTGGTTCCTGAAGAGGGGCAGCAGCCTTTTCAGTAGATGCAGGGGCACAGTCCGAATGATTGACTGATCTGCCCTTTTAACACTAACCAAAACGGCATTGCTGTGCTGGTACTGCTAACGACTGAAAGCAAGGGGCAACTACAGCTGTAATTTTTCCAGAGGGCATGCAGCTTAACTGTATGGTTAAATGATGATGGCGTCCTCTTGGGTAAAATATTCCGGAGGTAAAATAGTCCCCCATTCGGATATCTGGGCGGGGAACTACTCAAGAGGATGTCGTTATCAGGAGAAAGAAAACTGGCGTTCTACGGATCAGAGCGTGGAATGTCAGATCCCTTAATTGGGCAGGTAGGTTAGAAAATTTAAAATGGGAAATGGATAGGTTAAAGGTAGATATAGTGGGAATTAGTGAAGATCGGTGGCAGGAGGAACAAGACTTTTGGTCAGGTGAATACAGTGTTATAAATACAAAATCAAATAGGGGTAATGCAGGAGTAGGTTTAATAATGAATAAAAAATAGGAGTGTGGGTAAACTACAACAAACAGCATAGTGAACGCATTATTGTGGCCAAGATAGATATGAAGCCCATGCCTACCACAGGAGAACAAGTTTATATGATCACTACCTCCGCAGATGACGAAGAGATTGATGAAATGTATGATGAGATAAAAGAAATTATTTAGATAGTGAAGGGAGACGAAAATTTAATAGTCATGGGTGACTGGAATTCGATAGTAGTGAAAGGAAGAGAAGGAAATGTAGTAGGTGAATATGGAAAAGGGGTAAGAAATGAAAAAGGAAGCCCTCTGATAGAATTTTGCACAGAGCGTAACTTAATCATAGCTAACATCAAGAATCATAATAGAAGGTTGTATACGTGGAAGAATTCTGGAGATATTAGAAGATATCAGATAGATTATATAATGGTGAGACAGAGATTTAGGAACCAGGTTTTAAATTGTAAGACATTTCCAGGAGGAGATGTGGACTCTGACCACAATCTATTGGATATGAACTGTAAATTAAAACTGAAGAAACTGCAAAAAGGTGGGAATTTAAGGAGATGGGACCTGTATAAACTGACTAAACCAGAGGTTATACAGAGTTTCAGGGAGAGCACAGGGGAACAATTGACAGGAATTGGGGAAAGAAATACAGTACAAGAAGAATGGGTAGTTCTGAGGGATGAAATAGTGAAGGCAGCAGAGGATCAAGGAGGTAAAAAGAAGAGGGCTAGTAGAAATCCTTGGGTAACAGAAGAAATATTGAATTTAATTGATGAAAGGAGAAAATATAAAAATGCAGTAAATGAAGCAGGCAAAAAGGAATACAAACGTCTCAAAAATGAGATCGACAGGAAGTGCAAAATGGCTAAGCAGGGATGGCTAGAGGACAAATGTAAGGATGTAGAGGCTTGTCTCACTAGGGGTAAGATAGATACTGCCTACAGGAAAATTCAAGAGACCTTTGGAGAGAAGAGAACCACTTGTATGAATATCAAGAGCTCAGATGGCAACACAGTTCTAAGCAAAGAAGGGAAGGCAGAAAGGTGGAAGGAGTATATAGAGGGTTTATACAAGGGCGATGCACTTGAGGACAATATTATGGAAATGGAAGAGGATGTACATGAAGATTAAATGGGAGATATGATACTGCGTGAAGAGTTTGACAGGGATTGTGATATGGTTAAACATACTTTCTTTCTAGAGATAGAACACAGCCAATCAGCTGCAAATTGGCTGGTTTATTAAAACCCCTTTACCAGATTTTCAACTTCTATAAAAACGTCTTCTTCAGAAGGCAATATAGACAGTGTAAGCAAGTTACCAATGGAAACATACATACAGATACAATCATATCATTTTTTTTAGCTTCTATTTTTGAGGGTGAATGGTTACCTATTAATTTAAATTTCAGGAAATTCGCTGTGAAAGTTATCAAGATGTTGCTGACCTTGTTGTTGGCAAATCTAAACATCTGTGTCAGCACAAAAATCCAAAATGTCTCGATCAAGGTACATTCAAAACGCTTCCTGAATTTGCCAGCAATCAGAGTCTGAAGTTTTCGACCAGTTGATTGCATCACTCAAGAGTAGATTTGGGAACCAATCTGCAAAATTTTTCAAATCATTGGAAAAATTTACTCTTGGGCATCCTACAGGTGTCGATTAAATTGTAAAATTTTTAAAAAAAAGATTTTGATGGAGAGAGATTGATAAGTGATAGAGACATGTTTTTGTAAGTTTTGAATAGATAAAATGAGCACGAAAAGAACTTGAGAGGAGGTTCTCAGTTCTTAAAAATATTTGAATGGGCAATGGGACTAAATCCTAGATTTGTGCACTTCCTTCGTTTGCCTATTACATTTATCATCCTTTCCTAATGAACGAAGGTTTTCGTTTTTACATCCATCGAATCTTATTTAAGATCAATCGACTTAATTATCTTGTTATTTTACATATTGCTGAGAGTTACTGTATCACAAATGAATATTTAGACACTTGAAAAACACAAGAAGAAAAACGAACATATACACAGTTGAATAACGCAAGCTTTATTCAAAACCAAACCAAACAAAGGCACATGACCAAAAGGTAAAAGATTACACACTTGTACTGCCAACTGCTGAAAACAAAGGTACAGAGTTCAGTTATTAAATTTGCAAAGATGAAAAAAAAATACAGCACCACTCTCCCTTATTTACTAACTTACAGAATCCAGTATTATTACACAACCATTGAAATCTAACTGAAAACAATGGTTTCGTTGATATGTCAGTAAGTTGTCCTTCAGTGTCCACTTTTAAGTCTGTAATTTCACTAGCACTAACAAACGTGAACAAAGATGTGTCTTATACGAATATGCTACGTTTGTCGATGAAATTTAGGATTCTAGGCTCGCTGGATAGCAGCTTTGCTATCAATATGTAAAATTGGTGTCGATTTCAACTGATCCAATTGTGTGAAAAGCTTCTTCATCCGGACTATCCCTCAAGCAGCTTCGCTAGTGGCTACAATCTCAGCTTCAGTTGTGAATATGGAAACAGAAGATTGCCTTTGACTAATCCAGGAGATAGGTGCCTCAGAATAAGGACAAAGAACACCTGATTTTGAGCGCCCTGTGCCAACATCTCTACTCGGATCAGAATCACCATAGCATTCAAAAATCCCCCTTTTTGAGCTTTTTTATAAACAAGCCCATAATTTGTTTAACCTCTCAGGTATTGTAGAATCCTCTTAAATCACGACCTGTGGTTTGTCCAGATTTGTAGATACCACACTGACAGCATACGCAGTATCAGGAACTGTCCCACACATCAGAAACATTAGTGTTCCGACAGCTAGTCTGAACCGAAATTCAGAGTAATGATGACTTTCTTCTGCATCACTGTCACTCGCAACCGAGGTAGATATAGCCTTGCACTTATTCATGTTGAAGTGCTTTAATATCTTCTCTGCAAAATGAGACTGACGTGAACAGATCCGTCTTCTTGTTAATCAGTTTCCAGTCCTAAGAGAAATGATGCAGGTGATGAAGTAATTTTGAAATCTTCTGTTAAATCAATGATAAATTATTGTAGTTACTATTCACTGTGAGCTGCAATCAAACCATCATCAACATAAAGCACAAGCAGTATTTTATTTAAAAAATGGCTCTAAGCACTATGGGACTGAACATCTGAGGTCATCAGTCTCCTTACTTAGAACTACTTAAACCTAACTAACCTAAGGACATTACACACATCCATGCCCGAGGCAGGATTCGAACCCGCTTCCTTTGCAGCAACGTGGTTCTGGACAGAAGCGCCTAGAACCGCAAGGCCACAGAGGCTGGCGAATATTTTATTAGAGCCTTTCTATCTCATGACAATACAAGAATCAGCTTCGGTCCTCTGGAAGCCAAGTTTAGAGATATGATTACTGAACTTTTCATTCCAGCAACAAGGAGCCTGCTTCAGTCCATGCAAACCTTTCTTTAAGCTACATTCTCTCCCAGACCCATCATCACATCCTTCAGGTTGCTGCATGTATGTGGTTTCTTTCAAATCATTAAAAAGAAAAGCTGTTGGAACGTCAATTGCTGCAACACAGAGTAGTGCTTCATTAGTAGACACTCGAGTTACAAGACTAAAGGTTTTATCTTAGCCAACTCCACTCCTCTGAGAGTAGTCCTCCACCACCAATCTTGAATTGAATTTATTGACTGATCCATCAGCATTTGTTTTCACTTCGTATACCCAACTGTTCGGAATGACCCTCTTTCCTGGTGGTAGTTCAACAAGGTCCTGTGTTTTATTTTCCTGGAGAGTTTTTATTTCACAATCCATGGCTTCCTTCCAGCCAGACTTCATGGCTTCACTGAATGTTTCTGGTTCTTGGAACCATGCTGGGAGATGCATCACACAATCTCTAAACTTTTGTGGAGCACTGAGAGTTGACTAATCACGCAGAGGAAGTGAGGCTCCTTCATTTATGTCTTCTTGATCTTCCTCCTGAGTGACTTCATGTATATTCACACATCTGTTAGACTCATCAATAATGGACTGGTCATCAGTCTGATGTGTTGAACCCTGCTGATTTAAAAGTAGTCACTGGGGAAATTAATGTTTCTCAGATTTCAAATGCCTCTTCAAAGATTACATCTTGTGATCTAATGAGTTTACCCTCCTCTTTCCAATAAATTCTGTAATATCGTATCCAATAAGAATTCCTTTCACTGCTTTCCAATCCGTCTTCCTTCTCTGATGTTTCGGAATATAAGCATAGCAGGTGGAGCCTGTCTTCTGCAAACGTTTCAGTCTTGGTTTCTTGCTATACCATAGTTCATATGAGGATATCCCTGGACTATTGGAAGGTCTGTTCAGATCAAGATGTAGGTTGCAGTATTCACCATCTTCGCCCAAAGCTTTTGTGGAATATTTCCATGTGTATGCATTATGGCTCTGCCAGTTTCCACGACATTGCGAAATTCTGTTCCATTGTCACTGAGAAGTTCCTTGAAGATATATCCAGCAGTTTTTGCTTCAGCTATGAACTGACATAACTTATTTGCAACTTCAGATTTTTCTTTGATGAAATTTAGTCTACTAAACTTCGTATAATCATCATTAAAAAGTACAAAATACCGATATCCCGTTATTGAATTCTGAAACCGACCACACAAGCCTGTGTTCTGAAGTTCTCTTCCTGGAGCCAAATGGCAAACGATGAGCCTTGCCATAAATAAGCCTTCACACAGTTTACTGTCCATTTCCAGATTGATGTTTAGCTCGCTGCTACATACAGACTTCACATGGCGCTTGTTTTGGTGTCCAAATCTTGAATTTATTTTTAGATACAAGATAGATCATTTCTGATTTAGCTAGCTAAAAATACTGGAAAAAAGAGGACGATCTGATTCTAAAGATGAATATATAAGGGCAACTAGTGCATACAGGGACAACCAAAATCCTTACTGTTGTTTTAGCAGAGTATGTCATTAACTGCCCTTTGAACTGGAGATGTTATTCAGTTCTCTAATGTAATGTGGGAAGTTATTCTATAGCTGGGTTCCTGCCGTGAGAAAGACTTCATGAAAATGGTTAGAGTGGCACAGAAAGAATTTTGTTATGATGGGAATCGGTGTTTCTGTCATGTTTTCAGATAAGTGCGTTGAGATCGAATAGATACATGAGGGTCAGTGTTTGTTGATATGACAGTAGATAAGACAGAGAATATGGTAATCTCTGCACTTGTCTCTTGCAGCCAGAATAGCTGTGCAAACGATGGTGAAATATGGTCAAAGAGTCGAACATCATGGATATAACGATCAGAGGGGTTCACAACCAGTTACAGGCACCATGAGATTTCCTGAAAAAGGCCTTGTATGATAATATTGCTGTAATCCATAAGTGGAAGTGTAAGTGTTGAGGAGTAAATGAAACAATAATTTTTTACTATGACAAACGAGACATAACGAAGCCTCTGGTGGTTAGTAAATGAACTAACAAATCTGTCTATACTAAAGACACTGCTGCTGTTTATAGGAAAATCATGGTACTAACACCCCTATCAGTAACTGTTGCCTCTGACAACAGACTGAAGCTATTTTCCTCTTTGGAATGACAGTTACACTGAGGGCTCAAGTAATCTTAGTTTATGGTATAATTGTTTAGATTAATTTTTATTTATTTATTTATTTATTTATTGTTCTGTGGGACCAAATTAAGGAGAAATCTCCATGGTCATGGAACGAGTCAATACATGAAATTATAACACGATAGTAGAAACAGTTAAAATGAAATATAGGATATGTATTAGGCGACAATTCGTAAGTTTAAATAAAGAAAATCAACATGTAACACTGGCATTTGCTTAATTTTTCAGCTCTTCCAGGAGCTTCTCGACAGAATAGAAGGAGTGAGCCATGAGTAAACTCTTCAGTTTACACTTAAAAGTGTTTGGGCTACTGCTAAGATTTTTGAGTTCTTGTGGTAGCTTATTGAAAATGGATGCAGCAGAATAGTGCACTCCTTTCTGCACAGGAGTTAAGGGAGTGCATTCCACATGCAGATTTGATTTCTGCCTAGTATTAACTGAGTGAAAGCTGCTAACTCTTGGGAATAAGCTAATATTGCTAACAACAAACGACATTAAAGAAAATATATACTGTGAGGGCAATGTCAGAATTCCCAGACTATTGAATAGGAGTCAACAAGAGGTTCTCGAACTTACACCACATATAGCTCGAACAGCCCATTTTTGACCCAAAAATACCCTTTTTGAATCAGAAGAATTACCCCAAAAAATAATACCATATGACATAAGCGTATGAAAATATGGGAAGTAGACTACTTTTTGTGTTCAACTGTCACTTATTTCAGATACTGTTCTAATGGTAAATAAAGCAACATTTAGTTTATGAACAAGATCCTGAACATGGGCTTTCCACAACAGCTTACTATCTTTCCAAACGCCTAGGAACTTGAACTGTTCCGTCTCACTTATAATATGCCCATTCTGTCTGATCAAAATATCGGTTCTTGTTGAATTGTGAGCTAGAAACTGTAAAAACTGATTTATCATCAAATTATTTTCCACAAGCCATGAACTTATTTCATGAACTACATTATTTGATAATGTTTCAATATTACACACAAGAACCTTCGCTGCCAAGCTGGTGTCATCAGCAAACAGAAATATTTTTGAATAACCTGTAATACTAGAAGGCATATCATTTATATAAATAAGAAACAGCAGTGGCCTCAGCAACGACCCTTGGGGAACGCCCCACTTAACAGTGCCCCATTGGGACTGAACATCACTACCACTCTCAATATTGTGGAGAATTACCTTCTGCTTTCTGTTTTTGAAGTAAGAGCGAACCAATTGTAAGCTACTCCCCTTACTCCATAATGGTCCAATTTCTGCAGTAATATTTTGTGGTTAACACAGTCTAAAGCCTTAAATCTTACAACTCAATTTTGAACCACTTCCATTTGTCCAATTGCCTTCAAATCCTCCGTAAATACCTATGCAGTTCACATGACAATGTATCAACTGATGAAATGACCATGTCGACAGGATTATCCGACCTGGCTGCTGCTTGCCACCTCCAAGTTTGTGCCGCCTGAGGCCATGCCACTCCCTCATCTCTCCCCCCTCCCATGCCATCTCAGCAACTCTCCATACTATGCAACTGTTAAGCCTATCTCACAAATGTGGTATTGTGGAAGGAGCAGAGCTACTATAGAATGATGTTTTGAGGAACACAAAAACTTATGGTGGAATAACTAATTTTACTTCTCTCTAGAAGTTTTGTTGTATTAAGTTTCACTGGATACATCTGTTCACTTTGGTCTTTCAACTACTCAGTGATGCCAACGCCGTCATCCAGATGGTGCAAACTCTGATGAGGGCCCATAATTAAAAGACCAAATCTGGTCAGAAGTCTACATTGGCTATGATGAAGACTGTTTTTAAATAATTTTATACAGCTTTTCATTTTATTATGAATGTATTCGTATTTCTTAATGTTCGTTTCCTCCATGCCATGGTATGATAGATACCACACATGGGTCGTGTGTTAAACATTGGACATCTCTTCACTCACATACCCATGAAATGACATCATAATATATATCATCTTATCTCCTATTTCAGTGACATATAACTTGGTGGTTCCCCTGTCTGTAGAAATCTGGACACCACAAAAAAGAGCTAAAGAGTTAAGAGCTTACAGTAACACAGTGGCACTTTCTTGTAAATGTGGTACAAGATATTATACAACAGTGCTGTGCAAAGTTTCTCGTTTATGACGTGAGTGAGCAGTGAGTACTGAAAGAATATACTGAACTTTCTAATTGTATTAGTTAATTATCACATCATGCCAAAATCACAGTATATACAAACTTACAGAAAGGAGTGGTAGGATATGTTGGATATTAAGGAATGGATGCCACCAGTTGTATCAGAGACAACTACAGCATTTTACAAAGCATAATAAGGGCAAAATTATACTATTTAAAAGGTAATTTCCAAGAATGTTTACCTATCGAAGTCGCAGGCTCCAAACAATAGACATCGAACGTGCCATTCTAAACTGATCACGCGACTGTGATTATGAGCACGTTTGTAGTGGTCATTGCAGCAACGACAAAAGCAGAGCGTTACTGAAATAGTTGTAATTACAAAGGAAACGACTTACCTCACTCGTCGTCGACGTTGTCGTCGTGACAGAAAGTCCATTTGATGTGTATGCTATGAGAAGCATTCCCTTTTTGTCGCAACCTGAGTAGATTCTGCCAATGTCACGCAAAAATATGGGTAGAGTGTCACATTTCTGACAAAAAATTCAAACAATTTTCTACATTGCATAAGCATGGAATTAGATTCTATCACGTGAGGCAGTCGGCCAAAGAAACATCTACAATACCAGACATCCCACTCACTACTGATATGAATCGTTTGGTTTTTCCTAGTAACTCGGATATATCGATTTAGAATCACATGTTCGATATCCATCATTTGGAGCCCGCAGCTTGGTTGGGCAAATTTCTTGGAAATTACCATTGAAAACATCATTTTAAAGTTCTAAGCAATACTTTCCAGCATCTATTTCATTTAGTAGTAATGTGAGAATAAATTCATGTTTAAAAGAGTTGATGAAATCACAGGTGCGAAAAAGGCCGAAGTTAGATCAGCATTGTACATTGCAACAGATTCTGAAATAATGAGTACTGATTATCTGCCACAATTATACAATAAGGTATTTCCTTTGAGTGACAGTAAAACAGTGACCCTCATCTGCATGTGATGTAATGTATGGGCATAACTGCGAATTTACTCAACTCGCATTTCACTTTCTGTTAGTGTGAGATACAGCCAAACTGAAATTCAATCTTACTATAGATGAATTGACTGACATCTCAGTATCCAAATTATTAGCAGTTGCTGGGCAATATTACAGCACACAGATGAACGAAATTTTTGGGTATTGTTGAGCTACTAAAATGTAATTATGCATTTTTAGGAATAAAACAACTTGATCCAAAAAATATTCAGGGGCTCAAAATAGACAACACCAGCATGTTGCATGGTGTTAACAGTGAGGTATATGTTCAGATGAAAAAATAATTTGAAAACAATTGTTTTGTTCTTCTGCTTTGCTTCTGTCATTAACAACAGTTTGAACTTTTTCATGCTACAGAGGAAACTCTGCCCAGAAACTATTATGTACTTATGCATGAAACTCATGAATAATTGTCATGTTCTTCTCAGTGCAACTTTAAAAAAAGTTTAGGCACATGCACATTTATCGTGAATAAATTCGCAATACTTGCTTCTTATACAGTACCACAAGGATACATCCATTAAGATGCATTCTGTTATCGATGGAAACTGGCTGCATTCTGGTAGCTGTTGAATGTTCATGGGTGCTGCCAACGTTAGCTACATAACAGTGTTGTGCTCCGTAACAATAGTTAGCTGTTATATAGTAGTGATAATCAGTAGTGCAATGTTGTGCTTAGTGATTGTTTATATTATTTACCAAAATGGGCGAAGAGGCTATACCTTGACCTGATCCTTCTAGTGACTCGCCACCAACTTTTGTGTCACTTCTGCAGCTCATTAACCTATTACACATTCTTATTTTCCATGAGCTGTAAGCTGGCTGCTCTTGGAAGAAGGAGGCAGGGTGTGTATTAGCAGTGAGTGTGGTACGTACCGAATGCAAGCTTCCACCTCCAGCATCCTCCGTGCAGGAGCCAAGTAAAAGTATGTGATCGATCTAAAAAAATCAATAAACTTTCAATCCGAGACTGCGGATCCCAATAAGTTATTAGATAGTTTGGCCAATTTAGTTCGGTCCATAAGAGGCAGCATAATAAATCCCACAGCTAAAATTGATCCCATTCAAAGCAATATTGCTAATCATATTGATCCATCCCCATATCTCTGTTACTCGGTCGAAAGTGAACTAAAACTCTCCAGTCTGTCCGATGACGAAAAGAAAACTTTATGGCACAGATGAATTTTACAAAAAAAGCTGGTTGAGGAGTTTCAAAATACCCATGCAGATAACTTTGAAGTAATCCACCAAATGAAATTGCTAAATATTAGAGACACCTTGAGAACAGTGAAACATTCTATTACTGGTTTGGTATTAGTTAATGGTATGAGTTTTAAGCAAAATGACGACAATATTGAAAACCAGAGGGGAAACGTTAGCTATATGAAATGGATAACTCAGACATCCACTTCTGAATTCTGCCAAGAAGTAAGTACAGTGATGCCAGAGGTGAAAATCATTTTACAAAATTAGTCTCACTCTCATTTTCAGTGTTAACTCTAACATGCTCCAGTGCAGGAGCCAAGAGAATTTTTAGCCAGGTAAACTTGGTGAGAAAAAAAACCTCAGAAACAGAGTTAAAAAGAATTTACTCTCTGTTATTATGACTGTAAGATATGGATTGAAATGTTACCATTAACTGTTCTTCATCTGAAGTCCCAGCAGAAATAGGAAGCTTGTTGGTACAAATGCCGCATATGCGAGAGTGACCAGTGAAATCTACAGCACCAAGAAAAGAAATGAACTTGAGGAGAGTGATACTTATTTTTGCTGGATGAGTGTTTTTTCGTATTTTTATTTTTTTATGTATTAAACACATTGCTTGTAGCTTAATCACTGTCTTGTAATGTGTAATTTTGGACCCACACGAAAGGAGGGACTTTTTGTTGTATGTATTTTTTGTTAGTTGGAAGTCAAATTCAAGTACATTTTTTTATGGATCCCATTGCTTTACTTTCTCTGCCTCCCAACTAGTCCATTCTCTGAGATATTTACCCAGTCTTATACCACTCTTAATATTTGTGTTCCATTCTCTGACTTCTTTCTCAAGCCCACAATTGAACAGCAATGCTGAGAATCCATCCCTCTGTCGCACTTACGTTTTTATTTCAAGGGATTCCGATAGTTCGCCCATAAATTTAACGTACGAAAATGTATTTGTAAGGGTCACTCTATCAATCGAATAATATGCTTTTTTGAAATCAATGAAGGATATTATGTATGTTTTTGCCCTTGATTTTTGGTATGCCATGATGTTTCTGAGGTTTAGTATTTGTTCTGAACATGATCTAGCCTTTCTAAAACCTCCCTGGTATTCCCTGATTTGCGGGCCCATTTGCGGCTCTGCCCTGTTCAAAAGGACCTTAGAAAGAATCTTGTATGTTATATCCAGCAGTGATATTCCTCTGTAATTGTTGGGGTCTGTCTTCAAACCTTTCTTGTGGATAGGGTGGATGAGAGCTGCTCTCCATTCTGTCTGGATCTCTTCTTCTTTCCAGATTTCTTCGAAAACACACTGAAGGGATGTAATTGCATTTTTGTCAGTTTTTTTCTATAGTTTGGCTATTATTAGGCTTTCTCTGGATGCTTTGTTGTTTTTAAGTTCTGAAATGACCTTCTGTAGTTCTTCAGTAGTCGGTGGTTCTGAATCTGGCTTCTCACGGTTATTTGGGATGGATTCAAATTTTTCAAGGATGGGTTCACAATTCAAGAGTTTCTCAAAGTAGCTTGCTAGTAATCTGCAATTTTCTGCGTTATTGTGAGCGATGGTCCCATTTACATCTCGAAATTGGAGGGTGGGTGCTTTGTATCGTGATTACCTCTGTTTGAAAGTTCTGTAAAAGCTTCTTGTGTTGTTTTTAGTAAATTCTTCATCAGTTTGGAGGAGAGTTTTGTTTTCATGTGTCTTCTTAATCCTTTTAATATTTTTATCTACCAGTTTTCTAACTCTAATGAAATTCAGTCTACTTTCTGTGATTGCCAGTTTTGCCATGCCTGTTTCTTGTTTCAACGAGGGTATCACATTCCAACGACCACCAGGCATGTTTTTTTACTTTTTGTGTTAGGTGCTATCCGTTCAGCTGTAGTAATGAGGTTTTCCTTGATATCCTCCCAGCTTTGGTGTCTGAATGGTTTCTGTTGCTTTTGTGAATTCATCTGAATTTAATATCTTTTCCGAAACACTAAACATGAATTTCAAAGGCCAAATGGAGAAACTTGAGCTAAAGGAAAGAAAAATTTTAACAAAAATTATAGGACCAAAATTTCAAGACAGTTAGATTATAGTCATCAAAAATGAAACTCTCTACAAGAAAACTGAAAAACTTTCAAATACTATGCGAAAAAGGAGGATAAATTTTTATGGTCATTCTCTGAGAATGAATTCCAAGAGATTAACCAAACAAATCTTTGACTTTTTCCGTAACCACAAAACGAAACCCAACTGGTTTAAAGAAACTGAGAAAGACCTAGTAGAATTAAAGATTTCAGAAAATTCACTTATCGATCGAACAGCCAAATTAATTTCTAAAGATGAAAACATAAGGTTCCAAAACAAATCTACACAAAAGTCGAAAGCCTTCATCTCGGAAGAAGAGAGGAAAAGAAGATCAGATAGAATGAAGAAATACTGGACCCTAAGAAAGAACAACGCGCAAAGAAATCATTGATCCAGCGTACCCCAAAGAGGGTGAAACGAAAGAAGAAGAAGAAACATATAAATTATATTTTAGCCATTTTTGGCCGTTTTGTGAGAATGTTTTAGTATTTTCATTGTATGATAGTTGGCAACCCTGCGACTACTTTTCAAATGAGCGCCCAATTGGAATTGATATTGAGCATATATTGTAGCTTGTCACACATTATTCTATGTGGATATTTAGTAGTAAATAAATCTCACAAGGTATAAAAATATATAAATTTTAATATTCGTGTTTAGCTACTATGTAGCATTGATACGATGCCGAAAAGTTGTTCGTTCTAAAATAATGATTTGCTGTTTCCGAAACATTGTTATTTTGTGTTTGTCATTAATGCTTTTGGTTTGTTGAGATGAAATATTAAGTGTTCAATGTTTTATGATTGTGTTATTTGTCGTATAGATTCCTGTACATCGTATGTTGTAGAACTGCCCTCGTAATTGGATATACCCTTTAGAACAACATTGTTTATCATTCACAGTGACGGCGACATATGAAAAAGATAATTTTAGTTCAGAAGCTGACAGTAAAACTCAACGACTGAGTTCAGTATATATGAAAGTATTTGTAGCAATTCCGTGGTTGCTCGTAAACAGTGAAAGCTGATTGTTTTAATATCGTAACTGCAAGTAGAGTCCTTGATTATGTTTGAGTTTAATTACTAGTAAATCTTGAAGTTCAGGTATGAAACGCTTACAAATAATAGTGAAATACATTTACAATTGTTAGTTTTGCTATCAGTCTGTGAATACATAACAAACCTAAAAAAGCCTATTTAAAGAAGTAGATTAGTGATCGCATACTTCGGTGTGAAGCAATCAATCCAGAATACTGAAAAAAAACAGTGATTATTCGTTTGCCAGCTTTCTAGTAATAATTATTTCACTGAGAATTGCATCTAATTATCTAGCAGTAAATATCATACGGTATCTATTAAATACTGGACAGCGATCATTATTTATTTATCCGACATACTTGCGTATCCTTTTATGTGGGTCCCATCAGTGCCTTAATGACATGTCATTTCGTTCGGCTGTTTTTCTTTGTTTACAGGGGTCATCCCACAATGATATAGGATTTGCCCTCACAATACGATAAAAATAAATAGCTCCAGATATACAGATATATAGAATATGTAAGATTACTTTTATCAGTCGTCAACCACGACATTATCCTTCTTGGCATTAGCCTGAAATGATTTAGGAAAATCATGAAAAACGTTAATTAGGATGGCCAGATAGAACAAACTCCATCCTACTGAGTTTGAAGTTAGTAACTGAATAAGCACACTGCCTCATTCAGTTGACCCCTATTGTGCAGTTTGCTCCAGATACTTATAAAACATTGTCACTAACTCCAGTCTGTTTAGAAAAACTGACTCTGGACCTTTACAAGTCACGTGCATGTCTGCCATTGTCATAAAAACTGTGTGAGCTTGCCCCCACCCCCCGCCCTAGTGTGATGTTGAGCTCAGGAAAATTACAAGGCACACACTGTAGATCTTTTTCTTTTAAAAGAATTTCATTATGACCACATATTGTGCTGTGACAGGGTGCTATAGTTATCCCTTTCCATTATTAACCACTGTTCAGACTCATGTAAATGATTCATAACTGTGTACATTACTTATGAAGAATGTTATAGCTGTCTTTTTAAACAGATATATTTTAGTAATCTCTCTCATTTTCTTGGATAGGATGTATTATACAGTTTTATTTTCTGATAGAAAATGCTGTTTTGAGGTTTATGTTTGTTTTTCCATTTGTAAATGTAAGTCTGAATTGGCTCTTGTTTCATGATTATGTATGGAACTACTAGCTGTTACCTGCAGATGCTCTGGCAGATCAGTTGTCCTGTCATGACGGGTGATGAGTAAGTAGGCTATTTTACATGCAGTAACATTAGCAACCCTCACCTGTCTGCCTGTTTGAGTAACCATAGCTTGTAATATACACTGCCCCTCCTCCCAACTTCTGCAATGCACGAGATGGCTGCATTGCTGCCAAGCAGTGTGTGTGGAGGGCCATGGGCAGGAGCACACATCTATGCATTGTACTATTGAAGTGGCAACACATTATATGGTGTATAGCTTACATTTTGGTACAGATTTAATATTTTTTTAACATGACATATGTTCACTGATGTAAAATAGCTACAGCGGTTTGGTTGTGAAAAGCTAACAGGCAACACATACTTTTGTTTTTATAATATTAGTAAGGGTTAGTGGATACTTAGTAGACCAGATGTTCTGCCCAATTTGCGCAACAGATTATTGGATGTAGGCATACTCACTCGGTACGGTAAGTATAGCCAGTTTTTATAATAATTCTTTACATTGAGCCTTAACTTCCTCTTAGGTATTATTGTTACGGCCCTTTTCTGAAATTTAGAAATGGTGTTCAGAATATCATAGGTAAGAACTGAGTGTATGTAGGAATAGTATGTCACCACAGGACATTGGCTGTTACACACTGATAGTAGAACCCTAAGAACATAACATGCCGATGACATTCTTTTGTCAGTATATTTGTGTATTCATTCCACGTTAATTGACAATCAATATTCATTCCAAAAAAATTTGTGTTGGTTACAGAATCCTTAGATGTATCATCAGCTTAATGCAAAATGCTTGTTTTCCCTTTTTATGCAGGTGTGCACACTGTTTTCTTTATGGTCAGTGTTAATTTATTACATATCGCGTAATTGTAAAAGATAAGAAGTGAGTAGGTATAGATACATGTTCCAGTCTATGTGGTCTATGTCTATGTTGCTTAGACACCATACATGCCTGTACTGCCCAGTTGTAAAAGATTAGAAGCCAGCAGATATGGATATTGTCCCAGTCTCTGTTCTGAAGGGGTGCATATACAGCACACATGCCCCATTAACAAATGGAATAAATGAGTCCTTCAATTCAGGTATTTTTCCAGAATACCTAAAGCATGCACAAAGTTGTGCACTAAAGAAAGATAAGGTGTAAAGTATTGAAAACTACAGGTCAGTTCTACTGCTATCTGCACCCTCATAAGTTATTGAATCTATCATGAAAGATAGTTTAATGATTTACATGAATAATTACAGTTTTTATCTAATAGCGGTTTATAGGCAAATAAGCAGACTTGTCCATGGTTTTTGACAATGTTGGCTACAAAATACTATAAAAAGCTAGAAGCAGTAGGTGTAAAAGGAAAAGCAAATGGTTGTATCACTCTTACCTCGAAAAAAGGGTGCAAGCGCTAGAGATAGTTTACACATAAATTTTTTGTAAAACAATTTTTAGACAAGAAACATATAAACATAGGTATCCCTTAAGATAGTGTACCAGATCCAGTTCCGTGTTTAGTATGTATCAGTGTTCTTCCAGATAGTACGAGACATGAAGAAAAAGTTCTCGTCGATTATAACAGCGACATCATAATTGCTGATAAAACACCACAGCTTCTATTTGCTAAAGCAAATGAAATCCTCAAGGATGTTTATAATTGGGCAGTACATAATAAATTAGCATCGCACACGAAGTATGCACTTCAGCATAAGGAGTAGAAACAATTTGGTCACATTATGCATAAATGATAAATCGATAGACTTCATAGTAAACTTTTCAGGGATTGTCAGTTAACAGGGAATGAACACTTGGAGATACTGGCATCCATCAGCATGCTACCAAGCTTGCCATAAGTTCTGGAAATCAGGGAATTTCAAACTTATCAGGTAAATCTGGAAAAAAATACCAGTGGAAAAATCTTTTTGTCTCAGTATATGAAGTGGATTGTTTACTGAGATGTCATGCATTGTTACTGGCTGGGCAGAGCTCACTCAGTACGTGTGCCACTTCCCAACTTTATCATTTTTACTGCTTCTCCCCTTCCTACCACTCCCCTTAGCTCGCAGTCAGTGCCACCACCACTTCTTGCCACTAGTCTAGCAGCTGCCGACAACAGGCAGGGACGCACGAGGTGTAGTTTGTTTGGGTCAGATTCTCAGAGATTCTCGACACGGGCCGTAGACGGTGGTCACACGTGCACGAGTTGTGTCTGAGTGATTGTGTGAATGCGTGTGTGTCATTTCGTTTTCTGACAGTGGCTGAAAATTTAATTGTGAGAGTGTGATTGTCTTTTCTGTGTGCCTGTCTGTGGCTCAGTGATACTCTTTATGGTGAGTTGCTACCTATCACCATTAGTACTGATTCTCGGAGTATTTGTGCATGCTGTCTGTTGCAAGGATCGATCACTGCAGTCTCATTTCATCAACACGGTGTCCGATACACGAACAGCTGACCACACGAGTGGACTTCCGTGACGGACCAAAACCGCAGGCCATTTCTGCAGGTATCGCTAACGGATCTGGCCTGCCGATCTGAAGCCCATAATTTCCCACTAATATGAAAGCTGTGCTTGTCAGATCTGGTCTCACTAATCTGCCCACAGGCTGGGCCTGTTTTTATACGGCATAATGTGGCAGATTTTCGTAATTTATCTGAGGACCCGGGACAGCAGTGCTTCTCGGCAGGCCAGAGGCCACAGGCAATGGATTTCAGGAATTGTGACTGTCTCACCACAAGTACATTGTACAGTGTGGTGTTTTATGGACATTTTATTTATTCTAGTACATTTTGGCACTCTGAAAGTAATTTTTATATTACAGAGTATGGATAATAAGAAGAAAAAAATTGTGGCAGTCCCTGGTAGTTTGTACGTTATGTATTCATATATTTCTCTAAAGAAAAATTACACGACACCTGTAAAATAATAGACATAACACAATGGGTAATAACTGACAATAACGAATATAATAGGACTAACATTTTATTGGCAGTCACATATACTGTTGGTTACATAAGCCTTCTGTGCCTTATACACTTCTTCCCAAGGTGCCTACTTTTTTATGAGGCTATTTCTGGAATCAGTGAAGGTATTTTAAATCTGTTTTGTGACTCCAAGGAAATGTGTATTTTTGTCACCAAATGTGTTATGTTTTATTGAAATAAAATAACAACAGTGGCCTTCATAGAACACATATACCGTTGGGCTTGCTTTCTCCATCTAAAAACATTTCATTACAGAAGATGTTGATGTTACTGCTGAAGATTTTTGCTCACACAGGGGAGAAATACAGAAGTCCTTAAATTTTTTTGTCAACTTATGTCTTTACTGACCATTGAGATCTCAAAATTTGTTAAGAAAAAATGCTAAAACTTCTCTGGAAATCAGTGAAATATCAGGGAATTTCACTTGGGAAAACTTGTGGCAACCCCGGTTATGTTTTTAAGAGCTTTTATCATCAGTATGTAACAACCGATGCCTCGTGGTGACATATTCTTCCGACATAAACCCGATTTGTAACTGTGGCATACTTTTCTGGGGCCGAAGGCACGAAACGTGGACACGATTTTCGAACTGCTGAAAAGGGCCATAGGAGTAGTAACTAGAAGTAGTCGGGTTTATTGTAAAGAGCCATACTGAGTGAGTGCCTCTAAACGATCTGAAGTCTATATCGAGGAAAACATTACTAAATAAATTGCTAATAGTTCTATACATAGCTATTAAAAAAGAGCCATTTTGGACTTACATTTACCAAGGAGAAACAAATAAAAACCCAAAACAGCATTTTCTATTGGAATAAATAAGTGGTATGTACTACTTCGAGGGTTCAGAGTGGCGATTAATAATGAAAGGGGGGGACAAGTACATCACCCTGTCCCATTTCAATACATTATCATGGTTCACTGCTTTTGCAAGAACATCATTTATCAATATCTAAATTGCATGTCATTCTCCTGTGTTCAGCATCTCACTTATCATGGAAGGATGCTGACTTAATTTTTCAGGTGAAGTCAGTTTTCAGAACAGACTGGAGCTAGTGCAAATAGCATATCTGCATCCTTAGGGCCAGAAGTCATCAGTGGAAATGCTTAGTGTGTATGGCAATGAAGAGAAAAACTGTTTTGTATTATAAGCTTTATCAGAGTACTTTGTATAGTAGGCGCCTACTGAGTGACCAGCTGAATGAGGTGGTGCAGCTGTTAAGACACTGATCTCATATTTGGGAGGATGGAATTCACTTTGCCCGGCCATTCTGGTTTGGATTTTCCGTGGTTTTCCTAAATCGTTGCAGGAAAACGTCAGGATGGTTCCTTCGACAAGGGTGTGGCTAACCACCTGTATCCTGTGCAGTTATATATCGAGCTACCCGTGACAATTGCTATATCTTTTATAAGAATGAGTGATCCCCTTCAATTTACATACAATTGCTACGTCATTGTGAGGTGAGCATTAGATTGGGGGAAAAAAATTAAATGAAACATCCTTCAGGGTTTCATTTGGCTTTTCTAAAAGGGGTTCTTGTGTTCTGTGCGTGAATATGCTGTTGCTGTCATAAGCAAAGAGAACTTTCTCTCCATGTCTTGTATTGCATAGAAAGTGATTGCTATAGGCGTAGTCCATATCAGTTCAGGAAGGCTAGGAAAAAAAATCTTACCTTTACAGTCTCGGATGTTATTGAATTTAGCATATGTTAAAATGAAGGACTAAGTAAGAAACACACATTTTTTTGTTATCTCAAAAAAAAAAAAAAAATTGTGCTCTGAGATACAGCCCTCCAAAGATGACACTGTGCAAACCATGTGGAAGATGCAAATTTTGGAAAAAATTTAAAATGCTGTATACCTGAAACAGTACCAGGTATATTGTTTTTTTTTTTTTTAATATTTGAAAGATAGTTGCTTTATGATTACAAAGAAACCCTCCATTTGTAGATATGTGTCAAAGTTCTTTTACTATAGTGTTCTGAACTCTTTTTATAATTTATGGATTTTTTTAAAAAAATGCTAATCCATAAATGTTTTATTTTTTTCTGTTGATTAGTACCATATAGTTTACTTTCCTTGAAAAGGAGAGCTTCCACTTTTAGGTTGAACAGGTTTTATAAACAATTGAAATTTTTGGCATACATATAACCTATTTTATTGCCACATTATCACATAATCGGCTCATAAAAATCGAAACCTAGCCTTATTTAACATAATTTTAGTTTTTGAAGATGAGTAAGAGAGGCGTTTTTCGAGCATTTTAAATGGTTCCAAAATGTATGTGAAAGGTCCAAAGACTTAAAGGTTTCAATTTATGCAACTTCTGTGTACTCTGTTTTGTACTGAAATTAGTCAGTCAGTGAACTAAAAATGTGTTCCACTGCTTTAGTATCTTCCTTTGATATAGAGTGATGCCTTCCTGTTGAACCAATAGGAACTGGAGCACTTACAGTCTTCAAAACATTGTGAACAGGAAGTCATCACTGATGGTGTTATTGCTGTCCTTAAGCTGATAACCTATAACCAGCAGCTGGTCCATGTGATAACATAAAGTTCACTACAATTTCGTTTAACTCATGAACTGGTGTCTATAGTCTCTGCAATCCACCAGTCACAGTCATACACAAATGCCATGAACATCCACCTTCTCAGGTTGTGAATCTCAATATTATCCTGCTGCTTCTGAGGTGTTGGCCGAACAAACAAGATTTCTTCTTTCTTTCTCTTTAAAGTGCCCATCACTTTGAGTCCAATAATTTGTCTTCTTTGTTCCTTTCACAGGAGTAGTTTGGTTGGACCATTCTTCTTTTTCCTGCTCACAGAATTCTTCGATTTCATCTTTGGACAAAAGAATGAGGGCTGTGGATGTGTTAGATTTCACGACTCTTGTAAAATCCTCAGCATTCTGAATCGCAGCTGTATGTGGTCTGGAAAAATTGTTTTGTAGCATGGTGCTACAGCAGGCCTCCTACAACACAAGACCCCTTCCCGTGACCAGTAGCACTGTATATCCAGTCAGTTGGCACAAGCAGCTTACTCAATTCAAACAACCAGTAATGAGTTTTAAAATGACTAGGAGCACCATCACAAATAATGATGATCTTTTCTGCCCTTGTGTGCAGTTGAAGAATTTTGCACATTGCTAGCAAAGCATCTGCTGAGTCATGTTGCCTGTCATCACTTATAGCTATAACACTTGCGGTTTTGTTTTGAAAATATGTCACTCCTGTAAACAGTGTAACCTGGTCATTACTCCAATGATATAACCTTGTACTTCTTGTGGGAGAATTACAGACCAGTTCTCAGCAAAATCACAGTGAAGAACTAAACATAGTTCTTCAGCGTGTACACACCCTTTCACTTCTGAAATGTGTTGTTGCAATTTCTTCAGATGCTAGTGTGTTACTGCTTACACTGACTGTTTACCAAGTTCATCAACGAAACTGTCAAAGTCAACAGTTGTCTCAATTAGTTTATTTTCCCCCATGCTGCATGTGTAATTTCTACAGAGTTATCTGCTACATCTACCAGGCCAAGTGTCTGTAAAGACAGTCCTCCCTTTCCAGGGCAGTCACCACATTCTTGAAACAAACAAGTCTCTCACTTTACATCACAGTCCACACGCCCAACCAGGGTGTCATATGTCACGTGCTCCAGTAAGTTCTTCAAAGTTACCGCACAAAGTTCAAAATTCATGCAGTACACACATAAACAGACATCTCTAGGTGGGTGTGAAACTACCCACTTAGGTCGTAGTGCATAAAATTTTGATCTTCCAATATGTGAAGTTGTATAGTTGCTCTTATAAACTGCAAAAGTTTCTTTAATACTGCAAGTCATATACCTCTTCATTTTCACAACTTTTTGGACCTTCAACTGTTACAGTTATAGTGTCTTTCTTGTTGGCACTTTGGAAATCCCATTTATCTTCCAGATAAAATGACTGCACTATTTGAACTTGAGCTGCTTCTACAGGGTGATGATAATAGGGATCTGCTCGTGATAAGACTCCTTTTACAGACCTCGCATTTCTTGATTTGTCTACCATGTACTTTGATACTGATGGAATGTGGTTCACAATTGTTTTCTTTGAAAATGTCTCTGGAATAATAGTTAAAACTCGCACCTTTTCACCGTAGGATGCACAATATTCAACAGCTGAATTGATATTCGTGAAAAAATCCTGGCAAGAGATGCAAGAGTGCTTTGGCTCATTTTCTTCTGAAGATGGAATTTTACTTTGAAGAGTGTGGTTAGTTTTGCTGTAGTGTATTCATCATAGCTTCAGTAATTCTCTGCGCTTTCTTGATGCATAGAGCTTCTGACTTTACTTCACTGACCATGGTTTCTTAACAGGACTAACACCTACCTCTGTAATTGACTGATTCAGGGTATTTATTTCTTCCTCCGTTGATGTAAAATCTGCATCACCTGCACCATGGGAGGCTTCACCTTGTTCAGATACTATCATTGTTGTTATTCTGTCAAAACATGTAGAACATAAAAAGTTGTCACTTTGAAGCTGAGTCTTCAGATGAGACCTCTTATTCCCAACCTGAACAAAGCCCGTTTTTTTGTTTGTCTTATATGTCACTCTTTTATGGATTTGCAAATAGTCAGCACACTTCACTCTCCTGTGGCCCCAGTCAGAAGACATTGCAAACAATCCTTTTCACATAACACACTGCAACTGCGTCAACTGGCTACTTGCTACTTCCTCACAAAAACACAGAACTCACTAGAGGGTCTCAGGTATCTTGGAAGCCTCTTCAGTAAACAAATTAGCATTGAAAGACTACAATACGGAAACCTGCAAGTGAACAACCACGACAAAGAAACTGACAAGAAACTACAACAAAGTGTAAGAAATATCTGTAACAATGAAAGTGAAAAGAAATAACTGCAACAAAGACAATACTAATAAACATTATAACAAAGAAATTGGTAAGAAACAACTTCAATAAAGACATACATTAACCTTGAAAGTTAAAAAAATAGATTTTTTAAAATAAACCCCGTCCAACTTAAAAGTGGAAGCTCTCCTTTTCAATCCGAATGTAGAACTATGTGGTACTAATCACCAGGAAAAAAATAAAAATTTTATTGATTGGCATTTTTGAAAAAAAATTGTTTTCCATAAATTATAAAAAAAGTTCAGAACACTGTGGTAAAAGAGCTTTGACGATAAGTCCAAACGGATTATTTCTTTGTAATCATAAAGCAATTATCTTTCAAATAAAAAAATCCCAACAAAATATCTAGATTTGTTCCAAAATTCGCATCTTCGAAATAGTGTTCACAGTGTCATCTCTGTAGCCCTGTATCTCGGGGCAGGAATTTTTTGAAGCATATTTCACTAGGGGGGAAAAAGATACCCCATACAGAAAAATTAAAGAGGCCTTTGGGTAAAAGAGAAGCAACGGTATGTGTATTAAAAGCTGAGATGTAAAACCAGTCCTAAGCAAAGAAGGGAAAGCTGAAAGGTGGACAGAGTGTATGGAGGATCTGTGCAGGGGAGATGAACTTGAAAGCAATTTTATAGAAAGAGAAGTGGACGTAGATGAAGAAGAGAGGGGAGATATAATACTGTGAGAAGAATTTAACAGAGCTCTGCAAGATCTAAGTCAAAAGAAGGCCATGGGATAGACAATATTCCCATAGCCTTTGGAGAGCCAGCCATGACAAAACTCTTCCATCTGGTGTGCAAGGATGTATGTGAAAGGTAAAATACTCCTAGATTGCAAGAAGAATCTATTAATTCCAATTCAAAAGAAAGTGTGATAATTGCTGAGCTATCCGTTTAAGAAGTCATGCTTGCAAAATACTAACGCAAATTCTTTATAGAGGAATCTAACCCAACCCAACCCAACCCAACCCAACCCCAACCCCAACCCAACCCAACCCAAACTCAAACCCAACCCAAACCCAAACCCAAACCCAACCCAACCCAACCCAACCCAACCCAACCCCAACCCAACCCAACCCAACCCAAACCCAAACCCAAACCCAACCCAACCCCAACCCAACGAGTTTAAGTCCAAGATGGCGGCGAGTACACACGTAGTTTCAAATCGCTCGGTAATTTGTGATCGTATTTCGTCAGTGAAGTGTACCATATGCCACAAAATTGTGTTAAATGGATTAAGAATTTGCGCGTTCAATCATAAGTGGTGCCATACCCATTGTTTCTCACGATCGGAAGTTCTAAATAAGTGCGACTGCGGTATAGAATGCAACGGGCGGGACAAAGGCAGTGAAATGCACAGGGCAGGTTTGCAAGTGAATGTAGAGAACGAACTTAGGAAAGAACTCGGTTATATTATAAAATACGCAAAAACGCTTGAAAACTTGATAATAAGTGTGAGAAATTCCTCAAAATCTAGCCTACAAGAGTTCTCAAATACTAGTCAAATAAGCAGCACACGACCAAAAACAAAAACAGCGGAACTTATTTTAAAACTAAGTAATAGGTTTAGTGTGCTTGAAAATAGCACAGAGGAGAAAGAACAATCAAATTGTACCATCATCCACACGAGTAGTTCAGTGATCAACGCTAAATTGCGCTCACAAAGCAAAACAAATCGGCCTGCTATTTGTAAACAAAACAAAAAACTCACGTTGGAAAATAGACATGAAATCCTTATTCTAGCAGAAAGCCATGGAAGAGGTGTAGCCGAAATTATGATTTCTAAGAAAACAGGATTCAAGGTAACGCGTAATCAAACCAGGAGCGCCACTATGTGAAGTTTTACATAGCTGTAATCAATCTATGACGAATGGCAGCACATGTGTGATAATTGGAGGCGCCAACGATGTATACCACAATGAAACTAGACGTGCTACAACAGTTTTAAAGCAAGTAATTTGTAAAATGCCTGAAGTGAAATTTTTTGTTGTCAGTATCCCTCATAGGTATGATCTCTTGGAAAACTCTTGCGTGAATACTGAGATTATTACCGCCTACAGACTTTTCGCTAAGATATGTCGAGGTTATCCTAATGCTCCATATGTTGGGATAAATAGTGATTGCAGAGAGCATTTTACAGAGCATGGACTTCACAGAAACATGAAAGGGAAAGAAGCCATGAGTGCTGAAATATCGAATGCCATTGAAGACTCTAAAGTAGAACGAAACACTATTACCCTGTCTGAAAACGGCCTTATTAAAGTATCAACATTAGTGGAAATAGGAAGAGCTGATGTCCCACAATCATTGGTAGCAACAGAAGATTCTTTGACGTTAGAAGAAGTAAAAAAATCTGAAGTGTCGTCCAGTACAGCAGCCACGTCAGCCAAATTGTCAGTAGTGTCGAAATCATCAAAAACAGCTGAACCATTATCATCAGCAGCAGATGTACCACACTCCCCAGCAGGTTCAAAATCAAGTCCAGAATCCGTGACTAGTCCATCAATCAGAAGAACAGAGGCAAGAACAGTGGTACAAAATGCCACTCAGATATCATCAACAGAAGAAAAATCAACACCATCGGAGCTTCATTTATCAGCTTCATACGCAGCTTCAACGTCCACAGTAACGTCAGTGCCAACTGTAGTTCAAGATTTAAACGAAAATACCGTTTCAGCAAAAGTTCCAGTATCAATTGGAACATCACTTCCAGTATCAGTTGGAACATCACTTACAAAACCAGACTCAGCATCAAAACTGGCAGCATCTCCAACATCCACTGAATCATCAGCTTCAGAAAAACCTCCAGCATCCACTGAAACAGCAGCTACAACTACAGATACAAGAAGTATGGTGGCACGTCCAGGGGTAAGAAATACAAGGAGCAGGAAACGTGTAATTCTTAAGGATTTTTGGTACCCAGCCTCGGCAAGGAACAGCCGGTAACATTGGGAAACATGAGTACAAACTCCTCTCAATCTAATTTCAATAATTTCAAAATAATGAGCCTTAACATACAATGCATTAAAAATAAAATATTAGAACTTGAGATTGCAGCCAGTGAAGCTAGTATAGATTGTATTTGCATTCAAGAACATTGGTGCATGAGTTATGAACTAGAAAATATTTGCATTTCCCCATACAAATTAGTAAGCCATTTTTGCAGGAAGGAAACAAGACATGGCGGTGTTTGCATTTATGTAAAACCTGGAGTAAAGGTTAAAAATATGACTGTAACTGAATCCATGAATAAAGAAAAACATTTTGAGGCGGCAGCAATACAGTTGAATATGCAAAAGAGTAAATTAATAATGTCAGTGTACAGATCACCATGTGGTGATCCGGAAATTTTTAGAAATAAGTTAGAGGCATTGCTCAAAGTATTACATCATAAAAAATCAACAATAATTATAAGCGGAGATTTTAATGTCAACTTATTGACTGAAGGTGCATCCAAAGATGAGTTCCTGAATGTTTTACACAGCTTCAATTTGTATCCACATATAACTAACCCTACAAGAATAACAAACTCTTCAAAAAGTTTCATAGATAATATCTTCACAAATATAGATGCCATAGACATAGATGTAATAAATGTTGACCTAGGAATATCTGATCACAATGCACTTATCCTTAAATTTCCCATAGCCCCTGTGACCAAAAATAGTTCATACCAAATGTACAAAAGAACCTTCTCCACAAATAGTTGCAGTCACTTCATAAATGCACTGACTAACCAATCATGGGCAGAAGTACTGTTACAAACTAGCACAAACACCGCATATAATGTTTTTTCTTCCCTGTTTATGTTGAATTTTGAAATGTGTTTTCCTAAGAAACTTGTCAAAACAAACACATATGGGCATACACATGCTAACTCCTGGATCACAACAGGTATTAGAAATTCCTCCAGGACCATGCAAATGCTTAACTATAGACTGAAAACTTGGACTGACCCCAAGTTTAAAGAATATGTAACAAATTACAAAAAAATATAGAAAAGTAATTACAAAAGCAAAATTACTAAGTAATGATAAATTAATAAGAAAATCAGGCAATAAATCAAAAACTATTTGGGGAATCGTGAAAAGGGAAACAGGTAAGGGCCTCAAGGATCAGGAAATAGTACTCAAAAATAGTGAAAATATTGAATTAAAAGATGAAACTCTGGCAAATTACATTAATAATTACTTTTTAAGTGTACCAGTGTCATTAAGTAAAAACTTTACTAAACATGAGAAATTAACAGCCCTAAAAGTAGACAGTAGTATGTTGTTAATTCCCACAAATGATAATGAAATATTAAAGGTGATAAAGAGTCTAAAATCAAAAATGTCTGCAGGTGTGGATGAAGTGCCTGTGTCAATAATGAAAAAAGTTGCCCAACAAATTATAAAGCCCCTGGTACATATTGCCAATTTGTCTCTCAGCGAAGGTGTGTTTCCTGAGAGGTTGAAAATCTCTAAGGTTAGACCTCTGTTTAAAAAAGGAGATCCATACAAGGTAGAAAATTATAGACCAATATCCCTTCTCCAATCATTTTCAAAAATTCTAGAGAAATTAATGAAAACCAGACTCATAAATTACTTAGATGCTCACAAACTTCTAAACTGCAATCAATATGGCTTTCACTCAGGCCACAGCACAGAATCAGCTATCCATGCCTATACCAAAGAGATTGTCAGGAGTCTCGACACTAAAAAATGTGTAGTGGGAATTAACTTAGATTTATCTAAAGCTTTTGATACAGTAAATCACAAAATTCTGTTAAACAAGATGGAGGCAATAGGTGTAAGGGGAGTTGTGAAGCAGTGGTTTGAATCTTACCTTCAAGATAGAACTCAGGTGGTAGAAATCATCGCAGAGCATAAAAATCAGAAAATCAAGTGGGTCTCAGATGCAAAGAAATTGGAAATAGATGTCCCACAGGGCAGTGTTCTCGGTCCTTTATTATTCTTGCTTTATATAAATGACATAAAAAATCCTAATATTTCTACCAAAATAATGTTGTTCGCAGATGACACTAGCATAATTATAAGTGATGATAAAAAATTATTAACCACCACAACTGATATAGTCCTGAAATATATTCAACATTGGTTTAATGCTAATGAGTTAACACTTAATCTAAGTAAAACAAATTATATACAGTATGGCAAAGCAACTCAAGATATGGACCTCCAGTTAAAACTAATGGATAAGAAGATAGAGAGTGTACAATCCACAAAGTTTTTGGGCATGCACATTGATCAAAACTTAAGCTGGAAAGACCATCTCAAGTACTTATCCCACAGGCTCAATTCGGCATGTTTTGCATTGAGGATATTATCTAGAGTATGCAGCACAGACTGTACTAGACTAGTGTATTGTGCTTACTTTCAGTCCATCGTGTCTTATGGCATAGTGTTCTGGGGTAAAACTAAATCAAGCTTAACAGATATCTTCAAATTTCAGAAAAGAGCTGTACGAATCATAACACATAACTCTCCAAGAACTCATTGTAGGCCCCTTTTCAAAGAACTGCAAATACTCACAATACCATCACCGTATATTTTTAAAAGCATTCTGTGTACAAGAGCACATATGAAAAATCTACGTACAAATGAGGACTGCCATAATTATAATACTAGAACTCGTAAGAATTTGTATGTAGAAAGGGTAAGGACAACACAAACCCAAAAGCATGTAAGTTATTTTGGAATAAAACTCTACAATGCCCTGCCAGTGTACATGAAGGCAATAATAGATGAAGTAAAATTTAAGACTGAACTTAAAAATTACCTTTTAAGCAAAACTTTCTATGACGTAGATGAGTACTTTGATTGTGTGTAAATTTATTGCCAAAAATTTTAATTTGTATGTCTAAACTTGTACTTTTAAAAAATGTCTTGAAATTGATATTCCATTATTATGTCTCTAGTACTTGTACTAGTATGATAACTTTGTTGTGACAATTCCTACATCATGTAAATGATATACAGGAAGATAATAAAATGAAATGAAATGGAAAAAACTGGCAGAAGTCAACTTTGGGGAAGATAATTTTGGATACTGGAGAAATGTAGGAACATGTGAGGCAATACTAACCTTGCGACTTATCTTAGAAGATTAAGGAAAGACAAACCTACATTTATAGCATTTGTAGGCTTAAGAAAACTTTTGACAGTGTTGGCTGGAATACTATCTTTGAAATTACGAAAGTAGCCAGGGTAAAATGCAGAGCACAAAAAGTTATATGTGTCTTCTATGGAAATCAAACTGGAGTTATGAGAATCGAAGGATATGAATGAGTAGCAGTAATTGAAAAGAGAGTATAACAGGATTATAGCTTATCCCTGATGTTATTCAGTCTGTGCTTTGAACAAGGAGTAAAGGAAACGATGGAGTAATTTGGAGTAGAAATTAAAGTTGAGGTAGAAGAAATAAAAACTTTGGTGATTGCAAGTTGTCAAGAGACAGCAAAGAACTTGGAAGAGTTGTTGAACAGAATGGACAGTGTCTTGAAAGGAGGATATAAGATGAACATCAACAAAATTCCAGCAAAGGTAATAGGCTGCAGCTGAATGAAATCAGGTGATGCTAAGGGAATTAGATTAGGAAATGAGACACTTAAAGTTGTAGATGAGTTTGATATTTTGGATGCAAGATAATTGACAATGTCCAAAGTAGAGATGATATAAAATGTAAGCTGATCGGTTTATGGGGCACATTCTGAGACGTCAAGGGATCACCAGTTTAGTGTTGGAGGGCAGTGTGGGGGGTAAAAATCATAGAGGAAGACCAAGAGATGGATACAGTAAGCAGATTCAGAAAGTACTTATTCAGAAATAAAAAGGCTCACATGGGATAGAGTAGCATGGAGAGCTGCATCAAGCCAGTCTTCGTACTGAAGACCACTACAATAACAATATCCTGTGACCAAAAATCACATAAAAAGCAAAATGATAATGGTTTCTATTGTTGTGAAACTGCTGCAAGACATGTTTATATGCATCGACCATTTTCTACTTCTCAAGTTGAAATCAAGAAACAGCATGTTCCACAACAGCTCAGAGTGTCTTGGGGTCATGTTCAGAAAGTGTTGTACTATGAGTGCCTTGAATTCAGCTGTTTTTAATTGGAGCACTGATCACAACATCCTTCGGATAACCCCACAGCCAGAAGTCACACGGATTAAAATCAAGTGACGTGGATGACCACATTCTAAGGAAATTATGGTTAATAATAGTAGAATTTCTTAAATGCCTTTGTACTGGGTGTGTGATGTGTGGAGGAGAACAGGGTTGTATAAAAAAAAAAAACCGGCCACACATCCACACTGTTGGAGAAATGTAATAATATTGGTGCGCATCAAAGATGGTACAGGTAACAGGTCCCGCAGAACTCATGTCCTCAAAAAAATACAACCCTGCAGTAAACGATGCCATCACCCCACACCACACAGTCACCTTTGCAGAATAAAGTGGTTTTTTTTTGGTCATCAGTCTACTGACTGGTTTGATGCGGCCCGCCACGAATTCCTTTCCTATGCTAACCTCTTCATCTCAGAGTAGCACTTGCAACCTATGTCCTCAATTATTTGCTTGACGTATTCCAATCTCTGTCTTCCTCTACTGTTTTTGCCCTCTACAGCTCCCTCTAGTACCATGGAAGTCATTCCCTCATGTCTTAGCAGATGTCCTATCATCCTGTCCCTTCTCCTTATCAGTGTTTTCCACATATTCCTTTCCTCTCCGATTCTGCATAGAACCTCCTCATTCCTTACCTTATCAGTCCACCTAATTTTCAACATTCGTCTATAGCACCACATCTCAAATGCTTCGATTCTACTGGTACTGGTTGATGTGCATGTGGATTTTCCATTCCCAATTTTCTGCAATTCTGCATGTTGGAGATGGAAATGGGCTTCGTCTGATCCACAGAATGTTCCATTGCCATTCATTGTCCAATTCCATGTGAGCAAGGAGTTCCAGATCAAGTATTCATCTTGCTGGTAGGTCAGCAGGAAGCAACTTCTGAACATGGGTGATTTTGTGTGAACAGTAATGCAGGATATTTTGTAGGATTTTATGCACCATGCTTGTAGGCATGGCCAGTGCTCTGGCAGTTCCCTATGCACAGCATGTTTGCATGCCACTGCTCGACCCCTCCTGCAATTCTGTGGCCACTACTTTGATGGACGTCAGTTCAGCTGCTTTCCTCCCTCCGCCACACTCACACTGCACTTCAAAACAACCTGTCTTTTCGCATTTTGTAACGATTTTCTCCTGACCCTTAGCAGACATTCTGTGGCCACTACTTTGATGGACGTCAGTTCAGCTACTTTCCTCCCTCCGCCACACTCACACTGCACTTCAAAACAACCTGTCTTTTCGCATTTTGTAACGATTTTCTCCTGACCCTTAGCAGACATTGGACAAATGCCTTTTTTCATAATCTCGAGTGTCTGGAACTTCTGCAGTGCTTCTGGCATACAGTCACCGTTCTTGTAAAGAGCCTTATCAGCAGTGTGCGACGCTTCATGGAGACAGCCATGTTGGGTGTCTCGGATGCAAACTGAGCAACAGTCATGTGACGTGCATCAGTCGGTTTGCATATTCGGGTGCTTACAATACAATCTAGTCATAAAATTTTTTTCAAATTTTGTTTTTGGTGCATGACATTTCGCTCTGTGTCAGTATTGTGCTGTTCAAATCTTATAATATGCTGTTCAAATTTGATGTCATTCTGAGCAGTGGTTCTCTTTCTACAATGTTTTTAAACTCGAACTTTAATTATGGACATCTTATATACTAAGAACAGAACAGGATCCAATACACTGCCCTTAGAGACATATTTGTTTATATGTATCTTTTCTAATAATTGTTGTACTAAAAATCTATCGTGAGTAGACAATCTGAACTATCTCTACCCTAACACTAAGCACCCTGTTTTGCACATAAGTTTGCTGTTTCTCTTAACGCTTTGTACTTCTAGCTTGTAAAGTAGTATTTTATGAACAGTGTCAAAAGCCTTGGGCAAGTCTATGAATATGTCTGTGACACAATCATCCTTGTAAAGATCTTCAAGTATCACTTTTGTGAATTCTTTAATGGTCAATACTGTTCTTTTCCCACTTTGGAAGCCGAATTGTGCGTCATTAAAAAAGTTGTAATTATTAATGTAATGCATTAGTCTAGCTTTCATGAGACATTCATTTAATTTTGAGAATGCAGACAGTAGTGGAAATAACTTGTTGTTTTTAGTGCTCTCCACACCTTTCTTTAACTAAGGGCACATTTCATGTGTGTTTCTTGTACTTGAAGCAAAGGACTAATTTATTAAGTTTGTTATGGAGCTTATATGCTGTCTATGCACACCTTCAGAATAGAGACTGGACCTCACCTGTGCCTCCTGGCTCCTTATTTTTTAATTTCTGTCTTGTTTTCATGACTTTAAGCTCTGTTGTGAGAAACATCATTTTGTTTGCTGTGTAAGTCATTGGAAGTGTACATGCATTCTAAGAAGATTTGATAGAAACTTCTTTACAATACCGAATAAATAATCATTTACAAAATTTGCCAGTTCCAAAGGATTTTCGGTTATTCTGCTCCCATCTGTATTCATGTGTAATTGTACTTCTGTCTGTCTTTTCCAGTCTCTTATTCTGCGACATCCCATATTACTCTGTTTTTATTTTCTGCGTTATACAAGTATATTATTTTGTCATTGAATGTTTTTTTCCCAGAAAACAATACTCCTCTGTATATTTTTTATATCTGTGACAGTAATCTAGGAACTGTGGATAAGTATATAGAACTTTTGTAAAGAATGGAGAAATTTTAGTTTTTGGGAGGAATTTCAGATACCTGCAATTATCGATCTATTTTCCTTACCTGCTGCTGTTGAAGTGCTTACTTTTAGGAACATCTCCTCAAAAACTAATTTAAACAATTTACAGAATTCAGGGAACTTAGATCAACATTGTCATACTTCATCATATGTTTGATTAGCCAGTGCCCTAGAAAAAAAATGTAGTTTATGTTCCAAGAAGATCCTTTTAAAGCCTGAAGTTTTGTGACTTTTATCAAGCCTATCTTTAGTTTTATTATGTACAGGGTGCAGCCAACTGCAGTTGGTGGCTCATGTCAGTACCAATGACATGTGTCGCTTTGGATCAGAGCAGATTCTATCTGGTTTCGGGTGGCTAGTGGAAATGGTAAAGACTGCCAGTCTTGCTTCCGAGATTAAAGCGGAGCTCACCATCTGCACCATCATCAATAGAACCGGCTGTGGTCCTTCGGTGCAGAGCCGAGTGGAGGGTCTGAATCAGAGGCTCAGGCTGTTCTGTGACTGTGTAGGCTGCAGATTCCTTGACTTGCACCATCAGGTGGTGGGTTTCTGGGTTCCACTTAACAGGTCAGGAGTCCACTACATACAGGAGGTGGCTACATGGGTAGCAGGGGCTGTGTGGAAGGGACTGGGTGGTTTTTAAGGTTAGAAGGTCTCTGGGAACCATAGAAGTGGACAGGTAAAACACAGTAAGGTAGTTGTAGAAACGATTGGTATTGTAGTTGTAAATTGTCGTAGCTATGCTAGGAAAGAACCAGACCTCCAAGTCCTAATAGAAAACACTGAAGCTCAAATAGTTATAGGTACAGAGAACTGGCCAAAGCCAGAAATAAGTTCAGCCGGAATTTTCTCAGACGATCTAACAGTGTTCAGAAAGGATAGATTAAATACAGTTGGTGGTGGAGTATTTATTGCTATCAGAGGTATCTTGCCTTGTAGCGAAATTGAAGTAGATAGTTCGTGTGAAATAGTATGGGAAGAGGTTATACCTGACAGTTGGACTAAACTATTAATTGGATTGTTTTACCGACCCCCAGACTCAGAAGATATAGTTGTTGAACATTTCAAAGAAAACTTGAGTCTCATTTCAAATAAGTGCCCAACTCATACAATTATAGTCGGTGGTGACTTTAATCTACCCTCAATATGCTGGAAAAATTATACGTTTAAAGCCAGTGGCAGGCATAAAACATCATCCAAAATTGTACTGAATGGTCCCTCAGAAAATTATTTTGAACAATTAGTTCATGAGCCCACTCGAAGTGTAAATGGTTGTGAAAGCAACAAATAATCCTGGACAAATAGTGAGTATTGTGATGAATACAGGGATTAGGGCGACCACAAGGCAGTTGTTGCTAGGCTGAATACCATAACACCTACAACCATCAAAAAGAAACACAAAGTATATCTATTTAAAAAAGCTGATAAAAATGCTCTTATCGCCTTTTTAAGAGACAGTCTTCACTCCTTCCGATCTGATCATGTAAGTATAGAAAAGTTGTGGAATGTTTTCAGAGATAGTATCGACAGCAATTGAGAGATATATAGCACATAAATTAATAAGTGATGGTACTGATCCCCCATGGTATACAAAACGTGTCAGATCGTTGTTGCAAAAACAACGAAAAAAGCATGTCAAATTTAAAAAAATGCAAAATTTCAATGATTGGCAAATTTGACAGAAGTTTGAAATATAGCGCGTACTGCAATGTGAGATGCTTTTAATAATTTCCACAAGGAAATTCTGTCTCGAAATCTGGCAGAAAACCCAAAGAGATTCTGGTCATACATGAAGGACACCCGTGGCAAGACACAATCAATACCTTCACTGCGTGAAAACAACGGTGAAGTCACTGATGACAGTGCCACTAAATCAGAGTTATTAAACATGGTTTTCCGAAACTCCTTCACCAAAGAAGATGAAGTAAATATTCCTGAATTCCAATCAAGAACAACTGCCAAGATGAGAAACATAGAAGTAGATATCCTCGGTGTAACAAAGCAGCTTAAATCACTTAACAAAGGCAAGGCCCCTGGTCCAGATTGTATACCAGTCAGGTTCCTCTCAGAGTATGCTGATAAAATGGCTCCATATTTAGCAATTATTTACAACCAGTTGCTCACAGGAAGATCCGTACCTGAAGACTGGAAAATTGCTCAAGTCACACCAATACCCAAAGAGGGAAGTAGGAGTTCCGCTAAATTACTGGCCTGTATCACTAATGTCGATTTGCAGTAGGGTTTTGGAACATATACTGTATTTTAAAATTATGAAGTACCTAGAAGAAGATGATTGATTGACACATAGTCAGCACGGATTCAGAAAATATCATTCTTGTGAAACACAACTAGCTCTTTATACTCATGAAGTAATAAGTGCTATCGACAGGGGATGTCAAATTGATTCCATATTTTTAGATTTCCAGAATGCTTTCGACGCCGTTCCTCACAAGCGTCTTCTAACCAAACTGCATGCCTATGGAGTATCGCCTCAGTTGCAGGACTGGATTCATGATGTCCTGTCAGAAAGGTCACAGTTCGTAGTAATAGATGGAAAGTCATTGAGTAAAACAGAAGTAATATCCAGCGTTCCCCAAGGAAGGGTTATAGGCCCTCTATTGTTCCTGATCTTTATTAATGACATAGGAGACAATCTGAGTAGCCATCTTAGATTGTTTGCAGATGATGCTGTCATTTGCCATCTTTTAAAGTCATCAGATGATCAAAACAACTTGCAAAATGATTTAGATAAGATATCTGTAAGGTGGGGAAAGTGGCAATTGACCCTGAATAAAGAAAAGTGTGAAGTTATTCACATGGGTACTAAAAGAAATCAGCTAAATTTCGATTACGTGATAAGTCACACAAATCTGGAGGCTCTGAAACCACTTATTGATGATATTTTGTTGAATGGTTTGCACACTTGACACTTGTTAATGGACCAGCATTGAAATCAGCAGTAATATGAGGAAGGGTTGCACATCTATCATGTTGGGCAATTCTCTTCATTCTTTGTTGGTCCTTCTTTTGCAGTCTTTTTCAAGCCCCAGTGATGTCGGAGATTAGATGTTTTAGCGGATTCTTGATATTCACAGCACACTCGTGAAATGGTCATATGGGAAAATTTCCACTTCATTGCTACCTTGGAGATGCTGTGTCCCATCACTCATGCGCAGACTACAACACCATGTTCAGACTCACTTAAATCTTGATAACCTGCCATTGTAGCAAGAGCAACCGATCTAACAACTGTGCCAGACACTTGTTGTCTTATATAGGTGTTGCCGACGACAGTGCCATATTCTGCCTGTTTACATACCTCTGTATTTGAATATGCTTGCCTATACCAGTTTCTTTGGTGCTTCAGTGTATATACAGTGCAGGCACTGTAAATATTTGTAAGTATTTGAATTTATTTCTGCAGCACTGCCTTGGTGACATTTTTCCATGACCCCTTCCTATGATATGTGATTTGTAAGAAATGTGATAGGCTTTGTTAGGTGTTTAGAAATACGGTTAATTATTCTAGGAGACATGCCATGCAATCTCTCTCTCTCTCTCTCTCTCTCTCTCTCTCTCTCTCTCTCTCTCTCTCTCTCTCTTTTCTTTTTTTTTTTTTTTTTTTTTTGGGGGGGGGGGGGGGGGGGGAATTTAATTATACTTGTGACTTCTGTCTCATCTGTAGGTGATAGGAATATACAATCTGTTACTTTTTTGAAGCTTTTTATGTTATTTACTATTTGACCATTCTAATTTTTGCCGAACACAACCATTACATCTACCTGTATGTAGTACAGATATAAAATTCCACATACTTCTTATGGACCATTTAATTGTGTTCCTTCGTTTGTCAGTGTGATATTAACATAAGCTGGCATTTCTGTCTATTTTCTGCCAAAGTTTTGGAGACATTTGAGGAAGTTTCAGTTGTATGTTTGTAATAGCTGGCTTTTGTCTTCCTTATCAACCTGCTATGAGCTATCTACATTTCTTTATAGACCTCACTCTTCGCTAAGCATTTATCCTCCTGATAATCTTTATGTGCTTCTTTTACTTCTTCCCTACTCTGAATAATTTTTGGTGTGATCCAGTTTCTACTGAGCTTTTTTTACTTTCGTAGATACTTTTGGACATTTAACATTTGTATAAAATTCACAGAAGATTTCCTGACCTAAGTTTTTTTCGCAAATCTCCTCCCAGTTTTATGTTTTTAGTAAAATTTCCAAGATATTTAGGTTTTCATCAATTAAATTCAAAATCTCTTCTGCCCCCTTAGGATTTCTACCAGCCTTCGTCTTTTTACCTACTTGATCATCTGCTGCCTTCACTATTTCATCTCTCAAAGCTACCCATTCTTCTTTTATTGTATTTCTTTCCCCTGTTCTTGTCAATCATTCCCTAATGCTCTCTCTGAAACTCTCTACAACCCCTAGTTCTTTCAGTCTATCCAGGTCCCATCTCCTTAAATTCCTACCTTTTTGCAGTTTCTTCAGTTGATAACCAATAAATTGAGGCCCGAGTCCACATCTGTCCCTGGTAAAGTCTTACAATTTAAAATATGGTACCTAAATCTCTGTTTCACCATTAAATAATCTGTCTGAAACCTTTCAGTGTCTGCAGGCCTCTTCCACATGTACAGCCTTCTTTCATTATTCTTAAACCAAATGCTAGCTATGATTAAGTTGTGCTCTGTGCAAAATCCTACCAGGTGGCTTCCTCTTTCATTCCTTACCCCCAGTCCGTATTCAGCTACTACTTTTTCTTCTCTTCCTTTTCCTACTATTGAATTCCAGTCCCGTGTACTATTAAAGTTTTGTCTCCCTTAACTATCTTAATAATTTCTTTTATCGCATCATACATTTTTTCAATCTCTTCATCATCTGTGAATCTAGTTGTATATAAACTTACACTACTGTGGTAGGCACGGTCTTTGTGTCTATCGTGGCTACAATAATGTATTCATTATGCTGTTCGTAGTAGCTTATCCATGTTCCTATTTTTTATTCATTATTAAACCTACTGCTGCATGACCCATATGTGATTTTGTATTGATAACCTTGTATTCACCTGACAAGAAGTCTTGATTCTGCTTCCACCAAACTTCACTAATTCCCACTACATCTAACTTTAACCTATCCATTTTCCCTACTTGCGTGACTAAGGTATCTGACATTCCATGCTCTGATCCTTAGAATGCCAGTCTTCTTTCTTTTCTCCAGATAATGATGTCCTATCGAGTAGTCGCCACCCGGAGAACCAAATGGTTATTTAACCATTCAGTAAAACTGCATGCCCTTAGGAAAAATTACATCTGTAGTTTACCCTTGCTTTCAGCCGTTTGCAGCATGAGCACAGCAAGGCCATTTTGGTTGATGTTATCAGGCCAGATCAGTCAATCATCCAGACTATTGTCCCGGCAGACAACCCTCCTTTGTGGTTGCACCTACGGTACGGCTATCTGTATCAATGAGGCACGCAAGCCTCCCCACCGACAGCAAGGTCCATGGTTTACATTATACACCATTATTTCATTTTCCTTATTCCATGCTCTGCCATAATTAAAAACGATTGGCATATCAGTAGCTAATAATACATTAAAATTTCATCTGATTTATTGGAAGCACATTGCACATTTTGGATGTGGTGATGCTTGACTACATCGCAATAGGACTTGCTATTATTGAAGCTATTTGTTTATCAGTAGGCAATATGAATTTGTCGTGGGACAGACTCATTTCTGTAGCCGCCGACAGTGATGCCTTAAAAATGATTGGCCATCACCAAGATTTCACATTTTGTTTATCATGGTGCAAATTGCCACCAATTCAAAGGATTCCTGATTGGTATGGAAGTAGGGTATGGGGACATACTCATCACAGCACACTTCATCGGCCTACCTGGGGAAAGGATTTTGATGATATTTTCTGTGCCATTCATAAGAAAATATCCCTGCGTCTCAAAATGAAAGGGGAAGTAATTCATTGCCTAAAAGATTTGATGCCTTTGGCTAAAATAAATATACATCTCAACAACTTAAATTCATCATTGCAGGCCAAAGAGCAGCTGATAGTTCACATGAACGATCAAATCAAATCATTCATAGAAAAGTTATCTTTGTTTGAGAGGCAGAGTCATTTGCCTTTAAAACTGCCTCAAGGTACCAGTTTCACAGTTACAGAGCCAAGGTAAAGAAGCTCACCATATCTCTTGAAACCAGATTCAAAGAGCTCACCAACTTAGAATTGGAAATGAAATGTTCAGCACTTATTTTCAGTTTCTTCCAATGGTTTGCTAATGTCACTGCAGTTAGAAGTATTAGACTTGCCAAATTCAACTTTGATGAAATAAGTGCTACAATATGTTTAATTTGTCATTGTGGTACTATTCATTACAGCAAAAAACATTTCCCAAGCAGCACAAAAATACCACATAGGTCATGTGTGTATTCGGCACTACATACTTTTGTGAGTAGCTTTTTTCAGCAATGAAAAGAATAAAAATAGAAGAACGACTGTTTCTTCAGAATGTGACAATTAAGAGCATCCTCCACGTTAATGCTGTGAACGCCTTAACACCTGATATTTCTGCTTGTGTTCTGAAGAGAGACTATCAGATTTCAGAAGTGTAATAAACGTACCTAATTTCTTTATTTCTTTTAAAATAGTTATTTCTTATTTATTTCCTTTATTTCCTGTATCCATGAATAACAAAATGATGTCGGCAATGATGTAAAGCACAAGCAACAAATTGAAAGGCTCACAGTGCCAACCCAATGCAGTACAGTTGTTCACAGTTAGTGCTATGTGGAGTAAGGGTGCTCTGCAGCATAACAGGGAGTGCACCAGCTGGAACAGCCTGAAGCCAATTAATTTGTTTTGTACAGTCCAATAAATGCAAACATGGGAAAGTACCACTAGGTGGGGAGGGGGGTTGGGTGCCAAAGGAACAGCACTTAATGCAGCATGATGTATATTCCATAAGCTTCCAGGCATAAATTTGTTGTTAAATTTCAGGGTTCATGTTTTGTTATTATTTTCATTATTTATTTCTTGTTTCAGTGCAGTTCTCTTTTGGTCATTAATTTTTGGGTGCACTGCTGGATGATAGTCACTAAAATAGTACACTGTGAATTACTATTAATTGAACAGTTTCATAGTGCCATATTTTCACTAACACTAAACATAAGTACATGAATGTATTAATATGTCAAAGAGAGAACTTCAGATTTTTGATGTTGACATTAAATTGCTCAAGTCATCTATCAGAAAATGGAGTGCTGTGGCATTGTTGGAGAACATGATAATCTTAGTGACTGATAGTAATTGATGTATGCAGGAAAATAGTTTTTTTTATATAGTGTTAAGCACATTGAGAAGCCAGTTTTGGCATAACTTTCCTCTTGCAGTGTCTATCCATATATAGTATAAACATAATAATTGCATTACAGTACACTGGGAGCTCAAGTATAAGTGAAGATATTGTTGACAAATTGTCATGGGGAGACTCCACAAGCTAGTGTAAATACCTAGCCAATGGTTGTAGTTACAATCAGTAATGATGAGGGAGATTATGGAAGTTAGTCCAATGGTTCCTGTACAAACTACAACACAATAATACCATAAAGAACCAAGTATTAAAACAGTTTGAGGGCTTATTGACAAATCATTAAGTGCAGTAATATTTCATGTACGTGGGATACTTAATAGGCACATAGTTTAGGTTTGAAGGTTCAGGTAAACCTTGCATTGTCATGAAGATAATGACACACAAATTAAATGTACCTTGACCCTTTTCTAAAGTATAGATTAGATTAGATTAGATTAATACTTGTTCCATAGATCATGAATCCGACACTTTGTAATGATGTAGAATGTGTCAGGTTAATAAAAGATGTCTGTACAAGATATTACATTACACAAAGTATTGCATGACACTAATGTTTAAGTTGGTTTTTTTCCCCTACCTTAATTTATATCTAAAAATTCAGCCAATGAGTAGAAGGAGTTGTCATCTAGAAATTCTTTAAATTTATTTTTAAATGTTGGTTGGCTATCTGTCAGGCTTTTGATGCTGTTTGGTAGGTGACCAAAGACTTTTGTGGCAGCATAATTTACCCCTTTCTTTGCCAAAGTCAGATTTAACCCTGCATAGTGAAGATCATCCTTTCTCCTGGTGTTATAGCTATGCACACTGCTATTACTTTTGAACTGGGTTGGATTATTAACAACAAATTTCATAAGTGAATATATATGCTATGAGGTTACTGTGAGGATCCCTAGATCCTTAAATAGATGTCTGCAGGATGACTGTGGGTGGGCACCAGCAATTATTCTGATTACACGCTTTTGAGCAATGATTACTTTTCTACTCAACGATAAATTACCTCAGAATATGATGCCATACGAAAGCAGTGAATGAAAGTAGGCATAGTAAGCTAATTTACTGAGATTCTTATCACTAAAATTTGCAATAACCCTAATAGCATACGTAGCTGAACTCAGACGTTTCAGCAGACCATCAGTGTGTTGCTTCCAGTTTAACCTCTCATCAATGGACGCACCTAAAAATTTTGAAAATTCTACCTTAGCTACAGACTTCTGTTCAAAGTCTATATTTATTACTGGAGTTGTGCCACTTACTGTACGGAACTGTATATACTGTGTTTTATCAAAATTTAAAGAGAGTCCGTTTACTGAGAACCACTTAATAATTTTATGAAAAACATCATTTACAATTACATCACTTAGTTCTTGGTTTTTGGATGTTATTACTATACTTGTATCATCAGCATACTTGTGTTTATTAGCACTTGATACATATTTAGTGCTTTGTTGCACGTACAGAACAAATTGCTTGCTTGCAAAATTTATCTTACATTCTTCAGCATACATTTAATCTATTGCTCATATACACTTAGTTCTCATGTATGTTTACAAATTTTGTTTCATTTCTCTCCTTGTCTGGTGTTATTGTTGAATGTTAATTCAAACTATTTCAGATGGTCACAAATTTTGTATCATTAGAAGATGTTTTCTTTTGCAGGAGTCAGTATGTGCACTGTGTGGTCTCTTGAGAGAATCTTCTCTGATGACGTAAACTATGAAGGAGAAAGACACGAAAGGATCGTGCTAAATGAATCTCTAGATTGTGTAAGTGTTTTCTTGATGTTTTTTTGTTATTTTGTGTACTTGAGTTTTTGAATAGTGTTCTTGTTTAGTGGCTACCTAATTTTTCGCCATCATTGGTGAGAAAACTTTACAGATAACTACATAGATTAATTTACCTTAGCCAAGAACAGTTATAAAGAAAGCCAAATTATGAAATTATTTTTAACCAGCAATAGTCTGATGAAATGAATAAATTAAGCAGCTGTAGGAAGTCCTATAAATTGTTTTTTTTTAAAAAAAACTTTATAATCATATTTGTCATTAGCAACAAGTGCTTGAGCGAACATCTGTATCTTCATAGCAGGGGTGTGCTGCTGCTACTACCACTGCAATCTGTAGTGGAAATATTATGAACTTTTGCAGCCACTATGATGTGGCCATTCACATCAGAAAAGCTAAATAATTTCATTTGAGGTTACTCAGTTCTCTGGAATTTTCTCTTTTTTTCTGTAGGAAAATGATACATAGTTAACATTCCTTCTGGTTATTGTATAGTTGTTCTTTTCATATTTACAACAGCCCATTTATTTCAGATTACTATTAGTAATGGTGATACTGGTGAATCATATTAATGTCAATTAACAAAAGATAATGCCTCATCAAAGTTTCAATGTCAAAGTAATATTAAAATACTTATTTATTCCTGGTTCTCCCTTCTGTGTCATCATCTCTTTCAACTTTTTGCTCTTTTGTTTCTTACTTTTTTCTCTTCAGTTCTTTTGTAGCTTTGTGTTGCTGTCCGATTTGTCACTTCCTATTATTCCTGCAAGTAAGTAGGGCAGTTCTAGATTTTAAATTATTGAAGTTTTGTATTAGGATACGCCTTCTATCATAAAATCCTATGTCTTTTCCTGGGCAGTAGAGATCCATATACTTGTCTTGCGGAAGCTTCTGAATCATTCTGAATAGCATCCCACATCAGTATGCAGTGGTGATGCACAATACTATTGGTTGACTGTCTCACAGTGGGACAAACATATATGCAACCAGCATGATGAAGCAAACTGAATTACAGTTGGAAAATAAGACCTGTTGACAATTAGCATACCAATTTCACACGTGTTCACCCTCTAGTCAGTAATTTTAGTGGTCAAGGGTCAGTGGCAGTCATAGTGGTGTGCTGCAACTGCATTGAATGAATTATTTATTTATCAGCAACTGTCATGGGAATTAATCAGATACTTAGATGGCAGAATAGATGGTATTTTTTCATGGATTTTTTTGTGTTTCAAGAAATATGTAAAATCCACAAGAAATGTGTGCAACAATCTGAAGTTGAGCTGATATTTCAATGAAAAAAAATCAGTTTTTGAAAATATAATGTAATTGTATGGATAAAAAAATCTACTCGGCAAGCAGCAGCAGGAGAAAACATATATAAAGGTATCAAAATTAGCAAGCTTTTGGAGCCAGTCGCTCCTTGTGGCAGAAGAGGTGAAGGGAAAGAAAGAGGGAAGAAGGAAAAGGAGTGGTGAGTTTTAGGAAATGGGGAGAGTATGGAAAAGTCACCCAAAATCCCAGGTCAGGGGAGACAGTGGATGGGATGAGAAGGAATGACTAATTCAGTCAATTCACTTGTGAGCGACTTTTCCCAAATTTTCTCCATCCAGTTTGAGTCAGTCTTTCCTTCTCATCCCATCTGATAAGTCTTTTTATTCATCCTTCTTCCTCCCTCTTCAACCCTTCTGCCAGAAGAAGAAGCCAGTGGCTCCGAAAGTCTGCAAATTCCAATACCTTTATATGTGGTATCTCCTGCCACAGCTTGGTGAGTAGACTTTTTATCTATCTGATTAGATTATATTTTCTGAAGTTCAGGTTACATGTACCCCTAGTAAATAAAACATAAATCTTTCATTTGATCAAATTGTGGCTGGTTTCAATGTTTTTCATAGTGCTACCATATTCACACCATAATACATTTTTGTTGTATATAAATGCAGATGTGCAGAAATGAAAGTATAGGTGTATTTGACAGTATTTGCAATAGCAATTAATGGCATGAAATTGATGATAAATGATTGGATTAATTACTCCACAAATTAAGTTGAAACAGCAGGCTCCCTTGACTTTGTTACGGTCCTTAGTTGGCTTTTACATTACATTTGACAGATGGGTGAAGTGAACTGGAAAAACTTATTTTAATCTATAGGCCAAGAAATTGGTGTCTCCTGACAGTTATTAGTGTCTGGTTTCTAAACACAGTGTGAAGACACCATTCTAAAATTAGCATTTTTTGAAGTTTTTCGATCTTAACACTTCGGGTACTGAGTCATTGCGCACGGGTGTCTACCATAAAGACTGGCTGATTTTAACGTACTTTAAACTACTACAACTCATTAAAGGTTTCAGTTATAGCAATAAAATTACTCTTATTGAAAAACCTAGACTTTCTTGTTTAAAACCATATATAATACCTTTCTCTTGAATTAATACATACTTTTGACAAGCGTTATTATTATAACATTGTTTTTGAAAAAGGGAAAAATTGGTCAAAGGTATGTTCACTGTATTTTCTAGAAGGAAATCTTTTTTATTTTACACAAAAATTGTAATTATGATGGATACAGTATGCCTTATCTACAGTAACCTCCTGTAACTATTTTAGGATGCAATTTTGTTCTTTTTGTGGTAAATTTTGAAGCACGGCATTTTGCACAATGCTACTTTACATTCACTACACTGGTAGCTTGTGTCTTTTCGCCACACTTTTCCAGTCAGTTTTTTTTCTGTCAGAGAACACACTACACACTGTTTTTGTTTCTGTTTCTTACCTACTTCTGTCTCAATCTTTTCCAGGAAATTATTTCCAGTTAATAGTATTGAGAGTCCAGATGGACCAGGTCGGGGTTCAAGATCTTTGCTTTGTGCAATATCTGCACAGATAACTATCATGAAGTTGACATATTTCCTTTACGCCTGAAAATAAGTTCACCTCGCTGAAGGTTCAGATCTTTTATAGCACGAGGCAATCCCTGCCGAGATTTTCTTGTTGTTCCCACAAGAGCAGTTTTTGCAGTTTCCAGTTCTGAAGCAAGTATTGGACTTGTGTAGAATCTGTCCGTAAACAAAGTGTAGCCTTTTCCTGACAGATTTGCAAACAATGTCTTTACCAGATTCACTATGTCAGACCTTTCACCCGCATAAACGGAGAAATTCCAGAAGTAACCTGTGTCAGATTCAGATAACATGTACAGTTTCATACCGTATTTATTTGGTTTTTGTGGCATGCACTGTTTGAAATACACACGACCTCGAAATTTACACACGGCTTCATTTATTGTAATTTTTCGAGATGTTGTATACGCACGCTGGAAATTAGCACACTCATTATGTAGGAGGGATCTCACCTTGTGCAGTGGGTCATAGCCAGTTTCTTCTTTCCTCTTAGCTAAGGAATTATCACTAATGTGGAAGTTTCTCAAAATAGAAAGAAATCTGTCACGGCTCAAGATGTTTGGACAGAAATTACACGACACAGCAGGGTTCTTGGACCAATGCTCTCGTATACGTGGCCTCACACTTACACACATATGGACTTCCTTATTTCCGTAAGTGTAACTTCTTTCCACTTTGATAATGAGCAGGTGGGTGAAACGGAATTTGTGCTTCATAATTTCCTGATGCATTGTTGAGCATACATATGTTTCATCATACTGTCTGTCAGGAAATATGAAAAAAAAATCTAGAGGTGCACTGATCTGGTCCAAACTGACAACATTGCATATTCCAGATTGTCCTGAGAATAGATCAATATCCCCTGATGCACGATCAGTAGCCGTCCAACCTTCCTCAGAATTGGTGCGGTGCGCAGGTCTCGGCTTCCCCCTCGCCGTCAGTCTCACTCGTTCTTCAGGCGGGATTATTTGCTGTTGAAGTGCTTGGACACCTGCTCTCCTCTTCTGAATCTACCAGAATAGTAGTATTTGCAAAGAAAATCATAATTATGTACTGAGAGCTTTTTCAGTGAAAATCTGAACAAAAATTATACATGTTTTGTTGTCAGAATTCTTTAACTGAACTGCCAGAAACTACTTCTTGAACATAGTCCACATCATCATCAGAGTCATCTACAATATCTTCCTCTGACAAATCAATGTCACTTTCTTCTAAATCACGAAGTAACTCGTGAGCACTTTCTTCATCTGTCAAACCACGCTTTGCCATGTCGACGCTACTGAGACCGTGTGGGAAAAAATCACCGCTGAATAAACCCGACAAATAAAAGGGGAAACACACCCTTCCACAGCATGCCCGCAGCATCTAGTGACCAATACTCGAACTACAGTCCATGCAGCACCTCCCAGACAAGCGGGAGCTGTAACAACACAAAGGAAGGAAGGGGAAGAACGAGAACATGCGTCCGTAAAAGTACAGGCATTGGACTTTCGGGCAGGTCGCGCACGCCTATATTTTTAAGGGCGTCGGTGCCTAAGTGTTAAACATATATGACTGTAAAACACAGAGTACAGCTCTACATGTATGCAGAAAATGGAGTATGCGACTGCTGTACCTTTACTTTGTAGTATGGCTGTTAATTCATCACGCTAGTGTGTGTCACTAGCCAGTGGCTTTGTCGCAGTGGTAACACCGGTTCCCGTCAGATCACCGAAGTTAAGTGCTGTTGGGGTGGGCTAGCACTTGGATGGGTGACCATCCGGTCTGCCGAGCGCTGTTGGCAAGTGGGGTGCACTCAGCCCTTGTGAGGCAAACTGAGGAACTACTTGATTGAGAAGTAGTGGCTCTGGTCTTGCAAACTGACATACGGCTGGGAGACCGGTGTGCTGACAACATGCACCTCCATATCCACATCCAGTGATGCCTTTTGGGCTGAGGATGACATGGCGACTGGTCGGTGCCGTTGGGCCTTCCAAGGCCTGTTCGGACGGAGTTTTAGTGTGTGTCACTAAAAATTCTAGATGCAATTCTCCATTAGACAATCAGATTGATTAGAGGAGATCTTAGAACTTGGAAAAGCATTCCGATCAGCAGATATCAATACAGCTTGCAGTTACTTGTCCATTTGTGAAATGACATTTTAAGACTCATTTGGGAGTAATGAGATTGTTTCGAATTTGTACAAGAAATTACCATGTAGTATTGTGGTAACATTAATTATTTATACAGTCTTGAAGAAAATCACCTCATATTTTTGGGAAGCCCAGGATAATTTCAAATTTGATAAAATTAAGACAAAGAATGTATTTGTAGCTTAGATTTTGTTCTTTACTACTTAGTGTATTAGATAAATACTACAGTTATTATGTAGTATGTATAGATGATTTGGAGCAACAGGCTCTATTGACTGATCTGTCTTCTCCATTAGTTGTAGCTTGTGCGTCTGCCTCCCAATGAATATCCTAAATCCATTGAGTGAGATTAGAGGGAAGATCTTTCTCAACTGCTGCAAATGTTTCTATACTCTCTCTGCTGTTGTTTGGGTATTAACCGCATTTTAAATAGTTTTTGTTTAGAAGTTTAATGTATTTTAATAATATATTGACTTGCAGATTGGATCATAGGTATTCCGAATAGTAAAACCAACAAAATTCTGGTGTGTAATATTTTTCTTCTTGTAGGTACTTGCAACAATGTTTCACAACTTTGTTTAAATATGGTGTATCAATTTTACAGGACCATATACATTTGAAACTGATTGATCTGACCTCACTTAACAGCTAACAATAACAACTCAATAGTGTTATTATTTTCCAGCTTGTAATATTTAATCCTGTAAAGATTTGAGTATTGAGTACCTGTTGTTTTTGACTTGAGTAGAGGGCAATGCATTTCATTGTTTACATCTTCCTGTATGGATAGGGTGACGTACAAACAAGGAAATGTACTGCCCTCTGTGCAAGTCAGAAACAATAACATTCCTCAATACTTAAAACTTTGTAGGAGTGCAGATACTGAACTGTCCTATGTGATCTTTGCAGTAGAAATACAGTATCTGGCATCAGTTTTACTCCTATTTGTTACTGTGTATTATGAACCTTGATAATCTTTATCTTGAATCATTGTTTCCTTTTAATCAGTGTCTGTTCATAATTGCCCCTGATCAGAGAAAATTTCCGACCCAGGCGGGAATCAAACCCAGGTCCTTAGGATTGACATTCTGTCGCACTGACCACTCAGCTACCAGAGGCGGACAATTCATTGATATCTTGATACTACACAATGCATCCACATTTCACACAGATACATACGGTGCAAATAAATGAGAACACTGTAGTATGCTATTACGTATAACTCCTATTCCCTGAGTATGAGTGTGTGGGAAAATATTTTATGTATTCTCAATCAAGGTTCAAATGATGTCCGTTACATATAGAGTCTAAATATCAACTGACCCATTTTAAAATAAGCTTGTTAGTTAACCCTTTTGCTTCTACAGACAAGGTCTTTGCATTTCTTGTTGTGGCTGCTTTTATTATGGCTGTACTGCTTGTCAAATGCTGGTGCCTGTCTGAGAGACAGTGTTCCGATCGATAGGAAATACTGAACCAATTTTTCGGAAAATATTAGGTGGAAACATTTGATTTCTGCACGCTTACAGTATGATAGCTGCACTCAAAGAACTGAATTTCATTTCATTGTCTGTCATATTTACTGTCGTACATCAAATTAAGTAAAATATCAGACGGAATTTTAAAGAGTTCACTAAGGTAAAAAGGCATTGCGTGAACTTAACATATGGTTGATTGTTAGCTTATATATTGCAGGGAATGAAATGTAGCCAAGATACCTAAATTTTATTTAAAGTTGATACCAAAAGTATATCTCATTTTGGGTTTTATATTTGAAGGATGGTAATGTGTGACTCACCCATTCACATCCTCACACATCACAACTCGAGTGCTCATAACAATCGTTATGTCTCATAAATGATTCAAGATATCGAAACGAGGTGTTCTGCAAATGACAGTACACAGTGAGGCACATATGTTATTGATAAATACATGAAACTTTTTTATTCACCGAGTATGGAAGTAACTCGTCCTCAGCATTGAGAGGTTAGCGGCTCAGGACGCATTCAGATGTCTATAACAGTGTAGAAAAATCAAAGCGGCACATGTATACATGTCCACAGCACCTGAGCAGCAATGTAGCAGGGCATGTATACACACCCACAGCAGCGAAAGGCAAGATGATGATAATCTGCATAACTCGTCATGAAAAAGACACTTCCACTTTCACATGGATACTGGTTGTCATCTAACTTGGGAACACCCAGCTTATGGTGTGCATGTAGATATACTGCTGCCATGATGTAATATCATCTGCACACTCAGACAGAGAAAATACAGTAGCCTTGGTCTGTCTCTTTATGTTTTAATTGTTGTTGACAATGATGATGATTTGATGAAGATGATGGTATCTTCAGACTGGTTTGATGTAGCTCTCCACATGGACCACCTTGTGCAAGCCTCTTCATCTTTGCATTACCACTGCAACCTATATCCACTTTAATCTGCTTACTGTATACAAGCCTTGTTCTCCCTCTACAGTTAGTGCATTACATTTTACTGGATGCATTCTGTTTTCAGACAACAGACAAGGGAATAGTGATAAACGGAGATCACATCTTTTCTTTCTTTCCTTTCTTTCTTTCTTTATTTTTTTTCTTTCTTTCTTTCTTTAGTTTTCTTTCTTTCCTTCTTTATTTTTTCTTTTTTTTTATGGTTGATGCAGCTGCTGTGGATCTCTTTTTAAAATTGTATGTTGCCTGATTGATTTCTCAGTCTTTCAAAGCTGATGCTTTAATGTTTTTCAGTGTGCTTAGCTCATCTCTGTTTTGTCTGATGTTCATTGCCACACATACAAATGTATACAGGTTGGAATTCTAAATTAGGGTGTTTTTGCTTAAAATGAAAATGTATTTGCAGGACATGCTGTAGGGATAAAAGAGTGAGACCTTGTGACTCCGAGAGATTTGTAAAGAAATGAGAACTGTTTCTTCTCATTGACATCGGAGACTTATAACATGGTGGATGTTTATAGGGACCCATTATTGCACTCATTATTTTTGCTCACCTAAGGCTCCAGTTGTTTCAAAAAATAATCCTAACTTCACAATCAGCAGCAACAAAAGTTATGAAGTATAAGAAAAAACAAATAGGCCATTGGAGCTAGTAGGTAGAATATGGACACCATGATGAAGGCAATCAAGAATTTACAAGACAGAGAGAGAGAGAGAGAGAGAGAGAGAGAGAGAGAGAGAGAGAGTTTCACGCAATGCTAAGCTTTTTCTTTTTATCGTTATCTTTACATCCTGGTGTATTTGTTTATTTTAATTATTTTAACATCTAGCTTATCAAAATATTTTATCATTATCAGTGAAGACAATGTTGTGTGCTGTGTAAACTCGTGGTTTCCTTCAACATTATGTTCATATCTTACTTACAAGGCCAGATACCTTGTTTGTTTTATGTTACACTTTGTAACTTTTGCAGCTGCTCCTAATTGTCAAGTTGGAATTTTCTTGAAACAGTGGGGAGCCTTATACATGAGCAAAAATAATAGCTGTAACAATATAAATCCTCAATGTTACAGAGAAGAAACATTTCGTATTTGTTTACATAGCTCTGTGTGTCACATGATCCTGCCTTTTTATCACTATTAGCAAGTTCTGTAAATATGGTTTTATTTTCAGCAAATGTATCCTCATTTAAAGCTCCAATCTGTTTAGGCACATCTGCTTCTCTATTATTGTACAAAATTGTGACATATTTCAGAATGAAGATAACAACAACAACAAGAACAACAGCTAAAATATCTAATTGAGAAGTCATAATTTATTCTTCAAACAGTTGGAACCTTATATAAGCAAAAATAATAGATGTTATAATAGTTCCTTATAAATGTGCACCTCGTTATGAATCTCAGATGTTACAGAGAAGAAACAATTCTTATTTGTTTACGTCTCTCTCTAGGTCATGTGGTCTCACTGTTTTATTACCATAACATCTCCAGTACATGCTTTCATTTTAACCAAAAACATCTTTATTTATAACTCCAATCATTTTAGGCATATTTGCTTCTCATCTATTATCCAACAAGTATAACATGTTCAACAAGTAAGATGTAGTGTAAGTTCACATACTCCATATCATGTATCACAGATATGATAACAGTTTGAAATTCTGTTTACAGTACAGAGTTGGAAGGGCACGATATAATGAAATCAATTGCCTATCAATGTATGTGTCAAGGTCTCACTGCAATATTGTGAAGAAAGACAAAGGATTATGCATAATAGATGGTGGGGTAAGTTATGTAATGTAGAGACTCGAAGTTAAAATAAACTGATTACTTCCTTGTAAACATTTGAGTATGAGTGTTGTATTTAATACACATTTTATTATTTAAACTGCTGCATGTAACTTTAAATGTCATGTTGGCTCGAGGAATAGGCTCAAACCCTTTTTAATGTGTACTTGCTAGATCTAAACAACAGTATAATATAAGAGAAACCAGTGGAGTGAGGTGTGGCATATAGAAACATGCAGTAGAAAACAGTATTCATATTAGCTTTCGAGCTCTTACTCTTTCTCTAGAAAAAGTACACATATTTGGGCACACAGACACCCAACCACATTTCTGCCGTGAGACTGGCTGTTGATTATCGCTTATTGAGAGCAGTTGCCTGCGCAGATGGTGGTGGGGAGGGAGGAGAGAAGAATGCACTAGAACTGAGGGGTTAGTAGGATAGTGTGAAGGAGGTCTTTCGACAGATGACTCAGTGTCTGCACAACAAGACAAAAGAAATTCAGAGGGTAGAGTCTGTAAGAGATAGAGAAAGGAAGTGCGGTTGAAAGGGATGGGAGGAAGGGAGAGGAAGGTAGAGATGAAGAGGGAGACAGGAAGGAAGGAGGAAGGGTGGAAAAGGGTAGAAGGGAGGGGGGGGGGGGAGAGAGAGAGAGAGAGAGAGAGAGAGAGAGAGAGAGAGAGAATGCATGCCACCTCTGGGGGTGGGGGGAGAGTGCTGGGAGAAGACAGTACATGATCTGGAGTGGAAAGGGGTGGTGAGGACAGAAGAGAGAAGGGAAAAGGTAATGAGGAACTGATTAACGGAGGTTTAGATCAGAGGAATTGCGTGAGTGCAGGATGTGTTGGAGAGGGAAGTCCCACCTATGTAGTTCAGAGAAACTATTCTGGTAGGGGAATCCATTTTCTCAGTTACTGAAGCAGCTGTTGAAGTCATTTGTGCTGTGGTACACAGCATGTTCTGGAACTGGATGATCAAGTTTGCAGACTGCCACAGTTTGACGATGGCCACTCATGCAAGTAGACAATTGGTTACTTGTCATGCCCACATAGCATGCTGCAGAGTAATTGCAGCATAGCTGATGTATAACATTTCGGATTTTACACATGACCTTGCCTTTTATTGGGTAGGAAATTCTCTGTCTGGACGGGCCCTGGGGGGCCCAAATGGTATCGAGTGATTGCCACAGCAGGTTTTAGGTGTCACGGGATGTGGTTGTGGAGGGGCATGTGGTCAGCCCACTGCTGTCCTGGCCATTGTCAGTTTTCGTGACCGTAACTACTACTTCTCAATGAAGTAGCTCCTTACATGGTTGTCTCAACGGCTAAGTGCATCCCGCTTACCAACATCCCAAGTGCTAGCCAAGCCTGACAGCACTTAACTTCAGTCATCTGATGGGAACCAGTATTATCAGTGTGGCAAGGCCATTGGAAAGGAAATGCTGTCATATATTAACAACTTATTGAATCATTCACTGTTAAGCTTGAGACTGTTGGGAGTCAGCAAGAGTGCTCCGAGGCAAGAAACCAGAGACGCACTGTAGGTACAGGCGTAAATCGTAGCTTTTAGGTTACTCTAGGGAAATAGTAATGGAAGAAACTTACGAACTGCAAATGCTTGGACAGCTGTCTCAGGGTATAAGTCATGATAAAGAGAACTAATTAGTATCTCCACAACCATCTACATTTTGTTGTACGTAGGCGATAATCATAAACAGGCATTTCTTAGCACATGCAGCAAGAATGACCATTACACCTAAGAATAGCCGCATCAGTAGTTTCACAGAAGTTAGATTGAGAGGGAAAATGAAGAAAACTGCTGAAGTAGAGGCCTCTGCTCATGAGATAGAAGCCTGCGTCTGCAGGGTGGAGCATGGCGATGTAAAACACTGTTGTTCCTTACCGTACTAAGAAGGGCAGTGATGTTTAGCTTTCAGCTGGATGCTGTTGCTACCAAATGTACAGCTTGTTAGTCTGAATGCTAGAAGCAGTCATCCAGCAGAGAAGAAGAAGGGGAAGGATGCAAAATGGAGTTGGTTGGAGGCACCATGAAGGAGAAAAGTCCCATGTTAGACTGGCAAATGACTGTGACATTCCAGTAGTGTTAGTGAGGTGGCTGCAGAAACATTGTGCTGTCAGAATACTTTCTAAAGCCTCAGGTTTTCGTATTCCAAGTATTTCTCAGTCAGAGTGTCGGGATTACATGTCGCTCAACACCAACCTTGGGTAATGTCCAATTTAAGTCTGTTTTCTCACTTTTAATGTTGCTCTCAAATGTTTGTACTTAATGAAGCACTGGGTGATTCTTCTTCTGTTCTCTCTCATCTATGTTTATAAATGGTCTTCAGTGTAGTAGTTAAGTTGGAATAAAGTAATTGATTGTTATGAAACTCTAGAATTCCTTGAGTCTCCTATAATATTGTGAAAGGATAGTTGCTACTCACCATATATTGGAGATGCCGAGTCAGATAGGCACAACAAAAAGACTGTCGCAAAGTTGTTTTGTTGTCCACATCTTTGACCCAGCATCATTGCTATATGGTGAGTAGCAATTATCCTTTTCATAATATTGTCATCATTCCATCCTGAATTTTCGATTGTTTGAGTCTCCTACAAGTATCCTCCAAGAGTCCCAAAATCCATGCCACTTGCAGGTGCTCCCTGTGACAGTGTTTGGTGCTGACCCAAGCAGCTACCTGCTATCACTGGATGTTTGTCTTTCGGCATTTGCTCCTGACTGCTCGAAAACTATGTCTCACCTGAAACTCCCCTAAAGTTCTCATACACTTCATCTAGCCTATATCAGAACATTACAATGCATATGACTTGACTGCAGTATGAGGTGGTGGATGGTGGGTTGGTGTATGGAAGTGTCTTGCTCCTGTGTTGACCAGAAGGAAATGACCCATGGGGTGCAGGATTGGGAGCTGTATGGCAAGGATATTCTATTGGTCTGGTGCTTGGCAAACCACTACTTTGGTTGATGTGGGTATGATTTGAGGTACAATGTCCCTCATCTCAGGGTGTAATGAGAGGTAGTTGAAAGCCTGGTGAAGGGTGTGGTTGAGCTTTCTGTTGATCTTTTCAAGGCCAAGGTGATACTAGCAGATCAGAGGAGTGCTGGTCGGTGGCTGGTTAACAGGTTTACTGGTGTTTCAGGAGATGACACAGCAGATCTGTCTGTGGACTAGCTCGATAAAACCTTATTGACAGACACATCGTGCAGTGTTCTACTGCCCACGCAGTTTACAGAATATCCTTATCCGTCCCTATTCCAAACCTACTCCGAATGCACCCCATGGGTCATTCCCTTGTGGTTAACTCCAGTGCAAAATATGTCCCACACACCTAACCATCTCCTATCACAGTCCACTCACTGGCATTTCCTAGCCAATAAAAGGCAGGGCCACATTTAAAAGCAACCATGTTTTGTGTCAGCTATGCTGCAGTTACTACCCAGTGTTCTATGTGGGCATGACAAGTAATCAACCATCTACTCACATGAATAGTTACCTCCAAACTATGGCAAACTGCAAATATGACCAACCAGTTGCCGAACATTTTGTGCACCACAACACAGGTGACTCCCACAACTATTTCACTAAGGGAACCATTTGGATACTCCCTGGCAGCACTAGTTTCTTATAACTACACAGGTGGGAATTGTCTCTCCACCATATCCTGCACTTGTACAATCCCCTTGGCCTAAACCTCCATTTAACTGTCTACCACTGCCTCACCTGACCTTTTCCCTTCTCTCATCTGTCTACAGCATTCCTTTCCTGTCCAGATGATGTCCTGCTGCCCCCCCTCCCCCTCCTCCCGCCTCGTGTCGTGTCAAGTGGGCTCTCTCTTTCTCCCCCTCCCTCCCCCCTCTCTTTTTCCCTCTCCCCTCCCTCCCTCCCCCTCTCCCTCTCCATTCCCCTCTCTCCCTCCCTCCCCCCTCTCTTTTTCCCTCTCCCCTCCCTCCCTCTCCCTCTCCATTCCCATCTCCCCCTCTCTCCCTCTTATCTCCCCTCCCCCTCTTCTCCCCCCTCCCCTCTCCCCCCTCTTCTCTCCCCTCCCCCTCTCTTCCCCTCCCCTTCTCTCACTCCCACCGCCCCCTCTCCCTCCCCCCTCCCCTCTCCCTCCCCCTCTCCTCCCAATCTACCTCCCCCCATCTGCCACCTCTTCCTCCACTCCCCTTCTCTTACCCGCACCCTCTCCACTTCCCTCCTCACTCCCCTTCCCCTCCCCACTCCTCTCTCCCCCTTCCCCTCCCACCCCCTCCCTCTCTTGCCCCTATCCCTCTTCTCTCACTCCCTCCCCCTCCTATATCCTCCCCTCTCTCACCCCTCCCCATCTTCCCCCTTCACACCTCTCTCTCACCCCTGTCCCCCCTTTCCTTTCCCACTATCTTCTGAACTACTTTTGTCTTGGTGTGCAGCCACTGAGTCATCTGTCGAAAGATCTTCCCCACATTAATCCCACTATCCCTCCTTGCCTTGTGTGTCCTTCTCTACATCCTCAGCACCTGCAGCTGTGCAGGCAACTGCTCTCAATAATCAATAATCATTAATCAACCTTTCTATAGTTGTGGGAGAGTGTGCTTGGGAGTTTGTGTGGTTGTGTGTGTGAGTATGTGCATTTTTGCTGGAGGAAGGTAAAGAGCTCAAAAACTAGTGTGAATAATGTTTTCTGTTGCGTGTTTACATGTGTGATACATCAGTCCTCTACAGTCCTTATTTTATGTTTTAGTTCATCCAGAAATTTCCATTGTTGATATATGGCAATATGTACAGGCAGTGGGTTATAAATTCCTCTTATTGTTTCAATGTGAAAACAAATTGACTTTTTCAACTTTAACTGCCATGAATGCCTTAAGCTATATTAGATCCTGCCAAATATATAACTGAAGCTGATTCCTTGTACTGATCTCCTCCTATAGAAGACCATAGCAGAGTGAGTGGATTATTGATAATTTTTATAAAACTGTGTTTGAGTTCACTCTCATCTCTAGTATTGAATAATTTCTGTGATTCAAAAGCCCTTAACATTAATGGCAGATTTCAAAAGAAATGTCCGGAATGTCTATTCCAGTGCCAAACTGTAAATGAAATTCATAAATTTATTAAGTAGTGAACAGACCCAAATCTGAATACAAGAATGTTTTTATTCTGTCTGTATGTTTCTGCAAAATAGAGTAGCTTCACTTAAATTTTTAAAAACAATAAGAACTCCTAAAAGATGTGTATTCACTATATTTCTGTCTTAAATTACACAATTTTTCGATTTTTTTATGCTTCTAAAATAGCTGTTAAGTATTTTTGCAAAAACTATAGCCCATGTAGGAAGGTGTTATCACACAGAGAAGTGGAGCAGTAGAGAAGTGTGGAGGGGACCAGATTTACATAAGAAAGGCAGTAGAGAGTGGGCAGACAAAGTCTGCATTGCAAGGCCTTGTTGCTGTGGGCAACAATCAGTTTCATTTGTTGGTTATGTGTTCCATTGATCATTCTCACAGTAACCATTATGATGTGGAATGTGTCAAGTACATAATAAATGCATACATGAATCAATTTTTTTATGCTTAAAATTTTTATCATGTACCCCATATCATTAAATGGCACAAAACTCATATATTATACCTATAAATTTATTTATTCCTATTCAAGAATTCATGTATGGTCTGTCAAACATTTTATTTCATCTGGTAATTTATCAAAAAGTTTTACAGCAGCATATTTTACCCCTTTCTGTGCCAAATATAGGTAAAGAAGAGGAGGGTGTAAGTCTTTCTTCCTTCTAGTATCATAATCATGAATGTCACTGTTGTTTTTAAAATGGTCCATGTCATTGAGAACAAATTTCATTAGTGAGTAAATGTTCTATGAGGCTGTTGTAAGAATTCCTAACCTTTTAAACAGATGCCTAGATGTGCGACTATGAGTCCCACAAATTATTCTAACCTCTTTCTTCTGAACAGTGAATACATTTGCCTAAGTGTTGAGTTACCCCAAAATATAATTCCGTATGACATCAGAGTGTGAAATTGTGCTAAGTATGTTAGCTTACTAATTTCTATATCCTCAAAATTGGCAATTATTCTGATTGCAAAGTTCCTGAACCTAGTCGCTTTAGGAGATCCAAAATATGAATTTTTCCAATTAAGAATCTCATCTATACGTCCACCTACAAACTTAGTATGCTCTACCCTGTCTACTGACTTCTGTTGATGTGCTATTTTTATTGAAGGAACTGTACTCCTTGTGGCAGAAAATTGGATGTACTGTGTTTTTTTTTAAGTTCAGAGCAAGCCCATTCGCAGAAAAGCAATGAACAACTTTTGCAAATTCATTATTTGTATCATTTTCCATTGGAGTTTCTTTTACTGGATAAATAATGATGCTTGCATAATCAGCAAATAGTGTCGGGTTAGCTTCTTGTTTCAGAGAAGTTAGGAAGGTTGTCCATTTATATCAAGAACAGAAGGGGACCCGGGATCAAACCCTGTGGAACACTTAATGTAATTTCACTCCAGTTAGATGAAGTGGCAAACTTCCTTAAATCATCTAAACCATAGAAAGAAACTTTTTTGTTTCCTCTTTTGTAGATATGGCTTAAACCATTCACATGCTGTTCCATTTATACTGTAGAATTGCAAGTTCTGTAATATAATATCATGGTTCACACAATCAGATGCTTAGGATAAGTCACAGAAAATTCCTATTGGCGATATTTTACTATTTAAAGACTCTATTACATGGGCAGTGAAACTGTATATAGCTGTCTCAGTAGAACAGCGTTTTTGAAATCCGAACTGTGATTTACTAAGTATCCCATTACTGTTGAGATGGCTAACCACTCTTGAGTACATTACATTCTTGGTGATTTTTGAAAATGCTGTAAGCAAGGATACTGACCGGTAATTATTGACATATGTGGTGTCCCATTTTTCCTAGAGAGGCTATGACAATGGCATATTTTAAACTGTCTGGGAAAATACCTTGAGTTAGTGATGCATTACATATGTGACTCAGAACATCAGTTGTAAATTCTCCACATTGTTTTAATATCTTGTTAGAGATGTCATCTACTCCAACTGAACATTTATTTTTCAAAGATTTAATGATTTTCCTTATTTCACAAGAGGTTGTTAGGTGAAAATTAATTTAAGATTTCTCCAAACTGACTCTTCCACGCGCTGCTTGTTTTTTTCTCTTGAACTGTTCTCACCAAGTTTTTTACCTACACTTAAGAAATGGTTGTTAAATACATTAGCTGCTTGTGTAGTTGTTAAATACATTAACTGCTTGTGTACTGTTGGTTAAAATAGTCTCATTCCCCTTAATAGTAATACTACATACCCCCGTGGTTACTTTTCCTGTCTCCCTTCTAACAACATTCCATATTGATTTGATTTTATTGCCCGAGTTGTTAATTTCATCTCTAACATATGTATCTCTTTATTTTATGACTACTTCTTTCAGTATGTTACAATAACTTTATAGTGTAAAATTACTCCTGGGTCTTTACTAATTCTTGTTATCCCATACAGTTTTCTTTTTCTTTCTGAAGACATTTTAATACTTTTAGCAATCCAAGATTTCTTTGAAAAATGGTGTTACATTTAGTAATTGTTTTGGGCAACAATGTTCAGAAGGGGATATAAACTTATCAAGATATATGTTGCATTTATCATTAGCATTTGGCTCATTATATAGGTACATCTCCCCAATTAACATTTCTTAAACTTTCTTTGAAGTGCTCTATAGGTACTGGTCTGAGCAACCTTACACTGTTACTTAATGGTTTCTGGACTGTACACCCTGCTAGGTTTTGTAAGTTAATCAATTGTGCATCATGGTCTGATAATCCATTTGTCACAGGGAAAGCATGTGTTAGTTCTGCATCCTCTTGCTTTACAAATACATTATCTATTAGAGTGCTACTGTCTTGAGCTATATGTGTAGGGAAATTGATCATTGATTCTAAGTTACATGTCATTAATAACACTTCTGGTTCACTTTTCCTATCAGAATTGCTTAGAAAGTTTATATTGAAATCACCACAGATTAATAACTTCTTCTTTCTGTATGACGGACAGCATAATAGGAAGTCAAACGTTTTTTATGAATAGCTCCCATTCTCCTAATGGGGACCTGTGCGCTGTTGCTAATATCAACATACACTAGCTAGCTGTAGTTCACATGCACAAACTTCAAAGTGCTGATCAACACAAAATTTGCTTACTTCTACAGTTTTGTATTTGTACCCTTGTTTTGTGTAAATGGCAATTCCTCCTTTATCCATGCTACATCTGCAAGTGTAAGATGCTGAATTATACCCATTTGTACTGACACTTTCCATCCCCACAGTTACATGGTGTTCAGACAGACAAAGTATATCAATCACATTCTTATTTTTGAGATCATCTAAACACACTAATAGCTCATCTACTTTATTTTTTGTTTCCCTGATATTTTGGAGAAGTAAGTTGATAGTACCCATACCTTTATCTCTATTTGCTGTACATATGGCTTCATTAGTAGTATTTTTCTTGATTGTTGTCTGTCTGGACTTTGGCTTTAATCTAAAGAACCTGTTTGCCTGGTCCCATTAACCACAGCGATCGTCCCATGTGTAACTGTGGCCCCCCTTACAGTATCTACTAATAGAGAAGCGACCTTGTCTTTCCCCTTCATATTTAGGTGCAGGTGTATTCCCACTTACCAATAGCATCAACTGGAACAACACTTACATGAGATTTTGCCGGTGTCTGGGGCATCCTGTCCAGTCGTGCCTTATAGCAGTGTTTATCCAGAGCCGATCATGGCATTGAAAGAGCTCCACAAACCCCACATTTGTGTGCCCATTTTCTGCTCCTGTTTTATCCAGGTCACTCCTAATGATTTATCTTGGATTCATAGCCAGGCTGTCTCCTGCTCCTCCAATTATAATAACCTGATGTTCCTTCTCAGACTTCCTGCATAACTGACCTAAGTTTGCTGTCACCTGGCTAAGGTTAGCACATGGTTTCACAAAACTTGTGACCTGTTACCCTGCGCCTAATTCGTCCTGAAGCCGCTGGCCTACACCCCTCCCATGACTGCTACCGAGAAGCAGAATTCTTCTTTTCCTATTCTAATTTAATCCCAACCTGTTTTTTCCATTAAGCTAATATTCTGCTTCAACCTACATTCAACTACATCTGGGTGAGACCCTTCCTACATTGCCTCAGATAGCAAGTAAAACTGATGATGTGTTCAAATCTGTGAGGGGAACAACAAATTTTAAAATCTGATTTGATTTGATTTGATTTTTTATTGGTCCAGTTTTATCATACAGCACAAATTGTACAATTGATATTGGACAGGTCAAATATAAGTTACAATAATACATAGTATAAGCAAAATAGTAGGCAAATTAAAAATAGGTACCTATTACAATTAATTTTGTTACGTAATCAGAAATTGTCTGGCAGAATAGAAACAGTGCTTTATTAGAAATGCCTTTAGTTTAGCTTTAAATATTGGATGAGTAGCATTTTTTATTTCCTCTGTTATCTTATTATGTAGTATTACACCAATGTTAATTATGCTCCTCTAATAGGTGGTTGTTCTGTGATATTTTTGATGTATATTTGATTTCCCTCTAGTACCATAGTTGTGTACATTTTTGTTCTGTAGCAGTTTGCTTGTTTTCAGGAGGTAGTCCCTAGTGAACAAGACAGTTTCATAAATGAATAAACTTGGAACATTTAGAACACTAAGCTCAGTAAAATCGTATTTACAGGAGTCCATCTTTTTAAGGCCACAAATTATTCTTAGAGCCCTTGTTGCATTCTAAAAACCTTTACACTATGAATTGAGTATCCCCAGAAATCGATCCCATATCGGACTAGTGAGTGGAACTGTGCATAGTATGCCTGCAGTACTGTTGTTTTGCTTGTTGTAACCTTTAAAATTCTTAGGCCATAGCACACAGATTATAGTTTTCTAGACAAGTTATTTATATGTGTGCCCCACTTTAAGTCCTGCTGAACCAATAGACCCAAAAATTTTGTGACACTTACATTTTCTAGGGGATCATTTTTTAATTGTGCTTGAATAGACATTTGATTAGTTGGAGCAATTACATGAAAATCGACACACAGTTTTTTCAGTATTTATAATGAGTTTGTTTTTTTGTGAACCACTCAGAAAGTCTTTCCATAGAACTTTCTGCTGTGGACTGCAAAGTTTCTGGGTTGGATCCAGTGAGCAATATGCTGGTGTCATCGGCAAACAGGATGGTTTTTGTGGGACTCGTATATTCAACTAAGCCATCCACATAAATCAAGAAGAGTAGTGGACCTAAGATTGAGCCCTGCAGTACACAAAGTTTTATTGTTAAAGTCGCTAGAAAGAAAGGAGTTGTTTCTTATTTCATTAATTTTGTTGAATTCGTACTGAAGTGATACTTTCTGCCTGCAGTTTTTTAAGTATGAAAAAACCAGCTATGTGCTACACCTCTTGTTGTTGTTGTGGTCTTCAGTCCTGAGACTGGTTTGATGCACATCTCCATGCTACTCTATCCTGTGCAAGCTTTTTCATCTCCCCGTACCTACTGCAACCTACATCCTTCTGAATCTGCTTAGTGTATTCATCTCTTGGTCTCCTCTCTACTTCGACCATCATCAGTTATTTTGCTCCCCAAATAGCAAAACTCCTTTACTACTTTAAGTGCCTCATTTCCTAATCTAATTCCCTCAGCATCACCCAACTTAATTAGACTACATTCCATTATCCTTGTTTTGCTTTTGTTGATGTTCATCTTATACCCCCCTTTCAAGACACTGTCCATTCCATTCAACTGCTCTTCCAAGTCCTTTGCTGTATCTGACAGAATTACAATGTCATCAGCGAACCTCAAAGTTTTTATTTCTTCTCCATGAATTTTAATACCTACTCCGAATTTTTCTTTTGTTTCCTTTACTGCTTGCTCAATATACAGATTGAACAACATCGGGGAGAGGCTACAACCCTGTCTTACTCCCTTCCCAACCACTGCTTCCCTTTCATGTCCCTCGACTCTTACAACTGCCATCTGGTTTCTGTACAAATTGTAAATAGCCTTTCGCTCCCTGTATTTTACCCCTGCCACCTTCAGAATTTGAAAGAGAGCATTCCAGTCAACATTGTCAAAAGCTTTCTCTAAGTCTACAAATGCTAGAAACGTAGGTTTGCCTTTCCTTAATCTTTCTTCTAAGATAAGTCATAAGGTCAGTATTGCCTCACGTGTTCCAGTGTTTCTGCGGAATCCAAACTGATCTTCCCCGAGGTTGGCTTCTACTAGTTTTTCCATTCGTCTGTAAAGAATTCGTGTTAGTATTTTGCAGCTGTGACTTATTAAGCTGATAGTTCGGTAATTTTCACACCTGTCAACACCTGCTTTCTTTGGGATTGGAATTATTATATTCTTCTTGAAGTCTGAGGGTATTTCGCCTGTTTCATACATCTTGCTCACCAGATGGTAGAGTTTTGTCAGGACTGGCTCTCCCACGGCCGTCTGTAGTTCCAATGGAATATTGTCTACTCCGGGGGCCTTGTTTCGACTCAGGTCTTTCAGTGCTCTGTCAAACTCTTCACGCAGTATCATATCTCCCATTTCATCTTCATCTACATCCTCTTCCATTTCCATAATATTGTCCTCAAGTACATCGCCCTTGTATAGACCCTGTATATTCCTTCCACCTTTCTGCTTTCCCTTCTTTGCTTAGAACTGGGTTTCCATCTGAGCTCTTGATATTCATACAAGTCGTTCTCTTATCTCCAAAGGTCTCTTTAATTTTCCTGTAGGCGGTATCTAGTGAGATAGGCCTCTACATCCTTACATTTGTCCCCTATGCCATCCCTGCTTTGCCATTTTGCACTTCCTGTCGATCTCATTTTTGAGACGTTTGTATTCCTTTTTGCCTGTTTCACTTACTGCATTTTTATATTTTCTCCTTTCATCAATTAAATTCAATATTTCTTCTGTTACCCAAGGATTTCTACTAGCCCTCGTCTTTTTACCTACTTGATCCTCTGCTGCCTTCACTACATCATCCCTCAAAGCTACCCATTCTTCTTCTACTGTATTTATTTCCCCCATTCCTGTCAATTGCTCCCTTATGCTCTCCCTGAATCTCTGTACAACCTCTGGTTCTTTTAGTTTATCCAGGTCCCATCTCCTTAAATTCCCACCTTTTTGCAGTTTCTTCAGTTTTAATCTACAGGTCACAACCAATAGATTGTGGTCAGAGTCTACATCTGCCCCTGGAAACGTCTTACAATTTAAAACCTGGTTCCTAAATCTCTGTCTTACCATTATATAATCTATCTGATACCTTTTAGTATCTCCAGGGTTCTTCCATGTATACAACCTTCTTTCATGATTCTTAAACCAAGTGTTAGTTATGATTATGTTGTGCTCTGTGCAAAATTCTACCAGGCGGCTTCCTGTTTCATTTCTGTCCCCCAATCCATATTCACCTACTACGTTTCCTTCTCTCCCTTTTCCTACACTCGAATTCCAGTCACCCATGACTATTAAATTTTCGTCTCCCTTCACAATCTGAATAATTTCTTTTATTTCATCATACATTTCTTCAATTTCTTCGTCATCTACAGAGCTAGTTGGCATATAAACTTGTACTACTGTAGTAGGTGTGGGCTTCGTTTCTATCTTGGCCACAATAATGTGTTCACTATGCTGTTTGTAGTAGCTTACCCGCATTCCTATTTTCCTATTCATTATTAAACCTACTCCTGCATTACCCCTATTTGATTTTGTGTTTATAACCCTGTAGTCACCTGACCAGAAATCTTGTTCCTCCTGCCACCGAACTTCACTAATTCCCACTATATCTAACTTCAACCTATCCATTTCCCTTTTTAAATTTTCTAACCTACCTGCCCGATTAAGGGATCTGACATTCCACGCTCCGATCCGTAGAACGCCAGTTTTCTTTCTCCTGATAACGACATCCTCTTGAGTAGTCCCCGCCTGGAGATCCGAATGGGGGACTATTTTACCTCCGGAATATTTTACCCAAGAGGACGCCATCACCATGTAATCATACAGTAAAGCTGCATGCCCTCGGGAAAAATTACGGCTGTAGTTTCCCCTTGCTTTCAGCCGTTCGCAGTACCAGCACAGCAAGGCCGTTTTGGTTATTGTTACAAGGCCAGATCAGTCAATCATCCAGACTGTTGCCCTTGCAACTACTGAAAAGGCTGCTGCCCCTCTTCAGGAACCACACGTTTGTCTGGCCTCTCAACAGATACCCCTCCGTTGTGGTTGCACCTACGGTACGGCTATCTGTATCGCTGAGGCACGCAAGCCTCCCCACCAACGGCAAGGTCCATGGTTCATGGGGGGGCTACACCTCTTACTCCTCGTCTTTCTAATTTTTCGAGCAGAATGTTATGGTCCAGGATATCAAAGGCTTTTGATAGATCTCGAAAAATACCTGCAGCTAATTTATGTGGATCAAGGGATTTTAAAATGCAGTCTAAGAATTCGAAAATTGGTGTCTGTGTAGATTTAGACTTTCTAAAACCGTGTTGTTGTACTGTAGGTGGTGCATATTTATTTATGAAACTTAGAAACCTGTCATAGAAGAGTTTTTCTAGAATTTTTAAGTAGAAACTTAACTGTGACACGGGTCGGTAGTTTGATATTTTTTTCAGAAGAACCTTTTTTTAGCATTGGTGTAACTTTTGCTATTTTAAAAATATCTGGAAATACACCAGTTTTTAAAGAGAGGTTGAAAATTTTTGCCAAGGGGTTTTCTATGTGGTGAGCACATGTTTTTAATATGAAATCAGGTACTTCATCAAGACCACTTGACATTTTATTGCTTAATGATTTACTTTTACTTATAATTTCATTGGGGTTTGTTTCATAAACATACATAGAAGCAGTCAAGATCACTGACTTGCTGAAGAAACTTGGGACTGGTCCTTGACAGTGTACTTGAATGAGGTCTTCAGCTAGTGAAGTGAAGTATTCACTGAATTTTTCCACTATCAAATTTGGGTCTGTGACTTTTGAGTCTTCTAGTGTTAATGATACATTCTTTTTCTTTGGAGCTGAACTACAAGTTTCTTTCTTTATAACTCTCCACGTGGATCTCATTTTGTTAGATGAGTTTCTTATCAAATTGTCATTTCACATAATTTTTGCCTCTTTGACTACTCTACCATAGATTCTTTTGTAGGCTTTTGAATAATATGCGAATTCTTGGGTTACTCTATACTTTTTACAACAGTACTGCAGAAATCTGTTTCTCTCACTGGAAATTTTTATGCCTTTAGTTACCCATTGCTTATTATTGTTAGGTTTTACTGTTTTTACTACTTTTGGAAATGCTAGTGAAGAAAGATGCTCTGAAAACTCATGTACATGCTATCAACATTGTTCTGAGTGGCGATGCTTTCCCAGTTTTTCTTCGCCAGTAAAAGATTGAAAGATTTAATGTTAGCTTCAGGAAACGTTCTCTTTTTAACTACTTTTTTGGAACTACTACTACTTGTTGGCATTTCTATACACAGCAGCTGTGCCTCATGATCATGCTCAGTACTCTGCTTGTGAAATTGTGTCTGATATGAATATTTGGTCAATAATGGAATTTGTGCATTCTGTTAATTTTGTTGGGCAGTGTATTGTGGGAATCATATTGAATGTGTTGGTCATATTTACCAAAGCATCTCTGGTGCTGCTGTCTTTTGAAAAATCAATATTGAAATCCCCACAAAGCACTATCTTCATATTTAGTGTATTGATCCTGTTCAGCAGAACCTCTAGTTTATTCATGAAGACTGGCAGGTTTAGACTTGGCACTCTCTATATATGTTAATAACTATGAAATTAAGCGCTGTCAGTTTAGTAATGGAAAGTTCAAAGTCTTTTTCAATCGGGTCAATATAACTTTTACTGACATCACAGAACTTTATTTGTTTTTTCACAAAGATAGCAGAGCCACCATTTTTGGAAAACTCTCGGCTAAAATGACATGCTAATCTATATCCTGAGATTGAGGTTAATTTTACTTCGGCATTTCATAGCCAGTGTTCAGTAATGCAAATTGTATCTACATTTAGTGCATACTGGAGTAGTGCTTCCAACATGGAAATTTTATTTGTGAGTGACTGAACATTATGGTGTAGTATAGCAAACTCTGGGTATTTAGTAACTTTAGTAGAAATGGTTTCTGATTCTTTATCTAATGGCATTTCTAATACAGCACTTACCCTAAAAATTTTCAGTACCTTTTTTGTGTATGGCTTCTGTTTTCTGGTGGCAATCAGTAGGTGAGTTAACTTCTGGAGCTTGTATGTTTTGCTTCATCCACATCTGACCTCTTCGGTTTAAACCTTTTCGTAATTTTCGTTTGGCTAATGACTTGATTGTTTGTTTCTCACCTAATCGGTTTAAACCACACTGTTTGGCAGATGGCACAGCTTGTAACTTGTCTAAAGTACTTCTTAATCTCCGTTTGTTTGTCACTTATACTTTTTTCTTCACTCTTCTTTGAGATGCGAGTACATATTTTTTCGGCTAGTAATTTCTTTCCATTAGTCGTCTACACGAGACATGAGCTGACGATGTTGAGTATGTTGCTCCACAGCTATAACCTGTGTGATGGCAGAAGGTGAAAACAGCTGATACGGCTTTGTGAAAACTTTTTAAGTACAATTTTTCTCAAAAAAATGATCGTCTAACGATACGATCATCAAAATTGGTTACAGTGTTTATCATTTTAGTAAAAACTGAACAATATTATTAGTAAAAAATGTAATAACAACCAGATTAACTTCAAGCAGAAACCAAAATTGCTATATTTGATTGACAACTGCTTCTACTACATAGAATTAAAAAAAAAATGTAAGTTTATATTTTGTGTGTGTGTGTGTTGTGTGTGTGTGTGTGTGTGTGTTTTACTGTAGTTGAATGTAAATCACTGTGTGTAAAAAAGAATTACTTATCACAATTCTTGATAATTATAGTGGTTGGGGGGAGAGATGATGTGAATTGTCCAGATCTGAAGTAATTATCATTTAGCCGCAGCAAAACTTGTCCATAAATGCGCACAGGTATAGATGCGTACATGTTAAGAACATTGTGGCATTGAATAAATGTTAATTCCTGTTAGTTTGGGTGCACGGCGTGGTATTTACCTTTTCTCCCCAATGATGTACAACAACATGGCTGCGGCGGCTATTCTCTCTTCAGGTTGACTTCATCTCCAAAAAGGTCCATTTAAAAATGCAAACCCTTGTCACATTGGGAAGTAGAAAATAAGGTGTAGCTAGGTACGAGAATGAAAACTTGTGTCTTTTGCATATTGTAACTTTTAATTAAAAGAATACTGGGAGAGTGCAATTACATACGTCTTTATTGCACCAGCTCAAAAGACCAACAAGACACCGAGATATATATATATATAAACAAAGATGATGTAACTTACCAAACGAAAGTGTTGGTATGTTGATAGACACACTAACAAACACACACACAAAATTCAAGCTTTTGTAACCCACAGTTGCTTCATCAGGAAAGAGGGAAGGAGAGGGAAAGACAAAAGGATGTCGGTTTTAAGGGAGAGGGTAAGGAGTCATTCCAATCCCGGGAGCTGAAAGACTTACCTTAGGGGGAAAAAGAGACAGGTATACACTCGCACACACACATATCCATCCGCACATATACAGACACAAGCAGACATATATATATAAAGAGGTACATAAAAATCGATAGTTTTGGTTTTAAATTTTCTGTCAACGTAGATGTAATCATACCTCCCTATGATATCTCTGCCACGCGGGGATGGTGCGACTATTTATTGATATGTGTAGGTCATTTAAAGAACCTACACAATTTGCAACCCCCCCCCTCCCTTGCCACCCCTTACCCCTCCCCATTTATTGTATACTGGAGTGATGCATATCACTGGTCGCTGGATGTCAGTATGCAGTGGTGGTGCATTAACACTATTTAACTTTTCTGTACTTTAAAACTCTTGGCCTGCCATTGTACTGAGACCTTCATTTGTGCCCAAGTTTACCTCATGTACTCTCAGAACATGCCATTACATAATGTATGTATCTAATTTTGTTTAATATACACTTTACACATTATTACTACCGCTATTTACAAAATAATAAATGAATAAATAAAGGTTGCATCAACAGGCGCATTTGAATTCAGAGTCTGTAGTTTGATTATTGGAATTTAACTGCTGCTATTGCGGCATCGTCCAGAGCGCTCACCTCACATGAAATATGGTGCAGGCGCACTTGAGTTTGTTAATGCTGCTGTTAAGTTGAACTGTCCATGAATGTGCTACAGTTTCACTTGTTTACCAAAGTCAATAAAAGTGTTCATCCCTTTGCTGGAACATGGTGTGCTGAGGCTTGTGCATAGTGGAACCATTGATACTGTGGTGAGGAGGTTCATCATTTATGGCCCAGGCATTTGTTCCTCTCATAATTCACATGTTTCAGTGGTTGAACCAAGCTCACGCTGTCAGCATTCTGAGGCAATTGAATGGATTCAACGTAAGTCTCCAATGCTCTTATTCGTTTCCATACCACGTCTGTGGTAGAATGCTTTGTCGATACTCAAGTCCACTGATGATACTAATGTTTGATACTCTTCAGCACTGGCACACGGTTTTCACAGGAACACACCATTGAATTGCAGGTTTCAAACCTTCATAAAATGTTCGTTGCGTATTTAGTGTTATATTCAGCTCTACATTACATCACAGGCTGCCACGTAATCGTGACTTATTTAGTTTCATAATTGAAAGCAGTCTTTCATGCATTTATGTTGATCGAAACATTGTTATCACGTTTGCAATCTCATTATATGGACGTGGAATGTCGAGCTTCGGGACAGTTTCAACACAGAAGGATTTGGCTTATAAACGGGAAATATGTTGCAGATCGATAAGCTCCATCTGCAGTTGCCCAGGGGCGCTTTAAAATGAAATGCAAAACGGTCTCTAAAAGAGATCACAAGGAAATATAGAACTGGCAGTGCGCTCAAATGTTTGGAAAACTATTTCTGTAATTCTTTTAACGAGACAGAAGTTTGTTCAAATTCACGTTTTCTTTAACACCAGTGAGTTTAGGGAAATGGACGGTGTTTTTTTCATAATTTATCACCCGCACAATGCTATTTTTTTAAACATATCCCCGTCATATCATAAATAGATTATTTCTCACCTTGCAATATCTTACTGTGGGCAGTGTGCAGTCAAATCCACGTAAAATGCAAAGTCTTTAGCCCATCCTGGGTGTTCCAATTTTCTTTCCTCCTTTCAGTTTTCTTTCATAAATTTAACAATAGCGGGTTTCAATTTGAGAAATCGTTTCGGGCATGCCCCTTGACTTAAGCAACGTACTTTGAAATAATATAGTTCAGTTACAAAAGACCTGACACCCCTTTTATTTCCTGAACGGTTACAGATATCGAAACGAGGTTTCGTGCAATTGATAGTACGCTGAGGGGCATTGTTTTGTATGGATAATGCCCTGATGTCAGGCATCAACCGAGATGTTGATACAAGTATGATTTTTTTAAATGGAAACGTATACTTTTCATAACTATATTCAGTAGGTCTTGGAAAGGCAATTACGATGATATAGCGCTTTTATTACTGACACTGAAGCCTTTCGAAAGAGAATCCGAGAAATGCACTAAAACTGGAAAGCAATGCGGCGAGAGTAGGCCATTGCTGTGAAATAACACCAAGCTCTCAGACCACACTCAGCCGTTATATGCCGATGCAGCAAGGCACGCCTTCGCTACTAAAATAAAACCTCATTTTGTATACGACCTAGAAACACCTACGATTTTTTTTGTGGGACTATGGCATATGCTAGTTTCTGGCGTATCAGATGGGGCTAAGGAAAGCTGTTTCAATTGTACGTACTTTTCCAGGTTTTTGTTGGAACAACTACAGTTTCTTCGAGCAGTTTTTCATTACCATTTTCACAGAATTTTCTTGACATTCGTCTCATAATAGCATGTCTAACTTTTCCACATTGGTGTACATGTCAGCATGCAAGAAATTATGAAGCATAAATGATCTGCCAACAGACAACACGGTTTTGTTAGTTCTGGGGCACAGAGAAGTAAACAGTCGAAAAGCTTAATACAACGACGTAGACTGGCATGACCATGTTTACAACGTAATATCTGATTCCGGACGACTCAGTTTTACAATATTTCTCTCATTCTTTTGCAAAGAGCTTCTACTACAAAATTAACAAGCATTGTATCACTGCAGTCGTCTTCTCATGCGCTTTCGGATGCCGTTAAGAAAGTATATCATTCTCTTTAAAAAATTATACTTGCTTCATTATCACGATCGATACAAAAGCGAAGATTCTGTATTACACACCAAATTACGTGTCCCTTAGCGTGCTATCATTGGCCCAAAACCTAGCTTCGGTATCTAAAATCATTCACGAAATAAAAAGGGTATTACGTCGTGCATGACTCATCCTGAATGTACTCTCTTTGTCAGAAATGTTACAGGACAGATTAAAAAAAATATAGAAAATTGTACTTACCAAGTAATGATCCTAGCTCCCATCGGAGTAGCCCTCTTGGGCATTTTTACACAGTTACCAACGTTTCTGGAGGTCTTGAAAGAAAGCAGGGAAATTTTCAACTTCTATGCTTGTAAGCTCATTTGTCACAGACCGTCGTATGTATGTGATATCTTGATGGAGCTTTTCTTTCAGTTGCATTCTTGAAAGGGCCTCGCTGCAGTTGCTTAATCATTGTCCACATTTCACTAGGGTTTTCCCAGCTTGACGCAGAACTTATTGTTCACTCTTTGCTCACAATCAGCATCGACTGTGTCACCAAAACTAATGCGCCAAGAATCCAGACAGGGTGTTGCTAAGCACAGCCTTGCCACATAGTGAGTTTCACGGAAACACGCGCAAGGTCATTTCGAGGACACACACGTTAGCATGAAAGCAACATTTGTTCCCTTTTGGTATTGCAAGCTCAGAAATAAAAAAAGCCTGTCCTGGAACTTTTTCTGCGAAATGGATTGGTCTCCATACTCTTCGTACAGTTTCACTGAAACAGTTATACCTGACGGCGTAGTAATGTATGCTACTTCCGACAATTTGCTACTTGAACCATCAATGTCATCACGTCAGCTACGTCTGCTAATTTAAAACAAAGTGCTTTTTGATGTACAGAACACAGAATCTCGTCTGCTAATCTTTGTAATTTCTGGTTCTTTCCTTGTCAACTAAAAAAATGGTTCAAATGGCTGTGAGCACTATGGGACTTAACTTCTGAGGCCATCAGTCCCCTAGAACTTAGAACTACTTAAACCTAACTAACCTAAGGACATCACACACATCCATGCCCGAGGCAGGATTCGAACCTGTGACCATAGCGGTCGCGCGGTTCCAGACTGTAGTGCCTAGAACCGCTCGACCACCCCGGCCAGCCTGTCAACTAAATCTTTAAATTCTATCTGCGTGGTGTGTAATGTTCCATAGGAAATTTCTGCTACTCATATATTACTGCGACTGCATAATGGATATGGAGAATTTCAACCTTCTGTTCTCGTTCCCATCCACATCTTGTGACGATAGATCACTAGACTGCCTGTTTTTGTGCGAATAACCACTGGACCAACTTCCTTTATACCACGAACAAATAGCGAAGGATAAACAGTGCTTACACCAAGACCCTGGCGAGCTGAAGAAAGCCGTGTTGATCAAAAGAAGCCTCATCAAATGCTGGAAGGAAGTGTCACATCGCTCTGCTGTACGAAATGTGGCGCTATACCGAGAGGGACCGAGCAAAGCCGAGACGTACCAAACAGTGACGAGACAGGCCGAACCTCGGAGCGCTTGGAAGCAGCACATTGTGCAAAAGTGAAATTTTGCACGACCTGGCCGACCATGGTGTATAACAACTGACGCTCGGAAAACCGATATTTGATCGGAATAGCAGAGCCGAATGAGACAACGTGTGAATATGATAGTGAAAATGGGGCTCCGGTATCCGGCGAGCTATGCAGGCGCACGCGGGCCGCTTAGCGCTTACCTCCTCGCGGGACAGCGTCTCGTGTGGCCAGCGCGCGTCCAGGTCCTGCAGCAGGCGCAGCAGGATGCGAGTGTCCAGTGGCGAAGACAGCGCCTGCCGGCAGTAGGACGTCCAGCGCACGGCGGCCAGCTGCAGCTCCGTCACATCGCCCTGGATCGCGTGTTGGTGCAGGATCGTCTGCGCCACCTGCGGCAGCTCGCCGCTCCACTCCCACGTCGGGCCCTGCGGGCACATCGCCGGCACCCGTCAGTACAGACAATCTCACAGGACAAAATATCAACCACCCCCTCAAAAAAGCTCAACTCGTCGCTTTGGAGCTCTGAAGGGGGAAGGGGTAAAATACAGGGAGCGAAAGGCTATTTACAATTTGTACAGAAAGCAGATGACACTTATAAGAGTCGAGGGGTATGAAAGAGAAGCAGCGGTTGGGAAGTGAGTGAAACAGGGTTGTAGCCTATCCCCGATGTTATTCACTCTGTATATAGAGCAAGCAATAAAGGAAACAAAAGAAAAGTTCGGAGTAGGTATTAAAATCCATGGAGAAGAAATAAAAACTTTGAGGTTCGCCGATAACGTTGTAATTCTGTCAGAGACAGCAAAGGACCTGGAAGAACAGTTGAACGGAATGGGCAGTGTCTTGAAAGGAGGGTATAAGATGAACATCAACAAAAGCATAACGAGGATAATGGAATGTAGTCGAATTAAGTCGGGTGATGCTGAGGGAATTGGATTAGGAAATGAGACACTTAAAGTAGTAAAGGAGTTTTGCTATTTGGGGAGCAAAATAACTGATGATGGTCGAAGTACAGAGGATATAAAATGTAGACTGGCAATGGTAAGGAAAGCGTTTCTCAAGAAGAGAAATTTGTTAACATCGAGTATAGATTTAAATGTCAGGAAGTCGTTTCTGAAAGTATTTGTATGGAGTGTAGCCATGTGTGGAAGGGAAACGTGGACGATAAATAGTTTAGACAAGAAGAGAATAGAAGCTTTCGAAATGTGGTGCTACAGAAAAATGCTGAAGATTAGATGGGTAGATCACATAACTAATGAGGAGGTATTGAATAGAATTGGGGAGAAGAGGAGTTTGTGGCACAACTTGACTAGAAGAAGGGATCGGTTGGACATGTTCTGAGGCATCGAGGGATCACCAATCTAGCATTGGAGGGCAGCGTGGAGGGTAAAAATCATAGAGGGAGACCAAGAGATGAATACACTAAGCAGATTCAGAAGGATGTAGGTTGCAGTAGGTATTGGGAGATGAAGAAGCTTGTACAGGATAGAGTAACATGGAGAGCTGCATCAAACCAGTCTCACGACTGGAGACAACAACAACAACAACCTGTGTAGGACTTCTGCCAGGCTGTCACATTACCCTCCACCGCTCTGAAGTATGTCATGCCGGCCAAGTGGTGGGTACACCTTCTGATCAAAAGTGTCCAGCATCTAGTAATGGACATAAAGGGCACTGCGCACACACACCAACCGACCGACCAATTTCCTGTGCATCCTACACACTTTACGACCTACTTTACTGAGCGACTACAGGGACAAAAGATGAACTTCTCTCGGTCGGCTGGCAGGGCAGCGCTACACATAACATAATTTTTTGGGTGGAGTGATTGGGGGAGGGAGGGGTTGGGTGAAATTGTGACGGAGATCATGCGAAGGGCTGGTGGGTCGGCTGTTGGCTGTGTGTGTGTGTGTGTGTGTGTGTGTGTGTGTGTGTGTGTGTGTGTCCCTTTATTACTCATGGGATATGACCACCCTTTAATTTATGATAGCTGGAATTCTGCCGGGGACATTTCCAGTGAGGTGCATGAATGTCAGTGAGGGAATGACAGTCTGTTCTTCTTCAAATGCTGAAACCAGATGTGGTAGTGATGTTGGATTCCGGAGCGAAGTCGATCTTTTAACACTTCCCAAATGAGTTCCATTGGGTTCAGGTCGGGACACTAAGCAGCATAGTCCATTTCAGGAATAATGTTATTCACAAACCATTACCTCACAGATACTGCTGCGCAACAGGGTTTACTGTCATGCTGAAACAATTATAGTCTCCGAAAACTTCCTGTGCTGAATGCAGCCTAAAGTTCCACAAAATGTCTTCATATACTTCTGCATATAGCGTTTTCCTAAGTGCAATGAGGGAACGACACCCTAAGCACGATAAACAGCCCCATATTGTAACATCATCTCTTCTGTACTTCTGTGTTGGAATTACGCATGATGGCAGGCATTCTACAAACCCTTTCATTGGATTTCCAAAGTATGTACCGTGATTCCTCACTTCAAATCACCGCTTTCCAGTGATACACTGCCCAATGGCATCTTTCTTTACAGCACCCCATGTTTTGCTTAGCACTAATTACAGAAATTTGTGGCTTGACAGAAGCTGCACGACCGTCGTACTCCATTCCATTTAACTCTCATTCATTGTGCTAGCTGGACTACTGGTGATCCCTTCCACTCATTTCGTGCGGTTTCTTACAACCACCGTCTGCTAGGGTTGGAGGTCCTGTCCATCAGTGCATGATGTCTGCTTCATCTAGGTTTAGCTGTGGTGTTTCCTCCCCTCTTCCACTGCACACTCACATCGCTAGCAGTCGACTTGGGCAGCTTTAGAACGTCTGAAATGACCCTGATGGATTTGTTACTCCGGTGACATCCAGTCACTATGTTCGAGATCACCGAGCCCTCGTGAACAACCCATTTTACTGTTACTGTTTCTCTGCTAATAAGACAATGGCTCCCACCTCCAGTTACCCTGTCGAGTCTACCTCTCGTGACATATAGTCGCCAATTCCGCATCACATAGCGGTGTCCAGATACTTTTGATGAGATAGTTTATGTGCCAGTCGGTTATAAGGAACACCGCAGTAAGAAGGCTCTACATGGAGAAGTGACAGGATTGCAGTTAGTAGTTATCGTGTTTGGACTCTCCTGTGATCAGATCGTGAGTGCAGTCCACCGATTTGTTGATGTATCAAGACAGTAATGGTAGATCTCTCGCAGCCATGTAATACGGCGTAGGAGCCACGCTAGTAAGAAGACTTTAGCTGACATGGACCAGAGACAATTGTCATACATTACCAGATACAATCAGTTTCAAACATGACAAGGAATTGCTGCTCACAGCGAATGCTTTGGATCGCCCTAAGTCGCGTAGAACTGCTACCAGACGGTTGTGTGACACTCCACTGCTGACCTAACTCAGGACAGTGCCTCTTTACAATGAAAGTCTGTGTATGTGCCACTCAATTATACGAAATTTGCGCTTTAAGATAGGTTGACGAGGTAATAGGACATGTACATGTGTTAAGACATTAGGCAGTAACTTGGATGGTACTAGAGGGAGCTGTAGAAGGTAAAAACTGTAGGTGAAAACAGAGATTGGAATATATGCACCAAATAATTGAGGACATTGTTCTTCTGAGATGAAGAGGTTGATTGGTGTATCATTGTGGATTGTCTACAAGGAATGGTGGACCACTCACAGTCATGTAACACATGTTAAGAGCAGCCGTTGTTAAAACACCCTAACCGACAGTGACTAGTGACGGATGTCACACCTTGCCAATGACAATATTTTTCCAACCCAACAGAAATTGCTGCAGTCATTCAATGCAGACACGGATCCACAGTAGGATTCTAATTGGGGGGGGGCTCTCAGTTTCTTACTTTCTCCCCTCTCCCACCGCAAGGATCCAGGACTGAAAGAATGCAACAAGTTTCCAGCGAACCAACGTTGCGAATGGAACTGCATGCCATGGACTTTCGGAACGAGGTACTTCGCAAAAGGTCATTGCTCTCAGCGGCATGTAGAGTTGGACGTCTTTAATTGGACAAACAACACAGTACCTGGGCAGTAGTTGACTGGAGTGCAATGATGCCACACTGAAGAGTGGAAGTTGTGGATCAGGCCGGAGGTGGTTCTATGATGTTTTGGGGCAGTTTTCGCACCGTGACTTGCGACCATTCATTGCCATGAAAATAAACCACGATGTTCATCTCTACATTATCTGTAATTAAGCATTACCCCTCTACATTTTGATATGGATATGCTGTGGACCCTCCCGTCTTCCAAGATGACAACAGCCATTTTCACAGGGTTGTATTCTTATGTTCCTGGTATGACAAACACTCTCACTCCTCTCTGCAGATGACAGCTCTTGCAGGGCTGGATTCATCAAGTGGATGTGGCATACCTGAAGAAAGTTCTGGAGCATATCATTGTGTGGAACTGAAATATATACCAAGCGAAAATTTGAGAAGTATAAATTAGAAGGATGGAAGATTTGGCTTCCTTTCAGCGTCATCGTAACTAGAGACTGTGCATAAACTGAGATGTGTGAAGGATGTGAAGGGAAATCGGCGTATACTTTTCAAAGGATCTATCCATGCAGTGACCTGAAGTGGTTCAGGGAAGCCACGAAAATCTGATCTCAGTGTGGGGCGAGTATTTGAATCCACCGTCCTCCCCAGTACGAGACCCTTACCTTCATCACTACGCCACTTCAAACGATCAGAAATTGGGGAGAATTTGATCCTATCAGATGAGGTACTATCGAAGAAGGTAGTAAAGTAGAGAGACGGGATACGAAACAAGGAGATACTGAAAAAACAGCCGGCCGCAGTGGCCGAGCAGTTCTAGGCGCTACAGTCGGGAACCGCGCGACCGCTACGGTCGCAGGTTCGAATCCTGCCTCGGGCATGGATGTGTGTGATATCCTTAGGTTAGTTAGGTTTAAGTAGTTCTAAGTTCTAGGGGACTGATGACCTCAGATGTTAAGTCGCATAGTGCTCAGAGCCATTTGAACCATTTTGAAAAAATAAATAGGCCCTATATTAAATCTATGGGAAAGCCTTACCAGTAGAATGGTCACGTTAATGGAACATTTGCCACGCAGGCCGCTAAAATTAATTTTGCGCTGGAAGGAATTAGAAATGGAAAAAAAGTAATGTGGGTGTAGACAGATACTAGAACATGCGTCCTAGTACAAAGAAATTATAAACTTGGTGTTCTAGATACGTTGAAACAGACTTCGAGGGGTTGTAGATGGTATCTTTAGGAATACGTTGCAGGTAGAAACCCGTGTTGGGAAACGTCGTTCAACAACGCTAGAGCGCGCCGATGTTATAGGCGCCGGCAGCAAACGTGACTTTGCACGCTGAAGGACGGTAGGCAGAAAGTCTCTCAATGTTGTTTGTTTATTCACTGATCGACTGATTACCACGACCTTCAGTGGAGAAGGTGGAGCTAGCTGCTGCTTAGAACGGCTTTGTTTCCTATGAATATGATGCTCTGGTGCTTCGGTTGGTGGCGGTTTCCGACACGAGTATCCACTCGCAGTTTATTTTTCTCCTGGAACCCTCTAAAATACAGGAGAAAAATAAACTACAGATGGAAACCCGTGTCCGAAACAGTCATCCACCAAGGCAACAGAACATCGCATTCATTGGAGACAAGGCCTGTCTACGCAGCAGCTAGCTCCATCCTCTCCAATGGCGATCATGGCAATCAGTTGCGATTACTGAATAAGAAATAACATTGCGAGGCGTTCCTCTTACATTTCGTCAGTGTACAACGTGATTTTGCTGCCGAAGGGGTGCCCTAGTGGCAGACATAGGCTTCTATGACTTCGACGTTCTGTAGCTTCGTTGGATGAAATTTCTGGACACGTATTCCTATCCTCCATTTATTCCTCAAGACACCCTCTACAACTCCTCGAATTTTGTCGCAACATTTCGGGGACACCCTGTAGAGATGAAAAGTAGTGCAGAAGATAGGAAGCGATGTAGGACTCCAAACCAGTCGAAAGACAGATGAATTAAAAAAACAGACAGTACTTTGGACACACAGCTGTACACCAGGATAAACTGAAGCAATACCACGTGGGAAGACTGTGGCTAAGGTCCTAAATTCTAAGCTTGTATATGTATTGTCAAGCAACGTACAACTCGTTCATGAATCAGTACTGACAATGTTACGCGTCAGTTGTTAAATTTGTGATATAATAACCAGAACATGTTTTGGGACTACGTTATTACGTTATAAAGTGGTATAAAGTAAGGAAACAAATCGAAGATCGCAATACTACATACACTGAAAACCATGTAATTATATTGTCCTGCATTATACCATACCCTGATTGAGCCGTGCGCGGCTCGTGTTAGTGCCGTTTATTGCTTAACATCTTGTCTTTGCGGTACTGCCGTCCCGTTTCTTATTAGATTTACTGGCGTCACTAAGTTGCTGGCTTGCCTGCCCGTGAGTGGCACCAGCGGCGCTTATCGATAAGAGGACTGTCGTACTATCTTTAGAGCGACCGCTAGTATTTCCGGGTCGTCGTGTGTCGGGATGGAGCAGCAGTGAGGTCCGGACAGCCATGTACCTGTTATTGGAACACAGCATTCTGGACAGCTCAGGAACGTATTTAGATAGTTGCATGTATTCTCTGCGGTTATCAAGATTAGTGCTGAACCATCTTTTTTTCTGATTCAGTGCTGGCAGACAGTAATAAACTTAGTTTCATGTAAGTACTGTGTGAATTATGAAATTGTTCCACCACACAGTGCTGCCTGCATATTACTGGATGTTCTGTGAGTAAATTTTCCACTGTAACTGCGAGAAATGCGTTCGATTTTCCCCAGATAGTAGCATAGCTATATCGTTAAAACACTTTCCCCGGTTTTCAGAAAGCATGGGTGGTTTTTCAGGAATTCCATTTCTAATCTGTGCAATCGCATGTGAGCTCGAGAGCAAACTTTTTTATATCCTATTTTGAAATTTAATTCATAGTGTCGCACTTCATAGATTTATACTTAGTCATAGGTTACAGAAGTGGGGGGGGGAGGAGGGGGACGTCAGGGGACGGACAGCAAGGAGTTGCACTTGCCGCTAACCCCCCCCCCCTCCCTCCCCACCATGAGCGTCTGCGATAAACTTCATCCATTTAAGAATTCTCACTAATTTCTGGATGTGTCCTGCATGTAATTCGTGACAGACTAAATATTGAGTGTCCTGTCAGTTATTTGTGCAATGTTTCATTCGTTATAATAAATACATCATTTGCCTGTCGTTTCGGAACACTGCTGAAACAAAGTACCTTGTGTTGCTTCTTTCGCCCCCTCATACAGCTGGAAATTAGTTGCGGTAATGGACAGTTCCGACTTAGCACCGTGTATACCTGTCTGACAACTGTCTGAAATTTTAAGAACAGCCCTTTCGTTTCTGGACATCGTGACCGTAACAATATGTCTGAACTTACCTGTTAAGGCTTGCTGAGACTTTAACAGCAGACAACTGGATTTCATATCCAAAGGTTTATTTCATTTGCGGTATGGACAACATAACATCCTATACTATGTGTTTCTTTACTTTTGGTTCATCTGAGGGCAAACAATAATCCTAGGCTAAACGCGATGGAAAATTGTGAATATTGAGGTTGAAATGGTGTTTGGATCTTTCTCACTACATGGTTGAGAATTTATACGCTGTATGACCCCGTCTCACTTCTAGTCACATGCTTGTGTACTCGAGTTCACGCATGTACACACGATCACTCCAAACCGAAGAGACGAAGACCATTTTGTTTGCATCATTGGCCATTGATACGTGATTATGGGTATTCATGTCGGCTCTCCAGTCAGATCAGAGTCCATTGGAATCTAGTACTGATCCCCCAGGAAACTCTCAAACCAAACGCAAACATTGAAATGATTTAACCTTATTGTACTTAAGTCGGCATTGTGCCTTTTGTATTAAATCCCGACGCTATTTCTGTGTTTCATCGTCAATGTGAAGGTTAAAGGGATAGAGTAAAGCTGCAGTAGTGCATCAGAATCTAGTACTGGTCTCCCAGGAAACGCTCAAAGTAAACCACATACAATGAGAGGATTTACTCTTCTTGTACTTAAGTCGGCATTGCGCCTTTTGTATTAAATACCGACGCAATATTTGTGTTTCATCGTCAATGTGAAGGTCCAAGGGATAGAGTACAGCTGCAGTAGATCATCGATATCTAATACAGATCTCCCAGGAAACGCTCAAAGAAAACCACTAACAATGAGAAGAATTTCTCTTCTTGTACTTAAGTCGGCATTGTGCTTTTGTATTAAATCCCGACGCCATTTCTGTGTTTCATCGTCAATGTGAAGGTCCAAGGAATAGAGTAAAGCTGCAGAAGTGCATCGGAATCTAATACTGATCTCCCAGGAAACGCTCAAAGCAAACCACAATTAATGAGAAGAATTACTCTCCTTGAACTTAAGCCGGCATTGTGCCTTTTGTATTAAATCCCGACGCCATATCTGTATTTCATCGTCAATGTGGACGTCCAAAGGATAGAGTAAAGCTGCAGTAGTGCATCGGAATGTAAAACTGTTCTCCCAGGAAACGCTCAAAGCGAACTACAAACAAAAAGAATATTTACTCTTCTTGTACTTATGTCGGAATTTTGCATTTTGTATAAAATCCTGACGCAATTTCTGTGTTTCATCGTCAATTAGAAGGCCCAAGGGATAGAGTAAAGATGCAGTAGTGCATCGGAATCTAGTACTTATCTCCCAGGAAACGCTCAAAGACAACCACAAACAATGAAAAGATTTACTCTTCTTGTGCTTAAGTCGGCATTGTGCCTTTTGTATTAAATCACGACGCTATTTTTGAGTTTCATCGTCAATGTGAAGGTTCAAGGGATAGAGTAAAGTTGCAGTAGTGCATCGGAATCAAATGCTGATCTCCCAGGAAGCGCTCATAGCAAACCACAAACAAGGAGAAGATTTACCTTTCTTGTACTTAAGTCGGCATTGTGTCTTTTGTTTTAAATCCTGACGCAATTTCTGTCTCTCATCGTCAATCGGAAGGTCCAAGGGATAGAGTAAAGTTGCAGTAGTGCATCGGAATCTAATGCTGATCTCCCAGGAAACGCTCAAAGCAAACCACAAACAATGAGAAGATTGACTCCTTTTGTACTTATGTCGGCATTTTGCCTTTTGTATTACTTCCCGACGCCATTTCGGTGTTTCATCGTCAATGTGAAGGTCCAAAGGATAGAGGAAAGCTCCAGTAGTGCATCAGAATGTAGTACTGATCTCCCAGGAAACGCTCAAATCAAACCACAAACAATGGGAATATTTGCTTTTCTTGTACTTAAGTCCGCATTGTGCCTTTTGTATTAAATCACGACGCTATTTTTGAGTTTCATCGTCAATGTGAAGGTTCAAGGGATAGAGTAAAGTTGCAGTAGTGCATCGGAATCTAATACTGATCTCCCAGGAAACGCTCAAAGCAAACTACAAAGAAAAAGAATATTTACTCTTCTTGTACTTAAGTCGACATTGTGCCTTTTGTATTAAATCTCGACGCAATTTCTGTGTTCCATCGTTAATGTGAGGGTCCAAGGGATATAGTAAAGCTGCAGTAGTGCATCGGAATCTAATACTCATCTCCCAGGAAACGCTCAAAGCAAACCACAAAAATTGAGAAGATATACTTTTCTTGTACTTCAGTCGGCATTGTGCCTTTCGTATTAAATCCCGGCGCAATGTCTGTGTTCCATCGTCAATGTGAGGATCCAAGGGATATAGTAAAGCTGCAGTAGTGCATCGGAATCTAATACTCATCTCCCAGGAAACGCTCAAAGCAAACCACAAACACTGAGATGATATACTCTTCTTGTACTTAAGTCGGCATTGTGTCATTTGTTTTAAATCCCGACGCAATTTCTGTCTTTCATCGTCAATCTGAAGGTCCAAGGGATAGAGTAAAGCTGCAGTAGTGCATCGGAGTCTAATACTGATCTCCCAGGAAACGCTCAAACCAAACAACAAACGATGAGAGGATTTAATCATCTTGTACTTAAGTCGGCATTGCGCCTTATGTATTAATTCCCGACCCAATTTCTGTGTTTCATCGTCAATGTGAAGGTCCAAGGGATAAAGTAAAGCTGCAGTAGTGCATCGCTATCTAATGCTGATCTCCCAGGAAACGCTCAAAGATAATCTCAAACTATGAGAAGATTTACTCTTCTTGTACTTAATTCCGCATTGTGCCTTTTATATTAAATCCCGACGCTATTTCTGCGTTTCATCGTCAATGTGAAAGTCCCAGGGTTAGAGCAAAGCCGCAGTAGTGCATCAGAATCTCATTCTGTTGTCCCAGCAAACGCTCAAAGCAAACCACTAACGATGAGAAGATTTACTCTTCTTGTACATAAGTCAGCATTGTGTCTTTTGTATTAAATCCCGTCGCAATTTCTGTGTTTTATCGTCAATGTGAAGGTCCATGGGATAGAGTAAAGCTGCAGTAGTGCATCGGAATCTAACACTGATCTCCCAGGAAACGCTCAAAGCAAACCAAAAACAATGAGAAGATATACTCTTCTAGTACTTAGGTCGGCATTGTGCCTTTTGTATTATATCCCGACGCAATTTCTGTGTTTCATCGCCAATGTGAACGTCCAAAGGATAGAGTAAAGCTGCAGTAGTGCATCGGAATGTAAAACTGTTCTCCCAGGAAACGCTCAAAGCAAACTACAAACAAAAAGAATATTTACTCTTCTTGTGCTTATGTCGGAATTTTGCATTTTGTATAAAATCCTGACGCAATTTCTGTGTTTCATCGTTAATTAGAAGGCCCAGGGGATAGAATAAAGATGCAGTAGTGCATCGGAATCTAGTACTTATCTCCCAGGAAACGCTCAAAGACAACCACAAACAATGAAAAGATTTACTCTTGTTGTGCTTAAGACGGCATTGTGCCTTTTGTATTAAATCACGACGCTATTTTTGAGTTTCATCGTCAATGTGAAGGTTCAAGGGATAGAGTAAAGTTGCAGTAGTGCATCGGAATCTAATGCTGATCTCCCAGGAAGCGCTCATAGCAAACCACAAACAATGAGAAGATTTACCTTCCTTGTACTTAAGTCGGCATTGTGTCTTTTGTTTTAAATCCTGACGCAATTTCTGTCTCTCATCGTCAATCGGAAGGTCCAAGGGATAGAGTAAAGTTGCAGCAGTGATCGGTATCTAATGCTGATCTCCCAGGAAACGCTCAAAGCAAACCACAAACAATGAGAAGATTGACTCCTTTTGTACTTATGTCGGCATTTTGCCTTTTGTATTAGTTCCCGACGCCATTTCGGTGTTTCATCGTCAGTGTGAAGGTCCAAAGGATAGAGGAAAGCTCAAGTAGTGCATCAGAATGTAGTACTGATCTCCCAGGAAACGCTCAAATCAAACCACAAACAATGGGAATATTTGCTTTTCTTGTACTTAAGTCCGCATTGTGCCTTTTGTATTAAATCCCGACGCTATTTCTGCGTTTCATCGTCAATGTGAAGGTCCAAGTGATGTAGTAAACCTGCTGTAGTGCATCGGAATCTAATACTGATCTCCCAGGAAACGCTCAAAGCAAACTACAAACAAAAAGAATATTTACTCTTCTTGTACTTAAGTCGACATTGTGCCTTTTGTATTAAATCTCGACGCAATTTCTGTGTTCCATCGTTAATGTGAGGGTCCAAGGGATATAGTAAAGCTGCAGTAGTGCATCGGAATCTAATACTCATCTCCCAGGAAACGCTCAAAGAAAACCACAAACACTGAGATGATATACTCTTCTTGTACTTAAGTCGGCATTGTGCCTTTCGTATTAAATCCCGACGCAATGTCTGTGTTCCATCGTCAAAGTGAGGGTCCAAGGGATATAGTAAAGCTGCAGTAGTGCATCGGAATCTAATACTCATCTCCCAGGAAACGCTTAAAGCAAACCACAAACACTGAGATGATATACTCTTCTTGTACTTAAGTCGGCATTGTGTCATTTGTTTTAAATCCCGACGCAATTTCTGTCTTTCATCGTCAATCTGAAGGTCCAAGGGATAGAGTAAAGCTGCAGTAGTGCATCGGAGTATAATACTGATCTCCCAGGATACGATCAAACCAAACAACAAACGATGAGAGGATTTAATCATCTTGTACTTAAGTCGGCATTGTGCCTTATGTATTAATTCCCGACCCAATTTCTGTGTTTCAATGTCAATGTGAAGGTGCAAGGGATAAAGTAAAGCTGCAGTAGTGCATCGCTATCTAATGTTGATCTCCCAGGAAACGCTCAAAGATAATCTCAAACTATGAGAATATTTACTCTTCTTGTACTTAATTCTGCATTGTGCCTTTTATATTAAATCCCGACGCTATTTCTGCGTTTCATCGTCAATGTGAAAGTCCCAGGGTTAGAGCAAAGCCGCAGTAGTGCATCAGAATCTCATTCTGTTGCCCAGCAAACGCTCAAAGCAAACCACTAACGATGAGAAGATTTACTCTTCTTGTACATAAGTCAGCATTGTGTCTTTTGTATTAAATCCCGTCGCAATTTCTGTGTTTTATCGTCAATGTGAAGGTCCATGGGATAGAGTAAAACTGCAGTAGTGCATCGGAATCTAATACTGATCTCCCAGGAAACGCTCAAAGCAAACCACAAACAATGAGAAGATATACTCTTCTTGTACTTAGGTCGGCACTGTGCCTTTTGTATTATATCCCGACGCAATTTTTGTGTTTCATCGCCAATGTGAAGGTCTGAGGGATAGAAAAAAGCTGCAGTAGTGCATCGGAATCTAATACTGATCTCCCAGGAAATGCTCAAAGCAAACTACAAACAAAAAGAATATTTACTCTTCTTGTACTTTAGTCGACATTGTGGCTTTTGTATTAAATCCCGACGCAATTTCTGCGTTTCATCGTCAATGTGAAAGTCCAAGGGCTAGAGTAAAGCTGCAGTAGTGCATCGGAATCTAATACTGATCTCGCAGGAAACGCTCAAAGCAAAGCACAAACAATGAGTTCTCCCCTTCTTGTACTTAAGTCGGCATTGTGTTTTTGTTTTAAATTCCGACGCAATTTCTGTGTCTCATCGTCAATCTGAAGGTCCAAGGGATAGAGTAAAGGTGCAGTAGTGCATTGGAATCTAATACTGATCTCCCAGGAAACGCTCAAAGCAAACCACAAACAATTAGATGATTTACTCTTCTTGTACTTAGGTCGGCATTGTGCCTTTTGTATTATATCCCGACGCAATTTCTATGTTTCATCGTCAACGTGAAGGTCCAAGGGATCGAGAAAACCTGCAGTAGTGCATCGGAATCTAATACTGATCTCCCAGGAAACGCTCAAAGCAATCCACAAACATTGAGAAGATATACTCTTCTTATACTTATGTCGGCATTGTGCCTTTTGTATTAAATTCCGACGCAAACTCTGTGTTTCATCGTCAATGTGAAAGTCCAAGGGATAGAGTAAAGCTGCAGTAGTGCATCGGAATCTAATACTGATCTCCCAGGAAACGCTCATAGCAAACCACAAACAATGAGATGATTTACTCTTCTTGTACTTAAGTCGGCATTGTGTCTATTGTTTTAAATCCTGACTCGATTTCTGTGTTTCATCGTCAATCTGAAGGTCCAAGGGATAGAATAAAGCTGGAGTAGTGCATCGGAGTCTAATACTGACCTCCCAGGAAACGCTAAAACCAAACAACAAAAGATGAGAAGATTTAATCATCTTGTACTTAAGTCGGCGTTGTGGCTTTAGTATAAAATCCCGACGCAAATTTTGTGTTTCATCGTCAATGTGAAGGTCCAAGGGATAGAGTAAAGCTGCAATAGTGCATCGCTATCTAATACTGATCGCCCAGGAAACGCTCAAAGATAATCACAAACAATCAGAAGATTTACTCTTCTTGTACTTAGTTCGGCATTGTGCCTCTTGTATTATATCCCGACGCAATGTCTGTGTTTCATCGTCAACGTGAAGGTCCAAGGGATGCAGTAAACCTGCAGTAGTGCACCGGCATCTCATACTGATCTCCCAGGAAACGCTCAAATAAAACTAAATTGAAAAAGAATATTTTCTCTGCCTGTACTTAAGTCGACTTTGTCCCTTTTGTATTAAATCCCGATGCAATTTCTGTGCTTTATCGTCAATGTGAAGGTCCAAGGGATAGAGTAATGCGGCAGTAGTCCACCGGAATGTAGTACTGATCCCCCAGGAAACGCTCAAAGCAAACCACAAGCAATGAGAAGATTATCTTTTACCTAGGTCGGCATTGTGCCTTTTGTATTACATTCCGACGCAATTTCTGTGTTTTATCGTCAATGTGAAGGTCCAAAGGATAGAGTAAAGCTCCAGTAGTGCATCGGAATCTAGTACTGATCTCCCAGGAAACGCTCAAATCAAACCACAAACAATGAGAATATTTGCTTTTCTTGTACTTAAGACGGCATTATGCCCTTTGTGTTAAATTACGACGCAAATTCTGTGTTTAATCGTCAATTTGAAGGTACTAGGGATACAGTAAAGCTGTAGTAGTGCATCGGAATGTAATGCTGATCTCCCAGGAAACGCTCAAAGCAAACCACAGACATTGGGAAGATATAATCTTCTTGTACTTAAGTTTGCATTGTGCCTTTTGTATTAAATCCCGACGCAAATTCTGTGTTTCATCGTCAATGTGAAAGTCCAAGGGATAGAGTAAAGCTGCGGTAGTGCATCGGAATCTAATACTGATCTCCCAGGAAACGCTCATAGCAAACCACAAACAATAAGAAGATTTACATTTCTTGTACTTAAGTCGGCATTGTGTCTTTAGATTTAAATCCTGACGCTATTTCTGTTATTCATCGTCAATCTGAAGGTCCAAGGGATAGAGTAAAGCTGGAGTAGTGTATCGGAGTCTAATACTGATCTCCCAGGAAACGCTAAAACCATACAACAATAGATGAGAAGATTTAATCATTTTGTACTTAAGTCGGTGTTGTGCCTTTAGTATAAAATCCCACGCAATTTTTGTGTTTCATCGTCTATGTGAAGGTCCAAGGGATAGAGTAAAGCTGCAGTAGTGCATCGCTATCTAATACTGATCTCCCAGGAAACGCTCAAAGATAATCACAAACAATGAGAAGATTTACTCTTGTTGTACTTAAGTCCGCATTGTGCCTTTTGTATAAAATTCCAACGCTATTTCTGCGTTTCATCGCCAATGAGAAAGTCCCAGGGTTAGAGTAAAGCTGCAGTAGTGCATCGGAAACTCATACTGATGTCCCAGGACACGCTCAAAGGAAACCACTAACAATGAGAAGATTTACTCTTATTCTACTTAAGTCGGCATTGTGTCTTTTGTATTAAATCCCGTCACAATTTCTGTGTTTTATCGTCAATGTGAAGGTCCTAGGGATAGAGTAAAGCTGCAGTATTGCATCGGAATGTAATACTGATCTCCCAGGAAACGCTCAAAGCAAACAACGAACAATGAGAAGATTTACTCTTCTTGTACTTAGGTCGGCATTGTGCCTTTTGTATTATATCCCGACGCAATTTCTGTGTTTAATCGTCAATGTGAAGGTCCAAGGGATGGAGTAAACCTGCAGTTGTGCATCGGAATCTAATACTGATCTCCCAGGAAAGGCTCAATGCAAACTACAAACAAAAAGAATAGTTACTCTTCCTGTACTTAAGTCGACATTGTGCCTTTTGTATTAAATCCCGACGCAATTTCTGTGTTTCATCGGCAACGTGAAGGCCCAAGGGATGGAGTAATGCTGCAGTAGTCCATCGGAATCTAGTACTGATCCCCCAGGAAACGCTCAAAGCAAACCACAAACAATGAGAAGATTTTCTCTTCTTGTACGTAGGTTGGCATTGTGCCTCTTGTATTATATCCCGATGCAATTTCTGTGTTTGATCGTCAATGTGAAGTTCCGAGGGATAGAAAAAAGCTGCTGTAGTGCATCGGAATCTAATACTGTTCTCCCAGGAAACGCTCAAAGCAAACTACAAACAAAAAGAATATTTACTCCTCTTGTACTTAAGTCGACATTGTGCCTTTTGTATTAAATCCCGACGCTATTTCTGTGTCCCATCGTCAATGTGAAGGTCCCAGGGATATAGTAAAGCTGCAGTAGTGCATCGGAATCTAATACTCTTCTCCCAGGAAACGCTCAAAACTAACCACAAACATTGAGATGATATTCTCTTCTTGTACTTAAGTCGGCATTGTGCTTTTCGTATTAAAACCCCACGCAATTTCGGTGTTCCATCGTCAATGTGAGAGTCCAAGGGATATAGTAAAGCTGCAGTAGTGCATCGGAATCTAATACTGATCTCCCAGGCAACGCTCATAGCAAACCACAAACATTGAGAGGATATACTCTTCTTGTACTTAAGTCGGCATTGTGTCTTTTGTTTTAAATCCTGACGCTATTTCTGCATTTCATCGTCAATGTGAAGGTTCCAGGGATGGAGTAAAGCTGCAATAGTGCATCGGAATCTCACAGTGATGTCCCAGGAAACGCTCAAAGCAAACCACAAACAATGAGAATATTTGCTTTTCTTGTACTTAAGTCGGCATTGTGCCCTTTGTGTTAAATTACGACGCAAATTCTGTGTTTCATCGTCAATGCGAAGGTCCAACTGATAGAGTACAGCTGCAGTAATGCATCGGAATCTAATGCTGATCTCCCAGGAAACGCTCAAAGCAAACCACAAACATTGAGAAGATATACTCTTCTTCTACTTAAGCCTGCATTGTGCCTTTTGTATTAAATCCCGATGCAAATTCTATGTTTCATCGTCAGTGTGAAAGTCCAAGGGATAGAGTAAAGCTGCAGTAGTGCATCGGAACCTAATACTGATCTCCCAGGAAACGCTCAAATCAAACTACAAACAAAAAGAATATTTACTCTTCCTATACGTAAGTCGACATTGTGCATTTTGTATTAAATACCGACGCAATCTCTGTGTTTCATCGTCAGTGTGAAGGTCCAAGGGATAGAGTAAAGCTGCAGTAGTCCATCGGAATCTAGTACTGATCCCCCTGGAAACGCTCAAAGCAAACCACAAACAATGAGAAGATTTACTCTTCTTGTACTTAGGTCGGCATTTTGCCTTTTGTATTAGATCCCGACGCCATTTCGGTGTTTCATCGTCAATGTGAAAGTCCAAGGGATAGAGTAAAGCTGCGGTAGTGCATCGGAATCTAATACTGATCTCCCAGGAAACGCTCATAGCAAACCACAAACAATAAGAAGATTTACATTTCTTGTACTTAAGTCGGCATTGTGTCTTTAGATTTAAATCCTGACGCTATTTCTGTTATTCATCGTCAATCTGAAGGTCCAAGGGATAGAGTAAAGCTGGAGTAGTGTATCGGAGTCTAATACTGATCTCCCAGGAAACGCTAAAACCATACAACAATAGATGAGAAGATTTAATCATTTTGTACTTAAGTCGGTGTTGTGCCTTTAGTATAAAATCCCGACGCAATTTTTGTGTTTCATCGTCTATGTGAAGGTCCAAGGGATAGAGTAAAGCTGCAGTAGTGCATCGCTATCTAATACTGATCTCCCAGGAAACGCTCAAAGATAATCACAAACAATGAGAAGATTTACTCTTGTTGTACTTAAGTCCGCATTGTGCCTTTTGTATAAAATTCCAACGCTATTTCTGCGTTTCATCGCCAATGAGAAAGTCCCAGGGTTAGAGTCAAGCTGCAGTAGTGCATCGGAAACTCATACTGATGTCCCAGGACACGCTCAAAGGAAACCACTAACAATGAGAAGATTTACTCTTATTGTACTTAAGTCGGCATTGTGTCTTTTGTATTAAATCCCGTCACAATTTCTGTGTTTTATCGTCAATGTGAAGGTCCTAGGGATAGAGTAAAGCTGCAGTATTGCATCGGAATGTAATACTGATCTCCCAGGAATCGCTCAAAGCAAACAACGAACAATGAGAAGATTTACTCTTCTTGTACTTAGGTCGGCATTGTGCCTTTTGTATTATATCCCGACGCAATTTCTGTGTTTGATCGTCAATGTGAAGGTCCAAGGGATGGAGTAAACCTGCAGTTGTGCATCGGAATCTAATACTGATCTCCCAGGAAAGGCTCAATGCAAACTACAAACAAAAAGAATATTTACTCTTCCTGTACTTAAGTCGACATTGTGCCTTTTGTATTAAATCCCGACGCAATTTCTGTGTTTCATCGGCAACGTGAAGGCCCAAGGGATGGAGTAATGCTGCAGTAGTCCATCGGAATCTAGTACTGATCCCCCAGGAAACGCTCAAAGCAAACCACAAACAATGAGAAGATTTTCTCTTCTTGTACGTAGGTCGGCATTGTGCCTCTTGTATTATATCCCGATGCAATTTCTGTGTTTGATCGTCAATGTGAAGTTCCGAGGGATAGAAAAAAGCTGCTGTAGTGCATCGGAATCTAATACTGTTCTCCCAGGAAACGCTCAAAGCAAACTACAAACAAAAAGAATATTTACTCCTCTTGTACTTAAGTCGACATTGTGCCTTTTGTATTAAATCCCGACGCTATTTCTGTGTCCCATCGTCAATGTGAAGGTCCCAGGGATATAGTAAAGCTGCAGTAGTGCATCGGAATCTAATACTCTTCTCCCAGGAAACGCTCAAAACTAACCACAAACATTGAGATGATATTCTCTTCTTGTACTTAAGTCGGCATTGTGCTTTTCGTATTAAAACCCCACGCAATTTCGGTGTTCCATCGTCAATGTGAGAGTCCAAGGGATATAGTAAAGCTGCAGTAGTGCATCGGAATCTAATACTGATCTCCCAGGCAACGCTCATAGCAAACCACAAACATTGAGAGGATATACTCTTCTTGTACTTAAGTCGGCATTGTGTCTTTTGTTTTAAATCCTGACGCTATTTCTGCATTTCATCGTCAATGTGAAGGTTCCAGGGATGGAGTAAAGCTGCAATAGTGCATCGGAATCTCACAGTGATGTCCCAGGAAACGCTCAAAGCAAACCACAAACAATGAGAATATTTGCTTTTCTTGTACTTAAGTCGGCATTGTGCCCTTTGTGTTAAATTACGACGCAAATTCTGTGTTTCATCGTCAATGCGAAGGTCCAACTGATAGAGTACAGCTGCAGTAATGCATCGGAATCTAATGCTGATCTTCCAGGAAACGCTCAAAGCAAACCACAAACATTGAGAAGATATACTCTTCTTCTACTTAAGCCTGCATTGTGCCTTTTGTATTAAATCCCGATGCAAATTCTATGTTTCATCGTCAGTGTGAAAGTCCAAGGGATAGAGTAAAGCTGCAGTAGTGCATCGGAACCTAATACTGATCTCCCAGGAAACGCTCAAATCAAACTACAAACAAAAAGAATATTTACTCTTCCTATACGTAAGTCGACATTGTGCATTTTGTATTAAATACCGACGCAATCTCTGTGTTTCATCGTCAGTGTGAAGGTCCAAGGGATAGAGTAAAGCTGCAGTAGTCCATCGGAATCTAGTACTGATCCCCCTGGAAACGCTCAAAGCAAACCACAAACAATGAGAAGATTTACTCTTCTTGTACTTAGGTCGGCATTTTGCCTTTTGTATTAGATCCCGACGCCATTTCGGTGTTTCATCGTCAATGTGAAGGTCCGAGGGATAGAAAAATGCTGCAGTAGTACATCGGAATCTAATACTGATCTCCTAGGAAACGCTCAAAGCAAACTACAAACAAAACTAATATTTACTCTTCTTGTACTTAAGTCGACATTGTGGCCTTTGTATTAAATCCCGACGCAATTTTTGTGTTCCATCGTCAATGTGAAGGTCCAAGGGATTTAGTAAAGCTGCAGTAGTGCATCGGAATCTAATACCGATCGTCCATGAAACGCTCAAAGCAAACCACAAACATTGGGAAGATATACTCTTCTTTTACTTATGTTGTCATTGTGCCTTTTGTATGAAATCCCGACGCAAACGCTGTGTTTCATCGTCAATGTGAAAGTCCAAGGGATAGAGTAAAGCTGCAGTAGTGCGTCAGAATCTAATACTGATCTCCCAGGAAACACTCAAAGCAAACTGCAAACAAAAAGAATATTTACTCTACTTGTACTAATGTCGGCATTTTGCATTTGAATAAAATCTCGACGCAATTTCTGTGTTTCATCGTCAATTAGAAGGTCCAAGGGATAGAGTAGAGATGCAGTAGTGCATCGGAATCTAGTACTTATCTCCCAGGAAACGCTCAAAGACACCCACAAACAATGAAAAGATTTACTCTTCTTGTGCTTAAGTCGGCATTGTGCCTTTTGAATTAAATCCCGACGCAATTTTTTAGTTTCATCGTCAATGTGAAGGTTCAAGGGATAGAGTAAAGTTGCAGTAGTGCATCGGGATCTGATGCTGATCTCCCAGGGAAAGCTCAAAGCAAACCACAAACAATGAGAAGATTGACTCTTTTTGTATTTATGTCGGCATTTTGCCTTTTGTATTAGATCCCGACGCCATTTCGTTGTTTCATCGTCAATGTGAAGGTCCAAAGGATAGAGTAAGACTCCAGTAGTGCATCGGAATCTAGTACTGATCTCCCAGGCAACACTCAAATCAAACCACAAACAATGAGGATATTTGCTTTTCTTGTACTTAAGTCGACATTGTGCCCTTTGTGTTAAATTACGACGCAAATTCTGTGTTTAATCGTCAATGTGAAGGTTCAAGGGAAACAGTATAGCTGTAGTAGTGCATCGGAATCTAATGCTGATCTCCCAGGAAACGCTCAAAGCGAACCACAAACATTGAGAAGATATACTCTTCTTGTACTTAAGTCTGCTTTGTGCCTTTTGTATTAAATCCCGATGTAAATTCTGTGTTTCATCGTCAATGTGAATGTCCAAGGGATAGAGTAAAGCTGCAGTAGTGCTTCGGAATCTAATACTGATCTCCCAGGAAACACTCATAGCAAACCACAAACAATGAGAAGATTTACTCTTCTTGTACTTAAGTCGGCATTGTGTCTTTTGTTTTAAATCCTGACGCAATTTCTGTGTTTCATCGTCAATGTGAATGTCCAAGGGATAGAGTAAAGCTGGAGTAGTGCATCGGAGTCTAATTCTGATCTCCCAGGAAACGCTAAAACTAAACAACAAAAGATGAGAAGATTTAATCATCTTGTACTTAAGTCGGCGTTGTGCCTTTTGTATAAAATCCCGACGCAATTTTTGTGTTTCATCGTCAATGTGAAGGTCCAAGGGATAGAGTAAAGCTGCAGTAGTGCATCGCTATCTAATATTGATCTCTTAGGAAACGCTCTAAGATAAACACAAACAATGAGAAGATTTACTCTTCTAGTACTTAAGTCCGCATTGTGCCTTTTGTATTAAATCCCGACGCTATTTCTGCGTTTCATCGTCAATGAGAAAGTCCCAGGGTTAGAGTAAAGCTGCAGTAGTGCATCGGAATCTCATACTGATGTCCCAGGAAACGCTCAAAGCAAACCACTAACAATGAGATGATTTACTCTTATTGTACTTAAGTCGGCATTGTGTCTTTTGTATTAAATCCCGTCGCAATTTCTGTGTTTTATCGTCAATGTGATGGTCCTAGGGATTGAGTAAAGCTGCAGTAGTACATCGGAATGTAATACTGATCTCCCAGGAAACGCTCAAAGCAAACCACAAACAACGAGAAGATTTACTCTTCTTGTACTTAGGTCGGCATTGTGCCTTTTGTATTATATCCCGACGCAATTTCTGTGTTTCATCGTCAATGTGAAGGTCCAATGGATGGAGTAAACCTGCACTAGTGCATCGGAATCTAATACTGTTCTCCCAGGAAACGCTCATAGCAAACTACAAACAAATAGAATATTTACTCTTCCTGTACTTAAATCGACATTGTGCCTTTTGTATTAAATCCCGACGCAATTTCTGTGTTTCACCGGCAACGTGAGGGTCCAAGGGATAGAGTAATGCTGCAGTAGTCCATCGGAATCTAGTACTGAGCCCTCAGGAAACGCTCAAAGCAAACCTCAAACAATGAGATGATTTACTTTTCTTGTACGTAGGTCGGCGTTGTGCCTTTTGTATTATATCCCGACGCAATTTCTGTGTTTCATCGTCAATGTGAACGTCCGAGGGATAGAAAAAAGCTGCCGTAGTGCATCGGAATCTAATACTGATCTCCCAGGAAACGCTCAAAGCAAAGTACAAACAAAAAGTATATTTACTCTTCTTGTACTTAAGTCGACATTGTGCCTTTTGTATTAAATCCCGACGCTATTTCTGTGTTCCATCGTCAATGTGAAGGTCCTAGGGATATAGTAATGCTGCAGTAGTGCATCGGAATCTAATACTCAACTCCCAGGAAACGCTCAAAGCTAACCGCAAACATTGAGATGATATACTCTTCTTGTACTTAAGTCGGCATTGTGCCTTTTGTATTAAATCCCGACGCAAACTCTGTGTTTCATCGTCAATGTGAAAGTCTAAGGGATAGAGTAAAACTGCAGTAGTGCATCGGAATCGAATACTGATCTCCCATGAAACGCTCAAAACAAAGAACAAACAATCACAGGATTTACTCTTCTTGTACTTAAGTCGGCATTGTGTCTTTTGTTTTAAATCCCGACGCAATTTCCGTGTTTCATCGTCAATCTGAAGGTCCAAGGGATAGAGTAAAGCTGCAGTGGTGCATCGGAATCTAATACTGATCTCCCAGGAAACGCTCAAAGCAACCAAAAACAATGAGAAGATTTACTCTTCTTGTACTTAGGTCGGCAGTGTGCCTTTTGTATTAAATCGCGACACAATTTCTGTGTTTCATCGCCAATATGAATGTGCAAGGGATAGAGTAAAGCTGCATTAGGCCATCGGAATCTAGTACTGATCCTCCAGGAAACGCTGAAAGCAAACTACAAACAAAAAGAAAATGTACCCTTCTTGTACTTAAGTCGGCATTGTGCCTTTTGTATTACATCCCGACGCTATTTCTGCGTTTCATCGTCAATGTGAAGGTCCCAGGGATACAGTAAAACTGCAATAGTGCATCGGAATCTCACAGTGTTGTCCCAGGAAACGCATAAAGTAACCCACAAACAATGAGAAGATTTACTCTTCTTGTACTTAAGTCGGCATAGTGTCTTTTGTATTAAGTCGCGTCGCAATTTCTGTGTTTCAACGTCAATGTCAAGGTCCAAGGGATGGAGCAAAACTGCACTAGTTCATCGGAATCTAATACTGATCTCCCAGGAAACGCTCAAACCAACCTCAAACATTGAGAAGATTTAACCTAATTGTACTTAAGTCGGCATTGTGCCTTTTGTATTAAATCCCGACGCAATTTCTGTATTCCATCATCAATGTGAAGGTCCCAGGGATATAGTAAAGCTGCAGTAGTGCATCGGAATCTTAAACTGATCTCGCAGGAGAAGCTCAAACAAACAACAAACAATGAGAAGATTTACTCTTCTTGAACTTAAGTCGGCATTGTGCATTTTGTATTAAATCCTGAAGCAATTTCTGTGATGCATCGTCAATGTGAAGGTCCAAGGGAAAGAGTAAAGGTGCATAAGTGCATCGGAATGTAATAGTGTTCTCCCAGGAAGCGCTCAAAGCAAACTACAAACAAAAAGAATATATACTCTTCTTGTACTTAAGTTTACATTGTGCTTTCTGTATTAAATCCTGACGCAATTTCTGTGTTTCATCGTCAATGTGAAGGTCCAAGGGGTAGAGTAAAGCTGCAGTAGTGCATCGGAATCTGGTACTCATCTCCCTGAAAAAGCTCATTTCAAACCACAAACAATAAGATGACTTACTTTTCTTGAACTTAAGACGGCTTGTGCCCTTTGTATTAAATTCCGACGTAATTTCTGTGTTTCATCGTCAATGTGAAGGTCGAAGGGATAGAGTAAAGCAAGCTTAGCGCATCGGAATCTAATGCTGATCTCAAAGGAAACGCTCAAAGCAAACCACAAACAATGACAAGATTGACTCTTTTTGTACCAAAGTCGCCTTTGTGCTATTTGTATTAAATCCCGACGCTATTTCTGTGTTTCATCGTCAATGTGAAGGACCAAGGGATAGAGTACTGCTGCAGTAGTGCATCGGAATCTAATACTGATCTCCCAGGAAACGCTCAAAGCAAACCACAAACAATGAGAAGATATACTCTTCTTGTACTTGTGTCGCCATTGTGCCTGTTGTATTCAATTCCGACGCAATTTCTATGTTTCTTCGACAATGTGATGGTCCAAGGGATAGAGTAAAGCTGTTGTAGTGCATCGGAATGTAATATTGATCTCCCAGGAAACGATTAATGCAAACCACAAACAATGAGGAGATTTACTCTTCTTGTACTGAAGTCGGCATTGTCCCTTTTGTATTATATCCAGACGCAATATCTGTGTTTCATCGTCAATGTAAAGGGCCAAGAGATATTTTAAAGCTCCAGTAGTGCGTCGGAATATGATACTGATTTACCAGGAAACGCTCAAAGAAAACCACAAACAATGAGAAAATTTACTCTTCTTGTACTTAAGTCGGCATCGTGCCATTTGTATTAAATACCGACGCAACATCTGTGTTTCATCGTCAATTTGTATGTCCAAGGGATAGAGTAAAGCTGCAGTAGTGCATTGGAATCTAATACCGAACTCCCAGGAAACGCTCAAAGCAAACCACATACAATGAGAGGATTTACTCTTCTTGTACTTGAATCGGCATTGTGCCTCTTGTATTAAGTCTCGACGCAATTTCTGTGTTTCATCGTCAATGTGAAGACCCAAGGGATAGAGTAAAACTGCAGTAGTGCATCGGAACCTAATACCAATCTCCCAGGACACGCTCGAAGCAAATCACAAACAATGAGAAGATTTATTCTTCTTGTACTTAAGTCGGCATCGTGCCATTTGTATTAAATACCGACGCAATTTCTGTGTTTCATAGTCAATGTGAAGGTCCAAGGAATAGTGTATAGCTGCAGTAGCGCATCGGAATGAAATACTGATCTCCCAGGAAACGCTCAAACCAACCACAAACATTGACAAGATTTAACCTAATTGTACTTAAGTCAGCATTGTGCCATTTGTAATTAATCCCGACGCTATTTCTGTGTTCCATCGTCAATGTGAAGGTCCAAGGGATACAGTAAAACTGCAGTGGTGCATCGTAATCTAATACTGATCTCCCAGGAAAAGCTCAAACAAACCAAAAACGGTGAGAAGCTTTACTCCTCTTGATCTTAGGTCGGCAATGTGCTTTTGTATTAAATCCCGACGCCATATCTGTGTTTCATCGTCATTGTGAAGGTCCAAGTGATAGAGTAAAGCTGCAGTAGTACATCGGAAAGTTAGACTGTTCTCCCAGGAATCGCTCAAAGCAAGCCACAAAAATTGTGAAGATTTACTCTTCTTGTACTCATGTTGGCATTGTGCCTTTTGTATTAAATCCCGACGCAATTTCTGTGTTTCATCGACAATGTGAAAGTCAAATGGATATAGTAAAGGTGCAGCTGTGCATCGGAATCTAATACTGATCTCCCAGGAAAAGCTCAAACCAACCACAAACATTGAGAAGATTTAACCTAATTGTACTTAAGTCAGCATTGTGCCACTTGTAATTAATCCCGACGCTATTTCTGTGTTCCATCGTCAATGTGAAGGTCCAAGGGATACAGTAAAGCTGCAGTGGTGCATCGGAATCTAATACTGATCTCCCAGGAAAAGCTCAAACAAACCACAAACGGTGAGAAAATTTACTCCTCTTGATCTTAGGTCGGCAATGTGCTTTTGTATTAAATCCCGACGCCATATCTGTGTTTCATCGTCATTGTTAAGGTCCAAGTGATAGAGTAAAGCTGCAGCAGTACATCGGAAAGTTAGACTGTTCTCCCAGGAAACGCTCAAAGCAAACCACTAACAATTAGAAGAGTTACTCTTCTTGTACATAAGTCTGCATTGTTCTTTTGCATTAAATCCCGACGCAATTTCTGTGTTTCATTGTCAATGTGAAGGTCCAAGGGATACAGTAAAGCTGCAGATGTGCATCGGAATCTAATACCGATCTCCCAGAAAACGCCCAAAGTAAACGACGAACAATGAGAAGATTTACATTTCTTGTCCTTAAGTCGGCATTGTGCCTTTTATATAAAATCCCGACACAATTTCTGTGTTTCATCGACAATGTGAAAGTCAAATGGATATAGTAAAGGTGCAGCTGTGCATCGGAATCTAACACTGATCTCCCAGGAAACGCTCTAAGAAAACCACAAACAATGAGAAGATATAACCTGCTTGTACTTAAATCGACATTGTGCCTCTTGTATTAAATCCCGACACAATTTCTGTGTTTCATGTCAATGTGAAAGTCCAATGGATGGAGTAAAGCTGCAGTAGTGCATCGGAATCTAATACTGACCTCACAGGAAACGCTCAAAGGTAACCAAAAACAATACGATGATTCACTCTTCTTGTACCTAAGTCGGCATTGTGCCCTTTGTAGTAAATCCCGTCGCAATATCCGTGTTTCATCGTCAATGTGAAGGTCCAAGGGATAGAGAAAATCTGCAGTAGTGCTTTGGAATCTAATACTGATCTCACAGGATATGCTCAAAGCAACCAAAAACAATAAGAAGATTTACTCTTCTTGTACTTAAGTCGGCAATGTGCCTTTTGTATCCATTCCCGACGCAATATCTGTCTTTCATCGTCAATGTGAAGGTCCATGGGGCAGAGTAAAGCTGCAGTAGTACACTGGAATCTAATAATGATCTAACAGGAAACGCTCAAAGCAAACGACAAACAATGAGATGATTTACTCTTCTTGTACTTAAGTCGGCATTGTGATGTTTGTATTAAATCCCGACGCAATTTCTGTGTTTCATCGTCATCGTGAAGGTCCAAGGGATAGAGTAAAGCTGCAGTAGTGTATCGGAATCTAATACTGAACTCCCAGGAAACGCTCAAACATACCACTAACAATGAGAAGATTTACTCTTATTGTACTTAAGTCGGCAATGTGCCTTCTGCTTTAAACCCGGCCGCAATTTCTGTGTTTCATCGTCAATGTGAAGGACCAAGGGATAGAGTAAAGCTGCAGTAGTGCATCGATATCTAATACTGATCTCCCAGGAACCGCTCAAAGCTAACTACAAACAATGGGAAGACTTACTCTTCTTGTACTCATGTCGGTATTATGCATTTTGAATTAAATCCCGACGTAATAACTGTGTTTCATCGACAAAGTGAAAGTCAAATGGATAGAGTAAAGCTGCCGTAGTGCATCGGAATCTCACACTGATCTCCCAGGAAACGCTCAAAGCAAACCACAAACAATGAGAAGACTTACTCTTCTTGTACATAAGACGGCATTGTGCGTTTTCTATTAAATCCCGACGCAATTTCTGTGTTTCATCGTCAATTTGAAGGTTCAAGGCATAGATTAAAGCTGCAGTAGTGCATCGTAAACTACTTCTGATCTCCCAGGAAAATCTCAAAGCAAACCAGAAACAATGAGTATATTTACTTTTCTTATACTGTAGTCGGCGTTGTGCCTTCTGTATTAAGTCCCGACGCAATTTCTGTGTTTCACCGTCAATGTGAAAGCCCAAGGGATAGAGTAAAGCTGCAGTAGTGCATCGGAATCTAATACTGATCTCCCAGGAAGCGCTCGAAGCAAACCACAAACAATGAGAAGACTTACTCTTCTTGTACATAAGACGGCATTGTGCGTTTTCTATTAAATCCCGACGCAATTTCTGTGTTTCACCGACAATGTGAAGTTGGAAGGGATAGAGTAAAGCTGCGGCAGTGCATCGGAATGTAATACTAATCTCCCAGGAAACGCTCAAACAAACCACGAACAATGAGAAGATTTACTCTTCTTGTACATAATTCGGCATTGTGCCTTTTGTATTAAAACCCGACGCTATTTCTGTCCTTCATCGGCAATGTGAAGGTCCAAGGAATAGAGTAAAGCTGCAGTATTGCATCGGAAACTAATACTGATCTCCCTGGAAACGGTCTAACCAAAACACAAACAATAATGTTTACTCTTCTTGTACTTAAGTCGGCATCGTGCCTTTTGTATTTAATCCCGACGCAATTTCTGTGTTTCAACGTCAATGTGAATGTCCAAGGTATAGAGTAAAGCTGCAGCAGTGCATCGGAATGTAATACCGATCTCCCAGAAAACGCTCAAAACAAACCACAAGCAATGAGAAGATTTACCCTTCTTGTACGTAAGTCGGCATTGTGCCTTTTGTAATATATCCAGACGCAATATCTCTGTTTCATCGTCAATGTGAAGGGCCAGGAGATAGATTAAAGCTGCAGTAGTGCATCGAAATATGATACTGATTTCCCAGGAAACACTCAAAGCAAACCACAAACAATGAGAAGATTTACCCTTCTTGTATTTATGTCAACATTGTGTCTTTAGTATTAAATCCCGACGCAATTTCTGTGTTTCATCGTCAATGAGAAGGTCCAAGGGATAGATTAAAGCTGCAGTAGTGGATACGAATGTGGTACTGATCTCTCAGGGAGCGATCAAAGCAAACCACAAACTATGAGAAATTTACTCTTCTTGTACTTAAGTCGGCATTGTGCCTTTTGTATTAAATCACGACGCAGTTTCTGTGTTTCATCGTCAATGTGAATGTCCAAGGGATAGAGTAAAGCTGCAGTAGTGCATCGGAATCTAATACTGTTCTCCCAGGAAACGCTCAAAGCTAACCACAAACAATGAGATGATTTACTCTTCTAGTAGTTGAGTCGGCATTGTGCCTTTAGTATTAAATCCTGACGCAACATCTGTGTTTCATCGTCAATGTGAAGGTCCAAGGGATAGAGTAAAGCTGCAGTAGTGCATCGGAAATTAATACTGATCTCCCAGGAAACGCTCCAACCAAACCACAAACAATAAGTTTTACTCTTCTTGTACTTAAGTCGGCATTGTGCCTTTTCTATTAAATCCCGACGCAATTTCTGTGTTTCAACGTCAATGTGAAGGTCCAAGGTATGGAGTAAAGCTGCAGAATTGCATCGGAATTTAATACTGATCCTCCAGGAAACGCTAAAAGCAAACCAGAAACAATGAGTAGATTTACTCCTCTTGTACTTAAGTCGGTAGCGTGTCTTTTGTATTAAATCCCGAAACAATTACTGTGTTTCAAAATCAATGTTATGGTCCAAGGGATAGACTAAAGCTGCAGCAGTGCATCGGAATGTAGTACCGATCTCCCAGGATACGCTCAAAGCAAACCGCAAGCAATTAGAAGATTTACTCTTCTTGTACTTAAGTCGGCATTGTGCCTTTTGTAATGTATCCAGACGCAATATCTCTGTTTCATCGTCAATGTGAAGGGCCAAGAGATAGATTAAAGCTGCAGTGGTGATTCGGAATATGATACTGATTTCCCAGGAAACGCTCAAAGCAATCCACAAACAATGAGAAAATTTACTCTTCTTGTACATTAGTCGACATTGTGCCTTTTGTATTACATCCCGACGCAGTTTGTGTGTTTCAACGTCAATGTGATGGTCCAAGGGATAGAGTAGAGCTGCAGTAGTGCATCGGAATCTAATACTGATCTCCCAGGCAACGTTCAAAGCAAACCACAAACAAAGAGAAGATTCACTCTTCTTGAACTTAAGTCGGCATTGTGCCTTTTGTATTAAATCCCGTGTTTCATCGTCAATGTGAAGATCCAAGGGATAGAGTAAAGCTAAAGTAGTGCATCGGAATCTAATACTTTTCTCAAAGGAAACGCTCAAAGCAAAATACAAACAACGAGAAGATTTACTGTCCTTGTACTTAAGTCGTCATTGTGCATTTTGTATTAAATCCCGACGCAATTTCTGTGTTTCATCGTCAGTGTGAAGGTCCATGGGATAGAGTAAAGCGGCAGAAGTGCTTCGGAATCTAATACTGATCTCCCAGGAAACGCTCAAAGAATACCACAAAGAAAGAGAAGATTCACTCTTCTTCAACTTAAGTCGTCATTGTGCCTTTTGTATTAAATCCTGAAGCAATATCTGTGTATCATCGTCAATGTGAAGGTCCAAGGGATAGAGTAAAGCTGCAGTAGTGCATCGGAATCTAATACTGTTCTCCCAGGAAACGCTCAAAGCTAACCACAAACAATGAGATGATTTAATCTTCTAGTAGTTGAGTCGGCATTGTGCCTTTAGTATTAAATCCTGACGCAATTTCTGTGTTTCATCGTCAATGTGAAGGTCCAAGGGATAGAGTAAAGCTGCAGTAGTGCGTCGGAAATTAATACTGATCTCCCAGGAAACGCTCCAACCAAACCACAAACAATAAGATTTACTCTTCTTGTACTTAAGTCGGCATTGTGCCTTTTGTATTAAATCCCGACGCAATTTCTGTGTTTCAACGTCAATGTGAAGGACAAGGTATGGAGTAAAGCTGCAGAATTGCATCGGAATTTAATACTGATCCTCCAGGAAACGCTAAAAGCAAACCAGAAACAATGAGTAGATTTACTCCTCTTGTACTTAAGTCGGCATCGTGTCTTTTGTATTAAATCCCGACACAATTACTGTGTTTCACAATCAATGTTATGGTCCAAGGGATAGACTAAAGCTGCAGCAGTGCATCGGAATGTAATACCGATCTCCCAGGATACGCTCAAAACAAACCGCAAGCAATTAGAAGATTTACTCTTCTTGTACTTAAGTCAGCATTGTGCCTTTTGTAATGTATCCAGACGCAATATCTCTGGTTCATCGTCAATGTGAAGGGCCAAGAGATAGATTAAAGCTGCAGTGGTGATTCGGAATATGATACTGATTTCCCAGGAAATGCTCAAAGCAATCCACAAACAATGAGAAAATTTGCTCTTCTTGTACATTAGTCGACATTGTGCCTTTTGTATTACATCCCGACGCAGTTTGTGTGTTTCATCGTCAATGTGATGGTCCAAGGGATAGAGTAGAGCCGCAGTAGTGCATCGGAATCTAATACTGATCTCCCAGGCAACGTTCAAAGCAAACCACAAACAAAGAGAAGATTCACTCTTCTTGAACTTAAGTCGGCATTGTGCCTTTTGTATTAAATCCCGAAGCAATATCTGTGTTTCATCGTCAATGTGAAGATCCAAGGGATAGAGTAAAGCTAAAGTAGTGCATCGGAATCTAATACTGTTCTCAAAGGAAACGCTCAAAGCAAACCACAAACAACGAGAAGATTTACTGTCCTTGTACTTAAGTCGTCATTGTGCATTTTGTATTAAATCCCGACGCAATATCTGTGTTTCATCGTCAGTGTGAAGGTCCATGGGATAGAGTAAAGCGGCAGAAGTGCATCGGAATCTAATACTGATCTCCCAGGAAACGCTCAAAGCATACCACAAACAAAGAGAAGATTCACTCTTCTTGAACTTAAGTCGTCATTGTGCCTTTTGTATTAAATCCTGAAGCAATATCTGTGTATCATCGTCAATGTGAAGGTCCAAGGGATAGAGTAAAGCTAAAGTAGTGCATCGGAATCTAATACTGATCTCCCAGGAAACGCTCAAAGCAAACCACAAACTTTGATAAGATTTACTCCTCTTGTACTTAAGTCGGCATTGTGCCTTTTGTATTAAATCCCGGCGAAATTTCCGTGTTTCATGGTCAATGTGAGGGTCCAAGGCATAGATTAAAGCTGCACTAGTGCATCGTAAACTACTTCTGATCTTTCAGGAAGCGCAAAAAGCAAACCACAAACAATGAGATGATATACTCTTCTTGTACTTAAGTAGGCATTGTGCCTTTTGTATTAAATCCCGACGCAGCTTGTGTGTTGCATCGTCAATGTGAAGGTCCAAGGGATAGAGTATAGCTGCAGTAGTGCACCGGAATCTTATACTGATCTCCCAGGAAACGCTCAAAGCAAACCACAAACAATTAGAAGATTTACTCTTCTTGTACTTAAGTCGGCATTGGTCCCTTTGTATTAGGTCCCGACGGAATTTCTGTGTTTCACCGTCAATGTGACGGTCCAAGGGATAGAGTAAAGCTGCAGTAGTGCATTGGAATGTAATACTGATATCCCAGGAAACGCTCAAACCAAACCTCTAACAATGAGAAGATTTACTCTTCTTGTACTCAAGTTCGCATTGTGTCTTTTGTATTAAATCCCGACGCAATTTCTGTGTTTCATCGACAATGTGTAAGTCCAAGGGATAGAGTAAAGTTGCAGTAGTGTATCGGAATTTAACACTGATCTCCCAAGGAACGCTCGAAGCAAACCACAAACTATGAGAAGATTTACTCCTCTTGTACATAAGTCGGCATTGTGCCTTTTGTATTAAATCCCGACGCTATTACTGTTTTTCATCGTCAATGTAAAGGTCCAAGGGATAGAGTAAAGCTGCAGGAGTGCATCGGAAACCAATACAGATCTCCCAGGAAACGCTCAAACCAAACCACAAACAATAAAATTTACTCTTCTTGTACTTACGTCGGCATTGTGCCTTTTGTATTAAATCCCGATGCAATTTCTGTGTTTCAACGTCATTGTGGTGGTCCAAGGTATGGAGTAAAGCTGCAGTATTGCATCGGAATTTAATACTGATCTCCCAGGAAACGCTCAAAGCAAACCACAAGCAATGAGAAGATTTACTCTTCTTGTACTGAAGTCGGCATTGTGCCTTTTGTATTATATCCAGACGCAATATCTGTGTTTCATCGTCAATGTAAAGGGCCAAGAGATAGATTAAAGCTCCAGTAGTGCGTCGGAATATGATACTGATTTACCAGGAAACGCTCAAAGCAAACCACAAACAATGAGAAAATTTACTCTTCTTGTACTTATGTCGACATTGACCCTTTAGTATTAAATCCCGTCGCAATTTCTGTGTTTCATCGTCAATGAGAAGGTCCAAGGGAAAGATTAAAGCTGCAGTAGTGCATCGGAATCTAATACTGATCTCACAGGAAACGATCAAAGCTAACCACAAACTATGAGAAGATTCACTATTCTTGTACTTAAGATGGTATTGTGCCTTTTGTATTTGTACCAACGCAATTTTTCTATTTCATCGTCAATGTGAAATCCCAAGCGATAGAGTAAAGCTCCAGTAGTGCATCGGAGTCTATTACTGATCTCCCAGGAAACGCTCAAAGCAAACCACAAACAGTGAGAAGAATTACTCTTCTTGTACATATGTTGGCATTGTGCCTTTTTTATCAAATCGCGACGCAACTTCTGTGTTTCATCGTCAATGTGAGGGTCCTAGGGATGGAATAAGGCTGCAGTAGTGCATTGGAAGCTAATACTGATCCCCCAGGAGATGCTCAAAGCAAACCACAAAAATTGAGAAGATTTACTTCTCTTGTACTTAAGTTGGCATTTGCCTTCTTCTTTAAACCGCTACGCAATTTCTGTCTTTCGTCGTCAATGTGAAGGTCCAAGGGATAGAGTAAAGCTGGAGTAGTGCATCGGAATCTAATACCGATCTCCAAGGACACGCTCAAAGCAAACCACAAACAATGAGAAAATTTACTCTTCTTGCACTTAAGTCGGCATCGTGCCATTTGTATTAAATACCGACGCAACATCTGTGTTTCATCGTCAATTTGTATGTCCAAGGGATAGAGTAAAGCTGCAGTAGTGCATTGGAATCTAATACCGAACTCCCAGGAAACGCTCTAACAAATCACAAACAGTGAGAAGAATTACTCTTCCTGTACTTAAGTCGTCATTGTGTCTTTTGTATTAAATCCCGAAGCAATTTCTGAATTTCATCGTCAATGTGAAGGTCCAAGGGATAGAGGAAGGCTGGAGTAGTGCATCACAATCTGATACTGATCTCCTAGGAAACGCTCAAGGCAAACCACAAACAGTGAGAAGAATTACTCTTCTTGTACTTATGTTGGCATTTTGCCTTTTGTATTAAATCCCGACACAACTTCTGTGTTTCGTCAATGTGAAGGTCCAAGGGATAGAGTAAAGCCGCAGTAGTGCATCGGAAACTAATACTGATCTCCCAGGAAACGCTCAAAGCAAACCACATACAATGAGAGGATTTACTCTTTTTGTACTTGAATCGGCATTGTGCCTCTTGTATTAAGTCTCGACGCAATTTCTGTGTTTCATCGTCAATGTGAAGACCCAAGGGATAGAGTAAAACTGCAGTAGTGCATCGGAACCTAATACCAATCTCCCAGGACACGCTCGAAGCAAATCACAAACAATGAGAAGATTTATTCTTCTTGTACTTAAGTCGGCATCGTGCCATTTGTATTAAATACCGACCCAATTTCTGTGTTTCATCGACAATTTGAAGGTCCAAGGGATAGAATAAAGCTGCTGTAGTGCATCGGAATCTAATACTGAACTCCCAACAAACGCTCAAACAAACCACAAACAATGAGAACATATACTCTTCCTGCACCTAAGTCGGCAATGTGCCTTTTGTATTAAACCCCGACGTAACTTCTGTGTTTCATCGTCAATGTGAAGGTCCAAGGGATGGAGTAAAGCCGCAGTAGTGCATCGGAATCTAATAGTGATTTCCCAGGAAACGCTCAAAGAAAACCACAATCAATTAGAAGTGTTACTCTTCTTGTACATAAGTAGGCATAGTGCTTTTGCATTAAATCCCGACGCAATTCCTGTGTTTCATGGTCAATGTGAAGGTCGAAGGGATGGAGTAAGGCTGCAGTAGTGCATCGCAATCTAATACTGATCTCCCAGGAAACGCTCAAGGCAAACCACAAACAGTGAGAAGAATAACTCTTGTTGTACATATGTTGGCATTGTGCCTTTTGTATTAAATCCCGACACAACGTCTGTGTTTCATCCTCAATGTGAAGGTCCAAGAAATGCAGTAAGGCTGCAGTAGTGCATCGGGATCTAATACTGATAGCACAGGAGACGCTCAAAGGATACCACAAACAATGAGGAGACATACTTCTCTTGTATGTAAGTCGGCATTGTGCCTTTTGTATTAAATCCCGACGCAATTTCTGTGTTTCATCGTCATTGTGAATGTCCAAGGGTAAAGTTGCAGTAGTGCATTGGAATCTTATACTGTTCTCCCAGAAACGCTCAGAACAAACCACAAACAATGAGATGATTTACTCTTCTTGTACTTAAGTCGGTATTGTCCTTATTGTATTAAATACCGACGCAATTTCTCTGTTTCATCGTCAATGTGAAGGCCCAAGAGATAGAGTAAAGCTGCAGTAGAGCATAGGATTCAAATACTGATCTCCCAGGAAGCGCTCGAAGTAAACTACAAACAATGAGAAGATTTACTCTTCTCGTACTTAAGTCGCCACTGTGCGTTTTGTATTAAATCCCGACGCTATTTCTGTGTTTCGTCGTCAATGTGAAGGTCCATGGGAAAGATTAAAGCTGCAGTAGTACATCGGAATCTAATACTGATCTCCCAGGAACGCTCAAAGCAAATCATAAACAGTGAGACGATTTACTCTTCTTGTACTTATGTCGGCATTGTGCCCTTTGTAGTAAATCCCGACGCAATATCTCTATTTCATCGTCAATGTGAAGGTCCAAGGGATAGAGTAAAGCTGCAGTAGTGCATCAGAATCTAAAACTGATCTCACAGGAAACGCTCAAAGTAACCAAAAACAATAAGAAGATTTACTCTTCTTGTACTTAAGTCGCCATTGTGCCTTTTGTATTAAACCCCTACGCAATTTCTGTGTTTCATTGTCAATGTGGAGGTCCAAGGGATAGAGTAAAGCAGGAGTACTGCATCGAAATGTAATGCTGATCTCCCAGGAAACGCTCAAAGCAAACCACAAACAATGAGAAACTTTACTCTTTTTCTGCTCAAGTCGGCATTGTGGGCTTCGTATTAAATACCGACGCAATTTCTGTCATTCATCGTCAGTGTGGAAGCCCAAGGGATAGAGTAAAGCTGCAGAAGTGCATCGGAATCGAATACTGATCTCCCAGGAGACGTTGAAAGCAAACCAGAAACAATGAGATGAAATTCTCTTCTTGTACTTACGTCGGCATTGTGCCTTTTGTATTAATTCCCCACGCAATATCTGTCTTTCATCGTCAATGTGAAGGTCCAAGGGATTGAGTAAAGCTATTGAAGTGCATCGGAATCTAATACCGATCTACCAGGACACGCTCGAAGCAAACCACAAACAATGAGAAGATATATTCTTTTGTTATTAAGTCCGCATCGTGCCTTTTGTAATAAATCCCGACGCTATTTCTGTGTTTCATCGTCCATATCAAGGGCCAAGGGATAGTGTAAAGCTGCAGTAGTTCATCGGAATCTAATTCTGATCTTCCAGGTATCGCTCAAACCAAACAACAAACAAAAAGATTTACTCTTCTTGTACTTAAGTAGGCATTGTGCCTTTTGAATTAAGTCCCGAGGCTATTTCTGTGTTTCATCGTCAATGTGAAAGTCGTAGGGATAGAGTAAAGCTGCAGCAGTGCATCAGAATGTAATACTGATCTCCCCGGAAACGCTCAAACCAAACCACAAAGAATAATATTTACTCTTCTTGTACTTAAGTCGGCATTGTGCCTTTTGTATTATATCCCAACGCAATTTCTGTGTTTCATCGTCAATGTGAAGGTCCACAGTAAAAGTAAATCTGCAGTAGTGCCTCGGAATCTAATACTGATCCCCCAGGAAACGCTCAAAGCTAACCACAAACAATGAGAAGATTTACTTTTCTTGTACTTAAGTCCGCATTGTGTTTTTTGTATTAAATCCCGACGCAATTTCTGTGTTTCAACGTCAATGTGAAGGTCGTAGGGATAGAGTAAAGCTGCAGCAGTGCATCGGAATCAAATACTGATCTCCCAGGAAACGCTCAAACCAAAAAACAAACAATAATATTTACTCATCTTGTACTTAAGTCGGCATTGTGCCTTTTGTATTAGTTCCCGACGCAATTTCTGTGTTTCATCGTCAATGTGAAGGTCCACGGTATAGAGTAAGGCTGCAGTAGTGCATCGGAATGTAATACTTTTCTCAAAGGAAACGCTCAAAGCAAACCACAAACAACGAGAAGATTTACTGTCCTTGTACTTAAGTCGTCATTGTGCATTTTGTATTAAATCCCGACGCAATTTCTGTGTTTCATCGTCAGTGTGAAGGTCCATGGGATAGAGTAAAGCGGCAGAAGTGCTTCGGAATCTAATACTGATCTCCCAGGAAACGCTCAAAGAATACCACAAACAAAGAGAAGATTCACTCTTCTTCAACTTAAGTCGTCATTGTGCCTTTTGTATTAAATCCTGAAGCAATATCTGTGTATCATCGTCAATGTAAAGGTCCAAGGGATAGAGTAAAGCTGCAGTAGTGCATCGGAATCTAATACTGTTCTCCCAGGAAACGCTCAAAGCTAACCACAAACAATGAGATGATTTAATCTTCTAGTAGTTGAGTCGGCATTGTGCCTTTAGTATTAAATCCTGACGCAATTTCTGTGTTTCATCGTCAATGTGAAGGTCCAAGGGATAGAGTAAAGCTGCAGTAGTGCGTCGGAAATTAATACTGATCTCCCAGGAAACGCTCCAACCAAACCACAAACAATAAGATTTACTCTTCTTGTACTTAAGTCGGCATTGTGCCTTTTGTATTAAATCCCGACGCAATTTCTGTGTTTCAACGTCAATGTGAAGGACAAGGTATGGAGTAAAGCTGCAGAATTGCATCGGAATTTAATACTGATCCTCCAGGAAACGCTAAAAGCAAACTAGAAACAATGAGTAGATTTACTCCTCTTGTACTTAAGTCGGCATCGTGTCTTTTGTATTAAATCCCGACACAATTACTGTGTTTCACAATCAATGTTATGGTCCAAGGGATAGACTAAAGCTGCAGCAGTGCATCGGAATGTAATACCGATCTCCCAGGATACGCTCAAAACAAACCGCAAGCAATTAGAAGATTTACTCTTCTTGTACTTAAGTCAGCATTGTGCCTTTTGTAATGTATCCAGACGCAATATCTCTGGTTCATCGTCAATGTGAAGGGCCAAGAGATAGATTAAAGCTGCAGTGGTGATTCGGAATATGATACTGATTTCCCAGGAAATGCTCAAAGCAATCCACAAACAATGAGAAAATTTGCTCTTCTTGTACATTGGTCGACATTGTGCCTTTTGTATTACATCCCGACGCAGTTTGTGTGTTTCATCGTCAATGTGATGGTCCAAGGGATAGAGTAGAGCCGCAGTAGTGCATCGGAATCTAATACTGATCTCCCAGGCAACGTTCAAAGCAAACCACAAACAAAGAGAAGATTCACTCTTCTTGAACTTAAGTCGGCATTGTGCCTTTTGTATTAAATCCCGAAGCAATATCTGTGTTTCATCGTCAATGTGCAGATCCAAGGGATAGAGTAAAGCTAAAGTAGTGCATCGGAATCTAATACTGTTCTCAAAGGAAACGCTCAAAGCAAACCACAAACAACGAGAAGATTTACTGTCCTTGTACTTAAGTCGTCATTGTGCATTTTGTATTAAATCCCGACGCAATATCTGTGTTTCATCGTCAGTGTGAAGGTCCATGGGATAGAGTAAAGCGGCAGAAGTGCATCGGAATCTAATACTGATCTCCCAGGAAACGCTCAAAGCATACCACAAACAAAGAGAAGATTCACTCTTCTTGAACTTAAGTCGTCATTGTGCCTTTTGTATTAAATCCTGAAGCAATATCTGTGTATCATCGTCAATGTGAAGGTCCAAGGGATAGAGTAAAGCTAAAGTAGTGCATCGGAATCTAATACTGATCTCCCAGGAAACGCACAAAGCAAACCACAAACTTTGATAAGATTTACTCCTCTTGTACTTAAGTCGGCATTGTGCCTTTTGTATTAAATCCCGGCGAAATTTCCGTGTTTCATGGTCAATGTGAGGGTCCAAGGCATAGATTAAAGCTGCACTAGTGCATCGTAAACTACTTCTGATCTTTCAGGAAGCGCAAAAAGCAAACCACAAACAATGAGATGATATACTCTTCTTGTACTTAAGTAGGCATTGTGCCTTTTGTATTAAATCCCGACGCAGCTTGTGTGTTGCATCGTCAATGTGAAGGTCCAAGGGATAGAGTATAGCTGCAGTAGTGCACCGGAATCTTATACTGATCTCCCAGGAAACGCTCAAAGCAAACCACAAACAATTAGAAGATTTACTCTTCTTGTACTTAAGTCGGCATTGGTCCCTTTGTATTAGGTCCCGACGGAATTTCTGTGTTTCACCGTCAATGTGACGGTCCAAGGGATAGAGTAAAGCTGCAGTAGTGCATTGGAATGTAATACTGATATCCCAGGAAACGCTCAAACCAAACCTCTAACAATGAGAAGATTTACTCTTCTTGTACTCAAGTTCGCATTGTGTCTTTTGTATTAAATCCCGACGCAATTTCTGTGTTTCATCGACAATGTGTAAGTCCAAGGGATAGAGTAAAGTTGCAGTAGTGTATCGGAATTTAACACTGATCTCCCAAGGAACGCTCGAAGCAAACCACAAACTATGAGAAGATTTACTCCTCTTGTACATAAGTCGGCATTGTGCCTTTTGTATTAAATCCCGACGCAATTACTGTTTTTCATCGTCAATGTAAAGGTCCAAGGGATAGAGTAAAGCTGCAGGAGTGCATCGGAAACCAATACAGATCTCCCAGGAAACGCTCAAACCAAACCACAAACAATAAAATTTACTCTTCTTGTACTTACGTCGGCATTGTGCCTTTTGTATTAAATCCCGATGAAATTTCTGTGTTTCAACGTCATTGTGGTGGTCCAAGGTATGGAGTAAAGCTGCAGTATTGCATCGGAATTTAATACTGATCTCCCAGGAAACGCTCAAAGCAAACCACAAGCAATGAGAAGATTTACTCTTCTTGTACTGAAGTCGGCATTGTGCCTTTTGTATTATATCCAGACGCAATATCTGTGTTTCATCGTCAATGTAAAGGGCCAAGAGATAGATTAAAGCTCCAGTAGTGCGTCGGAATATGATACTGATTTACCAGGAAACGCTCAAAGCAAACCACAAACAATGAGAAAATTTACTCTTCTTGTACTTATGTCGACATTGACCCTTTAGTATTAAATCCCGTCGCAATTTCTGTGTTTCATCGTCAATGAGAAGGTCCAAGGGAAAGATTAAAGCTGCAGTAGTGCATCGGAATCTAATACTGATCTCACAGGAAACGATCAAAGCTAACCACAAACTATGAGAAGATTCACTATTCTTGTACTTAAGATGGTATTGTGCCTTTTGTATTTGTACCAACGCAATTTTTCTATTTCATCGTCAATGTGAAATCCCAAGCGATAGAGTAAAGCTCCAGTAGTGCATCGGAGTCTATTACTGATCTCCCAGGAAACGCTCAAAGCAAACCACAAACAGTGAGAAGAATTACTCTTCTTGTACATATGTTGGCATTGTGCCTTTTTTATCAAATCGCGACGCAACTTCTGTGTTTCATCGTCAATGTGAGGGTCCTAGGGATGGAATAAGGCTGCAGTAGTGCATTGGAAGCTAATACTGATCCCCCAGGAGATGCTCAAAGCAAACCACAAAAATTGAGAAGATTTACTTCTCTTGTACTTAAGTTGGCATTTGCCTTCTTCTTTAAACCGCTACGCAATTTCTGTCTTTCGTCGTCAATGTGAAGGTCCAAGGGATAGAGTAAAGCTGGAGTAGTGCATCGGAATCTAATACCGATCTCCAAGGACACGCTCAAAGCAAACCACAAACAATGAGAAAATTTACTCTTCTTGCACTTAAGTCGGCATCGTGCCATTTGTATTAAATACCGACGCAACATCTGTGTTTCATCGTCAATTTGTATGTCCAAGGGATAGAGTAAAGCTGCAGTAGTGCATTGGAATCTAATACCGAACTCCCAGGAAACGCTCTAACAAACCACAAACAGTGAGAAGAATTACTCTTCCTGTACTTAAGTCGTCATTGTGTCTTTTGTATTAAATCCCGAAGCAATTTCTGTATTTCATCGTCAATGTGAAGGTCCAAGGGATAGAGGAAGGCTGGAGTAGTGCATCACAATCTGATACTGATCTCCTAGGAAACGCTCAAGGCAAACCACAAACAGTGAGAAGAATTACTCTTCTTGTACTTATGTTGGCATTTTGCCTTTTGTATTAAATCCCGACACAACTTCTGTGTTTCGTCAATGTGAAGGTCCAAGGGATAGAGTAAAGCCGCAGTAGTGCATCGGAAACTAATACTGATCTCCCAGGAAACGCTCAAAGCAAACCACATACAATGAGAGGATTTACTCTTTTTGTACTTGAATCGGCATTGTGCCTCTTGTATTAAGTCTCGACGCAATTTCTGTGTTTCATCGTCAATGTGAAGACCCAAGGGATAGAGTAAAACTGCAGTAGTGCATCGGAACCTAATACCAATCTCCCAGGACACGCTCGAAGCAAATCACAAACAATGAGAAGATTTATTCTTCTTGTACTTAAGTCGGCATCGTGCCATTTGTATTAAATACCGACCCAATTTCTGTGTTTCATCGACAATTTGAAGGTCCAAGGGATAGAATAAAGCTGCTGTAGTGCATCGGAATCTAATACTGAACTCCCAACAAACGCTCAAACAAACCACAAACAATGAGAACATATACTCTTCCTGCACCTAAGTCGGCAATGTGCCTTTTGTATTAAACCCCGACGTAACTTCTGTGTTTCATCGTCAATGTGAAGGTCCAAGGGATGGAGTAAAGCCGCAGTAGTGCATCGGAATCTAATAGTGATTTCCCAGGAAACGCTCAAAGAAAACCTCAATCAATTAGAAGTGTTACTCTTCTTGTACATAAGTAGGCATAGTGCTTTTGCATTAAATCCCGACGCAATTCCTGTGTTTCATGGTCAATGTGAAGGTCGAAGGGATGGAGTAAGGCTGCAGTAGTGCATCGCAATCTAATACTGATCTCCCAGGAAACGCTCAAGGCAAACCACAAACAGTGAGAAGAATAACTCTTGTTGTACATATGTTGGCATTGTGCCTTTTGTATTAAATCCCGACACAACGTCTGTGTTTCATCCTCAATGTGAAGGTCCAAGAAATGCAGTAAGGCTGCAGTAGTGCATCGGGATCTAATACTGATAGCACAGGAGACGCTCAAAGGATACCACAAACAATGAGGAGACATACTTCTCTTGTATGTAAGTCGGCATTGTGCCTTTTGTATTAAATCCCGACGCAATTTCTGTGTTTCATCGTCATTGTGAATGTCCAAGGGTAAAGTTGCAGTAGTGCATTGGAATCTTATACTGTTCTCCCAGAAACGCTCAGAACAAACCACAAACAATGAGATGATTTACTCTTCTTGTACTTAAGTCGGTATTGTCCTTATTGTATTAAATACCGACGCAATTTCTCTGTTTCATCGTCAATGTGAAGGCCCAAGAGATAGAGTAAAGCTGCAGTAGAGCATAGGATTCAAATACTGATCTCCCAGGAAGCGCTCGAAGTAAACTACAAACAATGAGAAGATTTACTCTTCTCGTACTTAAGTCGCCACTGTGCGTTTTGTATTAAATCCCGACGCTATTTCTGTGTTTCGTCGTCAATGTGAAGGTCCATGGGAAAGATTAAAGCTGCAGTAGTACATCGGAATCTAATACTGATCTCCCAGGAACGCTCAAAGCAAATCATAAACAGTGAGACGATTTACTCTTCTTGTACTTATGTCGGCATTGTGCCCTTTGTAGTAAATCCCGACGCAATATCTCTATTTCATCGTCAATGTGAAGGTCCAAGGGATAGAGTAAAGCTGCAGTAGTGCATCAGAATCTAAAACTGATCTCACAGGAAACGCTCAAAGTAACCAAAAACAATAAGAAGATTTACTCTTCTTGTACTTAAGTCGCCATTGTGCCTTTTGTATTAAACCCCTACGCAATTTCTGTGTTTCATTGTCAATGTGGAGGTCCAAGGGATAGAGTAAAGCAGGAGTACTGCATCGAAATGTAATGCTGATCTCCCAGGAAACGCTCAAAGCAAACCACAAACAATGAGAAACTTTACTCTTTTTCTGCTTAAGTCGGCATTGTGGGCTTCGTATTAAATACCGACGCAATTTCTGTCATTCATCGTCAGTGTGGAAGCCCAAGGGATAGAGTAAAGCTGCAGAAGTGCATCGGAATCGAATACTGATCTCCCAGGAGACGTTGAAAGCAAACCAGAAACAATGAGATGAAATTCTCTTCTTGTACTTACGTCGGCATTGTGCCTTTTGTATTAATTCCCCACGCAATATCTGTCTTTCATCGTCAATGTGAAGGTCCAAGGGATTGAGTAAAGCTATTGAAGTGCATCGGAATCTAATACCGATCTACCAGGACACGCTCGAAGCAAACCACAAACAATGAGAAGATATATTCTTTTGTTATTAAGTCCGCATCGTGCCTTTTGTAATAAATCCCGACGCTATTTCTGTGTTTCATCGTCCATATCAAGGGCCAAGGGATTGTGTAAAGCTGCAGTAGTTCATCGGAATCTAATTCTGATCTTCCAGGTATCGCTCAAACCAAACAACAAACAAAAAGATTTACTCTTCTTGTACTTAAGTAGGCATTGTGCCTTTTGAATTAAGTCCCGAGGCTATTTCTGTGTTTCATCGTCAATGTGAAAGTCGTAGGGATAGAGTAAAGCTGCAGCAGTGCATCAGAATGTAATACTGATCTCCCCGGAAACGCTCAAACCAAACCACAAAGAATAATATTTACTCTTCTTGTACTTAAGTCGGCATTGTGCCTTTTGTATTATATCCCAACGCAATTTCTGTGTTTCATCGTCAATGTGAAGGTCCACAGTAAAAGTAAATCTGCAGTAGTGCCTCGGAATCTAATACTGATCCCCCAGGAAACGCTCAAAGCTAACCACAAACAATGAGAAGATTTACTTTTCTTGTACTTAAGTCCGCATTGTGTTTTTTGTATTAAATCCCGACGCAATTTCTGTGTTTCAACGTCAATGTGAAGGTCGTAGGGATAGAGTAAAGCTGCAGCAGTGCATCGGAATCAAATACTGATCTCCCAGGAAACGCTCAAACCAAAAAACAAACAATAATATTTACTCATCTTGTACTTAAGTCGGCATTGTGCCTTTTGTATTAGTTCCCGACGCAATTTCTGTGTTTCATCGTCAATGTGAAGGTCCACGGTATAGAGTAAGGCTGCAGTAGTGCATCGGAATCTAATACTGATCTCCCAGGAAACGCTCAAAGCAAACCAGAAACAATGAGAACATTTACTCTTCTTGTACTTACGACGTAATTGTGCTTTTTGTATTAAATACCGAGGCAGTTTCTCTGTTTCATCGTCAATGTGAAGGCCCAAGGGATAGAGTAAAGCTGCAGTAGTGCATGGGAACCTAATACTCATCTCCCAGGAAAAGCGAAGAGGTACCAGTAACATTGAGAAAATTTACTTTTCTTGTAATTAAGTCGGCATTGTGCCTTTTGTATAAAATCCCGACGCAATTTCTGTGTTTCATCCTCAATGTGACGGTCCAAGGGATGGAGTAAAGCTGCAGTAGTGCATCGGAATCTAATACTGATCTTCCAATAAAAGGTCAAAGCAAACGAGAAACTGTGAGAAGATTTACTCTCCATGTACTTAGGTCCGCTTTGTGCCTTTTGTATTAACTCCCAACGCAATTCCTGTGTTTCATCGTCAATGTGATGGTCGTAGAGTTTGAATAAAGCTGCAGTAGTGCATCGGAATCTAATACTGATCTCCCAGGAAACGCTCAAACCAAACCACAAACAATAACATTTACTCTTCATGTACTTATGGCGGCATTGTGCCTTTTGTATTAATTCCCGACGGAATTTCTGTGTTTCATCGTCAATGTGAAGGACCAAGGTATGGAGTAAAGCCGCAGTAGTGCATCGGAATCTAACACTGATCTCCCAGTAAACGCTCAAAGCAAACCTCATACAATGAGAAGATTTACTCTTCTTGTACTTAAGTGGTCATTTTGCCTTTTGTATTAAATCCCGACGCTATAACTGTGTTTCTTCGTCAATGCGAAGGTTCAAGGGATAAAGTAAAGCTGCAGTAGTGCATCGGAATCTAGTACTAATCTCCCAGGAAACGCTCAAACCAAAAGACAAACAATAATATTTACTCTTCTTGTACTTAAGTCGGCATTGTGCCTCTTGTATTAAATCCCGACAAAATTTCTGCGTTTCATCGACAATGCGAAAGTCCAAGTAGTGGATCGGAATCCAATACTGATCTCACAGGAAACGCTCAAAGCACCCCACAAACAATGAGAAGATTTACTCTTCTTGTACTGAAGTCGGTATTGAGCCTTTTTTATTAAATACCAACGCAATTTCTCTGTTTCATCGTCAATGTGAAGGCCCAAGGGATAGAGTAAAGCTGCAGTAGTGCATCGGAATCTAATACTCATCTCGCAGTAAACGCTAAAAAGAACCAGAAACATTGAGAAAATTTTCTCTTCTTGTACTTAAGTCGGCACTGTGCCTTTTGTATTAAATCCCGACGCAATTTCTGTGTTTCATTGTCAATGTGAAGGTCCATGGGATATAGTAAAGCTGCAGTAGTGCATCGGAAACTAAGAATGATCTCCCAGGAAACGCACAATTAGACCACGAACAACGACAAGATTTACTCTTCTTCTCCTTAAGTTGGCGTTGTGCCTATTGTATTAAATCACAACGCAATTTCCTTGTTTCATAGTCACTGTGAAGGTCCATGGGATATAGTAAAGCTGAGGTAGTGCATCGGAAACTAATACTGATTTCCCAGGAAACGCACAATCAAACCGCAAACAATGAGAAGACTTACTCTTCTCGTACTTAAGTCGGCATTGTGCCTTTTGTATTAAGTCCCGACGCAATGTGAGTGTTTCATCGTCAAGTGATGGTCCTAGGGATAGAGTAAAGCTGCAGTAGTGCATCGGAATCAATTACTGATCTCCCATGGAACGCTAAAAGCAAACCACAAACAAGGAGAAGATTTACTCTTCTTGTACTTAAGTAGGCATTGTGCATTTTGTATTAAATACCGACGCAATATCTGTGTTTCATCGTCAATGTGAAGGTCCAAGGGATAGGGTAAAGCTGCAGATGTGCTTCGGAACTAATACTGATCTCCCAGGAAACGCTCAAAGCAAACGAGAAACAGTGAGAAGATTTACTCTTCTTGTACTTAAGTCGACATTGTGCCTTTCGTATTAAATCCCAACAGAATTTCTGTCTTTCATCGTCAATGTGAAGGTCCAAGGGATCGAGTAAAGCTGCAGAAGTGCATCGGAATCTAATACTGATCTCTCAGGAGACTCTTAAAGCAAACCACAAACAATGAGATGATACTCTCTTCCTGTACTTAAGTCGACATTGTGCCTTTTGTATTAATTCCCAACGCAATATCTGTCTTTCATCGTCAATGTGAAGGTCCAAGGGATAGAGTAAAGCTGCAGAAGTGTATCGGAATCTAATACCGATCTCCCAGGACTCGCTCGAAGCAAACCCCAATCAAAGAGACAATTTATTCTTCTTGTACTTAAGTCGGCATCGTGCCTTTTGTATTAAATCCCGACGCTATTTATGTGTTTCTTCGTCCATATCAAGGTCCAAGGGATAGAGTAAAGCTGCAGTAGTGCGTCGGAATTTAATACCTCTCTCCCAGGACACGCTCAAAGCAAACCACAAACAATGAGTAGATTTACTCTTCTTGTACTTAAGTCGGCATTGTGCCTTTCGTATTAAATCCCGACGCAATTTCTGTCTTTCATCGTCAATGTGAAGTTCCGAGGGATCGAGTAAAGCTGCAGTAGTGCATCGGAATCTAATACTGATCTCCCAGGAAACGCTCAAAGCAAACCACAAGCAATGAGAAGATTTAGTCTTCTTGTACTTAAGTCGCAATTGTGCTTTTTGTATTAAATACCGACGCAATTTCTCTGTTTCATCGTCAATCTGTGGGCCTAAGGGATAGAGTAAAGCTGCAGTAGTGCATCGGAATCTAATACTGATCTTCCATTAAGCGCTCGAAGTAAACCACAAACAATGAGAAGATTTACTCTTCCTTTACTTATGTCGGCATTGTGCCTTTTGTATTAAGTCCCGACGGAGTTTCTGTGTTTCATCACTAATGTGAAAGTCCAAGGGATAGACTAGAGCTGCAGTAGTGCATCGGAATCTAATAGTGATATCCCAGGAAACGCTCAAAGCAAACCACAAACAATTAGAAGAGTTACTCTTCATGTACTTAAGTTGGCATTGTGCCATTTGCAGTAAATCCCTACGCAATTTCTATGTTTCTTCGTCAATGTGAAGGTCCAAGGGATACAGTACCGCTGCAGTAGTGCATCGGAGTCTAATACTGATCTCCCAGGAAACGCTCAAAGCAAACCTCATACAATGAGAAGATTTACTCTTCCTGTACTGATGTCGTAATTGTGCCTTTTGTATTAAATCCCGACGCAATAACTGTGTTTCTTCGTCAATGTGAAGGTGCAAGGGATAGAGTAAAGCTGCAGCAGTGCATCGGAAACTAATACTGATCTCCCAGGAAACGCTCAAACAAACCACGAACAATGAGAGGATTTACTCTTCTTCTACTTAAGTTGGCGTTGTGCCTTTTGTAGTAAATCCCGACGCAGTTCTGTGTTTCATCACTAATGTGAAAGTCCAAGGGATAGACTAGAGCTGCAGTAGTGCATCGGAATCTAATAGTGATATCCCAGGAAACGCTCAAAGCAAACCACAAACAATTAGAAGAGTTACTCTTCATGTACTTAAGTTGGCATTGTGCCATTTGCAGTAAATCCCTACGCAATTTCTGTGTTTCTTCGTCAATGTGAAGGTCCAAGGGATACAGTACCGCTGCAGTAGTGCATCGGAGTCTAATACTGATCTCCCAGGAAACGCTCAAAGCAAACCTCATACAATGAGAAGATTTACTCTTCTTGTACTGATGTCGTAATTGTGCCTTTTGTATTAAATCCCGACGCAATAACTGTGTTTCTACGTCAATGCGAAGGTGCAAGGGATAAAGTAAAGCTGGAGTAGTGCATCGGAATCTAGTACTGATCTCCCTGGAAACGCTCAAAGCAAACCACAAACAATGAGAAGATTTACTCTTCTTGTACTTAAGTCGGCATTGTGCCTCTTGTATTAAATCCCAGCAAAATTTCTGTGTTTCATCGACAATGTGAAAGTCCAAGTAGTGGATCGGAATCTAATATTGATCTCACAGGAAACGCTCAAAGCACCCCACAAACAATGAGATGATTTACTCTTCTTGTACAGAAGTCGGTATTGAGCCTTTTTTATTAAATACCAACGCAATTTCTCTGTTTCATCGTTAATGTGAAGGTCCAAGGGAAAGAGTAAAGCTGCAGTAGTGCATCGGAATCTAATACCGATCTCCCAGGAAAGGCTAAAAAGCAAACCACAAACAATGAGAAGATTTACTCTTCTTGTACTTAAGTCGGCATTGTGCCTTTTGTATTAAATCCAGACGCCATTTCTGTGTTTCATCGTCAATGTGAAGGTCCAAAGTATAGAGTAAAGCTGCAGTAGTGCATCGGAATCTAATACTGATATCCCAGGAAGCGCTCGAAGTAAACCACAAACAATGAGAAGATAAGCTCTTCTTGTACTTAAGTCGACATTGTGCCTATTGTATTAAATCCCTGCGCTATTTCTGTGTTTCATCGTCAATGTGAAGGTCGAAGGGATAGATTAAAGCTGCAGTAGTGCATAGGCGTCTAATACTGATCTCCCTGGAAACACTCAAAGCAAACCAGAAGAAGTGAGAAGATTTGCTCTTCCTTTACTTATGTCGGCATTGTGCATTTTGTATTAAGTCCCGACGGAATTTCTGTGTTTCACCGTCAATGTGAAGGTGCAAGGGATAGAGTAAAGCTGCAGCAGTGCATCGGAATGTAATACTCATCTCCCAGGAAACGCTCAAAGCAAACCACAAGCAAAGAGAAGATTTACTCTTCCTCTTACTTAAGTGGGCATATTGCCCTTTGTAGTAAATCCCGACGCAATATCTCTGTTGCATCGTCAATGTGAAGGTCGAACGTATAAATTAAAGCTGCAGTAGTGCTTCGGAATCTAATACTGATCTTACATGAAACGCTCAAACAAACCACGAACAATGAGAAGATTTACTCTTCTTATACTTAAGTCGCCATTGTGCCTTTTGTGTTAAGTCCCGACGCAATTTCGTGTGTTTCATCGTTAATGTGAAGTTCCAAGGGATAGAGTAAAGCTGCAGTAGTGCATCGGAATCTAATACTGATCTCGGAGGAAAAGGTCAAACCAAATCAGATACAATGAGAAAATTTACTTTTCTTTATCCATTTTCTATTAAATCATGACGCAATTTCTGTGTATCATCCTCAATGTGAAGATCGTAGGGATAGAGTAAAGCTGCAGTAGTGCATCGGAATCTAATAGTGATCTCGCAGGTAGCGCTCAAACCAAACCACAAACAAAAAGATTTACTCTTCTTGTACTTAAGTCAGCATTGTGCATTTTGTTTTAAATCCCGACGCAGTTTCTGTGTTTCATCGTCAATGAGAACGTCCAAGGTATGGAGTAAGGCTGCAGTAGTGCATCGGAATCTAATACAGATCGCACAGCAAACGTTCAAATCAAATCAAAAAGAATTAGAAGATTTACTCCTCTTGTATTTAAGTCTGCATTTTGGCTTTTGTATTAATCCCCTACGCAATTTCTGTGTTTCATCGTCAATGTGAAGGTCCAAATGATAGAGTAAAACTGGAGTAGTGCATCGGAATGTAATACTGATCTCCCAGGAAACGCTCAAAGCAAACCACAAACAATGAGAAAATTTACTCTTCTTGTACTTAAGTCAACATTGTGCCTTTTGTATTAAATCCCGACGCAATTTCTGTGTTTCATCGTCAATGTGAAGGTCGAAGGGATACAGTAACGCTGGAGTAGTCCATCGGAATCTAATACTCATCTCCCAGGAAACGCTCAAAGCAAACCACATACAATAAGAGATTTACTCTTCTTGTACTTATGTCGTCATTGTGCGTTTTGTATTAAATCCCGACGCAATCTCGGTGTTTCATCGTCAATGTGACGGACCAAGGTATAGAGTAAATTAGCAGTAGTGCATCGGAATGTAATACTGATCTTCCAGGAAACGCTCAAAGCAAACGACAAACAATGAGAGGAATTACTCTTCCTGTACTTAAGTCGGCATTGTGATTTTTGTATTAAGTCCTGACGCAATTTCTGTAATTCATCGTCAACGTGAAGGTCCAAGGGATATAGTAATGCTGCAGTAGTGTATCGGAATCTAATACTGATCTCCCAGGAAACGCTCAAACGAACCACGAACAATGAGAAGATTTACTCTTCTTGTACTTAATTCGGCTTTGTGCCTTTTGCATTAAATCCCGACGCAATTACTGTGTATCATCCTCAATGTGAAGGTCGTAGGGATAGAGTAAGGCTGCAACAGTGCATCGGAATGTAATACTGTTCCCCAGGAAACGCTCAAAGCAAACCACAAACAATGAGAAGATTTACTCTTCTTGTACTTCAGTCGGAATACTGCCTTTTTTATTAAATACCAACGCAATTTCTGAGTTTCATCGTCAATGTGAAGGCCCAAGGGATAGAGTAAAGCTGCAGTAGTGCAACGGAATCTAATACTGATTTCCCTGGAAACGCTCAAACCAAACCACAAACAGTAAGATTTTCTCTTCTTGTACTTAAGTCGGCATTGTGCGTTTTGTATTAAATCCCGACGCAATTTCTGTGTTTCATCGTCAATGTGAAGGTCCAAGGTATAGAGTAATGCTGCAGTAGTGCATCGGAATCAAATACTGATCTCCTAGGAAATGCTCAGATCAAACCAGGAATAATGAGGAGATTTACTCTTCTTGTCCTAGAGTCGGCATTATTCCTTTTGTATTAAATCCCGAGGCATTTTCTGTGTTTCATCGTCATTGTGAAGGTCCAAGGGATAGAGTAAAGCTGCAGTAGTGCATCGGAATCCAATACTAATCTTCCAGGAAACGGTCAAAGCAAACCTGAAACAATGAGAAGATTTACTTTTTCCTTGTTATTAAGACAGCATTATGCATTTTGTATTAAATCCTGACACAATTTCTGTGTTTCATCCTCAATGTGAAGGTCGTAGGGATAGAATAAAGCTACAGTAGTGCACCGGAATCTAATACTGATCTCCTAGGTAACGCTCAAACCAAACCACAAGTAAAAAGATTTACTCTTCTTGTACTTAAGTCAGCATTGTGCCTTTTCTATTAAATCCCGACGCAATATCTGTGTTTCATCGTCAATGAGAAGGTCCAAGGTATAGAGTAAGGCTGTAGTAGTGCATCGGAATCTAATACTGATCCCCCAGGAAACGCTCAAAGCAAACCACATACAATGAGAAGATTTACTCTTCTTGTACTTAAGTCGGCATTGTGCCTTTTGTATTAAATCTCGAGCAATTTCTATGTTTCATCATCAATGTCAAGGTCCAAGGTGTAGAGTAAATCTGCAGTAGTGCATCGGAATCTAATACTGATCTCCCAGGAAACGCTAAAAGCAAACCAGAAACAATGAGAAGATTTACTCTTCTTGTACTTAAGTTGGTATTGTGCTTTTTGTATTAAATACCGACGCAATTTCTCTGTTTCATCGTCAATGTGAAGGCTCAAGGGATAGAGTAAAGCTGCAGTAGTGCATCGGAATCTAATACTGATCTCCCATTAAGCGCTCGAATTAAACCACAAACAATGAGAAGATTTACTCTTTTTGTACTTAACTCGGCATTGAGCCTTTTGTATTAAATCCCGACGCAATTTCGGCATTTCATCGTCAATGTGAAAGTCCAAGGGATAGATTAAAGCTGCAGTAGTGCATCGGAGTCCAATACCAATCTCCCAGGAAACGCTCAAAGCAAACCAGAAGCAGTGAGAAAATTTTCTCTTCCTTTCCTTATGTCGGCATTGTGCCTTTTGTATTAAGTCCCGACGGAATTTCTGTGTTTCACCGTCAATGTGAAGGTGCAAGGGACAGAGTAAAGCTGCAGCAGTGCATTGGAATGTAATACTGATCTCCAAGGAATAGCCCAAAGCAAACCACAAGCAATTTGAACATTTACTCTTGCTTTTACTTAAGTGGGCATTGTGCCCTTTGTACTAAATCCTGACGCGGTATCTCTGTTTCATCGTCTATGTGAAGGTCCAAGAGTTGGAGTTAAGCAGGTAGGGTGCATTGGAATCTAATACAGATTTCAGAGGAAACCAAAAACAATTAAAAGATTTACTCCTCTTGTACTTATGTGGCATTTTGCCTTTTATATTAAACCACTACACAATTTCTGTGTTTCATCGTCAATGTGAAGGTCCAAATGATAGAGGAAACCTGGAGTAGTGCATCGGAATGTAATACTGATCTCCCAGGAAACGCTCAAAGCAAACCACAAACAATGAGAAAATTTACTCTACTTGCACTTAAGTCAACATTGTGCCTTTTGTATTAAATCCCGACGCAATTTCTGTGCTTCGTCGTTAATGTGAAAGTCCACATGATAGAGTAGAGCTGCAGTAGTGCAACGGAATCTAATAGTGATATCCCAGGAATCGCTTAAAGCAAAATACAAACAATTAGAAGACTTACTCTTCATGTACATAAGTTACCATTGTGCCATTTGCAGTAAATCCCTACGCATTTTCTGTGTTTCATCGACAATGTGAATGTCGAAGGGGTACAGTAACGCTGCAGTAGTGCATCGGAATCTAATACTCATCTCCCAGGAAACGCTCAAAGCAAACCACATACAATGAGAAGATTTACTCTTCTTGTACTTAAGTCGTCATTGTGCCTTTTGTATTAAATCCCGACCCAATTTCTGTGTTTCGTTTTCATTGCAAAGGTGCAAGAGATGGAGTAAAGCAGCAGTAATGCATCGGAATCTAATACTGATCTCCCTGGAAACGTTCAAAGCGACCCGCAAACTATGAGAAGTTTTACTCTTCTTGTACTTAAGTCGGCATTGTGAGTCATGTGTTAAATCCCGACGCAATTTCTGTGTTTCATCGACAATGTGAAAGTCCAAGGGATAGAGTAAAGCTGCAGTGGTCCATCGGAATCTAATACTGATCTCCCAGGAAACGCTCAAAGCAAACCAGAAACAATGAGAAGATTTACTCTTCTTGTACTTAAGTTGGTATTGTGCTTTTTGTATTAAATACCGACGCAATTTCTCTGTTTCATCGTCAATGTGAAGGCCCAGGAAACGCTCAAAGCAAACCAGAAGCAGTGAGAAGATTAACTCTTCCTTTACTTATGTCGGCATTGTGCCTTTTGTGTCACGTTCCGACGGAATTTCTGTGTTTCGCTGTCAATGTGAAGGAGCAAGGGACAGAGTAAAGCTGCAGTAGTGCATCGAAATGTAATACTGATCACCCAGGAAACGATCAAAGCAAACCACAAGCAATGAGAATATTTACTCTTCCTCTTACTTAAGAGGACATTGTGCCCTTTGTAGTAAATCCCGACGCAATATCTCTGTTTCATCGTAATGTGAAGGTCCAAGGTAGAGAGTAAAGTTGCAGTAGTGCTTCGGAATCTAATACTGATCTTACAGGAAACGCTCAAAGCACCCCAAAAACAACGAGAAGGTTTACTCTTCTTGTACTTAAGTCGGTACTGTGCCTTTTTTATTAAATACCAACGTAATTTCTCTGTCTCATCGTCAATGTGAAGGCCCAAGGGATAGAGTAAAACTGCAGTAGTGCATCGGAATCTAATACTGATATCCCAGGAAACGCTCAAACCAAACCACAAACAATAAGATTATCTCTTCTTGTACCTAAGTCGGCATTGTGCGTTTTGTATTAAATTCCAACACAATTTCGGTGTTTCATCATCAATGTGACGGTCCAAGATTTTGAGTAAATCAACAGTAGTGCATTGGAATCTAACACTGACCTTCCAGGAAACGCTCAAAGCAAACCACAATTAATGAGAAGATTTACTCTTCTTGTACTTAAGTCGGTACTGTGCCTTTTTTATTAAATACCAACGTAATTTCTCTGTCTCATCGTCAATGTGAGGGCCCAAGGGATAGAGTAAGGCTGCAGTAGTGCATCGGAATCTAATACCGATCTCTCAGGAAACGCTAAAAAGCAAACCAAAAACAATGAGAAGATTTACTCTTCTTGTACTTAAGTCGGCATTGTGATTTTTGTATTAAGTCCCGACGCAATTTCTGTAATTCATCGTCAATGTGAAGGTCCAAGGGATAGAGTAAAGCTGCAGTAGTGCATCGGAATCTAATACTGATCTCCCAGGAAACGCTCAAAGCAAACCAGAAACAATGAGAAGATTTACTCTTCTTGTACTTAAGTTGGTATTGTGCTTTTTGTATTAAACACCGACGCAATTTCTCTGTTTCATCGTCAATGTGAAGGCCCAAGGGATAGAGTAAAGCTGCAGTGGTGCATCGGAATCTAATACTAATCTCCCAGGAAACGCTCAAAGCAAACCAGAAGTAGTGAGAAGATTAACTCTTCCTTTACTTATGTCGGCATTGTGCCTTTTGTGTTAAGTTCCGACGGAATTTCTGTGTTTCGCTGTCAATGTGAAGGTGCAAGGGACAGAGTAAAGCTGCAGTAGTGCATCGAAATGTAATACTGATCTCCCAGGAAACGCTCAAAGCAAACCACAAGCAATGAGAATATTTACTCTTCCTCTTACTTAAGAGGGCATTGTGCCCTTTGTAGTAAATCCCGACGCAATATCTCTGTTTCATCGTAATGTGAAGGCCCAAGGGATAGAGTAAAGCTGCAGTAGTGCATCGGAATCTAATACCCATCTCTCAGGAAACGCTAAAAAGCAAACCAAAAACAATGAGTAGATTTACTCCTCTTGTACTTAAGTTGGCATTGTGCCTTTTGTATTAAACCCCGACGCAATTTCTGTAATTCATCGTCAATGTGAAGTTCCAAGGGATAGAGTAAAGCTGCAGTAGTGCGTCGGAATCTAATACTGATATCCCAGGAAACGCTCAAACCAAACCACAAACAATAAGATTTTCTCTTCTTGTACCTAAGTCCGCATTGTACGTTCTGTATTAAATCCCGACGCAAATTCTGTGTTTCATCGTCAATTAGAAGGTCGTTGCGTTAGAGTAAAGCTGCAGTAGTGCATCTGAATCTAATACTGATCACCCGGAAACGCTCAAACCAAACCACAAACAATAAGATTTTCTCTTCTTGTACTTAATTCGGCATTGCGCCTTTTGAATTAAATCCCGACGCAATTTCTGTGTTTCATCGTCTATGTGAAGGTCCAAGGTATGGAGCAGAGCCGCAGTAGTGCATTGGAATCAAATACTGATCTCCAAGGAAACGTTCAGAGCAAACCAGAAACAACGAGGAGATTTACTCTTCTTGTACTTCAGTCGGCATTGTGCCTTTTGTATTAAATCCCGAGGCAATTTCTGTGTTTCATCGTCAATGTGAAGGTCTAAGGGATAGAGTAAAGCTGCAGTAGTGCATCGGAATCTAACACTGATCTCCCAGGAACCGGTCAAGGCAAACCAGAAACAATGAGAAGATTTACTTTTCTTGTAATTAAGTCCGCATTGTGCCTTTTGTATTAAATCCAGACGCAATTTCTGTGTTTCATCGTAAATGTGAAGGGAGTAAGGATAGAGTAAAGCTGCAATAGTACATCGGAATCTAATACTGATCTCCCAGGAAACGCTCAAACCAAACCACAAACAAAAAGGTTTACTCTTCTTGTACTTAAGTCAGCATTGTGCCTTTTGTATTAAATCCCGACGCAATTTCTGTGTTTCATCGTCAATGAGAAGGTCCAAGGTATAGAGTAAGGCTGCAATAGTGAATCGGAATCTAATACTGATCCCACAGGACACGCTCAAAGCAAACCACAAACAATGAGGAGATTTACTCTTCTTGTACTTAAGTCAGCATTGTGCCTTTTTTATTAAATCCCGAGAAATTTCTATATTTCATCGTAAATGTGAAGGTCCAAAGGATAGAGTAAAGCTGCAGTAGTGCATCGGAATTTAATACTGATCTCCCAGGAAACGCTCAAAGCAAACCAGAAGCAGTGAGAAAATTTTCTCTTCCTTTACTTATGTCGGCATTGTGCATTTTGTATTAAGTTCCGACGGAATTTTTGTGTTTCACCGTCAATGTGAAGGTGCAAAGGGACAGAGTAAAGCTGCACCAGTGCATCGGAATGTAATACTGATCTCCCAGGAAACGCTCAAAGCAAACCACAAGCAATGAGAAGATTTACTCTTCATCTTACTTAAGTGGGCATTGTGCCCTTTGTAGTAAATCCCGACGCAATATCTCTGTTTCATCGTCAATGTGATGGTCCAAGGGATAGGGTAAAGCTGCAGTAGTCCTTCGGAATCAAATACAGATCCTACAGGAAACGCTCAAAGCAAACCAAAAACAATAAGAAGATTTACTCTATTTGTACTTAAGTCGGCATTGTGCCCTTTGTAGTAAATCCCGACGCGATATATCTGTTTCAACGTCAATGTGATGGCCCAAGGGATAGAGTTAAGCTGCTAGGGTGCATCGGAATCTAATACAGATCTCACAGGAAACGCTCATAGCAAACCAAAAAGTATTTGAGGATTTACTCCTCTTGTACTTAAGTCGGCATTTTGCGTTTTGTATTAAACCCCTACGCAGTTTCTGTGTTTCATCGTCAATGTGAAGGTCCAAATGATAGAGTAAACCTGGAGTAGTTCATCGGAATGTAATACTAATCTCCCAGGAAACGCTCAAAGCAAACCAAAAACAATGAGAAGATTTACTCTTCTTGTACTTAAGTTGGTATTGTGCTTTTTGTATTAAATACCGACGCAATTTCTCTGATTCATCGTCAATGTGAAGGCCCAAGGGATAGAGTAAAGCTGCAGTAGTGCATCGGAATCTTATACTGATCTCCCATTAAGCGCTCGAATTAAACCACAAACAATGAGAAGATTTACTCTCCTTCTACTTAAGTCGGCATTGTGCCTTTTGTATTAAATCCCGACGCAATTTCTGTGTTTCATCGTTAATGTGAAAGTCCAAGGGATAGAGTAGAGCTGCAGTAGTGCATCGGAATCTAATAGTGATATCCCAGGAAACGCCCAAAGCTAACCACAAACAATTAGAAGAGTTACTCTTCATGTACATAAGTTACCATTGTGCCATTTGCAGTAAATCCCTAGGCAATTTCTGTGCTTCATCGTCAATGTGAAGGTCGAAGGGATACAGTAATGCTGCATTAGTGCATTGGAATCTGATACTGATCTCCCAGGAAACGCTCAAAGCAAGCCACATACAATGAGAAGATTTACTCTGCTTGTACTTAAGTCGTCATTGTGATTTTTGTATTAAATCCTGACGCAATTTCTGTGTTTCATCGTCAATGCGAAGGTGCAAGTGATGGATTAAAGCTGCAGTAATGCATCGGAATCTAATACTGATCTCCCTGGAAACGCTCAAGGCAAACCACAAACTATGAGAAGTTTTACTCTTCTTGGACTTAAGTCGGCATTGTTCCTCATGTATTATATCCCGGCGCAATTTCTGTGTGTCATCGTCAATGTGAAAGTCCACGGGATAAAGTAAAGCTGCAGTTGTGCATCGGAATCTAATACTGATCTCACAGGAAACGCTCAAAGCACCCCACAAACCATGAGAAGATTTACTCTTCTTGTACTTAAGGCGTTACTGTGCCTTTTACATTATATACCAACGTAATTTCTCTGTCTCATCGTCAATGTGAAGGCCCAAGGGATAGTGTAAAGCTGCAGTAGTGCATCGGAATCTAATACCGATCTCTCAGGAAACGCTAAAAAGCAAACCAAAAACAATGAGAAGATTTACTCTTCTTGTACTTAAGTTGGCATTGTGCCTTTTGTATTAAATCCCGACGCAATATCTGTAATTCATCGTCAATGTGAAGTTCCAAGATTTTGAGTAAATCTGCAGTAGTGCATTGGAATCTAACACTGATCTTCCAGGAAACGCTCAAAGCAAACCACAAACAATGAGAAGATTTACTCTTCTTGTACTTAAGTCGGCATTGTGATTTTTGTATTAAGTCCCGACGCAATTTCTGTAATTCATCGTCAATGTGAAGGTCCAAGGGATAGAGTAAAGCTGCAGTAGTGCATCGGAATCTAATACTGATCACCCGGAAACGCTCAAACCAAACCACAAACAATAAGATTTTCTCTTCTTGTACTCAATTCGGCATTGTGCCTTTTGAATTAAATCCTGACGCAATTTGTGTGTTGCATCGTCTATGTGAAGGTCCAAGGTATGGAGGAGAGCTGCAGTAGTGCATCGGAATCAAATACTGACATCCAAGGAAACGCTCAGAGCAAAACAGAAACAACGAGGAGATTTACTCTTCTTGTACTTCAGTCGGCATTGTGCCTTTGGTATTAAATCCCGAGGCAATTTCTGTGTTTCATCGTCAATGTGAAGGTCTAAGGGATAGAGTAAAGCTGCAGTAGTGCATCGGAATGTAATACTGATCTCCCAGGAACCGGTCAAGGCAAACCAGAAACAATGAGAAGATTTATATTTCTTGTAATTAAGTCCGCATTGTGCCTTTTTTATTAAATCCCGATGCAATTTCTGTGTTTCATCATCAATGTGAAGGGAGTAGGGATAGAGTAAAGCTGCAGTAGTGCATCGGAATCTAATACTGATCTCCCAGGAAACGCTCAGACCAAACCACAAACAAAAAGATTTACTCTTCTTGCACTTAAATCAGCATTGTGCCTTTTGTATTAAATCCCGACGCAATTTCTGTGTTTCATCGTCAATGAGAAGGTCCAAGGTATAGAGTAAGGCTCCAATAGTGCATCGGAATCTAATACTGATCCCACAGGAAACGCTCAAAGCAAACCACAAACAATGAGGAGATTTACTCTTCTTGTACTTAAGTCAGCATTGTGCCTTTTGTATTAAATCCCGAGAAATTTCTATATTTCATCGCAAATGTGAAGGTCCAAAGGATAGAGTAAAGCTGCAGTAGTGCATCGGAATCTAATACTGATCTCCCAGGAAACGCTCAAAGCAAACCAGAAGCAGTGAGAAAATTTTCTCTTCCTTTACTTATGTCGGCATTGTGTATTTTGTATTAAGTCTCGACGGAATTTCTGTGTTTCACCGTCAAAGTGAAGGTGCAAAGGGACAGAGTAAAGCTGCACCAGTGCATCGGAATGTAATACTGATCTCCCAGGAAACGCTCAAAGCAAACCACAAGCAATGAGAAGATTTACTCTTCATCTTACTTAAGTGGGCATTGTGCCCTTTGTAGTAAATCCCGACGCAATATCTCTGTTTCATCGTCAATGTGATGGTCCAAGGGATAGGGTAAAGCTGCAGTAGTCCTTCGGAATCAAATACAGATCCTACAGGAAACGCTCAAAGCAAACCAAAAACAATAAGAAGATTTACTCTATTTGTACTTAAGTCGGCATTGTGCCCTTTGTAGTAAATCCCGACGCGATATATCTGTTTCAACGTCAATGTCATGGCCCAAGGGATAGAGTTAAGCTGCTAGGGTGCATCGGAATCTAATACAGATCTCACAGGAAACGCTCATAGCAAACCAAAAAGTATTTGAGGATTTACTCCTCTTGTACTTAAGTCGGCATTTTGCGTTTTGTATTAAACCCCTACGCAGTTTCTGTGTTTCATCGTCAATGTGAAGGTCCAAATGATAGAGTAAACCTGGAGTAGTTCATCGGAATGTAATACTAATCTCCCAGGAAACGCTCAAAGCAAACCAAAAACAATGAGAAGATTTACTCTTCTTGTACTTAAGTTGGTATTGTGCATTTTGTATTAAATACCGACGCAATTTCTCTGATTCATCGTCAATGTGAAGGCCCAAGGGATAGAGTAAAGCTGCAGTAGTGCATCGGAATCTTATACTGATCTCCCATTAAGCGCTCGAATTAAACCACAAACAACGAGAAGATTTACTCTCCTTCTACTTAAGTCGGCATTGTGCCTTTTGTATTAAATCCCGACGCAATTTCTGTGTTTCATCGTTAATGTGAAAGTCCAAGGGATAGAGTAGAGCTGCAGTAGTGCATCGGAATCTAATAGTGATATCCCAGGAAACGCCCAAAGCTAACCACAAACAATTAGAAGAGTTACTCTTCATGTACATAAGTTACCATTGTGCCATTTGCAGTAAATCCCTAGGCAATTTCTGTGCTTCATCGTCAATGTGAAGGTCGAAGGGATACAGTAATGCTGCATTAGTGCATTGGAATCTGATACTGATCTCCCAGGAAACGCTCAAAGCAAACCACATACAATGAGAAGATTTACTCTGCTTGTACTTAAGTCGTCATTGTGATTTTTGTATTAAATCCTGACGCAATTTCTGTGTTTCATCGTCAATGCGAAGGTGCAAGTGATGGATTAAAGCTGCAGAAATGCATCGGAATCTAATACTGATCTCCCTGGAAACGCTCAAGGCAAACCACAAACTATGAGAAGTTTTACTCTTCTTGGACTTAAGTCGGCATTGTTCCTCATGTATTATATCCCGGCGCAATTTCTGTGTTTCATCGTCAATGTGAAAGTCCACGGGATAGAGTAAAGCTGCAGTTGTGCATCGGAATCTAATACTGATCTCACAGGAAACGCTCAAAGCACCCCACAAACCATGAGAAGATTTACTCTTCTTGTACTTAAGTCGTTACTGTGCCTTTTACATTATATACCAACGTAATTTCTCTGTCTCATCGTCAATGTGAAGGCCCCAGGGATAGTGTAAAGCTGCAGTAGTGCATCGGAATCTAATACCGATCTCTCAGGAAACGCTAAAAAGCAAACCAAAAACAATGAGAAGATTTACTCTTCTTGTACTTAAGTTGGCATTGTGCCTTTTGTATTAAATCCCGACGCAATATCTGTAATTCATCGTCAATGTGAAGTTCCAAGATTTTGAGTAAATCTGCAGTAGTGCATTGGAATCTAACACTGATCTTCCAGGAAACGCTCAAAGCAAACCACAAACAATGAGAAGATTTACTCTTCTTGTACTTAAGTCGGCATTGTGATTTTTGTATTAAGTCCCGACGCAATTTCTGTAATTCATCGTCAATGTGAAGGTCCAAGGGATAGAGTAAAGCTGCAGTAGTGCATCGGAATCTAATACTGATCACCCGGAAACGCTCAAACCAAACCACAAACAATAAGATTTTCTCTTCTTGTACTCAATTCGGCATTGTGCCTTTTGAATTAAATCCTGACGCAATTTGTGTGTTGCATCGTCTATGTGAAGGTCCAAGGTATGGAGCAGAGCTGCAGTAGTGCATCGGAATCAAATACTGACATCCAAGGAAACGCTCAGAGCAAAACAGAAACAACGAGGAGATTTACTCTTCTTGTACTTCAGTCGGCATTGTGCCTTTTGTATTAAATCCCGAGGCAATTTCTGTGTTTCATCGTCAATGTGAAGGTCTAAGGGATAGAGTAAAGCTGCAGTAGTGCATCGGAATGTAATACTGATCTCCCAGGAACCGGTCTAGGCAAACCAGAAACAATGAGAAGATTTATATTTCTTGTAATTAAGTCCGCATTGTGCCTTTTTTATTAAATCCCGATGCAATTTCTGTGTTTCATCATCAATGTGAAGGGAGTAGGGATAGAGTAAAGCTGCAGTAGTGCATCGGAATCTAATACTGATTTCCCAGGAAACGCTCAGACCAAACCACAAACAAAAAGATTTACTCTTCTTGCACTTAAATCAGCATTGTGCCTTTTGTATTAAATCCCGACGCAATTTCTGTGTTTCATCGTCAATGAGAAGGTCCAAGGTATAGAGTAAGGCTCCAATAGTGCATCGGAATCTAATACTGATCCCACAGGAAACGCTCAAAGCAAACCACAAACAATGAGGAGATTTACTCTTCTTGTACTTAAGTCAGCATTGTGCCTTTTGTATTAAATCCCGAGAAATTTCTATATTTCATCGCAAATGTGAAGGTCCAAAGGATAGAGTAAAGCTGCAGTAGTGCATCGGAATCTAATACTGATCTCCCAGGAAACGCTCAAAGCAAACCAGAAGCAGTGAGAAAATTTTCTCTTCCTTTACTTATGTCGGCATTGTGTATTTTGTATTAAGTCTCGACGGAATTTCTGTGTTTCACCGTCAAAGTGAAGGTGCAAAGGGACAGAGTAAAGCTGCACCAGTGCATCGGAATGTAATACTGATCTCCCAGGAAACGGTCAAAACAAACCAGAAAGTATGAGATGTTTTACTCTTCTAGCACTTAAGTCCGCATTGTACGTTTTGTATTAAATCCCGACGCAATTTCTGTGTTTCATCGTTAATGTGAAAGTTCAGGGGATAGAGCTGCAGTAGTCCATCGGAATCCAATAGTGATATCCCAGGATACGGTCAAAGCAAACCACAAACACTTAGAAGAGTTACTCTTTATGTACATAAGTTACCATTGTGCCATTTGCAGTAAATCCCTAGGCAATTACTGTGTTTAGTCGTCAATGTGAAAGTTGAAGGGATACAGTAACGCTGCAGTAGTGCATATGAATCTAATACTGATCTCCCAGGAAACGCTCAAAGCAAACCACATACAAGACAAGATTTTCTCATTTTGTACTTAAGTCGTCATTGTGATTTTTGTATTAATTCCGACGAAATTTCTGTGTTTCATCGTCTATGCGAAGGTGCAAGAGATGGAGTAAAGCTGCAGTAATGCATCGGAATCTAATACTGATCTCCTTGGAAACGCTCAAAGCAAACCACAAACTATGAGAAGTTTTACTCTTCTTGTACTTAAGTCGGCATTGTGCCTCATGTATAAAATCCCGACGCAATTTCTGTGTTTCATCGACAATGTGAAAGTCCAAGGGATAGAGTAAAGCTGCAGTAGTGCATCGGAATCTAATACTGATCTCACTGGAAACGCTCTAAGCAAACCACAAACAATGAGAAGATTTACTCTTCCTGTACTTAAGTCGGTATTGTGCCTTCTTTATTAAATACCAACGTAATTTCTCTGTCTCACCGTCAATGTGATGGATCAAGGGATGGAGTAAAGGAGCAGTAGTGCATCGGAATCTAATACCGATCTCCCAGGAAACGCTTAAAAGCAAACCACATACAATGAGAAGATTTACTCTTCTTGTACTTAAGTCGGGATTGTGCCTTTTGTATTAAATCCCGACGCAATTTCTGTGTTCCATCGTCAATGTGAAGGTCCAAGGGATAGAGTAATGCTGCACTAGTGCATCGGAATCTAATACTGATTTCCCAGGAAACGCTCAAACCAAACCACAAACAATAGGATTTCCTCTTCTTGTACTTAAGTCGGGATTGTGCCTTTTGTATTAAATCCCGACGCAATTTCTGTGTTTCATCGTCAATGAGAAGGTCCAAGGAATAGAGTAAGGATGCAATAGTGCATCGGAATCTAATACTGATCCCCCAGGAAACGCACAAAGCAAACAACAAACAATGAGGAGATTTACTCTTCTTGTACTTCAGTCGGCATTGTGCCTATTGTATTAAATCCCGAAGCAATTTCGATGTTTCATCGTCAATGTGAAGGTCCAAGGGATCGAGTAAAGCTGCAGTAGTGCTTCGGAATCTAATACTGATCTTACTGGAAACGCTCAAAACAAACCACAAGCAATGAGAAAATTTACTCTTCTTGTACTTAAGTCAACATTGTGCCTATTGCATTAAATCCCGACGCAATTTCTGTGTTTCATCGTTAATGTGAAAGTCCAAGGGATAGAGTAGGGCAGCAGTAGTGCATCGGAATGTAATAGTGATATCCCAGGAAACGCTCAAAGAGAACCACAAACAATTAGAAGAGTTACTCTTCATGTACATAAGCTACCATTGTGCCATTTGCAGTAAATCCCTAAGCAATATCTGTGTTTCATCGTCAATGTGAAGGTCGAAGGGATACAGTAACGCTGCAGTAGTGCATTGGAATCTAATACTGATCTCCCGGGTAACGCTCAAAGCAAACCACATACAATGAGAAGATTTACGCTTCTTGTACTTAAGTCGTCATTGTGATTTTTGTATTAAATCCCGACGCAATTTCTGTGCTTCATCATCAATGCGAAGGTGCAAGGAATGGAGCAACGCTGCAGTAATGCATCGGAATCTAATACCGTTCTCCCTGAAAACGCTCAAAGCGAACTACAAACTATGAGAAGATTTACTCTTCTTGTACTTAAGTCGGTATTGTGCCTTTTTTATTAAATTCGAACGTAATTTCTCTGTCTCATCGTCAATGTGAAGGACCAAGGGATAGAGTAAAGCTGCAGTAGTGCAACGGAATGTAATACTGATTTCCTAGGAAACGCTCAAATCAAACCACAAACAATAAGATTTTCCCTTCTAGTACTTAAGTCGGCATTGTGCGTTTTGTATTAACTCCCGACGCAATTTCGGTGTTTCATCATCAATGTGACGGTCCAAGGTATTGAGTAAATCTGCATTAGTGCATCGGAATCCAATACTGATCTCCCATTAAGCGCTCGAAGCAAAGCACAAACAATGAGAAGATTTACTTTTCTTCTACTTAAGTCGGCATTGTGCCTTTTGTATTAAATCGCGACGTAATTTCGGTGTTTCACTGTCAATGTCAAGGTGCAAGGGACATAGTAAAGCTGGAGCAGTGCATCGGAATGTAATATTGATCTCCCAGGAAACGGTCAAAGCAAACCACAAGCAATGAGAAGATTTACTCTTCCTCTTACTTAAGTGGGCATTGCGCCCTTTGTAGATAACCCGACGCAATATCTCTGTTTCATCATCAATGTGAAGGTCCTAGGGATAGAGGAATGCTGCAGTAGTGCTTGGGAATCTAATACTGATCTCACAGGAAACGCTCATAGCAAACCAAAAACAATTAGAAGATTTACTCCTCTCGTACTTAAGTCGGCATTTTGACTTTTGTATTAAAACCCTACGCAATTTCTGTGTTTCATCGTCAATGTGAAGGTCCAAAGGATAGAGTAAACCTGGAGTAGTGCATCGAAATGTAATACTGATCTCCCAGGAAACGCTCAAAGCAACCACATACAGTGAGTAGATTTACTCTTCTTGTACTTAAGTCGTCATTGTGCCTTTTGTATTAAATCCCGACGCAATTTCTGTGTTTCATTGTCAATGTTATGGTCGTAGGGATTGAGTAAGGCTGCAGTAGTGCATCGGAATCTAATACTGATCTCCCAGGAAACGCTCAAAGCAAACCAGAAACAATGAGAAAATTTACTCTTCTTGTACTTAAGCCGGTATTGTGCTTTTTGTATCAAATACCGACGCAATTCCTCTGTTTCATCGTCAATGTGAAGGCCTAAGAGCTAGAGTAAAGCTGCAGTAGTGCATCGGAATCTAATACTGATCTCCCATTAAGCGCTCGAAGTAAACCACAAACAATGAGAAGATTTACTCCCCTTTTACTTAAGTCGGCATTGTGCCTTTTGTATTAAATTGCGACGAAATTTGGGTGTTTCACGGTCAATGTCAAGGTGCAAGGGACAGAGTGAAGCTGCAGCAGTGCATCGGAATGTAATATTGATCTCCCAGGAAACGCTCATAGCAAACCACAAACAATTAGAAGATTTACTCCTCTCGTACTTAAGTCGGCATTTTGCCTTTTTTATTAAAACCCTACGCAATTTCGGTGTTTCATCGTCAATGTGAGGCTCCAAGGGGTAGAGTAAACCTGGAGTAGTGCATCGGAATGTAATACTGATCTCCCAGGAGACGCTCGAAGCAAACCGCAAACAATGAGAAAATATACTCTTCTTGTACGTAACTCAACATTGTGCCTTTTGTATTAAATCCCGACACAATATCTGTGTTTCATCGTTAATGTGGAAGTCCAAGGGATAGAGTAGAGCTGCAGTAGTGCATCGGAATCCAATAGTGATATCCTAGGAAACGCTCAAAGCAAACCACAAACAATTAGAAGAGTTACTCTTCATGTACATAAGTTACAATTGTGCCATTTGTAGGAAATCCCTACGCAATTTCTGTGTTTCATCGTCAATGTGAAGGTCCAAGAATGCAGTAACGCTGCAGTAGTGCATCGGAATCTAATACTGATCTCCCAGTAAACGCTCAAAGCAAACCACATACAATGAGAAGATTTACTCTTATTGTTCTTAAGTCGGCATTGCGCTTTTTGTATTATAACCCGGCGGTATTTATGTGTTTCATCGACAATGAGAAAGTCCATGGGATAGAGTAAAGCTGCAGTAGTGCATCGGAATCTAATACTGATCTCGCAGGAAACGCTCCAAGCAAACCACCAGCTATAGGAAGATTTACTCTTCCTCTTACTTAAGTGGGCATTGTGCCCTTTGTAGTTAATCCCGACGCAATATCTCTGTTTCATCGTCAATGTGAAGGTCCTAGGGATAGAGTAATGCTGCAGTAGTGCTTCGGAATCTAATACTGATCTCACAGGAAACGCTCAAAGCAAACCAAAAACAATTAGAAGATTTACTCCTCTTGTACTTAGTCGGCATTTTGCCTTTTTTATTAAAACCCTACGCAATTTCTGTGTTTCATCGTTAATGTGAAAGTGCAAGGGATAGAGTAGAGCTGCAGTAGTGCATCGGAATCCAATTGTGATATCCTAGGAAACGCTCAAAGCAAACCACAATAAATTAGAAGAGTTACTCTTCATGTACATAAGTTACAATAGTGCCATTTGTAGGAAATCCCTACGCAATTTCTGTGTTTCATCGTCAATGTGAAGGTCCAAGAATGCAGTAACGCTGCAGTAGTGCATCGGGATCTAATACTGATCTCCCAGTAAACGCTCAAAGCAAACCACATACAATGAGAAGATTTACTCTTATTGTTCTTAAGTCGGCATTGCGCTTTTTGTATTATAACCCGGCGGTATTAATGTGTTTCATCGACAATGAGAAAGTCCATGGGATAGAGTAAAGCTGCAGTAGTGCATCGGAATCTAATACTGATCTCACAGGAAACGCTCATAGCACCCCACAAACAATGGGAAGTTTTACTCTTCTTGTACTTAAGTCGTTATTGCGCCTTTTTTATTAAATACCAACGCAGTTTCTGTGTTTCATCGTCAATGTGAAGGTCCAAGGGAAGAGTAAAGCTGCAGTAGTGCATCGGAATTTAATACTCAACTCCCAGTAAACGCTAAAAAGAATCAGGAACATTTAGAAAATTTACTCTTCTTGTACTTAAGACGGCATTGTGACTTTTGTATTACATCCCGATGCAATTTCTGTGTTTCATCGTAAATGTGAAGGTCCAAGTGGTATAGTAAAGCTGCAGTAGTGCGTCGGAAACTAATACTGATCTCCCAGGAAAGGCACAATCAAACTACGAAAAATGTGAAGATTTACTCTTCTTCTACTTCTGTTGGCGTTGTGCCTATTGTATTCTATCCCGACGCAATTTCTGTAATTCATCGTCAACGTTAAGGTCCAAGGGATAGAGTAAGGCTGCAGTAGTGCATCGGAATCTAATAGTGATATCCTAGGAAACGCTCAAAGCAAACCACAAACAATTAGAAGAGTTACTCTTCATGTACATAAGTTACAATTGTGCCATTTGCAGTAAATTCCTACGCAATTTCTGTGTTTCATCGTCAATGTGAAGGTCCAAGGGATACAGTAACGCTGCAGTAGTGCATCGGAATCTAATACTGATTTCCCAGGAAACGCTCAAAGCAAACCACATACAATGAGATTTACTCTTCTTGTACTTATATCGGCATTTTGCATTTTGCTTTATACCCCTACGGAATTTCTGTGTTTCATCGTCAATGTCAAGGTCCAAGGGATCGAGTAAAGCTGCCTTAGTGCATCGGAATCTAATACTGATCTCCCAGGAAACGCTCAAAACAAACCACAAACAATGAGAAGATTTACTCTTCTTGTACTTAAGTCGTCTTTGTGCCTTTTGTATTGAATCGCGACGCAAATTCTGTGTTTCATCGCCAATGCGAAGGTGCAAGGGATACAGTAAAGCTGCAGTAGTGCTTCGGAATCTAATACTGATCTCCCTGGAAACGCTCAAAGAAAACAACTTAATTCGGCATTGTGCCTCTTGTATTAAATCCCGACGCAATTTCTGTGTTTCATCAAAGCAAACCACAAACAATTAGAAGGGTTACTCATCTTGTACATGAGTCGGTATTGTGCCTTTTCCATTACATCCCAACGCAAATTCTGTGTTTCATCGTCAATGTGAAGGTCCAAAGGATACTGTAACGCTGCAGTAGTGCATCGGAATCTGATACTGATCTCACACGAAACGCTCAAAGCACCCCACAAACAATGAGAAAATTTACTCTTCTTGTTCTTAAGTCGGTATTGTGCCTTTTTTATTAAATACCGACTTAATAACTCTGTTTCATCGTCAATGTGAAGGCCCGAGGGATTGAGTAAACCTGCAGTAGTACATAGGAATCTAATACCGATCTCTCAAGAAACGCTCAAAGGAAACCACAATGTGAAGATTTATTCTTCTTGTACTCAAGCCGGCATTGTGCCTTTTGTATTAAATACCGACGTAATGTCTGTGTTTCATCGTCAATTTGAAGTCCAAGGGATAGAACGAAGCTGCAGTAGTGTATCGGAATCTAATACCGATATCCCAGGAAACGCTCAAAGCAAACCACAAACAATGAGAAGATTTACTCTTCTTGTACTTAAGTCTATATTGTGCCTTTTGTATTAAGTCCCGACGCAATTTCTGTGTTTCATCGTCAACGTGAAGGTCCAAGGGACTGACTAAAGCTGCAGTAGTGCATCAGAATCTAAACTGATCTCCCTGGAAACGCATAAACAAACCACGAACAGTGAGAAGATTTACTCCTCTTGTACTTAAGTCGGCATTGTGCCTTTTGCTTTAAATCCCGACGCAATACCTCAGTTTCATCGTCAATGTGAAGGTCCATGGGATAGAGTAAAGCTGCAGTAATGCATCGGAATCTAATACTGAACTCACAGGAAACGCTCAAACAAACCACAAACAATGAGAAGACTTACTCTTCTTCTACATAAGTTGGCATTGTGCCTTTTCCATTAAATCCCTACGCAATTTCTGTGTATCATCGTCAATGAGAAGGTCCAAGGGATACTGTAACGCTGTAGTAGTGCATCGGATTCTAATACTGATCTCACAGGAAACGCTCAAAGCACCCCACAAACAATGAGAAGATTTACTCTTCTTGTTCTTAAGTCGGTATTGTGCCTTTTTTATTAAATACCAACGCAACAACTCTGTTTCATCGTCAATGTGAAGGCTCAACGGATAGAGTAAACCTCCAGTAGTGCATCGAAATCTAATACCGATCTCTCAAGAAACGCTCAAAGCTAACCACAAACAATGAGAAGATTTATTCTTCTTGTACTCAAGCCGGCATTGTGCCTTTTGTTTTAAATACCGACGCAATTTCTGTGTTTCATCGTCAATTTGAAGTCCAAGGGATAGAACGAAGCTGCAGTAGTGCATCGGAATCTAATACCGATCTCCCAGGAAGCGCTCTAAGCAAACAACGAAAAATGGGAAGATTTACTCTTCATGTACTTAATTCGGCAGTGTGCCTCTTGTATTAAATCCCGACGCAATTTCTGTGTTTCATCGTCAATTTGAAGGTCCAAGGGAAAGAGTAAGGCTGCAGTAGTGCATCGGAATCTAATACTGATCTCGCAGGAAACGCTCAAAGCAAACCACAAACAATAAGATTTTCTCTTCTTGTACTTAAGTCGTCATTGTGCCTTTTGTATTAAATCCCGACGCAATTTCGGTGTTCATCGTCAATGTGATGGTCCAAGGTATAGAGTAAAGCTGCAGTTGTGCATCGGAATCTAATACTGAACCCACAGGTAACGCTCAAAGCAAAATACAATCAATGAGAAGATATACTCTTCTTGTACTTAGGTCGGCATTGTGCCTTTTGTATTAAGTCCCGACACAATTTCTGTGTTTCATCGTCAACGTGAAGGTCCAAGGGATTGAGTAAAGCTGCAGTAGTGCTGCAGAATCTAAGACTGATCTCCCAGTAAACGCTCAAACAAACCACGAACAATGAGAAGATTTACTCTTCTTGTACTTAAGACGGCATTGTGCCTTTTGTATTAAATCCGACGCAATTTCTGTGATTCATCATCAATGCTAAGGTCCTAGTGATAGATTAAAGCTGCCGTAGTGCATCGGAATCAAATACTGATCTCCCACGAAACGCACAAAGCAAATCAGAAAAAATGAGAAGATTTACTCTTTTTGTACTTAAGTCGGCATTGTGCCTTTTGTATGAAATACCGACGCAATTTCTGTGTTTCATCGTCGATGTGAAGGTCCAAGGGATAGAGTAAAGCTGCAGTAGTGCAACGCAATCTAATACTCATCTCCCAGTAAACGCTAAAAGGAAGCAGAAACATTGAGCAAATTTTCTCTTATTGTACTTAAGTAGGCAGTGTGTCTTTTGTATTAAATCCCGACGCAATTTCCTTGTTTCATCGTCAATGTGAAGGTCCAAGGGATAGAGTAAAGCTGCACTAGTGCATCGGAATCTAATACTGATCTCCCAGGAAACGCTCAAACCAAACCACAAACAATAAGATTTTCTCTTATTGTACTTGAGTCGGCATTGTGCCTTTTGTATTAAAACCCGACGCTATTTGGGTGTTTCATCGTCAATGTGATGGTCCAAGGTATAGAGTAAAGCTGCATTTGTGTATCATAATATAATACTGAACTCACAGGAAACGCTCAAAGCAAACGACAAACAATGATAAGATTTTCTCTTCTTGTACTTAAGTCTCCATTATGCCTTTTGTATTAAGTCCCGACACAATTTCTGTGTTTCATCGTCAACGTGAAGGTCCAAGGGATTGAGTAATGCTGCAGTAGTGCATCAGAATCGAAACTGATCTCCCTGGAAACGCTCAAACAAACCACGAACAATGAGAAGATTTACTCCTCTTGTACTTAAGTCGGCATTGTGCATTTTGCTTTAAATCATGACGCAATACCTCAGTTTCATCGTCAATGTGAAGGTCCAAGGGATAGAGTAAATCTGCAGTAATGCATCACAATCTAATAGTGATATACCAGGAAACACTCAAAGCAAACCACAAACAATTAGAAGGGTTACTCTTCTTGTACATAAGTTGGCATTGTGCCTTTTCCATTAAATCCCTACGCAATTTCTGTGTAACATCGTCAATGTGAAGGTCCAAGGGATACTGTAATGCTGCAGTAGTGCAACGGAATCTAATACTGATCTCCCAGGAAACGCCCAAAGCAAACCACAAACAATGAGAAGTTTTACTCCTCTTGTACTTAGGTCGTCATTGTGCCTTTTGTATTAAATCTCGACGCGCTTTCTGTGTTTCATCGTCAATGCATAGGTGCAAATGATAGAGTAAAGCTGCAGTAGTGCATCGGAATCTAATACTGATCTCCCTGGAAACGCTCAAAGCAAACTACAAGCAATGACAAGGTTTACTCTTCTTGTACATAAGTCGGCATTGTGCCTTTTGTATTAAATCCCGAAGCAATTTCTGTGTTTCATCGACTATGTGAAAAATTCCAAGGAATAGAGTAAAGCTGCAGTAGTGCATAGGAATCTAATACTGATCTCACAGGAAACGCTCAAAGCACCCCACAAACAATGAGAAGATTTCCTCTTCTTGTCCTTAAGTCGGTATTGTGCCGTTTGTATTAAATACCAACGCAATTTCTATGTTTCATCGTCAATGTGAAGGCCCAAGGAATTGAGTAATCCTGCGGTAGTGCATCGAAATCTAAACCGATCTCTCAAGAACCACCAAAGCAAACCACAATCAATGAGAAGATTTATTATTATGTACTTAAGTCGGCATTTTGCACTTTTTATTAAATACCGATGGATTTTCTGTGTTTCATCGTCAATTTGAAGTCCAAGGGATATAATGAAGCTGCAGTAGTTCAACGGAATCTAATACCGATCTCCCAGGAAACGCTCAAAGCAAACCACAAACAATTAGAAGATTTACTCTTCTTGGACATAGGTCGGCATTGTGCCTTTTGTATTAAATACCGGCGTTATTTCTGTTTTTCATCGTCAATGCGAAGTTCAAAGGGATAGAGTAAAGCTGCAGTAGTGCATTGGAATCTAATATTGATCTCCCAGGAAACGCTCACAACAAACCACAAACAATAAGAAGATTTACTCTTCTTTTACGTAAGGCGGCATTGTGCCCTTTGTATGAAATACCGACGCAATTTCTGTGTTTCATCGTCAATGTGAAGGTCCAAGGGATAGAGTAAAGCTGCAGTAGTGCATCGGAATCTAATACTGATCTCCCAGGAAACGCTCAAAGCAAACCACAAACAATGGGAAGATTTAATCTTCTTGTACTTATGTCGTCTTTGTGCCTTTTGTATTGAATTGCTACAGAAATTTTGTGTTACATCGTCAATGCGAAGGTGCAAGGGATAGGGTAAAGCTGTAGTAGTGCATCGGAATCTAATATTGATCTCCCAGGAAACGTTCAAAGCAAACCAGAAACAATAAGAAGAATTACTCTTCTTGTACGTAAGTCGGCATTGTGCCTTTTGTATTAAATTCCGACGCAATTTCGGTGTTTCATCGTCAATGTGAAGGTCCAAGAGATAGAGTAAAGCTGCAGTAGTGCATCGGAATGTAATACTCATTTCCCATTAAACACAAGAAAGAACCAGAAACATTGAGCAAATTTACTCTTCTTGTACTTAGGTCGGCAGTGTGCCTTTTGTATTATATCCCGACGCAATTTCTGTGTTTCATCGTCAATGTGAAGGGATAGGGTAAAGCTTCAGTAGTGCATCGGAATCTTATACTGAACTCCCAGGAGATGCTCAAACAAACCACAAACAATGAAAAGATTTACTCTTGTTGAACTAAGGCCGGTATTGTGACTTTTGCATGAAACCCAGACGCAATTTCGGTGTTTCGTCGTCAACGTGAAGGTCCAAGGGGTTGAGTAAAGCTGCAGTAGTGCATCGGAATCTAATACTCATCTCCCAGTAAAGGCTAAAAAGAACCAGAAACATTGAGCAAATTTACTCTTCTTGTACTTAAGTCGGCAGTGTGCCTTTTCTATTAAATCCCGACGCAATTTCTGTGTTTCATCGTCAGTGTGAAGGTCCAAGGGATAGAGTAAAGCTGCAGTTGTGCATCGGAACCTAATACTGATATCCCAGGAGACGCTCAAACAAACCACGAACAATGAGAAGATTTACTCTTCTTGCACTTAAGTCGGCACTGTGCATTTTGTACTAAATCCCGAAGCAATTTCTGTGTTTCATGGTCAATATGATGGTCCAAGGGATACTGTAACGCTGCAGTAGTGCATCGGAATCTAATACTGATCTCCCAGGAATCGCTCAAAGCAAACCACAAACCATGAGGAAATTTACTCTTCTTGTCATTAAGTCGTCATTGTGACTTTTGTGTTATATCCCGGCGATGTTTTTGTTTTTCATCGTCAATGTGAAAGTCAAAGGGATAGAGTAAAGCTGTAGTAGTGCATCGGAATCTAATATTGATCTCCCAGGAAACGCTCAAAGCAAACCAGAAACAAAATAAAGATTTACCCTTCTTGTACGTAAGTCGGCATTGTGCCTTTTGTATGAAATACCGACGCATATTCTGTGTTTCATCGTCAATGTGAAGGTCCAAGGGAGAGAGTAAAGCTGCAGTAGTGCATCGGAATTTAATACTCATCTCCCAGTAAACAATAAAATGAACCAGAAACAATGAGCAAATCGACTCTTCTTGTACTTATGTCGACATTGTGCCTTTTGTATTATATCCCGACGCAATTTCTGTGTTTCATCGTCAATGTGAAGGTGCAAGGGATGGAGGAAAGCTGCAGTAGTGCATCGGAATCTAATACTGATCTCCCAGGAAACGCTAAAACCAAACCAGAAACAATAAGATTTTCTCTTCTTGTACTTATGTCGGCATTGTGCCTTTTGTATTAAATCCCGACGCAATTTCGGTGTTTCATCGTCAATGTGACGGTCCAAGGTATACAGCAAAGCTCCAGTAGTGCATCGCAAACTAATACTGAACTCACAGGAAATGCTCAAAGGAAACCACAAACAATGCGAAGATTTACTCTTCTTGTACTTAGGTAGCCATTTTGCGTTTTGTATTAAGTCCCGACGCAATTTCTGTGTTTCATCGTCAACGTGAGGGTCCAAGGGATGGAGTAAAGCTGCAGTAGTGCATCGGAATCTAATATTGATCTCCCAGGAAAAGCTCAAAGCAAACCAGAAACAATAAGAAGATATACCCTTCTTCTACGTAAGTCGGCATTGTGCATTTTGTATTAAATCCCGACGCAATTTCGGTGTTTCATCGTTAATGTGAAGGTCCAAGAGATAGAGTAAAGCTGCAGTAGTGCATCGGAATCTAATACTCATCTCCCATTAAACACAAGAAAGAATTAGAAACATTGAGCAAATTTACTCTTCTTGTACTTAAGTCGGCATTGTGCCTTTTGTATTAAATCCCGACGCAATTTCTGTGTTTCACCGTCAATGTGAAGGACCAAGGGATTGATTGTAGGTGCAGTAGTGCATCGGAATCTAATACTCATCTCCCATTAAACACAAGAAAGAACCAGAAACATTGAGCAAATTTACTCTTCTTGTACTTAGGTCGGCAGTGTGCCTTTTGTATTATTTCCTGACGCAATTTCTGTGTTTCATCGTCAATGTGAAGGTCCAAGGGATAGAGTAAAGCTGATGTTGTACATCGGAATCTACTACTGATCTCCCTGGAAACGCTCAAACCACACCACAAACAATGAGAAGATTTACTCTTCTTGTACTTAAGTCGGCATTGTGCCTTTTGTATTAAATCCTGGCACAACATCTCTGTATCATCGTCAATGTGACGACCCAAGGGATGGAGAAAAGCTGCTGTAGTTCATCGGAATCTAATACTGATCTCCAAGGAAACGCTCGAAGCAAACCACAAAAAATGAGAAGATTTAATCTTCTTGTACTTAAGTCGGCATTGTGCCTTTTGTATTAAATCGCGACGCAATTTCTGTGTTTCATCGTCAATGCGAAGGTGCAAGGGATAGAGTAAAGCAGCAGTAGTGCATCGCAATCTATAATACTCATCTCCCCGTAAACGCTAAAAGGAACCAGAAACATTGAGCTAATTTACTCTTCTTGTACTTAAGTAGGCAGTGTGTCTTTTGTATTAAATCCCGACGAAAATTCTTTGTTTCATCGTCAATGTGAAGGTCCAAGGGATAGAGTAAAGGTGCAGTTGTGCATCATAATATAATACTGAACTCACAGGAAACGCTCAAAGCAAACCACAAACAATGATAAGATTTACTCTTTTTGTACTTAAGTCTCCATTGTGCCTTTTGTATTAAGTCCCGACGCAATTTCTGTGTTTCATCGTCAACGTGAAGGTCCAAGGGATTGAGTAAAGCTGCAGTAGTGCATCAGAATCTAAACTGATCTCCCTGGAAACGCTCAAACAAACCACGAACAATGAGAAGATTTACTCCTCTTGTACTTAAGTCGGCATTGTGCCTTTTGCTTTAAATCCCGACCCAATACGTCAGTTACATCTCAATGTGAAGGTCCAAGGAATAGAGTAAAGCTTCAGTAGTGCATCGGAATCTTATACTGAACTTCCAGGAGACGCTCAAACAAACCACAAACAATGAAAAGATTTACTCTTGTTGAACTAAGGCCGGTATTGTGACTTTTGCATTAAACCCAGACGCAATTTCTGTGTTTCATCGTTAATGTGAAGGTCCAAGGGATAGAGTAAAGCTGAGGTAGTGCATCCGAATCTAATAGTGATATCCCAGGAAACGCTCAATGCAAACCACCAACAATTAGAAGGGTTCCTCTTCTTGTACATAAGTGGGCATTGTGCCGTTTGCATTAAATCCCTAAGCAATTTCTGTTTTTCACGGTCAATGTGAAAGTCCAAGGGATACTGTAACACTGTAGTAGTGCATCGGAATCTAATACTGATTTCCCTGGAATCGCTCAAAGCAAACCACAAACAATGAGAAAATATACTTTTCTTGTATTTAGGTCGTCATTGTGCCTTTTCTATTATATCCCGGCGATATTTCTGTTTTTCATCATCAATGTGAAGGTCAAAGGGATAGAGTGAAGCTGTAGTAGTGCATCGGAATGTAATATTGATCTCCCAGGAAACGCTCAAAGCAAACCAGAAACAATAAGAAGATTTACCCTTCTTGTACGTAAGTCGCCATTGCGCCTTTTGTATTAAATCCAGTCGCAATTTCTGTGTTTCACCGTCAATGTGAAGGTCCAAGGGGTTGAGTAAAGCTGCAGTAGTGCATCGGAATCTAATACTCATCTCCCAGTAAAGGCTAAAAAGAACCAGAAACATTGAGCAAATTTACTCTTCTTGTACTTAAGTCGGCAGTGTGCCTTTTGTATTAAATCCCGACGCAATTTCTGTGTTTCATCGTCAGTGTGAAGGTCCAAGGGATAGAGTAAATCTGCAGTTGTGCATCGGAACCTAATACTGATATCCCAGGAGACGCTCAAACAAACCACGAACAATGAGAAGATTTACTCTTCTTGCACTTAAGTCGGCATTGTGCATTTTGTACTAAATCCCGACGCAATTTCTGTGTTTCATGGTCAATATGATGGTCCAAGGGATACTGTAACGCTGCAGTAGTGCATCGGATTCTAATACTGATCTCCCAGGAATCGCTCAAAGCAAACCACAAACAATGAGGAAATTTACTCATCTTGTCATTAAGTCGTCATTGTGACTTTTGTGTTATATCCCGGCGATATTTTTGTTTTTCATCGTCAATGTGAAAGTCAAAGGGATAGAGTAAAGCTGTAGTAATGCATCGGAATCTAATATTGATCTCCCAGGAAACGCTCAAAGCAAACCACAAACAATATAAAGATTTACCCTTGTAGTACGTAAGTCGGCATTGTGCCTTTTGTATGAAATACCGACGCAATTTCTGTGTTTCATCGTCAATGTGTAGGTCCAAGGGAGAGAGTAAAGCTGCAGTAGTGCATCGGAATCTAATACTCATCTCCCAGTAAACACTAAAATGAACCAGAAACATTGAGCAAATCGACTCTTCTTGTACTTATGTCGACATTGTGCCTTTTGTATTATATCCCGACGCAATTTCTGTGTTTCATCGTCAATGTGAAGGTCCAAGGGATGGAGGAAAGCTGCAGTAGTGCATCGGAATCTAATACTGTTCTCCCAGGAAACGCTCAAACCAAACCACAAACAATGCGAAGATTTACTCTTCTTGTACTTAGGTCGCCATTTTGCGTTTTGTATTAAGTCCCGACGCAATTTCTGTGTTTCATCGTCAACGTGAGGGTCCAAGGGATGGAGTAAAGCTGCAGTAGTGCATCGGAATCTAATACTGATCTCCCAGGAAACGCTCAATGCAAACAAGAAACAAAAAGAAGTTTTACTCTTCTTGTACTAAAGTCAGCATTTGCTTTTTGCTTTAAACCCCTACGCAATTTCTGAGTTTCATCGCCAATTTGAAGGCCAAGGGATAGAGTAAAGCTGCAGTAATGCATCGGAATCTTATACTGAACTCCCAGGAAACGCTCAAACAAACCACAAACAATGTAAAGATTTACTCTTGTCGTACTAAGGTCGGCAATGTGCCTTTTGCATTAAACCCCGACGCAATTTCTGTGTATCATCGTCAATGTAAAGGTCCAAGGGATACTGTAACGCTGGAATAGTGCAACGGAATCTAATACTGATCTCCCAGGAAACGCTCAAAACAAGCCACAAACAATGAGAAGATATACTCTTCTTGTACTTAAGTCGTCATTGTGCCTTTTGTATTAAATCCCGACGCAATTTCTGTGTTTCATCGTCAATGTGAAGGTCCAAGGGAGAGAGTAAAGCTGCAGTAGTGCATCGGAATCTAATACTCATCTCCCAGTAAACACCAAAATGAACCAGAAACATTGAGCAAATCGACTCTTCTTGTACTTATGTCGGCATTGTGCCTTTTGTATTAAATCCCGACGCAATTTCGGTGTTTCATCGTCAATGTGACGGCCAAGGTATACAGCAAAGCTCCAGTAGTGCATCGGAATCTAATACTGAACTCACAGGAAACGCTCAAAGCAAACCACAAACAATGCGAAGATTTACTCTTCTTGTACTTAGGTCGCCATTTTGCGTTTTGTATTAAGTTCCGACGCAATTTCTGTGTTTCATCGTCAACGTGAGGGTCCAAGGGATGGAGTAAAGCTGCAGTAGTGCATCGGAATCTAATACTGATCTCCCAGGAAACGCTCAATGCAAACAAGAAACAAAAAGAAGTTTTACTCTTCTTGTACATAAGTCAGCATTTGCTTTTTGCTTTAAACCCCTACGCAATTTCTGAGTTTCATCGTCAATTTGAAGGCCAAGGGATAGAGTAAAGTTGCGGTAGTGCATCGGAATCTAATACTGATCTAACAGGAAACGCTCAAAGCAACCCACAAACAATGAGAAAATTTACTTTCCCTGTACTTAAGTCGGCGTTGTGCCTTTTGCATTAAATCCTGACGCAATTTCTGCGTTTCATCGTTAATGTGAAGGTCCAAGGGATAGAGTAAAGCTGCAGTAATGCATCGGAATCTTATACTGAACTCCCAGGAAACGCTCAAACAAACCACAAACAATGTAAAGATTTACTGTTGTTGTACTAAGGTCGGCAATGTGCCTTTTGCATTAAACCCCGACGCAATTTCTGTGTATCATCGTCAATGTAAAGGTCTAAGGGATACTGTAACGCTGCAATAGTGCAACGGAATCTAATACTGATCTCACAGGAAACGCTCAAAACAAACCACAAACAATGAGAAGATATACTCTTCTTGTACTTAAGTCGTCATTGTGCCTTTTGTATTAAAACCCGACGCAATTTCTGTGTATCATCGTCAATGCGAAGGTGCAAGGGATAGAGTAAAGCTGCAGTATTGCATCGCAATCTAATACTCATCTCCCAGTAAACGCTAAAATGAACCAGAAACATTGAGCAAATTTACTCTTCTTGTACTTAAGTAGGCAGTGTGTCTTTTGTATTAAATCCCGACGCAAATTCTTTGTGTCTCCGTCAATGTGAAGGTCCAAGGGATAGAGTAATGCTGCAGTAGTGCATCGGAATCTAATACTGATCTCCCAGGAAACGCTCAAACCAAACCACAAACAATAAAATTTTCTCTTCTTGTACTTAAGTCGGAATTGTGCCTTTTGTATTAAATCCCGACGCAATTTCGGTGTTTCATCGTCAATGTGATGGTCCAAGGTATAGAGTAAAGCTGCAGTTGTGCATCATAATATAATACTGAACTCACGGGAAACGCTCAAAACAAACCACAAACAATGATAAGATTCACTCTTTTTGTACTTAAGTCTCCATTGTGCCTTTTGTATTAAGTCCCGACGCAATTCCTGTGTTTCATCGTCAATGTGAAGGTGCAAGGGATTGACTAAGCTGCAGTAGTGCATCAGGATCTAAACTGATCTCCCTGGAAACGCTCAAACAAACCACAAACAATGTACTTAAGTAAGCATTGTGCCTTTTGCTTTAAATCCCGGCCCAATACCTCAGTTACCTCTCAATGTGAAGGTCCAAGGGATAGAGTAAAGCTTCAGCAGTGCATCGGAATTTTATACTGAACTCCCAGGAGACGCTCAAACAAACCACAAACAATGATAAGATTTACTCTTGTTGAAGTATGGCCGGTATTGTGCCTTTTGCATTAAACCCAGACGCAATTTCTGTGTTTCATCGTCAATGTGAAGGTCCAAGGGATTGAGTAAAGCTGCGGTAGTGCATCGGAATCTAATAGGGATATCCCAGGAAACGCTCAAAGCAAACCACCAACAATTAGAAGGGCTCCTCTTCTTCTACATAAGTGGGCATTGTGCCATTTGCATCAAATCCCTAAGCAATTTCTGTTTTTCACGGTCAATGTGACGGTCCAAGGGATACTGTAACACAGCAGTAGTGCATCGGAATCTAATACTGATTTTCCTGGAATCGCTCAAAGCAAACCACAAACAATGAGAAAATATACCTTCTTGCCCTTAAGTCGTCATTGTGCCTTTTGTATTAAATCCCGACGGAATTTCGGTGTTTCATCGTCAATGTGTAGGTCCAAGGGATAGAGAAAAGCTGCAGTAGTGCATCGAAATCCAATACTCATCTCCCAGTAAACTCAAGAAAGAACAAGAAACATTGAGCAAATTTACTCTTCATGTACTTAAGTCGGCATTGTGCCTTTTGTATTAAATCGCGACGCAATTTCTGTGTTTCACCGTCAATGTGAAGGTCCAAGGGGTTGAATAAAGGTGCAGTAGTGCATCGGAATCTAATACTCATCTCCCAGTAAAGGCTAAAAAGAACCAGAAACATTGAGCAAATTTACTCTTCTTGTACTTAAGTCGGCAGTGTGCCTTTTGTATTAAATCCCGACGCAATTTCTGTTTTTCATCGTCAGTGTGAATGTCCAAGGGATAGAGTAAAGCTGCAGTTGTGCAACGGAATCTAATAATGATATCCCAGGAGACGCTCAAACAAACCACGAACAATGAGAAGATTTACTCTTCTTGCACTTAAGTCGGCATTGTGCATATTGTACTAAATCCCGACGCATTTCTGTGTTTCATGGTCAATATGATGGTCCAAGGGATACTGTAACGCTGCAGTAGTGCATCGGAATCTAATACTGATCTCTCAGGAATCGCTCAAAGCAAACCACAAACAATGAGGAAATTTACTCTTCTTGTCATTAAGTCGTCATTGCGACTTTTGTATTATATCCCGGCGATATTTCTGTTTTTCATCGTCAATGTGAAAGTCAAAGGGACAGAGTAAAGCTGTAGTAGTGCATCGGAATCTAATATTGATCTCCCAGGAAACGCTCAAAGCAAACAAGAAACAATATGAAGATTTACCCTTCTTGTACGTAAGTCGGCATTGTGCCTTTTGTATGAAATACCGACGCAATTTCTGTGTTTCATCGTCAATGTGAAGGTCCAAGGGAGAGAGTAAAGCTGCAGTAGTGCATCGGATTCTAATACTCATCTCCCAGTAAACACTAAAATAAACCAGAAACATTGAGCAAATCGACTCTTTTTGTACTTATGTCGGCATTGTGCATTTTGTATTAAATCCCGACGCAATTTCTGTGTTTCATCGTCAATGTGAAGGTCCAAGGGATGGAGTAAAGCTGCAGTAGTGCATCGGAATCTAATACTGATCCCCCTGGAAACGCTCAAACCAAACCACATACAATAAGATTTTCTCTTCTTGTACTTATGTCGGCATTGTGCCTTTTGTATTAAATCCCGACGCAATTTCGGTGTTTCATCATCAATGTGACGGTCCAAGGTATACAGCAAAGCTCCAGTAGTGCATCGGAAACTAATACTGAACTCACTGGAAACGCTCAAACCAAACCACAAACAATGCGATGATATACTCTTCTTGTACTTAGGTCGCCATTTTGCGTTTTGTATTAAGTCCCGACACAAATTCTGTGTTTCATCGTCAACGTGAGAGTCCAAGGGATGGAGTAAAGCTGCAGTAGTGCATCGGAGTCTGATACTGATCTCCCAGGAGACGCTCAATGCAAACCGGAAAGAAAAAGAAGTTTTACTCTTCTTGTACTTAAGTCGGCATTGTGCGTTTTGAATTAAATTCCGACTCAATTTCTGTGTTTCATCGTCAATGTGAAGGACCAAGGGATAGATTAAAGCTGCAGTACTGCATCGGAATCTAATGCTGATATCCCAGGAATCGCTCAAAGCAATCCAGAAACAATGAGAAGATTTACTCTTCTTGAACTTAAGTCGGCATTGTTCCTTTTGTATTAAGTCCCGACGCAATTTCTGTGTTTCAACGTCATTGTGAAGGTCCAAGGGATAGAGTAAAGCTGCAGCAGTGCATAGGAAAGTAATACTGATATCCCAGGAAACGCTCAAAGCAAACCAGAAGCAATGAGAAGATTTACTCTTCTTGTACTTAAGTCGGAATTGTGCCATTTCTATTAAATCGCGACGCAATTTCTGTGTTTCATCGTCAATGTGAAGGTCCAAGGGATAGAGTAAAGCTGCAGTAGTGAATCGGAATCTAATACTGATCTAACAGGAGACGCTCAAATCAAACCAGAAACAATGAGAACATTTACTCTTCTTGAACTTAAGTCGGCGTTGTGTCTTTTGTATTAAGTCCCGACGCAATTTCTGTGTTTCATCTCAATGTGAAGGTCCCAGGAATATAGTAAAGCTGCAGTAGTGCATCGGAATCTAACACTGATCTGCCACGAAAAGCTCAAAGGAAATCAGAAACAATGAGAAGATTTTCTCTTATTGTACTTAAGCCAGCTTTGTGCCTTTTATAATACGTCCAGACGCAATTTCTGTGTTTCATCGTCAATGTGAAGGTCCATGGGATAGAGTAAAGCTGCAGTAGTGCTTCGGAATCTAATACTGTTCTCCAGGAAACGCTCAAAGCAAACCACATACAATGAGAAGAACTACTCTTCTTGTATTTAAGTCGGCTTTGTGCATTCTCTATTAAATCCCGACGCGATTTCTGTGTTTCATCGTCAATGTGAAGGTCCAAGGGATAGAGTAAAGCTGCCGTAGTGAATCGGAATCCAATACTGATCTCCCACGAAACGCCCAAAGCAAACCACAAGCAATGACAAGATTTACTCTTCTTGTACTTAAGTCTTCATTGTGCCCTTTGTAGTAAATCCTGACGCAATATCTGTGTGTCATCGTCAATGTTAAGGCCCAAGGGATAGAGTGAAGCTGCAAGTTGTGCATCGGAATCTAATACTGATCTCACAGGAAGCGCTCAAAGCAAACCAAAAACACTAAGAAGGTTTACTCTTCTTGTACTTAAGCCGGAATTTGCCTTTTGCTTTAAACCCCTACGCAATTTCTGTGTTTCATCTTCAATGTGAGGATCCAAGGAATAGAGTAACGCTGCTGAAGTGCATCGGAATCTAATACTGATCGCCCAGGAAACGCTCAAAACAAACCACAAACAATTAGAAGATTTACTCTTCCTCTACTTAAGTTGGCATTGTGCCTTCTGCATTAATTCCCGTCGTAATTTCTGTGTTTCATCGTCAGTGAGAAGGTCCAAGGGATAGAGTAAAGCTGCAGTAGTGCATCGGAATCTAATACTGATCTACCAGGCAACGCTCAAATCAACCCACAAACAATGAAACGAATTACTCTTCTTGTACATAAGTCGCCATTGTGCTTTTTGTATAAAAATCCCGACGCAATTTCTGCATCTCATCGTCATTGTGAAGGACCTAGGGATAGAGTAAAGCTGCAGTAGTGCATCGGAATCTTATTCTGAACTCCCAGGAAATGCACAAAGAAACCACAAATTATGAGAAGATATACTCCACTTGTACTTAAGTCGGCACTGTGCATTTTGTACTAAATCCCGTCGCAATTTCTGTGTTTCATCACTATGTGAAGGTCCCAGGAATAGATTAAAGCTGCAATAGTGCATCGGAATCTAATACTGATATCCCACGTAACGCCCAAAGCAAATCAGAAACAATGAGAAGATTTACTCTTTTTGTACTTAAGTCAGCATTGTGCTTTTGTATTAAGTCCCGACGCAATTTCTGTGTTTCATCGTCAATGTGAAGATCCAAGGGATAGAGTAAAGTTGCAGCAGTGCATCGCAGAGTAATACTGATCTCCCAGTAAACGCTCAAAGCAAACCACAAGAAATGAGAAGATTTACTCTTGTTGTACTTAAGTCTTCATTGTGCCCTTTGTAGTAAATCCTGACGCAATATCTGTGTGTCATCGTCAATGTGAAGGTCCAAGGGATAGAGTAAAGCTGCAGTAGTGCATCGGAATCTAATACTGATCTCACAGGAAGTGCTCAAAGCAAACCAAAAACACTAAGAAGGTTTACTCTTCTAGTACTTAAGCCGGAATTTGCCTTTTGCTTTAAACCCCTACGCAATTTCTGTGTTTCATCTTCAATGTGAGGGTCCATGGGATAGTATAAAGCTGCCGTAGTGCATCGGATTCTAATACTGCTCTCCGGGAAACGGTCAAAGCAAACCACAAACAATGGGAAGATTTACTCTTCTTGTACTTAAGTCGGCATTGAGCCCTTTGTATTAAATCCCGACGCAATTTCTGTGTTTCCTCGTCACTGTGAGGGTCAAGGGATGGAGTAATGCTGCGGTAGTGCATCGGAATCAAATACTGATCATTCAGGAAACGCTCAAAGCAGACCAGAAACAATAAGAAGATTTACTCTTCTTGTACTTATGTCGGCATTGTGCCTTTTTTATTCAATCCCGACGCAAATTCTGTGTTTCATCGTCAATTTTAAGGTCCAAGGGATAGATTAAGGCTGCAGTAGTGCATCGAAATCTAATAATCATCTTCCAGGAAACGCAAAAAAAAAAAAAAAAAAACAGAAACATTGAGGAAATTTAATCTTCTTGTACTTAAGTGGGCATTGTGCCTTTTTTATTAAATCCCGACGCAATCTCTAAGTTTCATCGTGAATGTGAAGGTCCAAGGGAAATAGTAAAGCTGAAGTAGTGCATCGGAATGTAATACTGATCTCCCAGGAAGCGCTCAAACAAACCATGAACAAAGAGAAGATTTACTCTTCTCCTACTTAAGTTGGGTAGTGCCTTTTGTATTACATACCGACGCAATTTCTGTGTTTCATCGTCAATGCGAAAGTCAAAGGGATGCAGTATAGCTGCAGTAGTGCATCGGAATCTAATACTGATCTCCCAGGAAACGCTCAAAGCAAACCACAAACAATTAGATGAATTACTCTTCTTGTACTTAAGTCGGCACTGTGCCCTTTGTGTTAAATCCCGACGCAAATTCTGTGTTTCATCGTCAATGTGATGGTCCAAGGGATAGAGTAAAGCTGCAGCAGTGCATCGGAATCTAATACCGATCTCACAGGAAACGCTCAAAGCAATCCACAAACAATGAGAAGATATACTCTTCTTGTATTTAAGTCGGCATTGTGCCTTTTGTATTATATCCCGGCGATATTTCTGTGTTTCATCGTCAATGTGAAGGTACAAGGGTTAGAGTAAGGCTGCAGTAGTACATCGGAATTTAATACTGATCTCCCAGGAAACGCTCAAAGCAAACCAAAAACAATGAGAAAATTTACTCTTGTTGTACATGAGTCGGCATTGTGCCATTTGTATTTAATCCGGCCGCAATTTCGGTGTTTGATCGTCAATGTGGAGGTCCAATGGATAGAGTAAAGCTCCTGTAGTGCATAGGAACCAATTACTGAACTCCCAGGAAACGCTCAAAGCAACCCAGAAACAATGAGATGAATCACTCTTCTTGCACTTAAGACTTCATTTTGCCTTTTGTATTAAGTACAGACGCAATTTCTGTGTTTCATCGTCTATGCGAAGGTCCGTGGGATAGAGCAAAGCTGCAGTAGTGCATCGGAATCTAACACTCAGCTCCCACTAAACGCTCAAAGCAAACCAGAAACATTGTGAAAGTTTACTCTTCTTGTACTTAAGTTGGTATTGTGCTTTTTGTATTAAATGCCGACGCTATTTCTGTGATTAATCGTCATTGCTGAGGTCCAAGGGAATGAGTAAAGCAGCAGTAGTGCATCGGAATCTAACACTGATCTCCCAGGAAACGCTCAAAGCAAACCACAAACAATGAGAAGATTGACTCCACTTGTACTTAAGTCGGTATCGTAGCTTTTGTATTAAAATCCGACGCTATTTCTCTGTTTCATCGTCAATGAGAAAGCCCAAGGGATAGAGTAAAGGTGCAGTAGTGCATCGGAATCTAATGCTGATCTCCCAGGAAACGCTCGAAGCATATCACAAACAATGAGGAGATTTACTCTACTTGTACTGAAGTCGGCATTGTGCCTTTTGTATTAAATCCCGACGCTATTTCTGTGTTTCTTCGTTAATGTGAAGGTCCAAGGGATAGAGTAAAGCTGCAGTAGTGCTTCGGAATCTAATACTGATCTCACAGGAAACGCTCAAAGCGAACCAAAAATAATATGAAGATTTACTCTCCTTGTACTTAAGTCGGCATTTTTCCTTTTGTATTAAACCACTAGGCAATTTCTGTATTTCATCGTCAATATGATGGTGCAAGGGAAAGAGTAAAGTTGCTGTAGTGCATGGGAATCTAATACTGATGTCCTAGGAAACGCTCAAAGCAAACCTAAAACAATGAGAAGATTTACTCTTCTTGTGCTTGAGTCGGCATTGTGCCTTTTGTGTTAAATCTCAACGAAATTTCTGTCTTTCATCGACAAAGTAAAAGTCCAAGGTATAGAGTAAAGCTGCAATAGTGAATCGGAATGTAATACTGATCTCCCAGAAACGCTCAAAGCAAATAACAAACATTGAGAAGATTTAATCTTCTTGTACTTACGTCGGTTTTGTGCCTTTAGTATGAAATAACAACGCAATTTCTCTGTTTCATCGTCAATGTGAACCCTTAAGGGATAGAGTAAAGCTGCAGTAGTGCATCGGAATCTAATATTGATGTCCCAGAAAACGCTCAAAGCAAACCTCAAACAATGAGAAGATTTACTCTTCTTGTACTTAAGATGGTATTGTGCCTCTTGTAGAAAATCCTGACGCAGTTTCTGTGTTTCATCGTCACTGTGAACGTCCAAGGGATAGAGTAAAGCTGCAGCAGTGTATAGGAGTGAATACTGATCTCCTAGGAAACGCTCAATGAAAACCACAAGCAATGAGATGATTTACTCTTCTTGTTCTTAAGTCGGCATTGTGCCTTTTGTAGTAAATCCCGACGCAATATCTCTGTTTCATCGTCAATGTGAAGGTCCACGGGATAGAGTAAAGCTGCAGTAGTGCATCGGAATCAAATACTGATCTCACAGGAAACGCTCAGAGCGAACCAAAAACAATAAGAAGATTAACTCTTCTTGTACTTTAGTCGGCATTTTGCCTTTTGTATTAAACTCCTACGCAATTTCTGTGTTTCACCGTCAATGTGAAGGTCCAAGGATAGAGTAAAGCTGCAGTAGTGCATCGGAATCTAATACTGAACTCCCAGGAAACGCTCAAAGCAAACAACGAAGAATGAGAAGAATTAATCTTCTTCTACTTAAGTTGGCGTTCTGCCTTTTGTATTAAATCCCGACGCAATTTCTGTGTTTCAACGTCAATGTGAAGGTCCAAGGGATAGGGTAAATCTGCAGTAGTGCATCGGAATGTAATACTGATCTCCCAGGAAACGCTCAAACCACACCACAAACAATAAGATTTTCTCTTCTTGTACTTAAGTCCTCGTTGTACTTTTGTATTAAATCCCGACGCTATTTCTGTATCTCATCATCCATGTGAAGGTCCAAGGGATAGAGTAAAGCTGCAGTAGTGCATCGGAATCTAACACTGATCTCTCTGGAAAGGCTCAAACAAACCACGAACAATGAGAATATTTTCTCTTCCTCTACTTAATTTGGCGTTGTGCCTTTTGTGTTAAATCCAGACGCAATTTCTGTGTTTCATCGTCAATGTTAAGGTCCAAGGGATGGAGTAAAGGTGCAGTGGTGCATCGGAATCTTATACTGATCTCCAGGAAACGCTCAAAGCAAACCTCAAACAATGAGAAGATTTACTCTTCTTGTACTTAAGTCGGCATTGTGCCTTTTGTATTAAATCCCGACGCAATTTCTGTGTTTCATCGTCAATGTGAAGGTCCAAGGGATGGAGTAAAGGTGCAGTGGTGCATCAGAATCTTATACAGATCTCCAGGAAACGCTCAAAGCAAACCACAAACAATGAGAAGAATTACTCTTCTTCTACTTAAGTTGGCGTTCTGCCTTTTGTATTAAAAGACGACACAATTTCTGTGTTTCATCGTCAATGTGAAGGGAGAAGGGATAGAGTCAATCTGCAGTAGTGCATCGGAATGTAATACTGATCTCCCAGGAAACGCTCAAACCAAACCACAAGCAATAAGATTTTCTCTACTTGTACTTAAGTCGGCGTGTACCTTTTGTATTAAATCCCGACGCAATTCTGTGTTTCATCGTCTATGTGAAGGTCCAAGGTATAGAGAAAAGGTGCAGTAGTGCATCGGAAACTAATACTGATATCACAGGAAACGCTCAAAACAAACCACAACAAATTGAGAAGATTTAGGCTTCTTGTACTTAAGATGGTATTGTGCCTTTTGTAATAAATATCGACGCAATTTTTGTGTTTCATGGTCAATGTGAAGGCCCAAGGGATACAGTAAAGCTGCAGTAGTGCATCGGAATCTAATTCTGATCTCCCAGGAAACGGTCAAACCAAACCAGAAAAAATAAGAAGATTTACTCTTCTTGTGCTTAAGTCAGCATTGTGCCTTTCGTATTGAATCCCGACGCAATTTCTGTGTTTCATCGTCAATGTGAAGGTCCAAGGGATATAGTAAAGCTGCAGTAGTGCATCGGAATCTAATACTGATCTCCCAGGAAACGCTCAAACAAACCACGAACAATGAGAGGAATTGCTCTTCTTCTACTTACGTTGTCGTTCTGCCTTTTGTATTAAATCCCGACACAATTTCAGTGTTTCATCACCAATGTGAAGGACCAAGGGATAGAGTCAATCTGCAGCAGTGCATCGGAATGTAATACTGATCTCCCTGGAAACGCACAAACCAAACCACAAACAATAAGATTTTCTGTTCTTGTACTTAAGTCGGCTTTGGACCTTTTCAATTAAATCCCGAAGCAATATCTGTGTTTCATCGTCTTTGTGAAGGTACAAGGTATAGAGTTAAGGTGCAGTAGTGCATCGGAAACTAGTACTGATCTCCCAGGAAACGCTCAAATTAAAACACAAACAATGAGAAGATTTAGGCTTCTTATACTTAAGAAGGTATTGTGCCTTTTGTATTAAACCCCTACGCTATTTCTGTGTCTCTTCGTCAATGTGAAGGTCCAAGGGAAACAGTAACGCTGCAGTAGTACATCGGAATCAAATACTGATCGCCCAGGAAACACTAAAAGCAAACCACAAAGAATGAGAAGATTTACTCTTCCAATACTTATTCGTCATTGTGCCTTTTGTATTAAATTTCGTCGCAATTACTGTGTTTCATCGTCAATGTGAAAGTCCAAGGGATAGTGCAAAGCTGCAATAGTGAATCGGAATGTAATACTGATCTCCCAGGAAACGCTCAAAGCAAACCACAAACATTGAGATGATTTACTCTTCTTGTACTTAAGTCGGTTTTGTGCCTTTTGTATTAAATACCAACGCAATTTCTCTGTTTCATCATCAATGTGAAGACCCAAGGGATAGAGTAAAGCTGCAGTAGTGCATCGGAATCTAATACTGATCTCCCAGGAAACGCCTGAAGCAAACCACAAACAATGAGAAGATTTACTCCTCTTGTACTTAAGTCGGCATTGTGCCATTTGTATTATATCCCGGCGATATTTCTGTGTTTCATCGTCAATGTGAAGGTCCAGGGGATAGAGTAAAGCTGCAGTAGTGCATCGGAATGTATCACTGGTCACCCAGGAAATGCTCAAAAGAAACCAGAAAAAATAAGAAGATTTACTCTTCTTGTGCTTAAGTCGGCATTGTGCCTTTCGTAGTAAATCCCGACGCAATTTCTGTGATTCATCGTCAATGAGAAGGTCCAAGGGATATAGAAAAGCTGCAGTAGTGCATCGGAATCTAATACTGATCAGCCAGGAAACGCTCAAAGGAAACCACAAACGATTAGAAGATTTACTCTTCTTGTACTTAAGTCAGCATTGTGCCTTCTGTTTCAAATCCCGACGCAATTTCTGTGTTTCATAGACAATGTGAAAGTCCAGGGGATGGAGTAAAGCTGCAGTAGTGCATCGGAATGTAATACTTATCTCCCAGGTAACGCTCAAAGCAAACCACAAACAACGAGAAAATTTACTCTTCGTGTACTGAAGTCGGGATTGTGCCTTTTGTATTGGATCCAGGCGCTATTCCTCTGTTTCATCGTCAATGTGAAGCACCACGGGATAGAGTAAAGCTGCAGTAGTGCATCGGAATCTAATACTGATTTCCCAAGAAACGCTCCAAGCGAACCTAAAACAATGACAGGATTTACTCTTCTTGTACTTAAGTCGTCTTTGTGTCTCTTGTATTAAATAGCGACGCAATTTCTGAGTTTCATGGTCAATGTGGAGGTCCAAGGGATAGAGTAAAGCTGCAGTAGTGCAACGGATTCTATTACTGACCTCCCAGGAAACGCTCAAAGCGAACGAAAGTCAATGAGAAGATTTACACTTCTTGTACTTAAGTCGGCATTGTGCCTTTTGTATTAAATCCCGACACAATTTCTGTGTTTCATCGTCAATTTGAATATCCAAGGGATAGGGTAAAGCGGCAGTAGTGCATCGGAATCTAATACTGACTTCCCAGGAAACGCTCAAATCTAACACCGAACAATGAGAAGATTTACTCTTCTTGTACTTAAATCGGCATTGTGCACTTTGTATTAAATCCCGACGCAATTTCTGTGTTTCATCGTCAATGTGAGGGTCCAAGGGATAGAGTAAAGCTGCAGAAGTGCATCGGAATCTAATACTGATCTCCCAGGAAACGCTCAAAGCAAACCACAAACGATGAGAAGATTTTCCCTTCTTGTACTTTAGTCGGCATTTTGCCTTTTTTATAAAACTCCTACGCAATTTCTGTGTTTCATCGTCAATGTGAAGGTCCAAGGGATAGAGGAAAGCTGCAGTATTGCTTCGGAATCTAATACTGATGTCCCAGGAAACGCTCAGAGCAAACAACGATCAATGAGAAGATTTACTCTTCTTGTACGAAAGTCGGCATTGTGCCTTTTGTATTAAATCCCGAGGCAATTTCTGTGTTTTACCGTCAATGTGAAGGTCCAAGGGTAGGTTAAAGCTGCAGAGGTGCATCGGAATCTAATACTGACGTCTCAGGAAACGCTCAAAGCAAACGACAAACAATGAGAAGATTTACTCTTTTTGTCCTTAAGTTGGGATTGTGCATTTTGCATTAAATCCCGATGCAATTTCTGTGTTTCATCGTAAATGTGAAGGTCCAAGGGATAGAGTAAAGATGCAGTAGTGTATCGAAATATAATACTGATATCCCCGGATGCGCTCTAAGCAAACGACAAACAATGAGAAAATTTACTCTTCTTGTACTTAAGTCGACATTGTGCCTTTTGTTTTAAATCCCGACGCAATTTCTGTGCTTCATCGTCAATGTGAAGGTCCAAGGGATTGAGTAAAGCTGAAGTAGTGCATCGGAATCTAATACTGATCTCCAAGGAAACACTCAAAGCGAACCAAAAACAATGAGGAGATTTACCCTTCTTGTACTTAAGACTCCATTGTGCCTTTTTTATTAAATACCGACGCAATTTCTGTGTTTCATTGTCAATTTGAAGGTCCAAGGGATAGAGTAATGCTGCAGTAGTGCATCGGAATCAAAAACCGATCTCTGAGGAAACGCTCAAAGCAAACCACAAATTATGAGAAGATTTACACTTCTTGTACTTAAGTCAGCATTGTGCCTTTTGTATTGTACCCCGGCGATATTTCTGTTTTTCATCGTCAATCTGAAGGTCCAAGGGATAGAGTAAAGCTGCAGTAGTTCATCGCAATCCAATACTGATCTCCCAGGAAACGCTCAATGCAAACCAGGAAAAGTAAGAAGATTTACTCTTCTTGTACTTAAGTCGGCATTGTGCATTTTGTATAAAATTCCGACGCAATTTCTGTGTTTCATCGTCAATGTGAAGGTCTAAGGGATATGGTAAAGCAGCAGTATTGCATCGGAATCTAATACTGATCTCCCTGGAAACGCTAAGAACAACTGGAAACATTGAGAACATTTACTCTTCTTGTACATAAGTCGGGAATGAGACTTTTGTATTAATTCCCGACGCAATTTTTGTTTTTCATCGTCAATGTGAAGGTCCAAGGGTTTTAGTATAGCTTCAGTAGTGCATCGGAATGTAAAACTGATCCCCCTAGGAAACGCTCAAAGCAAACCACAAACAGTGAGGAGAATTACTCTTCTTGTACCTAAGTCGGCATTGTGCCTTTTGTATTAAATCCCGACGCAATTTCTGTGTTTCATCGTCAATGTGAAGGTCCAAGGGATAGAATATAGCTGCATTTGTGCATCGGAATCTAATACTGACCTCCCAGGAATCGCTCAAACCAAACTACAAACAACAAGCTTCTCTCTTCTTGTACTGAAGTCGGCCATGTAGCTTTTATTTTGAAACCCGACGCAATTTCTGAGTTTCATCGTCAATGTGCAGGTCCAAGGGATAGAGTAAAGCTGCAATAGTGCATCAGAATCTAATACTGATCTCCCAGGAAACGCTCAAAGGAAACCACAAAGAGTGAGAAGTATTACTCTTCTCGTACTTAAGCCGGCATTGTGCCTTTTGTTCTAAATCCCGACGCCATGTCTTTGTTTCATCGTCAATGCGAAGGTCAAAGAGATAGAGTAAAGCTGCAGTAGTGCATCGGAATATAATACTCATCTCCCAGGAAACGCTCAAAGCAAACGACAAACAATGAGAAGATATATCCTTCTTGTACTTAAGACGGCTTTGTGCCTTTTGTATTAAATCCCGACGCAATTTCTGTTTTTCTACGACAATGTAAAAGTCCTAGGGATTGAGTAAAGCTGCAGTAGTGCATCGGAATCTAATACTGATCTCCCAGGTAACGCTCGAAACCAACACTAAGCAATGAGAAGATTAACCCTTCTTGTACCTAGACGGCATTGTGCCTTTTGTACTAAATACCGACGCAATTTCTGTGTTTCATCATCGATTTGAAGGTCCAAGGGGTAGAGTAAAGCTGCAGTTGTGCTTCGGAATCAAAAACCATTCTCTGAGGAAACGCTCAAACCAAACCACAAACAGTGAGAAGATTAACTCTTCTTGTACTTAAGTCGGCATTGTGCCTTTTGTATTAAAACCCGACGCAATTTCTGAGTTTCATCGTCAATGTGCAGGTCCAAGGGATAGAGTAAAGCTGCAGAAGTGCATCGGAATCTAATACTGATAACGCAGGAAACGCTCAAAGCAAACCACAAACAATGAAAAGATTTACTCTTCTTGTACTTAAGTCGGCATTGTGCATTTTGCATTACATCCCGACGCAATTTCTGTGTTTCATGGTCAAAGTGAAGGTCTATGGGATACAGTAACGCTGCAGTAGTGCATCGGAATCTAATGCTAATCCCCCAGGAAACACTCACAGCAAACTACAAACAATGAGAAGATTAACTCCTCTTGTACTTAATTCGTCATTGTGCCTTTTGTATTAAATCCCGACGCAATTTCTGTGTTTCATCGTCAATGTGAAGATCCAAGGGATAGAGTAAAGCTGCAGTAGTGCATCGGAAACTAATACTGATCTCCCAGGAAACGCTCGAAGCTAACCAAAAACAGTGAATAGATTTACTCTTCTTGTACTTAAGACGGCATTGTGCCTTTTGTTCTAAATCCCGACGCCATATCTTTGTTTCATGGTCAACGCGAAGGTCCAAGACACAGAGTTAAGCTGCAGTAGTGCATCGGAACATAATACTGATCTCCCAGGGAGCGCTCGAACCAAACCACAAACAATGTGAGGATTTACTGTTCTTGGACTTAAGTCGGCATTGTGCTTTTTGTATTAAATCCCGACGCTATTTCTGTGTTTCATCATCAATGTGAAGGTCCAAGGAATAGAGTAAAGCTGCATTATGCATCAGAATCGTATACTGATCTCCCAGGAAATTCTCGAAGCAAACACTAAACAATGAGGAGATTTACTCTTCTTGTACTTAAGTCGGCATTGTGCCTTTTGTATTCAATCCCGATGCTATTTTAGTGTTTCATCATCAATGTGAAGGTCCAAGGGATAGAGTAAAGCTGGAGTAGTCCATCGGAATCTAATACTGATCTCCCAGGAAACGCTCAAATCAAACCACAAACAATGAGAAGATTTACTCTTCTTGTACTTAGGTCGGCATTGTGCCTTTTGTATTAAATGCCGACGCAATTTCTGTGTTTCATCGTAAATGCGAAGGTCCAAAGGATAGAGTAAAGCTGCAGTAGTGCATCGGAAACTAATGCTGATCCCCCAGGAAACGCTCAAAGCAAACCACAAACAGTGAGAAGAATTACTCTTCTTGCACATAAGTCGGCATTACGCCTATTGTATTAAATCCCGACGCAATTTCTGTGTTTAATCGTCAATGTGAAGGTCCAAGGGATAGAGTATAGCTGCATTTGTGCATCGGAATATAATACTGAGCTCCAAGGAGACGCTCAAAGCAAACCACAAACAATGAGAGCATTTACTGTTCTTGGACTTATGTCGGCATTGTGCTTTTTGTATTAAATCCCGACGCAATTTCTCTGTTTCGTCGTCAATGTGGTGTCCCAAGGGATAGATTAAAGCTGCAGTAGTGCATCGGAATGTAATACTGATCTCCCAGGAAACGCTCAAAGCAAACCACAAACAGTGAGAAGAATTACTCTTCTTGTACTCAAGTCGACATTGTGCCTTTTGTGATAAATCCCGACGCATATTCTGTGTCTCATCGTCAATGTGAAGGTCCAACGGATAATGTAAGGCTGCAGTGGTGCATCGGAATCTAATACTGATCTCCAGGAAACGCTCAATGCAAGCCACAAACAATGAGAAGATTTGCTCTTCTTGTACTTAAGTCGGCATTGTGCCTTTTGTATTAAATTCCGACGCAATTTCTGTGTTTCATCGTCAATGTGAAGGTCCAAGGTAAGGAGTAGAGCTGCAGAAGTGCATGGGAATCTAATACTGATCTCCCACGAAACGCTCAAAGCATACCAAAAACAATGAGAAGATTTTCTCTTCTCGTACTTACGCCGGAATTGTGCATTTTGTGTTAAATACCGACTCAATTTCTGTGTTTCATCGTCAATTTGAAGGCCCGCGGGATAGAGTAAAGCTGCAGTAACGCATCGGAATCTAATACTGATCTCCCAGGAAATGCTCAAAGCAAACCACAAACAATGAGAAGGTTTACTCTTCTTGTACTTAAGTCGGCTAGGTGCCTTTTGTATTATATCCCGGCGACATTTCTGTGTTTCTTCGTCAATGTGAAGGTCCAAGGGATAGAGTAAAGCTGCAGTTGTGCATCGAAATCTAGTACTCATCTCCCAGGAAACGCTCAAAGCAAACCAGAAACGTTGAGAAAATTTACTCCTCTTCTACTTATGTCGGCATTGTGCTTTTGTATTAAATCACGACGCATATTCTGTGTCTCATCGTCAATGTGAAGGTCCAACGGATAATGTATGGCTGCAGTAGTGCATCGGAATCTAATACTGATCTATCAGGAAACGCTGAAAAAAACCTCGAACAATGGGAAGATTTACACTTCTTCTACATAAGTTGGTGTTGTGCCTTTTGTAATAAATCCCGACGCTATTTCTGGGTTTTATCGACTATGTGAAGGCCCAAGGGATAGGGTAAAGGTGCAGTAGTGCATCAGAATCTTATAATAATCTCCTGGAGACGCTCAAAGCAAACCACAAACAATGAGAAGGTTTACTCTTCTTGTACTTAAGTCGGCTAGGTGCCTTTTGCATTATATCCCGGCGACATTTCTGTGTTTCATCGTCAATATGAAGGTCCAAGGGATAGAGTAAAGTTGCAGTAGTGCATCGGAATCTAATACTGATCTACAAGGAAACACTCAAAGCGAACCAAACACAATGAGAAGATTTACCCTTCTTGTACTTAAGACGGCATTGTGCCTTTTGTTTTAAATACCGACGCAATTTCTGTGTTTCATCGTCAATTTGAAGGTCCAAGGGATAGAGTAATGCTGCAGTAGTGCATCGGAATCAAAAACCGATCTCTGGGGAAACGCTCAAAGCAAACCACAAACTATGAGTAGATTTACTCCTCTTTTACTTAAGTCGGCATTGTGCCTTTTGTATTATATCCCGGCGATATTTCTGTGTATCAACGCCAATCTGAAGGTCAAAGGGATAAAGTAAAGCTGCAGTAGTTCATCGGAATCCAATACTGATCTCCCAGGAAACGCTCAATGCAAAACAGGAAAAATAAAAAGATTTACTCTTCTTGTACTTAAGTCGGCATTGTGCCTTCTGTATTAAATTCCGACGCAATTTCTGTGTTTCATCGTCAATGTGAAGGTCTAAGGGATATGGTAAAGCTGCAGTATTGCATCGGAACCTAATACTGTTCTCCCTGGAAACTCTAAGAAAAACCAGAAACATTGAGAACATTTACTCTTCTTGTACGTAAGTCGGCATTGCGATTTTTGTATTAATTCCCGACGCAATTTTTGTTTTTCATCGTCAATGTGAAAGTCCAAGGTATATAGTATAGCTTCAGTAGTGCATCGGAATGTAATACTGATCCCCTAGGAAACGCTCAAAGCAAACCACAAACAATGAGAAGATATACTCTCTATGTACTTAAGTCGGCATTGTGCCTTTTGTATTAAATCCCGACGCAATATCTGTGTTTCGTCGTCAATGTGAAGGTCCAATGAATAGAGTAAAGCTGCAGTAGTGCATCGGAATCTAATACTGATCTCCCGGGAATCGCTCAAACCAAACTACAAACAATAGGCTTCTCTCTTCTTGTACTTAAGTCGGCCATATACCTTTTGTATTGAATCCCGACGCAATTTCTGTGCTTCATCGTCAATGTGAAGGTCCAAGGGATAGAGTAAAGCTGGAGTAGTGCATCGGAAGCTAATACTGATCACCCAGGAAACGCTCACACAAACCACAAACAATGAAAAGATTTACTCTACTTGTACGTAGGACGTCATTGTGCCTTTTGTATTAAATCCCGACGCAATTGCTGATTTTCTTCGTAAATGTGAAGGCCCAAGGGATAGAGTAAAGCTGTAATAGTGCATCAGAGTCTAATACTGATCCCCCAGGAAACGCTAGAAGCAAACGACAAACAATGAGAAGATATATCCTTCTTGTACTTAAGACGGCTTTGTGCCTTTTGTATTATATCCCGACGCAATTTCTGTGTTTCTAAGACAATGTAAAAGTCCAAGGGCTAGAGTAAAGCTGCAGTAGTGCATGGGAATGTAATACTGATCTCCCAGGAAACGCTCAAAGCAAACCACAAACAATGAGAAGATTTACTCTCCATGTACGAAAGTCTGTATTGTGCCTTTTGTACTATATACCAACGTTATTTCTTTGTTTCATCGTCAATGTGAAGGACCATGGGATAGAGTTAAGCTGCAATAGTGCATCGGATGCAAATACTGATCTCCCAGGAAACGCTCGAAGCGAACCTAAAACAATGAGATGATTTACTCTTCTTGTACCTAAGTCGTCATTGTGCCATTTGTATTAAATACCGACGCAATTTCTGTGTATCATCATCAATTTGAAGGTCCAAGGGATAGAGTAAAGCTGCAGTAGTGCAACGGAATCTAATACTGATTTCCCAGGAAACGCTCAATTCGAACCAAAAACAATGAGAAGTTTAACCCTTCTTGTACCTAAGACGGCATTGTGCCTTTTGTATTAAATCCCGACGCAATTTCTGTGTTTCATCGTCAATGTGCAGGTCCAAGGGATAGAGTAAAGCTGGAGAAGTGTATCGGAATCTAATACTGATAACCCAGGAAACGCTCAAAGCAAACCACAAACAATGAAAAGATTTACTCTTCTTGTACTTAAGTCGGCGTTGTGCATTTTGCGTTAAATCCGGACGCAATTTCTGTGTCTCATGGTCAAAGTGAAGGTCCAAGGGATACAGTAACGCTACAGTAGTGCATCGGAATCTAATACTGATAACCCAGGGAACCCTCAAAGCAAGCTACTAACAATGAGAAGATTTACTCTTCTTGTACTTAAGTTGTCATTGTGCCTTTTGTATTAAATCCCGAACTAATTTCTGTGTTTCATCGTTCATGTGAAGGTTCAAGGGATAGAGTATAGCTGGAGTAGTCCATCGGAATCTAATACTGATCTCCCAGGAAACGCTCAAATTAAACCACAAACAATGAGAACATTTACTCTTCTTGTACTTAGGTCGGCATTGTGCATTTTGTATTAAATCCCGACGCAATTTCTGTGTTTCATCGTAAATGTGAAGGTCCAAAGTATAGAGTAAAGCTGCAGTAGTGCATCGAAAACTAATGCTGATCTCCCAGGAAACGCTTTTAAATCCCGACGCAATTTCTGTGTTTCATCGTCAATGTGAAGGTCCAAGGGATAGAGTAAAGTTGCAGTAGTGCATCTTAATCTAATACTGATCTCCCAGGAAACGCTCAAAGCAGACCACAAACAATGAGAAGGTTTACTCTTCTTGTACTTAAGTCGGTATTGTGTTTTTTGTATTAAAAACCGACGCAATTTCTCTGTTTCGTCGTCAATGTTGTGTCTCAAGGGATAGATTAAAGCTCAGTAGTGCATCGGAATCTAATACTGATCTCCCAGGAAACGCTCAAAGCAAACCACAAACAATGAGAAGATTTGCTCTTCTTGTACTTAAGTCGGCATTGTGCCTTTTGTATTAAATTCCGACGCAATTTCTGTGTTTCATCGTCAATGTGAAGGTCCAAGGTAAGGAGTAAAGCTGCAGAAGTGCATCGGAATCTAATACTGACCTCCCAGGAAACGCCTAAAGCAAACAACAGTCAATGAGTAGATTTTCTGTTCTTGTACTTAAGTCGGCATTCTGCCATTTGAATTAAATCCTGACGCAATTTCTGTCTTTCATCGTCAATGTGAGGGTCCAAGGGATATAGTAACGCTGCTGTTGTGCATCGTAATCTAATACTGATATCCCAGGAAACGCTCAAAGCAAACCACAAACAGTGAGTAAAATTACTCTTCTTGTACATTAGTCGGCATTGTGCCTTTTGTATTAAATCCCGACGCAATTTCTGTGTTTCTTCGTCAATGTGAAGGTCCAAGGAATAGAGAAAAGCTGCAGTAGTGCATCGGAATCTAATACTGATCTCCCAGGAAACGCTCAAAGCAAACCAAAAACAATGAGAAGATTTTCTCTTCTCGTACTTACGTCGGCTTTGTGCATTTTGTGTTAAATACCGACGCAATTTCTGTGTTTCATTGTCAATTTGAAGGTCCACGGGATAGAGTAAAGCTGCAGCAGTGCTTCGGAATCTACGAGGGTCCATCAAAAAGTAATGCCTCCTATTTTTTTTTCTACGTTTAATTGTCAGGAAATTTAAATGCAATTACATAGGTTGAAAACCACAACATTGAGGATCATTTTGTCATTTTTCAATGTAATCTCCGCCCATCTCTACGGTTTTGGTCCATCTTTGAACAAGGGCATGTATCCCAGCACGGTAAAAATCACAGCTCTGCTTCCTAAGCCATTGACGCACGGATGTTTTGACGGCCTCCTCTTCTTCAAAATGAATCCCACGATGAGCTTCTTTTAGTGGCCCAAACAGATGGAAGTCTGATGGTGCCAGGTCAGGGCTGTATGGGGGATGAGGCAAAACTTCCCATCCAATTTTGACAATCTCGTCAGAGGTGTGACGACTGGTGTGTGGTCTTGCATTGTCATGCAAAAGAAGAACATCTGCCATTGATTTTGTTGGGCGAACTCGCTGAAGACGTGCTTTAAGTTTGTTGAGGGTTGTGACGTATTGAACAGAATTTATTGTGCATCCCTGCTCCAAAAAATCAACCAGAATCACACCCTCTGTATCCCAGAAAACTGTTGCCATAACTTTCCCTGCCGATCGCACAGTTTTGAATTTTTTCTTCCTCGGCGAGCTTGTGTGACGCCACATCCACTGTCACAACACCATACACCTTCTTCAGTCTTTCACGAATGCGTATGGGCGTTTCACCTTCTGCATTCAAGAATTCAATCACACAACGCTGTCTCAAACGAACATCGATGTCGGCCATCTTACAAACTTCTGCTGTGCTGCCACCTGTTGACACAGAAAGTTACTACTGCAGTGGATTGCAGAAGAAGGTTTGAGGAATGGCGCCAAATTCAAATTTTTCACTTAACTTAATTTCTTTAAGTAGAAAAAAAATGGGAGGCATTACTTTTTGACCGACCCTCGTAATACTGATCTCTCAGGAAACGCTCAAAGCAAACCACAAACGATGACAACATTAACTCTTCTAGTATTTAAGTAGTCATTGTGCCTGTTGTGTTACATCCCGACGCAATATCTGTAAATCATCGTCAAAGTGAAGGTCCAAGGGATAGAGTAAAGCTACTGTAGTGCATCTGAATCTAATACTATTCTCCCAGGAAACGCTCAAAGCAAACCAACAACGATGACAACATTAACCCTTCTTGTATTTAAGTCGTCATTGTGCCTGTTGTGTTACATCCCGACGCAATATCTGTAAATCATCGTCAAAGTGAAGGTCCAATTGATAGAGTAAAGCTACTGTAGTGCATCTGAATCTAATACTATTCTCCCAGGACACGCTCAAAGCAAACCACAAACAATGAGAAGATTTACTCTTCTTGTACTTAAATCGGCATTGTACCTTATGTATTATATCACAGCGATATTTCTGTGTTTCATCGTCAATGTGATGCTCCAAGGGATAGAGTAAAGCTGCAGTTGTGCTTCGGAACAAATACCGATCTCCCAGGAAACGCTCAATGTTAACCACAAACAATGAGATGATTTACTCTTCTTGTACTTAAGTCGGCTTTGTGCCTTTTCTATTAAATCCCGACGCAATTTCTGTGTATCATCGTCATTGTGAAGGTCCAAGGGATAGAGTAAAGCCACAGTAGTGCATCGGAATCCAATACTCATCTCCCACGAAAGGCCCAAGTCAAATAACAAACAACGAGAAGATTTACTTTTCGCGTCCTTAAGTCGGCATTGTGCCATTTGTATTAAATCCCGACGCAATTTCTGTGTTTCTTCGTCAATGTTAAGATCCAAGGGATAGAGTAAAGCTGCAGTTGTGCATCGGAATCTAATGCTGATCTCCCAGGAAACGCTCAAAACAAACCACAAACTATGAGAAGATTTGCTCTTCTTTCACTTAAGTCAGCATTGTGCCTTTTGTATTAAATCCCGACGCCATTTCTGCGTTGCATCGTCAATCTGAAATTCCAAGGGTTATAGTAACGCAGCAGTAGTGAATCGGAATCTAATACTGATCTCCCAGGAAACGCTCAAACAAACCACAAACAATGAGAATATTTACACTTCTTCTACATAAGTTGGTGTTGTGCCTTTTGTATTAAATCCCGTCGTATTTTCTGTGTTTCATCGTCAACGCGAAGGTTCACGGGATAGAGTAATGCTTCAGCAGTGAATCGGAATCTAATAGTGATCAACCAGGAAACGCTTAAAGCAAACCACAAACAAAGAAATTATTTACTCCTCTTGTACTTAACTCGGTATGGTGCCTTTTGTATTAAATCCCCGCGCAATTTCTGGGCTTCATCGTCAATGTGATGCTCCAAGGGATAGAGTAAAGCTGCAGTTGTGCATCGGAATCTAATGCTGATCTCCCAGGAAACGCTCAAAGCAAACCACAAACAATGAGATGATTTACTCTTCTTGCCCTTAAGTCGGCATTGTGCCTTTTGTATTAAATCCCGACGCATTTTCTGTATTTCATCGTCAGTGTGGAGGTCCAATGGATAGAGTATAGCTGCAGTAGTGCATCCTAATCTAATAGTGAGCTCCCCGGAAACGATCAAAGCAAACCACATGCAATGAGGAGATTTACTGTTCTTGGACATAAGTCGGGATTGTGCCTTTTCTATTAAATCCCGACGCATTTTCTGTGTTTCATCGTCAATGTGAAGGTCCTAAGGATAGAGCAACGCTGCAGTAGTGCATCGGAATCTAATACTGTTCTCCCAGGAAGCGCTCAAAGCAAACCAAAAACAATGAGAAGATTTACTTTTCTTGTACTTACGTCGGATTTGTGCATTTTGTGTTAAATACCAACACAATATCTGTGTTTCATCGTCAATTAGAAGGTCCGAGGGATGGAGTAAGGCTGCAGTAGTGCATCGAAATCTAATACTGATCTCCCAGGACACGTTCAAAGCAAACCACAAACAATGAGAGGGTTTACTCTTCTTGTACTTAAATCGGCATTGTGCCTTTTGTATTATATCCCGACGCTATTTCTGAGTGTCATCATCAATGTGAAGCTCCAACGGATATAGTAAAGCTGCAGTAGTGCATCGGAATCTAATACTGACCTCCGAGGAAACGCTCAAACAAACCACGAACAATGAGAAGATTTACACTTCTTCTACATAAGTTGGTTTTGTGCCTTTTGTATTAAATCCCGACGTATTTTCTGTGTTTCATCGTCAATGCGAAGGTCCAAGGGATAGAGTAAAGCTACTGTTGTGCTTCGGAACAAATACCGATCTCCCAGGAAACGCTCAATGCAAATCAAAAACAATGAGATGATTTACTCTTCTTGTACTTAAGTCGGCATTGTGCCATTTGTATTAAATCCCGACGCAATTTCTGTGTTTCTTCGTCAATGTTGAGATCCATGGTATAGAGTAAAGCTGCAGTTGTGCATCGGAATCTAATGCAGATCTCCCAGGAAACGCTCAAAGCAAACCACAAACTATGAGAAGATTTGCTCTTCTTGCACTTAAGTCAGCATTGTGCCTTTTGTATTAAATACCGACGCAATTTCTGTGTTTCATCGCCAGTGTGAAGGTCCAGGCGATAGAGTATACCTGCAGTAGTGCATCGGAATCTAATACAGAGCTCCCCGGAAACGCCCAAAGCAAACCACATACAATGAGGAGATTTATTGATCTTGGACTTAAGTCGGGATTGTGCCTTTTCTATTAAATCCGGACGCAATTTCTGTGTTTCATCGTCAATGTGAAGGTCCAAGGGATAGAGTAAAGCTGCAGTAGTGCATCGGAATCTAATACTGATCTCCCAGGAAACGCTCGAAGCAAACGACAAACAATGAGAATATTTATTCTTCATGTACTTACGACGGCATTATGCCTTTTGTTTTATATCCCGACGCCATTTCTGCGTTTCATCGTCAATGCGAGGGTCCAAGAGATGGAGCAGAGCCGCAGTAGTGCATCGGAATCTAGTACTGATCTCCCAGGAAACGCTCAAAGCAAAACAAAGAAAATGAGAAGATTTACTCTTCTGTACTTACGTCGGCTTTGTGCATTTTGCGTTAAATACCGACGCAATTTCTGTGTTTCATCGTCAATTTGAAGGTCCGAGGGATAGAGTAAAGCTGCAGTAGTGCATCGGAATCTAATACTGATCTCCCAGGAAACGCTCAAACAAACCACGAACAATGAGAAGATTTACACTTCTTCTACATAAGTTGGTGTTGTGCCTTTCGTATTAAATACCGACGTATTTTCTGTGTTTCATCGTCAATGCGAAGCTCCACGGGATAGAGTAATGCTTCAGCAGTGCATCGGAATCTAATACTGATCCCCCAGGAAACGCTCAAAGCAAACCACAAACAAAGAAATGATTTACTCCTCTTGAACTTAAGTCGTTATTGTGCCTTTTGTATTAAATCCCGACGCGATTTCTGTGTTTCATCGTCAATGTGAAGGTCCAAGGGATAGGGCAAAGCTGCAGCAGTGCATAGGAATCTCATAGTGATCTCCCAGGAAACGCTCGAAGCTAACGACAAACAATTACAAGATTTACTCTTCTTGTACTTAAGACGGCATTATGCCTTTTGTTTTAAATCCCGACGCCATTTCTGCGTTTCATCGTCAATGCCAGGGTCCAAGAGATGGAGTACAGCTGCCGTAGTGCATCGGAATCTAATACTGATCTCCCAGGAAACGCTCAAAAAACCGCGAACATTGAGAAGATTTACACTTCTTCTACATAAGTTGGTGTTGTGCATTTTCTATTAAATCCCGACGCATTTTCTAGGATTCATCGTAAATGTGAAGGTCCAAGGGATAGAGTAAAGCTGCAGTTGTGCTTCGGAACTAATACTGATCTCCCAGGAAACGCTCAAAGCAAACCACAAACAATGAGAAGATTTACTCTTCTTGTACTTAAGTCGGCATTTTGCCTTTTGTATTAAATCCCGACGCAATTTCTGTGTATCATCGTCAATGTGAAGGTCCAAGGGATAGAGTAAAGCTACAGTAGTGCATCGGAATCCAATACTGATCTCCCATGAAACGCTCAAGGCAAATAACAAACAATGAGAAGATTTACTCTTCTTGTCCTTAAGTCTTCATTGCCCCATTTGTATTAAATCCCGACGCAATTTCTGTCTTTCATCGTCAATGTTAAGATCCAAGGGATAGAGTAAAGCTGCAGTTGTGCATCGGAAACTAATACTGATCTCCCAGGAAACGCTCAAAGCAAACCACAAACTATGAGAAGATTTACTGTTCTTGTACTTAAGTTGGTATTGTGCCATTTGTAGTAAAAACCTACGCAATATCTCTGTTTCATCGTCAATGTGAAGTCCCAAGCGATAGATTAAAGCTGCAGTAGTGCAACAGAATCTAATATTGATCTCCCAGGAAACGCTCGAAGCAAATAACAAACAATAAGAAGATTTACTCTTTCTGTACTTAAGTGGAATTGTGCCTTTTGTATTAAATCCCGACGCAATTTCTGTATTTCGTCGTCAATGTGAAGGTCCAAGGGATAGATTAAAGCTGCAGTACTGCATCGGAATCTAATACTGATCTCCCAAGAAACGCTCAAAGCAAACCAGAAACAATGAGAAGATTTACTCTTTTTGTACTTAAGTCGGCACTGTGCCTTTAGTATTAAGTTACGTCGCAATTTTTGTGTCTCATCGTCAATGTGAAGGTCCAAATTGATAGAGTAAAGCTGCAGCAGTGCATCGGAATGTAGTACTGATCTCCCAGGAAATTCACAAAGAAAACCACAAGCAATGAGAATATATTCTCTTCTTGTACTTACGTCGGCATTGTGACTTTTGTAGTAAATCTCGACGCATTATCTGTGTTTCATCGTCAATGTGAAGGTCCAATGGATAGAGTTATGCTGCAGTAGTGCATCGGAATCTAATACTGATCTCCCAGGAAACGCTCAAAGCAAACTACACTCAATGAGAAGATTTAATCTTCTTGTACTTAAGTCGGCATTGTGCCTTTTCGAATTAATTCCCGACACAATTTCTGTGTTTCATCGTCAATGTGAAGGTCCAGGGGTAGAGTAATGCTGCACTAGTGCATCGGAATCTAATGCTGATCTCTCAGGAAACGCCCAAAGCAAACCACAAACAATGAGAAGATTTAGTCTTCTTGTACCTATGTCGGCATGGTGCCTTTTGTATTAAATCCCGACGCAATTTTTGTGTTTCATCGTGAATGTGAAGGTCCAAGGGATAGAGTAAAGCTGCAGTAGTGCAATGGAATCTAGTACTGATCTCACAGGAAACGCTCAGAGCAAACCAAAAACAATGAGGAGATTTACTCCTCTTGTACTTAAGTCGGCGTTGTGCCTTTTGTACTAAATTCCTACGCAATTTCTGTGTTTCATCGTCAGTGTGAAGGTCCAAGGGATAGAGTAAACCAGCAGTAGTGCATCGGAATCTAATACTGATCTCCCTGGAAACGCTCAAAGCAAACCTCAAACAATGGGAAGAAATACCCTTCTTGTACTTAAGTCGGTATTGTGCCTTTTATTTAAATCCCGATGCCATGTCTGTGCTTCATCGTCAATCCGAAGGTCCAAGGAATTGAGTAAAGCTGCAGTAGTGCAACGGAATCTAATACTGATCTCCCAGGAAACGCTCAAAGCAAACCACAACCAATGAGAAGATTTACTCTTCTTGAACATAAGTCGGCATTGTGCATTTTTTATTAAATCCCGACGCAATTTCTGTGTTTCATCGTCAATGTGAAGGTCCAAGGGATACAGTAAAGCTGCAGTAGTGCATCGGAATCTAATACTGATCTCCCAGTAAACGATCAATGCAAACCACAAACAATTAGAAGATTTACTCAATTTGTACTAATGTCGGCATTGTGTCTTTTGTATGAAATCCCGACGCAGTTTCTGCGATTCATCGTCAATGTGAAGTTCCAAGGGATAGAGTAAAGCTGCAGTAGTGTATCGAAATGCAATACTGATCTCCAAGGAAACGCTCTAAGGAAACCACAAACAATGAGAAGATTTACGCTTCTTGCACTTAAGTCGGCGTTGTGCCTTTTGTATTAAATTCCTACGCAATTTCTGTGTTTCATCGTCAGTGTGAAGGTCCAAGGAATTGAGTAAAGCTGCAGTAGTCCATCGGAATCTAATACTGATCTCCCAAGAAACGCTCAAAGCAAACCACATACAATGAGAAGATTTACTCTTCTTGAACTTAAGTTGGCATTGAGCCTTTTGCATTAATTCCTGACGCAATCTCTGTGTTTCATCGTCAATGTGAAGGTCCAAGGGGTAAAGTAAAGCTGCAGTAGTGCATCGGAATCTAATACTGATCTCCCGGGTAACGCTCAAAGCAAACCACAAACAATGAGAAGATTCACTCTACTTGTACTTAAGTTGGCATTGTGCCTTTTGTGTTAAATCCCGACGCAATTTCTGTGTTTCGTCCTCAATGTGAAGGTCCAAGGGGTACAGTAATGCAGCAGTAGTGTATCGCAATCAAATACTGATCTCCCAGGAAACGCTCACAGCAAAGAACAAACAATGAGAAGATTTACTCTTTTTGTACTTAAGTCGGCATTGTGCCTTTTGTATTAAATCCCGACGCAATATCTGTGTTTCATCGTCAATGTGAAGGTCCAGGGGATAGAGTAAAGCTGCAGTTGGGCATTGGAATCTAATACTAATCTCCCAGGAATCGCTCAAAACAATCCACAAATAATGAGAAGATTTAACCTTCTTGTACCTAAGTCGGCATTGTGCGATTTGTATTAAATCGCGACGCAATTTCTGAGATTCATCTTTAATGTGAATTTTGAAGGAATAGAATAAAGCTGCAGTAGTGCATCGTAATCTAATGCTGATCTCCCAGGAAATGCTCAGAGCAAACCACAAACAATGAGAAGATTTACTGTTCTTGTACTTAAGTCGGCATTGTGCCTTTTGTATTAAATTCGGATGCAATTTCTGTGTTTCATCGTCAATATAAAGGTCCATGGGATAGAGTAAAGTGCAGTGGTGTTTCGGAATGTAATACTTTTCTCTTAGGAAACGCTCAAAGTAAACCACAAACAATGAGAAGACTTACTCTTCTTGTACTTAAGTCGGCATTGTGCATTTTGTATTAAATCCCGTCGCAATTTCTGTGTTCCATCGTCAATGAGAAGGTCCAAGGGATAGAGAAAAAAGCTGCAGTAGTGCACAGGAATCTACTACTGATGTCCCAGGAAACGCTCAAACCAAACCACAAACAATGAGAAGAAATGCTCTTCTTGTTATTAAGTTGGCATTGTGCCTTTTGTATTATTTCCCGACACAATTTCTGTGTTTCATCGTCAATGTGATGGTCCAAGGGATAGAGTAATGCTGCAGTAGTGCATCGGAATGTAATGCTGATCTCCCGAGAAACGCACAAAGTAAAGCACAATCAATGAGAAGATTTACTCTTCTTGTACTTAAGTTGGCATTGCGCCTTTTGTATTAAATCCCGACGCAATTTCTGTGTTTCATCGTCATTACGAGTCAAGACAGCTGTAAGGGAACTTGAATAGCGTAAAGTTATCGTTAAAAACGCACGCCGCGCAATTTGTTATGATTTGGTCGGTCATAATGGTAGTAACATGCTTTTGAATACAATTAAAATATAACAGCGATACCTGTTTAGCGTTATTGGAAATAATATGTAATAAATTAATGATGAAGGTAGCCGATCCTATAAGTAGAGGTAAAATTGGGCATATTAAGGTGTTTTGCTTTATATCGACTAAGCCGATGATACGGCGTCTTTTTTTCCGTTTACTCTTAGAAAAAAAAAAAGAAATCCAGTAACGAAGTGCTAATTGTGCGTTGTGAAAAATATAGGGGCGAATTTTAAATAGCTACAGTGTATAATCAGACTAACAAATGGACATTCAGTTACGCGAAATAGCGGACAGTGAAGTGTGGTCATTAAATTGAGTACACCTACAATGCGGTCAATTCCAGGATAAGTCTATTTGCGTCTCACGAGGCATGCGGTATTGAGACCGGTTTTTTTTTATTATATCACGGAGAGCGGGCTTCAATTTATAAAAAGGAGAAAAGCTGTATCATTATCATTGACTGTTGGTGTTATGCCACCAAAACTGTTCATCAAAGCGTTTCGGTGAATGAGTGGTGAATTCGAAATGAAACTGTGAACGGAGTTATGTTAAATAAAGCAGAAGAGACAAGAGAGTTTGGTCGTATCTGTTATTATTCCATAAACCGTAACATTTATTCTCGTTGTACGAAGCCTTTATAGACGATCGTTATGACAATTTGCTTTGGAGGGATCTCGATACGAGTTAAGTTTTGGGGACCTGGTCAACAGGGGATAGTTCGTAGATCTTAACTACTGCAGCTATTCTGGAATCAGGTGCTACCGTGACCGTTGTGTGTTGTCTATGGCTTAAGGTCATCATATCTCATGCTCTAAGATCGACGCGCCTTTCCTCCTGGTATAACGGTGTCTCACGGTAACCACGACAACGCCGACGGCGAAGGAAGATACGGTAGAAGTGGCGCCACAACGTGGGGCTCGATCGAGGAGGATTGCTGCATCGAGTCGAGTGTCATCCGGATTCACGAACCCTAGAGTTGGAAAATATTGTAGCAGCCAGTGAATCTGTCCAATGAAAGAGGTCTTCTACAATAATCGCTAAAAGTGAGCGATACTGCCAGGTATGATTAAAATAACTGTATAATTATAAAACAAAAAAGGAAGCTGAGACTTGTGATTTCGGTAGATAAATATATATAAATACGTAGTGAAAATAAGTGTATGTCTTGGTAGTGAATAATCATGTCAAAACGAACGAAAAGAATACATGATAATGTGCAGTTGAGTAGAGTAATGAGTAGAGAGAGAGAGGAAAGTGAAGAGGAAAGGGATGATGCATCCCATGAGCTCAATGTGGGACAGGAGACATGTACAGATAATAATACAGTTATTGATTTAGAGCCGTTAGGAGATTCAAATACAATGATAAGTAAGGTAAGCAGCGTGGGAGAACATAAAGATCTTGAGGTTTCAGAAGTAGATCAGCAAGTTTATCCTCAAAATGGAAATATTAATCAAAAAATGTTTGATATGCTGGTATCAATAAGTACTCAAATGGGTGTAATGAATGGAAGACTTGGTTTACTAGAAAAAGATAATAAGCAATTAAAAGAGGACAATCAAAAGTTAAATGAAAATTTTGAGGCCAAATTTGGTTCATTAGAAGTTAAAATGGATTCTTTTTAAAGCAAACTGAACACCTTTGATTATAAACTGGTAAATACTAAGAAAGAATTAAAGGCGGACTGGGAGACTCAATTAAATGCGAAATTTGGAGAACTAGATGTAGAGTTTTCTAACACCTTAGAAAGGCAATATAATAATTTAATGGGAAAACTTCATGACGTAGAAAAGAAATATGAGGTAGTTTCAAAGAGTTATGATGGCCTGTCCAATAGGATGGTTAAGTGTGAAAGCAGCTGTTTCAATGCTAGCGCACAGATAGAAGAGCTTTCGAGACAAATAGTCGAGTTTGAGTCTGATGCTCGTAAGGGGATTACAAGTATTTAGTAGATCAAACTAAAAGACTTGACAAAGATCTATCTGAATGGATAGAAATAAAAGGAAATGAAATTGTAGACAAGGTTAAGACTACTATTGGATCAGCCAAATGAAAATTTCAATGAGCACCTAACTAGGAATGATGAATTAATTAAGCTCTTCACTAGCGAATTTCAGAAAATAAAATGGCAAAAGGAAACCAATCATAATTTGGCGGAGTTAGAACGGAAGTCATCACAAAATTTGTTGACAGAGGACGAACGTTCGGAGAATAGGTCGAAAAACAACCGAACATGTGATAATACGAAGTACAATTGTGGTGAAAATTTGCATTGGGAAGTTGATGATTCGGTTGGTAAAGATGATGATTCTTTCGGTCAGCGAGGATATTTGTCTTCTTTAAAGGTGGAGAACAGCATTTTTAAAAGTAGACAATTCCCAAAATTCTCCACTGAAAAGAACAACTTGCATCCGAAAATCTTTATCAATAGTTTCAAAAGAATATTTCCGCGTAGCTGGTCAGAACACGACCGACTTCAATTTATAGTATCCAAAATTACCGGAGAAGCCACATTATGGGCCGCCGAAGTAAGTGAAAGTTGCCATACTTGCGCTGAATTTGAACAACGTTTTTTGACTAAATACTGGTCGTCGAGTAAACAAGAGAAATTAAGAAAAGAGGTTTACCAACCTGAGTATTTTAACAGTAAAAGGAGTACTTTAAGGCAATATTTTGAATAGTACATAAATAAGACACGTTATTGGAGTGATCCAATTTCTCACAAGGAAGTGATCAGAATTTTGAAGGGAAGGTTGCCCATAAATATACGTGAAAAGTTAATAAACGTTCCTGACCACGATGTAGAACAATTCTTGTCGGTGATTGACTCTATAGATATAATTATGGAAGACGCAAGACAAATGAGTAGTAATCAAATGTCGACTCACACTCATAGTAATACGAATAATTATAATAATAATTTAACGTATGATAATAATAATACCGAAAACCAGGTCTAACCTGCATCACAGGAGCATGGACAATCTTCATCCCATGGTTGCAATAAAAACAATGATTATAAAAAATATAGAAGAGATACTTACTGTGCTAGAGGTAAACCTCGATATGGTGACGCAAATGTGCATAGTAGTGATATTAATAAGAGTAACAGGTACCCAACTGATGAACCCAATTGCATTCGACCTTGGGAAGATAATTCGAAGCATGATGTTCATCGGCAGGATGGAACAAATGCCTCGAGTCCTCATCCAGCACAAGGAGTTATACCAATGGGCGAAGGAGCCTCCAATGTGCGACGGGGTGAATACCATAACTCGGATCATACTGTACGGATTGTGGAAGTTCATGAACCCCCACCGATGACTCAGCGAGATAGATTAAACTAATACCAGTCACCAAATGCCTTCCTAGGATGACTGGAAAGGAGAAGGAAGGCAGGCATCAATTTGAACTGAGAGTATTAAGGTACAATAATGATCAGGATATAAGGAATGAATTAATTGAAGAAAAACCTGAAGTTTCTAATAAATGTGGACAAATTTTACAGGCAATAATTCCAACAAGTATAAATAATGTTGATGTTGAAATATTAATTGATACTGGAGCAACTATTAGTGTCATGACGTTGGACTGTTTAAAACAGGTAAGCCGAGGGGTAAAAATGCCCACTTTTCCTATCACAGGATGTACCATGTCTGGCGCGTTCAGCGCAAAAATGCAAAAAGTTGTGAAACAGGTACGTGTTGACGTTACAATACAGGGGGCTCAAATAGAAAGTACATTCCTGGTTGTTCCTAAAATGACAGTACCATGTATCTGGGGTTTGGATTTTTTATGTGAGACCGGTGCAATCATTAATTTAGAGAAAGGTGAATGTATATTTAATTCCAATGGTAATGTTTTGACAGCCACCCTGAGAAAGGGCCAAGTAATTCCAAACCAATTGTGTATGAATCTAATGGTAAAATATGTCAGTATTGATGATGAAAATGTGTATGATATATGCCATATTGAATGTTCTGAAGAAATGATGGATAAAATGTCATTGCAGGAAAAGGTGTTAGAATCAGAATATTTATCTGTTATCCAAAGGGATGAACTGTACCACTTGTTGGAAGCATATCAGTCAATTTTTAGTAAACGTCCAGGTATAATAAAAGACTTTGAATACTATATGAAGACGTATGCACATAAACCCTTTTGTCGTACTTCCTATTCTATCCCATGGACAAAGAAAGAAGTAGTCAGAAAGGAAATCAATAAAATGTTAGAATGGGGTATTATTGAGCCCTCAGATTCTGAATATTGTAACCCTCTTGTGGTGGTAATTAAACCCAATGGTGACATCAGATTGGTGTTGGATGCCAGAGAGATCAATAAGATCATTATATCTGTACAAACGCGACCAGAGAACCTAGAAGAGTTAGTACAAAAGTTTTATGGTGCCCGCTTCTTAACTTCTTTGCATATGTGTAGTTCATATTGGCAAACTAGAATATCGAAAGAATCTAGAAAATATACTGCATTCGTTTTTCTGGGCCGAAGTTACCAGTTTACTGTCATGCCATTTGGGTTGAAAATAAGTGGTGGTGTTTTCATATCGGCATTAAATACCGTACTGGGCAGAGACCTTTTGAATGAAGTTACTTTATATGTGGATGATTTGCTAATTGCTTCTGAAACTTGGGAGGAACATTTGGACTTATTAAGAAGAGTTTTTGCGAAATTTTTGGAATACGGAGTTACTGTAAATTTGAGCAATTCCGAGTTTGCTGATAACCAATTGAAATTTCTTGGACATATAATCACTCCTGAAAGGATAAAACCAAATCCTAAAAAGATGGATGCGATTAACAGATGTGCTTATCCAAAGAATAGAACGGAATTAAAGTCATTTATCGGCTTAGTTTCATTTTTTCGACGATTTTTACCCGATCAGTTAGGAAGCCAAGACTGTTTGTTACGGCTGTTAAGAAAAAATGTCATGTGGGAGTGGAATTCCGAATGCACGCAAGCTTTTGATAACATCCGCAATGCTTTGACTAATGCTCCACTGTTACATCATCCAAGACTTGATCAAGATTTTTATATTGCTGCGGATGCTTCTGAAACAGGATTGGGTGCCACTCTTTTCCAGATGGACAATCCAGAAGATATCAGTACTGTCAAGATAATTGGGTTTGCCAGCAGAACACTCTCTAGCTGTGAACGTGCATATTGTACTACTGAATTGGAAGTACTGGCCGTGGTCTGGTCACTTAGAAAGTTTCGCTATTTTGTATATGGAAAGAAGATCATTGTATTCTGCGACCACAAAGCTTTATCTTTTATGTTAACAGGAAGGATGTTCCATTCACGTTTAACCCGGTGGGCCTTGCTACTGCAAGAATATGATATTATGCTCAAATACATCAGAGGGAAAGACAACATCATAGCCGATGCTCTTTCAAGATTACCGAAAAGAAAGAATGCCGACGAGTGTGAAGAACGGACTATTGACTTTAAAGTCATGAATTTATCAAGGCAATATTGTGAGAGGCAGATTTCACAGCTATCTCGAAGTCTTCCACAACTGCAAGAAGATGATAAGTTGTGGAAAGCCATTAGGCATGCTGTTGAAAGCAAAACGCTAAGTCACCCTCAAGAACAGTATCAATTAAAATCCGGAATATTGTATCGGAGGAAGGATGAAGAAGATGTTTGGAAAGTTTGTGTTCCAAATAAGTATTTAGAATCACTAGTATGGTACACTCACTTGAATTGGGGTCATTTTGGTGCCGCTAAATGTACAGCCAAAATAGCACAATACTGCTATCATCCAAATTTGGGTCGTATAGCTACAAATATTATTAAGAAATTCAAAATATGTCAGAAGGCGAAACCCATAAACTATTGTCAGAAGATAGAATTACATCCTATCATCCCACAACAACCTTTAATGTTGGTGTCATGTGACGTCTGTTGGCCATGTCCCATGACACGTGGACACTTCAAATATGTATTGGCTTTCTATGATCTCTTTTCAAAATATGTGATATTATATCCTTTGAAAAATCTCCACGTTCGACCCATGTTACGCAAATTTATCAACAACTATATAACTGAGCTTGGCAAACCTATAATGATCTTGACAGACAACGCTGCTTATTATACAAGCAAAGTATGGAGAGACACTATGAAAGAACAAGGAATCCAGCACATTTACATCTCAAGATTTTACCCTTGTGGAAATCCGGTTGAAAGAATCTTCCGAGAGTTGAACCGATTTTTACGGACGTACATACCCAAACAACATTATAAATGGATCGATTGGATTTATGAATTTGAGAAAGTGTATAATGACTTACCACACTTATCGACAGGTTATTCACCTAACCAAATAGTATTTGGTGAAAGTATTGTGCCAGAATGGATGAAGAAATTACCTGCAATAGAACAAAAGATTACCAAGAAAGAAGATATGGTGAAGAAGGTCTACAAAAACCTGAAGCATCAAGCACAATTGAGAAAAACCCGTTTTGATAAAAATGTGAAGAAAGTAGTCACATATGATGTAGGGGAAGAAATTTTATTGAGAAATCACCCAAAAGCATCAACCAGGAAAAGACTGAATAAGAAATGGCAATATTTATATATAGGTCCATATAAAATAATGAAAATACCTCATGAAGGGAGCTACCTCCTGGCAGATTGTGATACTGATGTAATTAAAGGCTTGTTCCCTCACATAGACCTGAAGAAGTATTATCAATAATGAGCAAAATATAGATTCAAGAAACACTGAATGATACCAAGACTACACTCAGTGGACTAAATAAAAGCACCAATGGATAAATACGTACTTATACTAACTTACAAAGAAAATTAAAGAATGTACCGACGATTTCCATGAGATACCTTCTTGGTATCAGCAAAAATGACGACGCTGAAATACGATTTATCCTCTCACCGAACAGCGAGGATGGATGATTTAAAAGTGGAATTAAGAGGAAAAGAAAAGGACCAAATCCTCTCTGGTTAAACAAGTGGCCTAATAAGGGTTTTGGCCTAGGATGCCAATCGTTGAACCCGGCTGTGATCCCTGCCTTGCACAGTCGGTTGAAGAACTGAGGGCTTCATCCAAGAAAAAAAATGTGGTGTGAATATGAAGTGATTAGTGCGAAGTGCTTCTAAGACAACCTATAAACAAATGTGGAATTTAGTTAAGGGCATTTTGTCTAGGCCCATTAACTCAACTTAAATATTGTAGAATGTATGTACTGACTTGTTGAGTGAATCTGAGAGTGTGTGTATTCGCCGAAACAAATACCCTCTCCTATCACAGTACACACAAAAAAAAAATAAGCCTGTTCTGTCTGGAACCCTCTTCAAGACATCACAGTCTGGGAGGCCATGTAACATTACGAGTCAAGACAGCTGTAACGGAACTTGAATAGCCTAAAGTTATCGTTAAAAATGCACGCCGCGCAATTTGTTATGATTTGGTCGGTCATTATAGTAGTAACATGCTTTTGAATACAATTAAAATATAACGGCGATACCTGTTTAGCGTTATTGGAAATAATACGTAATAAATTAATGATGAAGGTAGCCGATCCTATAAGAAGAGGTAAAATTGGGCATATTAAGGTGTTTTGCTTTATATCGACTAAGCCGATAGTACGGCGTCTTTTTTTTCCTTTTACTCTTAGAAAAAAAAAAAAGAAAACCAGTAACGAAGTGCTAATTGTGCGTTGTGAAAAATATAGGGGCGAATTTTAAATAGCTACAGTGTATAATCAGACTAACAAATGGACATTCAGTTACGCGAAATAGCGGACAGTGAAGTGTGGTCATTAAATTGAGTACACCTACAGGGCGGTCAATTCCAGGATAAGTCTATTTGCGTCTCACGAGGCACGCGGTATTGAGACCGTTTTTTTTTATTATATCACGGAGAGCAGGCTTCAATTTATAAAAAGGAGAAAAGCTGTATCATTATCTTGACTGTTGGTGTTATGCAACCAAAACTGTTCATCAAAGCGTTTCGGTGAATGAGTGGTGAATGCGAAATGAAACTGTGAACAGAGTTATGTTAAATAAAGCAGAAGAGACAAGACACTTTTGGTCGTATCTGTTATTGTTCCATAAACCGTAACATTTATTCTCGTTGTACGAAGCCTTTATAGACGATCGTTATGACAATTTGCTTTGGAGGGATCTCGTTACGAGTTAAGTTTTGGGGACCTGGTCAACAGGGGATAGTTCGTAGTTCTTAACTACTGCAGCTATTCTGGATTCAGGTGCTACCGTGACCGTTGTGTGTTGTCTATGGCTTAAGGTCATCATATCTCATGCTCTAAGATCGACGTGCCTTTCCTCTTGGTATAACGGTGTCTCACGGTAACCACGACAACGCCGACGGCGAAGGAAGATACGGTAGACAAGGGATAGAGTAAAGTTGCTGTAGTGCAATGAAATCTAGTACTGATCTCCCAGGAAAGGCTCAGAGCAAACAAAAAACAATGAGAAGATTTACTCTTCTTGTACTTGAGTCGTCATTGTGCCTTTCGTATTAAATTCGGACGCAATTTCTGTGTTTCATCGTCATTGTGAAGGTCCAAGAGATAGAGTAAAGCTGCAGTAGTGCACCGGAATCAATTACTGAACTCCCAGGAAACGCTCAAAGCAAACCAAAACCAATGAGAAGATTTACTCTTCTTGTACTTAAGTCGGTATTGTGCCTCTTGTATTACATCCCGACGCAATATCTGCGTTTCATCGTCAATGTGAAGGTCCAAGGGATTGAGTAAAGCTGCAGTAGTGCATCGGAATATAATACTGATCTCCCAGGAAACGCTCAAATCAAACCAGAAACAATGAGAAGATTAATTCCTCTTGTACTTAAATCGGCATTGTGTCTTTTGCATAAGTCCCGTCGCAATTTCTGTGTTTTTTCGTTAATGTGAAAAACCAAGGGATAGAGTGGAGCTGCATTAGTGCATCGGAATCTAATACTGATCAACCAGGAAACGCTCAAAGCGAACCACAAACAATGAGAAGATTTGCTTTCTTGTACTTAAGTCGGCATTGTGATTTTTGTATTAAAACCCGACGCAATTTCTGTGTATCATCGTCAATGTGAAGGCCCAAGGGATACTTGTAGAGTAATGCTGCAGTCGTGCATCGAATTCTAATACTTATCTTCCAGGAAACACTCAAATCAAACCAGAAACAATGAGAAGTTTTACTCTTCTGGTACGTAAGTAGGCAATGTACTTTTTGTATTAAATCCTGACGCCATTTCTGTGTTTCATCATCAATGTGAAGGTCCAAGGGATAGAATAAAGCTGCGGTAGTGCATCGGGATCTAATTCTGATCTCCCAGGAAACGCTCAAAGCAAAACCACAAACAATGAGAAGATTAACTCTTCTTGTACTTAAGTCGTCATTGTGCCTTTTGTATTAAATCCCGTCGCAATTTCTGTCTTTCATCGTAAATGGGAAAGTCCAAGTGATAGAGTAAACCTAATGTGGTGCATCGAAATATATTACTGGTCTCCCAGGAAACGCTCAAAGCAAACCACAGACAATGAGAAGATTTATTCTTCTTGCACTTAAGTCGGCATTGTGCCTTTTGTATTAAATCCCGACGCAAATCCTGTGTTTCATAATCAATGTGAAGGACCAAGGGTTAGAGTTAAGCTGCAGTAGTGCATCGGAATCTAATACCGATCTCCAAGGAAACGACACAAGCGAACCACAAGCAATTAGATGATTCACTCTTCTTGTACTTAAGTCGGCATTGTGCCTTTTGTATTAAATCCCGACGCATTTTCTGTGTTACATCGTCAATGTTCAGGTCCAAGGGATTGAGCAAAGCTGCGGTAGTGCATCGGAATCTAATACTGATCTCCCAGGAAACGCTCAAAGCAAAGCACAAACAATGAGAAGATTTTCTCTTCTTGTACTTAATTCGGCATTATGCCTTTTATATTAAATCCCGGCGCAATTTCTGTGTTTAATCGGCAATTTGAAGGTCCAAGGGATAGAGTAAAGCTGCAGTAGTGGATCGGAATCTATTACTGATCTCCCAGGGAACGCTCAAAGCAAACTACAGACAAAAAGAATGTTTACTCTTCTTGTACTTAAGTCGGCATTGCGCCTTTTGTATTAAATCCCGACGCATTTTCTGTGTTACATCGTCAATGTTCAGGTCCAAGGGATTGAGCAAAGCTGCGGTAGTGCATCGGAATCTAATACTGATCTCCCAGGAAACGCTCAAAGCAAAGCACAAACAATGAGAAGATTTTCTCTTCTTGTACTTAATTCGGCATTATGCCTTTTATATTAAATCCCGGCGCAATTTCTGTGTTTAATCGGCAATTTGAAGGTCCAAGGGATAGAGTAAAGCTGCAGTAGTGGATCGGAATCTATTACTGATCTCCCAGGGAACGCTCAAAGCAAACTACAGACAAAAAGAATGTTTACTCTTCTTGTACTGAAGTCGACATTGTGGCTTTTGTATTATATCCCGAAGCAATTGCTGTGTTTCATTGTCAAGGTGAAGGTCCAAGGGATAGAGTAAAACTGCAGTACTGCATCGGAATCTAATACTGATCCCCCAGGAAACGCTCAAAGCAAACCACAAACAATGAGAAGATTATCTCTTCTTGTACTTAAGTCAGCATTGTGTCTTTTGTATGAAATCCCGTCGCAATTTCGGCGTTTAACCGTCAATGTGAAGATCCAAGGGATAGAGTAAAGCTGCAGTAGTGCATCGGAATCTAATACTGATCTAACGGGAAACGCTCGAGGCAAACCACAAACAAAGAGAAGATTTCTTCTTCCTGTACTTCAGTCGGCATTGTGCCTTTTGTATTAAATCCTGACGCAATTTCTGTGTATCATCGTCAATGTGAAGGTCCAAGGGATACCTGTAGAGTAAAGCTGCAGTAGTGCATCGAAATCTAATTCTTATCTCCCAGGAAATGCTCAAATCAAAGCAGAAACAATGAGAAGATTTACTCTTCTGGTACGTAAGTCGGCAATGTGCCTTTTGAATTTAATCCCGACGCGATTTCAGTGTTTCATCGTCAATGTGAAGGTCCAAGGGACAGAAAAAAGCTGCAGTAGTGCATCGGAATGTAATTCAGATCTCCCAGGAAATGCTCAACGCAAACCACAAAAATGAGAAGCTTTACTCTTCTTGTACTTAAGTCGCATTGTGCCGTTTGTATTAAAACCTGTCGCAATTTCTGTGTTTTATCGTCAATATGATGATCCAAGTGATACCTGTAGAGCAAAGCTGCAGTAGTGCATCGGAATCTAATACTTATCGCCCATGAAACGCTGTAATGAAACGAGAAACAATGAGAAGGTTTACACTTCTCGCACTTAAGTTAACAATTGCCTTTTGTATTAAAGCCCGACGCGGATTCTGTGTTTCATCTTCAATGTGACGGTCCGAGTGATAGAATAAAGCTACAGTAGTGCATCGGAATCCAATTCTGATCTCCCAGGAAACGCTCAAAGCAAACCACAAACAATGAGAAGATTTACTCTGCTTGTACTTAAGTCGGCATTGTGCCTTTTGTATTAAATCCCGACGCAAATCCTGTGTTTCATCGTCAATGTGAAGGTCCAAGGGATAGAGCGAAGCTGCAGTAGTGCATCGGAATCTAATACTGATCTTCCAGGAAACGCTCAAAGCAAACCAAAAACAATCAGAAGATTAGCTCTTCTTGTACTTTTGTCGGCATTGTGCCTTTTGAATTAAATCCCGACGCAATTTCTCTGTTTCATCGTCAATGTTAAGGTCCATGGGATAGAGTAAAGCTGCAGTAGTGCATCGGAATCTATTACTGATCTCCCAGGACACGCTCTAGCAAACTACAAACACAAAAATATATTTACTCTTCTTGTACTGAAGTCGACATTGTGCCTTTTGTATTAAATCCCGAAGCAATTTCTGTGTTTCATCGTCAATGTGAAGGTCGTAGGGTTACCTGTAGATTAAAGCTGCAGTAGTGCATCGGAATCTAATACTAAACTCCCAGGAAACGCACAAAGCAAACCACAAACAATGAAAAGATTTACTCTTCTTGTACATAAGTCGGCAATGTGCCTTTTGTATTAAATCCCGACGCAATTTCTGTGTTTCATCGTCAATGTGAAGGTCCAAGGGATAGAGTAATGCTGCAGTAGTGCATCGGAATCTAATACTGATCTCCCACTAAACGCTCAATGACAACCACAAACAATGAGAGGATTTACTCAATTTGTACTTATGTCGGCATTGTGTCTTTTGTATTAAATCCCAACCCAATTTCTGCGATTCGTCGTCAATATGAAAGTCCAAGGGATAGAGTAAACCTGCAGTAGTGCATCGGAATGTAATACTGATCACCAAGGAAACGCTCAAACAAACCACAACAATGAGAAGATTTACTCTACTTGTACTTAAGTCGGCGTTGTGCCTCTTGTATTAAATTCCCACGCAATTTCTGTGTTTCATCGACAGTGTGAAGGTCCACGGGATAGAGTAAAACTGCAGTAGTGCATCGGAATCTAATACTGATCTCCCTCGAAAAGCTCAAAGCAAACCACAAACAATGGGAAGATATACCATTCTTGTACTTAAGTCGGCATTGTGCCTTTTGCATTAATTCCGGACGCAATCTCTGTGTTTCATCGTCAATGTTAAGGCCCTAGGGATAGAGAAAAGCTGCAGTAGTGCATCGAAATCTAATACTCATCTCCCAGAAAACGCTCAAAGCAAACCACAAACAAAAAGAATATTTACTCTTCTAGTACTTAAGTCGGCGTTGTGCTTTTTGTGTTAAATCCTGACGCAATTTCTGTGTTTCATCCGCAATGTGAAGGTACAAGGTATACAGTAATTCAGCAGTAGTGTATCGCAATCTAATACTGATCTCCCAGGAAACGCTCAACACAATCCACAAACAATGAGAAGATTTAACCTTCCTGTACCTAAGCCGGCATTGTGCGTTTTAGATTACAACGCGACGCTATTTCTGAGATTCATCATTAATGAGAATGTTCAAGGGATAGAGTAAAGCTGCAGTAGTGCATCGTAATCTATTGCTGATCTCCCAGGAAATGCTCAGGGCGAACCACAAACAATGAGAAGATTTATTGTTCTTGTACTTAAGTCGACATTGTGCCTATTGTATTAAATCCCTACGCTATTTCTGTGTTTCATCATCAACATAAAGGTCCATGGGATAGAGTAATGCTGCAGTGGTGTTTCGGAATGTAATACTGGTGTCCTAGGCAACGCTCAAAGAAAACCACAAACAATGAGAAGATTTACTTTTCTTGTACTCAAGTCGGCATTGTGCATTTTGTATTAAATCCCGACACAATTTCTGTGTTTCATCGTAAATTTGAAGGTCCAAGGATTAGAGTAAAGCTGCAGTTGTGCATCGGAATCTATTACTGATCTCCCAGGAAACGTTCAAAGCAAACCACAAACAATGAGAAGATTTACTCTTCTTGTACTTAAGTCGGCATTGTGCCTTTTGTATTAAATCCCGACGCTATTTCTGTGTTTCATCGTCAATGTGAAGTTCCGAGGGTGAGAGTAAAGCTGCAGTAGTGCATCGGAAAGCAATACTGATCTCCCATTAAACGCTGAAATCTATCCACAATCAATGAGAAGATTTACTCTATTTGTGATTAAGTCGGCATTGTGCCTTTTGTACTGAATCCCGACGCAATTTCTTGTACTTAGGTCGGCATTGTGTCTTTTGTATTAAATTCCCACGCAATTTCTGTGTATCATTGTCAATGTGAAGGTCCAAGGGATAGAGTAAGCCTGCAGTAGTGCATCGGAATCTAATACTGATCTCCCAGGAAACGCTCAAAGCAAAGCACAAACAATGAGAAGATTTACTCTTTTTGTACTTAAGTCGGCATTGTGCCTTTTGTATTAAATCCCGACGCAATTTCTGCGTTTCATCGTCGATGTGAAGGTCCAAGGGATAGAGTGAAGCTGCAGTAGTGCTTCGGAATCTAATACTGACCTCCAAGGAAACGCTCAAAGCAAACCACAAACAATGAGAAGATTTACTCTTTTTGTACTTAAGTCGGCATTGTGCTTTTTGTATTAAATCCCAATCCGATTTCTGCAATCCATCGTCGATGTGAAGGTCCAAGATATAGAGTAAAGCTGCAGTAGTCCATCGGTATCTAATGCTGATCTCCCAGGAAACGCTCAAAGTAAACCACAAACAATGAGATGATATACCCTTCTTGTACTTAAGTCAGCATTGTGCCAATTTTTTTTTAAATCCCGACGCAATTTCTGTGTTTCATCGTCAATCTGATCGTCGAAGGGATAGATTAAAGCTGCAGTAGTGCATCGGAACCTAATACTGATGTCCCGGGAAACGCTCAAAGCAAAGCAGAAACAAAGAGAAGATTTACTCTTCTTGTACTTAAGTTGGGATTGTGCCTTTTGTATTAAATCCCGTCGCAATCTCGGCGTTTCATCGCCAATGTGAAGGTCCAATGGATAGAGCAAAGCTGCAGTAGTGCATCGGAATCAAATAGTGATATCACAGGAAACGCTCAAACAAACCACGAACAATGAGATGATTTACTCTTCTTGTACTTAAGTCGGCATTGTGCCCTTTATATTAAATCGCGACACAATTTCTTGTTTCATCGTCACTGTGAAGGTTCAAGGGATTGAGAAAAGCTACAGTTGTGCATCGGAATCTAATACTGATCTCCCAGGAAACGCTCAAAGCAAACCACAAACAAAAAGAATATTTACTCTTCTTGTACTTAAGTCGGCATTGTGCCTTTTGTATTACATCCCGACGGAATTTCTGAGTTTCATCGTCAATGTGAAGGTTCAAGGGATAGCGTAAAGCTGGAGTAGTGCATCGGAATCCAATGGTAATCTCCCAGGAAACGCTCAAACAAACCACAAACAATAAGAAGATTTACTCTTCTTGTACTTAAGTCGGTATTGTGCCTTTTCTATTAAATCCCGACGCAACTTCTGTCTTTCATCGTCAATGTGAAGGTCCAAGGGATAGAGTAAAGCTGCAGAAGTGCATCAGAATCTAATACTGATCTCCCAGTAAACGCTCTAACTAACCACAAACAATGAGAAGATTTAACCTTATTGTACTTAACTCACCATTGTGCCTTTTTAATTAAATTACAACGCAATTTCTGTGTTTCGTCCTCAATGTGAGGGTCCAAGGGATACAGTAAAGCTGCAGTAGTGCATCGGAATCTAGTACTGATATCCCAGGAAACGCTCAAAGCAAACCACAAACAATGAGCAGATTTACTCTTCTTGTACTTAAGTCGGCATTGTGCCTTTTGGCTTTAATCCAGACGCAATTTATGTGTTTTATCGTTTATTTGAAGGTCCAAGGGATAGAGTAAAGCTGTAGTAGTGCATCGGAATATAATACCGATATCCCAGGAAACGCTCAAAGCAAACCAGAGACAATGAGAAGTAGTATTCATCTTGAACTTAAGTCGGTATTGTGCCTTTTGTATTAAATCCCGACACATTTTCTGAGTTTCATCGTCAATGTGAAGGTCCAAGGGATAGAGTAATGTTGCAGTAGTGCATCGGAATCTAATACTGGTCTCCCAGGAAACGCTCAAAGAAAACCACAAACAATTAAAAGGTTTACTCTTCTTGTACTTAAATCGGCATTGTGCCTTTTGTATTATATCCCGACCCAATTTCTGTGTTTCATCGTCAATGTGGAGATCCAAGGGATAGAGTAAAGGTGCAATAGTGCATCGGAATCTGATACTGATCTCCCAGGAAACGCTTAAAGCAAACCACGAAAGAGAGAAGATTTACTTTTCTTGTACGTAAGTCGGCATTGTGCCTTTTACATTAAATCCCGACGCATTTTCCGTGTTTCATCGTCAATGTGAAGGTCCAAGGGATGGAGTGAAGATGCAGTAGTGCATCGGAATCTAATACTGATCTCCCAGGAAACGCTCAAAGCAAACCACAAACAAAAAAATTCTCTTCTTGTACTTAAGTCGACATTGTGCCTTTTGTATTATATCCCGACGCAATAACCGTTTTTCATCGTCAATGTGAAGGTCCAAGGGATAGAGTAATGCTGCAGTAGGGCATCGGAAACTAATACTGATCTCCCAGGAAACGCTTAAAAGAAACCACAAACAATGAGAAGATTGACTCTTTTTGTACTTATGTCGGCCTTGTGCCTTTTGTATTTAATCTCGAGGCAATTTCTGTGTTTCATCGACAATGAGGTGGTCCAAGGGATAGAATAAAGCTGCAGTAGTGCATCGGAAACTAATACTGATCTAACAGGAAACGCTCAACCAAACCACAAACAATGAGAAGATCAACTCTTCTTCAACTTAAGTTGGCATTGTGACCTTTGTATTAATACCGGACACACTCTCTGTGTTTCATCGTCAATGTGAAGGTCCTAGGAATAGAGTAAAGCTGCAGTAGTGCATCGGAATATAATACTGATCTCCCAGAAAACGCTCAAAGCAAACCACGAAGAATGAGAAGATTTACTATTCTTGTACTTATGCCGGCATTGAGCCTTTTATATAAAATCCCGACGCAATTTCTGTGTTTCATCGTCAATGTGAAGGTTCAAGGGTTAGAATAAAGCTGCAGTAGTGCATCGGAATCTAATACTGATCTACCAGGAAACGCTCAAAGCAAACCAGAATTAATGAGAAGATGTACTCGTCTTGTACTTAAGTCGGCATTGTGCCTTTTGTATTAAATCCCGACACAATTTCTGTGTTTCATCGTCAATTTGAAGGTTCAAGAGATAGAGTTAAGCTCCAGTAGTGCATCGGAATCTATTGGTGATCTCCCACGAAACGCTAAGAACAAACCACAAACAATGAGAAGATTTAATCATCTTCTACTTATGTAGGCATTGTGCCTTTTGTATTAAATCCCGACTCAATATCTGTGTTTCATCGTCATTGTGAAGGTCCAAGAGTTAGAGTAAAGCTGCAGAAGTGCATCGGAATCTAATACTGATCTCCCAGGAAACGCTCAAAGCAAACCACAAACAATAAAAAGATTTAACGTGATTGTGCTTACGTCGGCATTGTGCCTTTTGTATTAAATTCCGACGCAATTTATGTGTTTCATCGTCAATGTGAAAATCCAAGGGATAGAGTGAAGCTTCAGTAGTGCAATGGAATCTAGTACTTATCTCCCAGGAAACGCTCAGAGCAAACGACAAACAATGTGAAGATTTACTCTTCTTGTGCTTAATTCGGCATTGTGCCTTTCGTTTTAAATTCCGACCCAATTTCTGTGATTCATCGTCAATGTTATGGACCAAGGTATAGAGTATAGCTGCAGTAGTGCATCGGAATCTAATACTGATCTCACAGGAAACGCTCAAAACAAACCACAAACATGAGGAGATTTACTCTTCTTGTACTTATGTCAGCATTGTGCCTTTTGTTTTAAATCCCGACGCAATTTCTGTGTTTCATCGTCAATGTGAAGGTCCAATGGATGGAGAAAAGCTGCAGTAGTGCATCAGAATCTAGTACTGATCTCCCAGGAAATGCTCAAAGCAAACCACGGACAATGAGAAGATTTACTCTTCTTGTACTTAACTCGGCATATTGCCTTTTGTATTAAATCCCAACGCAATTTCTGTGTTTCAACGTCAATGTGAAGGTCCAAGGGATAGGGTAAAGCTGCAGTAGTTCATCGGAATCTAATACTGATCTCCCAGGAAACGCTCTAACGAAACCACAAACAATGAGAAGATTTACTCTTCTTAAAATTAAGTCGTAATTGAGCCGTTTGTAATAAATCCCGACGCAATGTCTGTGTTTCATAGTCAATGTGAAGGTCCAAGGGATAGAGTAATGCTGCAGTAGTGCATCGGAGACTAATACTGATCTCCCAGGAAACGCTTAAAAGAAACCACAAACAATGAGAAGATTGACTCTTTTTGTACTTAAGTCGGCATTGTGCCTTTTGTATTTAATCTCGAGGCAATTTCTGTGCTTCATCGTCAATCAGGAAGTCCAAGGGATAGAGTAAAGCTGGAGTAGTGCATCTGAATCTATTGGTGATCTCCCACGAAACGCTAGGAACAAACCACAAACAATGAGAAGATTTAATCTTCTTCTACTTATGTCAGCATTGTGCCTTTTTTATTAAATCCCAACGCAATATCTGTGTTTCATCGTCATTGTGAAGGTCCAAGAGTTAGAGTAATGCTGCAGAAGTGCATCGGAATCTAATACTGATCTCCCAGGAAACGCTCAAAGCAAACCACAAACAATAAGGAGATTTAACCTGATTGTGCTTACGTCGGCATTGTGCCTTTTATTTTAAATTCCGACCCAATTTCAGTGTTTCATCGTCAATGTGAAGATCCAAGTGATAGAGTGAAGCTTCAGTAGTGGAATGGAATCTAGTACTGATCTCCCATGAAACGCTCAGAGCAAACCACAAACAATGTGAAGATTTACTCTTCTTGTACTTAATTCGGCATTGTGCCTTTCGTTTTAAATTCCGACCCAATTTCTGTGATTCATCGTCAATGTTATGGGCCAAGGTATAGAGTATAGCTGCAGTAGTGCATCGGAATCTAATACTGATCTAACAGGAAACGCTCAGAACAAACCACAAACAATGAGAAGATGTACCCTTCTTGTATTTAGGTCGGCATTGTGCCTTTTGTTTCAAATCGCGAAGCAATTTCTGTGTTTCATCGTCAATCTGAAGGTCCAAAGGATAGAGTAAAGCTGCAGTAGTGCACGGAATCTGATACTGATCTCCCAGGAAACGCTTAAACAAAACCACAAACATTGAGAAGATTAACTCTTCTTCAACTTAAGTTGGCATTGTGCCCTTTGTATTAATACCGGACACACTCTCTGTGTTTCATCGTCAATGTGAAGGTGCTAGGGATAGAGTAAAGCTGCAGTAGCGCATCGGAATATAATACTGATCTCCCAGAAAACGCTCAAAGCAAACCACGAAGAATGAGAAGATTTACTATTCTTGTACTTATGTTGGCATTGAGCCATTTATATAAAATCCCGACGCAATTTCTGTGTTTCATCGTCAATGTGAAGGTCCAAGGGATAGGATAAAGCTGCAGTAGTGCATCGGAATCTAATACTGATCTCCCAGGAAACGCTCAAAGCAAACCAGAATCAACGAGAAGATGTACTCTTCTTGTACTTAAGTCGGCATTGTGCCTTTTGTATTAAATCCCGACACAACTTCTATGTTTCATCGTCAATTTGAAGGTTCAAGAGATAGAGTAAAGCTGCAGTAGTGCATCGGAATCTATTGGTGATCTCCCACGAAACGCTAAGAACAAACCACAAACAATGAGAAGATTTAATCTTCTTCTACTTATGTCCGCATTGTGCCTTTTTTATTCAATCCCGACGCAATATCTGTGTTTCATCGTCATTGTGAAGGTCCAAGAGTTAGAGTAAAGCTGCAGAAGTGCATCGGAATCTAATACTGATCTCCCAGGAAACGCTCAAAGCAAACCACAAACAATAAGAAGATTTAACCTGATTGTGCTTACGTCGGCATTGTGCCTTTTGTATTAAATTCCGAAGCAAATTTCTGTGTTTCATCGTCAATGTGAAGATCCAAGGGATAGAGTGAAGCTTCAGTAGTGCAATGGAATTTAGTACTGATCTCCCATGAAACGCTCAGATCAAACCACAAACAATGTGAAGACTTACTCTTCTTGTACTTAATTCGGCATTGTGCCTTTCGTTTTAAATTCCGACCCAATTTCTGTGATTCATCGTCAATGTTATGGACCAAGGTATAGAGTATAGCTGCAGTAGTGCATCGGAATCTAATACTGATCTCACAGGAAACGCTCAAAACAAACCAGAAACAATGAGAAGATTTACTCTTCTTGTACTTATGTCAGCATTGTGCCTTTTGTTTTAAATCCCGACGCAATTTCTGTGTTTCATCGTCAATGTGAAGGACCAAGGTATAGAGTATAGCTGCAGTAGTGCATCGGAATCTAATACTGATCTCCCAGAAAACGCTCAAAACAAACCACAAACAATGAGAAGGTTTACTCTTCTTGTACATAAGTCGTCTTTGTGCGTTTTGTATTAAATCCCGACGCAATATCTGTGTTTCAACGTCAATGTGAAGGTGCAAGGGATAGGGTAAAGCTGCAGTAGTTCATCGGAATCTAATACTGTTCTCCCAGAAAACGCTCAAACCAAACCACAAACAATAAGAAGATTTACTCTTCTTGTACTAAGTCGGAATTGAGCCTTTTGTATTAAATCCCGACGCAATTTCTATGTTTCATCGTCAATGTGAAGGTTCAAGGGCTAGAGTAATGCTGCAGTAGTGCATCGGAAACTAATACTGATCTCCCAGGAAATGCCCAAAACAAACCACAAACAATGAGAAGATTTACTGTTCTTGTACTTAAGGTGGCATTGTGCCTTTTGTTTTAAATCCCGACGCAATTTCTCTGTCTCATCATCAATCTGAATGTCGAAGGGATAGAGTAAAGCTGTATTAGTGCATAGGAATCTAATACTGATCTCCCAGGTAACGATCAAAGCAAATCAGAAACAATGAGAAGATTTACTCTTCTTGAACTTAAGTCGGCGTTGTGCCTTTTGTATTATATCCCGACGTAATCTCTGTGTCTCATCGTCAATGTGAAGGCCCAAGGTATAGAGTAATGCTGCAGTATGCATCGGACTCTAATACTGATCTCCCAGGAAATGCCCAAAGCAAACCACAAACAATGAGAAGATTTACTCCTCTTGTTCTTCAGTCGGCATTGTGGCCCTTGGGTTAAAACCCGACGCAATTTCTGTGTTTCATCTCCAATGTCAAGGACCAAGGGATAGAATAAAGCTGCAGTGGTGCATCGGAATCTAATACTGATCTCCCATTAATCGCTCAAAGCAAAACCAGAAACAATAAGAAGGTACTATTCTTGAACTTAAGTCGGCATTGTGCCTTTTGTTTTAAATCCCGAAGCAATTTCTCTTTTTCATCATCTGTCTAAATGTCCTAGGGATAGAGTAAAGCTGCAGTAGTGCATCGGAATCTAATACTGATCTCCCAGGAAACGCTCAAAGCAAACCACGGACAATGAGAAGATTTACTCATCTGGTACTTAACTCGGCATTGTGCCTTTTGTATTAAAACCCAACACAATTTCTGTGTTTCATCGTCAATTTGGAGGTCCAAGGGATAGAATAAAGCTACAGTAGTGCATCGGAAACTAATACTGATCTCCCAGGAAACGCTCAAAACAAACCACGAACAATGAGAAGATTTACTCTTCTTGTATGTAAGTCGGCATTGTGCCTTTTGTATTAATTCCCGTCACAATTTCTGTGTTTCATCGTCAATCTGAAGGTCCAAGGGATAGATTAAAGCTGGAGTAGTGGATCGGAATCTATTGGTGTTCCCCACGAAACGCTAATCACAAACCACAAACAATGAGAAGATTTACTCTTCTTCTACTCATGTCGGCATTGTGCCGTTTGTATTAAATCCCGACGCAATATCTGTGTTTCATCGTCATTGTGAAGGTCCAAGAGATACAGTAAAGCCACAGAAGTGCATCGGAATCTAATACTGATCTCCCAGGAAACGCTCAAAGCAATCCACGGACAATGAGAAGATTTACTCATCTAGTACTTAACTCGGCATTGTGCATTTTGTATTAAATGCCAACAAAATTTCTGTGTTTCATCGTCAATGTGAAGGTCCAAGGGATAGGGTAAGGCTGCAGCACAGCATCGGAACCTAATACTGATCTCCCAGAAAACGCTTTAACCAAACCACAAACGATGAGCAAAATTTACTCTTCTTGTAATTAAGTCGGCATTGAGCCTTTTTATTAAATCCCGACACAATGTCTATGTTTCATCGTCAATGTGAAAGTCCAAGGGATAGAGTAATGCTGCAGCAGTGCATTGGAATCTAATACTGATCTTCCAGGAAACGCTCAAAAAAAACCACAAACAATGTGAAGATTAACTCTTTTTGTACTTAAGTCGGCATTGTGCGTTTTGTAATTTAATCTCGAGGCGATTTCTGTGTTTCATCGTCAATTTGGAGGTCCAAGGGATAGAATAAAGCTACAGTAGTGCATCGGAAACTAATACTGATCTCCCAGGAAACGCTCAAAGCAAACCACAAACAATGGGAGGATTTACTCTTTTTGTACTTAAGTTCGCATTGTGTCTTTTGTATTTAATTCCGACGCAACTTCTGTGTTTCTTCGTCAAAGTGAAGGTCCAAGGGATAGAGTAAACCTGCAGTAGTGCATCGGAATCCAATACTGTTCTACCAGGAAACGCTCAAAGCAAACCACAAACAATGAGAAGATACATCCTTCTTGTACTTAGGTCGGCTTTGCGCCTTTTGTTTCAAATCCCGAAGCAATTTCTGTGTTTCATCGTCAATCTGAAGGTCCAAGGGATAGAGTAAAGCTGCTGTAGTGCATCGGAATCTAATACTGGTCTCCAAGGAAACGCTCAAAACAAACCACAAACAATGAGAAGATTTACTCTCCTTGTACATAAGTCGTCATTGCGCCTTTTGTATTAAATCCCGACGCAATATCTGTGTTTCATCGTCAGAGTGAATGTCCAAGGGATAGAGTAAAGCTGCAATAGTGCATCGGAATCTAATACTGATCTCGCAGGAAACGCTCCAACCAAACCACAAACAATGGGAAGATTTATTCTTCTTGTTCTTAAGGTGGCATTGTGCCTTTTGGTTTAAATCCCGACGCAATTTCTGTGGTTCATCATCTATCTTAAAGTCCAAGGGATAGAGTAAACCTGCAGTAGTGCATCGGAATCTAATACTGATTTCCCAGGAAACGCTCAAAGCAAACGAAAATCAAAAAGAATATTCACTCTTCTTGTACTTAAGTCGACATTGTGCCTTTCGTATTAAATCCCGACGCAATATCTGTGTATCATCGTCAATGTGAAGGTCCAAGGGATGGAGTAAAGCTGCGGTAGTGCATCAGAATCTAGTACTGATCTCCCAGGAAATGCTCAAAAGCAAACCACGGACAATGAGAAGATTTACTCTTCTTGTACTTAACTCGGCATATTGCCTTTTGTTTTAAATCCCAAAGCAATATCTGTGTTTCATCGTCAATGTGAAGGTCCAAGGGATAGGGTAAAGCTGCAGTAGTGCATCGGAAACTAATACTGATCTCCCAGGAAATGCCCAAGGGAAACCACAAACAATGAGAAGATTTACTGTTCTTGTACTTAAGGCGGCATTGTGCCTTTTGTTTGAAATCCCGACGCTTATTCTGTGTTTCATCATCAATCTAAAAGTCCTAGGGATAAAGTAAAGCTGCAGTAATGCATCGGAATCTAATACTGATCTTAGGAAACGCTCAAAGCAAACCACAAACAATGAGAAGATTTACTCTTCTTGTACTTAAGTCGGCATTGTGTCTTTTGTATTTAATTCCGACGCAATTTCTGTGTTTCTTCGTCAAAGTGAAGGTCCAAGGGACAGAGTAAACCTGCAGTAGTGCATCGGAATCCAATACTGTTCTACCAGGAAACGCTCAAAGCAAACCAGAAACAATGAAAAGATATACCCTTCTTGTACTTAGGTCGGCATTGTGCCTTTTGTTTCAAATCCCGAAGCAATTAATGTGTTTCATCGTGAATCTGAAGGTCCAAGGGATAGAGTAAAGCTACAGTAGTCCATTGGATCCAATATTGATCTCCCAGGAAACGCTCAAACAAAACCACAAACAATGAGAAGATTAACTCTTCTTCAACTTAAGTTGGCATTGTGTCTTTTGTATTAATACCCGACACACTCTCTGTCTTTCATCGTCAATGTGAAGGTCCTAGGGATAGAGTAAAGCTGCAGTATTGCATCGGAATATAATACTGATCACCCAGAAAACGCTCAAAGCAAACCACGAAGAATGAGAAGATTTACTATTCTTGTACTTATGTCGGCATTGAGCCTTGTATATGAAATCCCGACGCAATTTCTATGTTTCATCGTCAATGTGAAGGTCCACAGATAGAGTAAAGCTGCAGTAGTGCATCGGAATCAAATACTGATCTCCCAGGAAACTCTCAAAGCAAACCAGAAACAATGAGATTATTTACTCTTCTTGTACTTAAGTCGGCATTGTGCCTTTGGTATTAAATTACGATACAATTTCTGTGTTTCATCGTCAATTTAAAGGTTCAATGGATAGAGTAAAACTGCAGTACTGCATCGGAATCTATTGGTGATCTCCCACGAAACGCTAAAAACAAACCACAAACAATGGGAAGATTTACTCTTCTTCTACTTATGTCGGCATTGTGAATTTTGTATTAAATCCCAACACAATATCTGTGTTTCATCGTCATTGTGAAGGTCCAAGAGTTAGAGTAAAGCTGCAGAAGTGCATCGGAATCTAATACTGATCTCCCAGGAAACGCTCAAAGCAATCCACAAACAATGAGAAGATTTAACCTAAATGTGCCTTTTGTATTAAATCCCGACGCAATTTCCGTGTTTCTTCGTCAATGTGAAGATCCAAGGGATAGAGTAAAGCTTCAGTAGTGGAATGGAATCTAGTACTGATCTAACAGGAAACACTCAGAGCAAACCACAAACATTTTGAAGATTTACTCTTCCTGTACTTAATTCGGCTTTCTGCCTTTTGTATTAATTTCCGACGCAATTTCTGTGTTTAATCGTCATAGTGAAGGTCAAAGGGATAGGGTAAAGCTGCAGTAGTGCATCGGAATCTAATACTGATCTCCCAGAAAACGCTCAAAGCAAACCACAATCAATGAGAAGGTATACTCTCCTTGTACTTAAGTCGGCATTGTGCCTTTTGTATTAAATCCCGACGCAATTTCTGTGTTTCATCGCCATTGTGAGGGTCCAAGGGAAAGAGTAAAGCAGCAGTAGTGCATCGGATTCTAACACTGAACTCCCTGGAAACGCTCAAGGCAAACCACAAACAATAAAAAGATTTACTCTTCTTGTACTTACGTCAGCATTGTGCCTTTTGTTTTAAATTCCGACGAAATTTCTGTGTTTCATCGTCAATGTGAAGGACCAAGGTATAGAGTAAAGCTGCTGTAGTGCATCGGAATCTAATACTGATCTCCCAGGAAACGCTCAAAACAAACCACAAACAATGAGAAGATTTACTCTTCTTGTACTTAAGTCGGAATTGAGCCTTTTGTATTAAATCCCGACGCAAGTTCTGTGTTTCATCGTCAATGTGAAGGTCCCAGGGATAGAGTAATGCTGCAGTAGTGCATCGGAAACTAATACTCATCTCCCAGGAAATGACCAAAGCAAACTACAAACAATGAGAGGATTTACTGTTCTTGTACTTAAGGCGGGATTGTGCCTTTTGTTTTAAATCCCAACGCAATTACTGTGTTTCATCATCAATCTAAAAGTCCAAGGGATAAAGTAAAGCTCTATTAGTGCATCGGCATCTAATACTGATCTCCCAGGTAACGCTCAAAGCAAATCAGAAACAATGAGAAGATTTAATCTTCTTGAACTCAAGTCGGCATTGTGCCTTTTGTATTAAATCCCGACGAAATCTCTGTGTTTCATCGTCAATGTGAGGGTCCAAGGTATAGAGTAATGCTGCAGTATGCATCGGAATTTAATATTGATCTCCCAGGAAACGCCCAAAGCAAACCACAGACAATGATAACATTTACTGTTCTTGTTCTTAAGATGGCATAGTGCCCCTTGTATTATATAACGATGCTATTTCTGTGTTTCATCGTCACTATCAAGGTCCAAGATAGAGTAAAGCTGGAGTAGTGCAATGGAATCTAGTACTGATCTCCCAGGAAGCGCTCAGAGCAAACAACAAACAATGAGAAGGTTTACTCTTCTTGTACTTATCCCTGCATTGTGCATTTTTTTTTAAATCCCGACGCAATTTCTGTGTTCCATCGTCAATGGGAAGGTCCAAGGGATAGAGAAAAAAGCTACAGTAGTGCACAGGAATCTAGTGCTGATGTCCCAGGAAACGCTCAAACCAAACCACAAACAATGAGAAGATATGCTCTTCTTGTTATTAAGTTGGCATTGTGCCTTTTGTATTATATCCCGACACAATTTCTGTGTTTCATCGTCAATGTGAAGGTCCAAGGAATAGAGTGATGCTGCAGTAGTGCATCGGAATCTATTACTGATTTCCCAGGAAACGCTCAAAGCAAACGAAAATCAAAAAGAATATTTACTCTTCTAGTACTTAAGTCGACATTGTGCCTTTCGTATTAAATCCCGACGCAATATCTGTGTATCATCGTCAATGTGAAGGTCCAAGGGATGGAGTAAAGCTGCGGTAGTGCATCAGAATCTAGTACTGATCTCCCAGGAAATGCTCAAAAGCAAACCACGGACAATGAGAAGATTTACTCTTCTTGTACTTAAGTCGGCATTGTGTCTTTTGTATTTAATTCCGACGCAATTTCTGTGTTTCTTCGTCAAAGTGAAGGTCCAAGGGACAGAGTAAACCTGCAGTAGTGCATCGGAATCCAATACTGTTCTACCAGGAAACGCTCAAAGCAAACCTGAAACAATGAAAAGATATACCCTTCTTGTACTTAGGTCGGCATTGTGCCTTTTATTTAAAATCCTGAAACAATTTCTGTGTTTCATCGTGAATCTGAAGGTCCAAGGGATAGAGTAAAGCTACAGTAGTGCATTGGAATCTAATACTGATCTCCCAGGAAACGCTCAAACAAAACCACAAACAATGAGAACATTAACTCTTCTTCAACTTAAGTTGGCATTGTGTCTTTTGTATTAATACCCGACTCACTCTCTGTCTTTCATCGTCAATGTGAAGGTCCTAGGGATAGAGTAAAGCTGCAGTATTGCATCGGAATATAATACTGATCTCCCAGAAAACGCTCAAAGAAAACCACGATTAATGAGAAGATTTACTATTCTTGTACTTATGTCGGCATTGAGCCTTGTATATAAAATCCCGACGCAATTTCTGTGTTTCATCGTCAATGTGAAGGTTCAAAGATAGAGTAAAGCTGCAGTAGTGCATCGGAATCAAATACTGATCACCCAGGAAACGCTAAAAGCAAACCAGAAACAATGAGAATATTTACTCTTCTTGTACTTAAGTCGGCATTGTGCCTTTGGTATTAAATCCCGACACAATTTCTATGTTTAATCGTCAATTTAAAGATTCAAGGGATAGAGTAAAGCTGTAGTACTGCATCGGAATCTATTGTTGATCTCCCACGAAACGCTAAAAACAAACCACAGACAATAAGAAGATTTACTCTTCTTCTACTTATGTCGGCATTGTGCCTTTTGTATTAAATCCCGACGCAATATCTGTGTTTCATCGTCATTGTGAAGGTCCAAGAGTTGGAGTAAAACTGCAGAAGTGAATCGGAATCTAATACTGATCTCCCAGGAAACGCTCAAAGCAAACCACAAACAATGAGAAGATTTAACCTAAATGTGCCTTTTGCATTAAATCCCGACGCAATTTCTGTGTTTCATCGTCAATGTGAAGATCCAAGGGATAGAGTAAAGCTTCAGTAGTGGAATGGAATCTAGTACTGATCTCCCAGGAAACACTCAGAGCAAACTACAAACAATTTGAAGATATACTCTTCCTGTACTTAATTCGGCTTTGTGCCTTTTGTATTAATTTCCGACGCAATTTCTGTGTTTAATCGTCATAGTGAAGGTCAAAGGGATAGGGTAAAGCTGCAGTAGTGCATCGGAATCTAATACTGATCTCCCAGAAAACGCTCAAAGCAAACCACAATCAATGAGAAGGTATACTCTCCTTGTACTTAAGGCGGCATTGTGCCTTTTGTATTAAATCCCGACGCAATTTCTGTGTTTCATCGCCATTGTGAGGGTCCGAGGGATAGAGTAAAGCAGCAGTAGTGCATCGGATTCTAACACTGAACTCTCTGGAAACGCTCAAGGCAAACCACAAACAATAAAAAGATTTACTCTTCTTGTACTTACGTCAGCATTGTGCCTTTTGTTTAAAATTCCGACGAAATTTCTGTGTTTCATCGTCAATGTGAAGGACCAAGGTATAGAGTAAAGCTGCTGTAGTGCATCGGAATCTAATACTGATCTCCCAGGAAACGAGCAAAACAAACCACAAACAATGAGAAGATTTACTCTTCTTGTACATAAGTCGTCATTGTGCCTTTTGTATTAAATCCCGACGCAATATCTGTGTTTCATCGTCAATGTGAAGGTCCAAGGGGTAGAGTAAAGGTGCAATAGTGCATCGGAATCTAATACTGATCTCCCAGGAAACGCTCCAACCAAACCACAAACAATGAGAAGATTTATTCTTCTTATTCTTAAGGTGGCATTGTGCCTTTTGCTTTAAATCCTGAGCAATTTCTGTGGTTCATCATCAATCTAAAAGTCCAAGGGATAGAGTAAAGCTGCAGTAGGTCTTCGGATTCTAATACTGATTTCCCAGGAAACGGTCAAAGCAAACGAAAATCAAAAAGAATATTGACGCTTCTTGTACTTAAGTCGACATTGTGCCTTTCGTATTAAATCTCGACGCAATATCTGTGTTTCATCGTCAATGTGAAGGTCCAAGGGATGGAGTAAAGCTGCAGTAGTGCATCAAAATCTAGTACTGATCTCCCAGGAAATGCTCATAGCAAACCATGGACAATGAGAAGATTTACTCTTCTTGTACTTAAGTCAATGTGAAGGTCCAAGGGATGGAGTAAAGCTGAAGTAGTGCATCAAAATCTAGTACTGATCTCCCGGGAAATGCTCATAGCAAACCATGGACAATGAGAAGATTTACTCTTCTTGTACTTAAGTCGGAATTGAGCCTTTTGTATTAAATCCCGACGCAAGTTCTGTGTTTCATCGTCAATGTGAAGGTCCCAGGGATAGAGTAATGCTGCAGTAGTGCATCGGAAACTAATACTCATCTCCCAGGAAATGACCAAAGCAAACTACAAACAATGAGAGGATTTACTGTTCTTGTACTTAAGGCGGGATTGTGCCTTTTGTTTTAAATCCCAACGCAATTACTGTGTTTCATCATCAATCTAAAAGTCCAAGGGATAAAGTAAAGCTCTATTAGTGCATCGGCATCTAATACTGATCTCCCAGGTAACGCTCAAAGCAAATCAGAAACAATGAGAAGATTTAATCTTCTTGAACTCAAGTCGGCATTGTGCCTTTTGTATTAAATCCCGACGAAATCTCTGTGTTTCATCGTCAATGTGAGGGTCCAAGGTATAGAGTAATGCTGCAGTATGCATCGGAATCTAATATTGATCTCCCAGGAAACGCCCAAAGCAAACCACAGACAATGATAACATTTACTGTTCTTGTTCTTAAGATGGCATAGTGCCCCTTGTATTATATAACGATGCTATTTCTGTGTTTCATCGTCACTATCAAGGTCCAAGATAGAGTAAAGCTGGAGTAGTGCAATGGAATCTAGTACTGATCTCCCAGGAAGCGCTCAGAGCAAACAACAAACAATGAGAAGGTTTACTCTTCTTGTACTTATCCCTGCATTGTGCATTTTTTTTTAAATCCCGACGCAATTTCTGTGTTCCATCGTCAATGGGAAGGTCCAAGGGATAGAGAAAAAAGCTACAGTAGTGCACAGGAATCTAGTGCTGATGTCCCAGGAAACGCTCAAACCAAACCACAAACAATGAGAAGATATGCTCTTCTTGTTATTAAGTTGGCATTGTGCCTTTTGTATTATATCCCGACACAATTTCTGTGTTTCATCGTCAATGTGAAGGTCCAAGGAATAGAGTGATGCTGCAGTAGTGCATCGGAATCTATTACTGATTTCCCAGGAAACGCTCAAAGCAAACGAAAATCAAAAAGAATATTTACTCTTCTAGTACTTAAGTCGACATTGTGCCTTTCGTATTAAATCCCGACGCAATATCTGTGTATCATCGTCAATGTGAAGGTCCAAGGGATGGAGTAAAGCTGCGGTAGTGCATCAGAATCTAGTACTGATCTCCCAGGAAATGCTCAAAAGCAAACCACGGACAATGAGAAGATTTACTCTTCTTGTACTTAAGTCGGCATTGTGTCTTTTGTATTTAATTCCGACGCAATTTCTGTGTTTCTTCGTCAAAGTGAAGGTCCAAGGGACAGAGTAAACCTGCAGTAGTGCATCGGAATCCAATACTGTTCTACCAGGAAACGCTCAAAGCAAACCTGAAACAATGAAAAGATATACCCTTCTTGTACTTAGGTCGGCATTGTGCCTTTTATTTAAAATCCTGAAACAATTTCTGTGTTTCATCGTGAATCTGAAGGTCCAAGGGATAGAGTAAAGCTACAGTAGTGCATTGGAATCTAATACTGATCTCCCAGGAAACGCTCAAACAAAACCACAAACAATGAGAACATTAACTCTTCTTCAACTTAAGTTGGCATTGTGTCTTTTGTATTAATACCCGACTCACTCTCTGTCTTTCATCGTCAATGTGAAGGTCCTAGGGATAGAGTAAAGCTGCAGTATTGCATCGGAATATAATACTGATCTCCCAGAAAACGCTCAAAGAAAACCACGAAGAATGAGAAGATTTACTATTCTTGTACTTATGTCGGCATTGAGCCTTGTATATAAAATCCCGACGCAATTTCTGTGTTTCATCGTCAATGTGAAGGTTCAAAGATAGAGTAAAGCTGCAGTAGTGCATCGGAATCAAATACTGATCACCCAGGAAACGCTAAAAGCAAACCAGAAACAATGAGAATATTTACTCTTCTTGTACTTAAGTCGGCATTGTGCCTTTGGTATTAAATCCCGACACAATTTCTATGTTTAATCGTCAATTTAAAGATTCAAGGGATAGAGTAAAGCTGTAGTACTGCATCGGAATCTATTGTTGATCTCCCACGAAACGCTAAAAACAAACCACAAACAATAAGAAGATTTACTCTTCTTCTACTTATGTCGGCATTGTGCCTTTTGTATTAAATCCCGACGCAATATCTGTGTTTCATCGTCATTGTGAAGGTCCAAGAGTTGGAGTAAAACTGCAGAAGTGAATCGGAATCTAATACTGATCTCCCAGGAAACGCTCAAAGCAAACCACAAACAATGAGAAGATTTAACCTAAATGTGCCTTTTGCATTAAATCCCGACGCAATTTCTGTGTTTCATCGTCAATGTGAAGATCCAAGGGATAGAGTAAAGCTTCAGTAGTGGAATGGAATCTAGTACTGATCTCCCAGGAAACACTCAGAGCAAACTACAAACAATTTGAAGATATACTCTTCCTGTACTTAATTCGGCTTTGTGCCTTTTGTATTAATTTCCGACGCAATTTCTGTGTTTAATCGTCATAGTGAAGGTCAAAGGGATAGGGTAAAGCTGCAGTAGTGCATCGGAATCTAATACTGATCTCCCAGAAAACGCTCAAAGCAAACCACAATCAATGAGAAGGTATACTCTCCTTGTACTTAAGGCGGCATTGTGCCTTTTGTATTAAATCCCGACGCAATTTCTGTGTTTCATCGCCATTGTGAGGGTCCGAGGGATAGAGTAAAGCAGCAGTAGTGCATCGGATTCTAACACTGAACTCTCTGGAAACGCTCAAGGCAAACCACAAACAATAAAAAGATTTACTCTTCTTGTACTTACGTCAGCATTGTGCCTTTTGTTTAAAATTCCGACGAAATTTCTGTGTTTCATCGTCAATGTGAAGGACCAAGGTATAGAGTAAAGCTGCTGTAGTGCATCGGAATCTAATACTGATCTCCCAGGAAACGAGCAAAACAAACCACAAACAATGAGAAGATTTACTCTTCTTGTACATAAGTCGTCATTGTGCCTTTTGTATTAAATCCCGACGCAATATCTGTGTTTCATCGTCAATGTGAAGGTCCAAGGGGTAGAGTAAAGGTGCAATAGTGCATCGGAATCTAATACTGATCTCCCAGGAAACGCTCCAACCAAACCACAAACAATGAGAAGATTTATTCTTCTTATTCTTAAGGTGGCATTGTGCCTTTTGCTTTAAATCCTGAGCAATTTCTGTGGTTCATCATCAATCTAAAAGTCCAAGGGATAGAGTAAAGCTGCAGTAGGTCTTCGGATTCTAATACTGATTTCCCAGGAAACGGTCAAAGCAAACGAAAATCAAAAAGAATATTGACGCTTCTTGTACTTAAGTCGACATTGTGCCTTTCGAATTAAATCTCGACGCAATATCTGTGTTTCATCGTCAATGTGAAGGTCCAAGGGATGGAGTAAAGCTGCAGTAGTGCATCAAAATCTAGTACTGATCTCCCAGGAAATGCTCATAGCAAACCATGGACAATGAGAAGATTTACTCTTCTTGTACTTAAGTCAATGTGAAGGTCCAAGGGATGGAGTAAAGCTGAAGTAGTGCATCAAAATCTAGTACTGATCTCCCGGGAAATGCTCATAGCAAACCATGGACAATGAGAAGATTTACTCTTCTTGTACTTAAGTCGGAATTGAGCCTTTTGTATTAAATCCCGACGCAATTTCTGTGTTTCATCGTCAATGTGAAGTCCCAGGGATAGAGTAATGTTGCAGTATGCATCGGAATCTAATACTGATCTCCCAGGAAATGCCCAAAGCAAACCACAAACAATGAGAAGATTTATTCTTCTTGTCCTTCAGTCGGCATTGTGCCCTTTGGGTTATATCCCGACGCAATATCTGTGTTTCATCTCCAATGTCAAGCTCCAAGGGATAGAAAAAAGCTGTGGTAGTGCATCGGAATCTAATCCTGATCTCCCAGGAATCGCTCAAAGCAAACCAGAAACAATGAGAAGGTTTCCTCTTCTTGAACTTAAGTCGGCATTGTGGCTTTTGTATTAAGTCCCAACACAATTTCTGTGTTTCATCGTCAATGTGAAGGTCCAAGGTATAGAGTAATGCTGCAGTATGCATCGGAAGCTAATACTGATCTCCCAGGAAACGCCCAAAGCAAACCACAGACAATGATAACATTTACTGTTCTTGTTCTTAAGATGGCATTGTGCCACTTGTATTATATAACGATGCTATTTCTGTGTTTCATCGTCACTATCAAGGTCCAAGATAGAGTAAAGCTGAAGTAGTGCAATGGAATCTAGTACTGATCTCCCAGGAAACGCTCAGAGCAAACAACAAACAATGAGAAGGTTTACTCTTCTTGTACTTATGCCTGCATTGTGCATTTTTTTTTAAAATCCCGACGCAATTTTTGTGTTCCATCGTGAATGGGAAGGTCTAAGGGATAGAGAAAAAAGCTACAGTAGTGCACAGGAATCTAGTGCTGATGTCCCAGGAAACGCTCAAACCAAAGCACAAACAATGAGAAGATATGCTCTTCTTGTTATTAAGTTGGCATTGTGCCTTTTGTATTATATCCCGACACAATTTCTGCGTTTCATCGTCAATGTGAAGGTCAAAGGGATAGAGTAAGCCTGCAGTAGTGCATCGGAATCTAATACTGATCTCCCAGGAAACGCTCAAAGCAAACCACAAACAATGAGAAGATGTAACCTTCTTGTACTTAAGTCGGCATTGTTCCTTTTGTTTTAAATCCCGACGCAATATCTGTGTTTCATCGTCAATCTGTTGGTCCGAGGGATAGAGTAAAGCTGCAGTAGTGCATCGGAAACTAATACTGATCTCCCAGGAAACGCTCAAAACAAACCACGAACAGTGAGAAGATTTACTCTTCTTGTACTCAAGTCGGCATTGTGCCTTTTGTATTAATTTCCGACAAAATTTCTGTGTTTCATCGTCGATGTGAAGGTCCTAGGGGTAGAGTAACGCTGCAGTAGTGCATCGGAATCTAATACTGATCTCAGGAAACGCACAAAGCAAACCACAACCAATGAGAAGATTTACTCTTCTTGTACTTAAATCGGCATTGTGCCTTTTGTATTTAATTCCGACGTAATTTCTGTGTTTCTTCGTCAAAGTGAAGGTCCAAGGGTCAGAGTAAACCTGCAGTAGTGCAGCGAAATCCAATACTATTCTACCAGGAAACGCTCAAAGCAAACTACAAACTTTGAGAAGATATACCCTTCTTGTACTTAGGTCCTCATTGTGCCTTTTGTTTCAAATCCCGAAGAAATTTCTGTGTTTCATCTTCAATCTGAACGTCGTAGGGATAGAGTAAAGCAGCAGTAGTGCATCGGAATATAATACTGATCTCCCAGAAAACGCTCAAAGCTAACCAGAATCAATGAGAATATTTACTCTTCTTGTACTTAAATCGGCATTGTGCCTTTTGTATTAAATCCCGAAACAATTTCTGTGTTTCATCGTCAATTTGAAGGTTCAAGGGATAGAGTAAAGCTGCGGTAGTGCATCGGAATCTATTGGTGATCTCCCACGAAACGCTAAAAACAAACCACAAACAATTAGAAGATTTACTGTTCTTGTACTTAAGGCGGCATTGTGCATTTTGTTTTAAATCCCGACTCAATTTCTGTGTTTCATAATCAATCTAAAAGTCGAAGGGATAGAGTAAAGCTGTATTAGTGCATCGGAATCTAATACTGATCTCCCAGGTAACGCTCAAAGCAAATCAGAAACAATGAGAAGATTTACTGTTCTTGAACTTAACTTGGCATGAGCCTTTTGCATTAATTCCCGACGCAATCTCTGTGTTTCATCGTCAATCTGAGGGTCCAAGGGATAAAGTAAAGCTGCAATAGTGCATCGGAATCTAATACTGATCTCCCGGGTAACGCTCAAAGCAAACCACAAACAATGAGAAGATTCACTCTACTTGTACTTAAGTCGGCATTGTGCTTTTTGTGTTAAATCCCAACGCAATTTCTGAGTTTCATCGTCAATGTGAAGCTCCAAGGGATAGAGTAAAACTGCAGTAGTACGTCGGAATCTAATACTGATCTCCCAGAAAACGCTCTAACCAAACCACAAACATTGAGAAGGTTTACTCTTCTTGTAATGAAGTCGGAACTGAGGCTTTAGTATTAAATCGCGACGCAATGTCTGTGTTTCATCGTCAATGTGAAGGTCCAAGGGATAGAGTAATGCTGCAGTAGTGCATCGGAAACTAATACTGATCTCCCTGGAAATGCTTAAAAGAAACCACAAACAATGAGAAGATTGACTATTTTTGTTCTTAAGTCGGCATTGTGCCTTTTGTAATTTAATCTCGAGGCAATTTATGTGTTTTATCGTAAAAGTGGAGGTCCAAGGGATAGAATAAAGCTGCAGTAGTGCATCGGAAACTAATACTGATTTCCCAGGAGACGCTCAAAACAAACCACGAACAATGAGAAGATTTACTCTTCTTGTACTTAAGTCGGCATTGTGCTTTTGTATTAATTCCCGACACAATTTCTGTGTTTGATCGTCAATCTGAAGGTCCAAGGGACAGAGTAAAGCTGCAGTAGTGCATCGGAATCTAGTACTGATTGCCCGGGAAACGCTCAAAGCAAACCACAAACAATGGGAAGATTTACTCTTTTTGTACTTAAGTCGTCATTGTGTCTTTTGTATTAATCCCGACGCAATTTCTGCGTTTCATCGTCGATGTGAAGGTCCTAAGGATAGAGTAAAGTTGCAGTAGTGCATCGGAATCTAATACTGATCTCAGGAAACGCTCAAAGCAAACCACAAACAATGAGAAGATTAACTCTTCTTGTACTTAAGTCGGCATTGTGTCTTTTGTATTTAATTCCGACGCAATTTCTGTGTTTCTTCGTCAAAGTGAAGGTCCAAGGGACAGAGTAAACCTGCACTAGTGCATTGGAATCCAATACTGTTCTACCAGGAAACGCTCAAAGCAAACCACAAACAATGAGAAGATATAACCTTCTTGTACTTAGGGCGGCATTGTGCCTTTTGTTTCAAATCCCGAAGCAATTTCTGTGTTTCATCGTCTTTCTGAAGGTCCAAGGGATAGAGTAAAGCTGCAGTAGTGCATTGGAATCTAATACTGATCTCCCAGGAAGCGCTCAAACAAAACCACAAACAATGAGAAGATTAACTCTTCTTCAACTTAAGTTGGCATTGTGCCTTTTGTATTAATACCCGACACACTCTCTGTGTTTCATCGTCAATGTGAAGGTCGTAGGGATAGAGTAAAGCTGCAGTAGTGCATCGGAATATAATACTGATCTCCCAGAAAACGCTCAAAGCAAACCACGAAGAATGAGAAGATTTACTATTCTTGTACTTATGTCGGCATTGAGCCTTTTATACAAAATCCCGACGCAATTTCTGTGTTTCAACGTCAATGTGAAGGTCCAAGTGATAGAGTAAAGCTACAGTAGTGCATCGGAATCTAATACTGATCTCCCAGAAAACGCTCAAAGCAAACCACAATCAATGAGAAGGTATACTCTCCTTGCACTTAAGTCGTCATTGTGCCGTTTGTATTAAATCCCGACGCAATATCTGTGTTTCATCGTCAATGTGAAGGTCCAAGGCATAGAGTAAAGCTGCAATAGTGCATCGGAATCTAATACTGATCTCCCAGAAAATGCTCCAACCAAACCACAAACAATGAGAAGATTTATTCTTCTTGTTCTTAAGGTGGCATTGTGCCTTTTGCTTTAAATCCCGACGCAATTTCTGTGGTTCATCATCAATCTAAAAGTCCAAGGGATAGAGTAAAGCTGCAGTAGTGCATCGGAATCTAATACTGATTTCCCAGGAAACGCTCAAAGCAAACGAAAATCAAAAAGAATATTTACTCTTCTTGTACTTAAGTCGAAATTGTGCCTTTCGTATTAAATCCCGACGCAATATCTGTGTTTCATCGTCAATGTGAAGGTCCAAGGGATGGAGCAAAGCTGCAGTAGTGCATCAGAATCTAGTACTGATCTCCCAGGACATGCTCAAAGCAACCACGGACAATGAGATGATATACACTTCTTGTACTTAACATGCCATATTGCCTGTTGTATTAAATCCCAACGCAATTTCTGTGTTTCATCATCAATCTAAAAGTCCAAGGGATAGAGTAAAGCTGTATTAGTGCATCGGAATCTAATACTGATCTCCCAGGTAACGCTCAAAGCAAATCAGAAACAATGAGAAGATTTACTCTTCTTGAACTCAAGTCGGCGTTGTGCCTTTTGTTTTAAATCCCGACGCAAACTCTGTGTTTATTCGTCAATGTGAAGGTCCAAGGTATAGAGTAATGCTGCAGTATGCAGCGGAGTCTAATACTGATCTCCCAGGAAATGCCTAAAGCCACCCACAAAAAATGAGAAGATTTACTCTTCTTGTTCTTCAGTTGCCATTGTGCCCTATGGGTTAAATCCCGATTCAATATCTGTGAAAATCCAAGGGGTAGAGTAAACCTGCAGTAGTGCATAGGGAATCAAATGGTTATCTCCCAGGAAACGCTCAAGGAAAACCACAAACAATGAGAAGATTTACTCTTCTTGTACTTATTTCGGCATTGTGCCTTTTGTATTAAATCCCGACACAATTTCTAAGTATCATCGTCAATGTGAAGGTCCAAGGTATAGAGTAATGCTGCAGTATGCATCGGAATCTAATACTGATCTCCCAGGAACCGATCAAAGCAAACCACAAACAATGAGTGATTTACTCTTCTTGTACTTAAGTTGGCATTGTGCCACTTCTATTAAATCCCGATGCTATTTCTGTGTTTCATTGTCAATATGGAGGTCCAAGGGATAGAGAAAAGCTGCAGTAGTGCAATGACATCTAGTACTGATCTCCCGGGAAACGCTCAGTGCAAACCACAAACAATGAGAAGATTCACTATTCTTGTACTTAAGTCGGCATTGTGCCTTTTGTATTAAGTCCCGACACAATTTCTGTGTTTCATCGCCAATGTAATGATCCAAGGTATAGAATAATGCTGCAGTATGCATCGGAATCTAATACTGATCTCCCAGGAAGCGCTCAAAGCAAACCACAAACAATGAGCAGGTATACTCTCCTTGTACTTAAGTCGGCATTGTGCCTTTTGTATTAAATCCCGACGCAATTTCTCTGTCTCACCGCCAATGTGAGGCTCCAAGGGATAGAGTAAAGCAGCAGTAGTGCATCGGATTCTAACACTGAACTCCCAGGAAACGCTCTAACCAAACCACAAACAATGAGAAGATTTACTCTTCTTGTACTTAAGCCTGTATTGTGCTTTTTGTTTTATATCCCGACGCAATTTCTGTGTTTCATTGTCAATGTGAAGGTCCAAGGGAGAGAGTAAAGCTGCAGTAGCGCATCGGAATCTAATACTGGTCTCCCAGGAAACGCTAAAAGCAAACCACAAATGATTCAAAGGTTTACTCTTCTTGTAATTAAGTCGGATTTGAGCCTTTTCTATTAAATCCCGTCGCAATGTCTGTGTTTCATCGTCAATGTGAAGGTCCAAGGGATAGAGTAATGGTGCAGTTGTGCATCGGAAACTAATACTGATCTCCCAGGAAACGCTGAAAAGAAACCACAAACAGTGAGAAGATTGTCACTTTTTGTACTTAAGCCGGCATTGTGCCTTTTGTATTTAATCTCGAGGCAATTTCCGTGTTTCATCGTCAATGTGGAGGTCCAAGGGATAGAATAAAGCTGCAGTAGTGCGTCGGAATATAATACTGATCTCCCAGAAAACGCTCAAAGCAAACCACGAAGAATGAGAAGATTTACTATTCTTGTACTTAATTCGGCATTGAGCCTTTTATATAAAATCCCGACGCAATGTCTGTGCTTCATCGTCAATGTGAAGGTCCAAGCGATAGAGTAATGCTGCAGTAGTGCATCGGAAACTAATACTGATCTCCCAGGTAACGCTCAAAGCAAATCAGAAACAATGAGAAGATTTACTCTTCTTGAACTTAAGTCGGCGTTGTGCCTTTTGTATTAAATCCCGACGCAATCGCCGTGTTTCGTCGTCAATGTGCTGCAGTATGCATCAGAATCAAATACTGATCTCCCAGGAAATGCCCAAAGCAAACCAAAAACAATGAGAAGATGTACTCTTCTAGTTCTTCAGTCGGCATTGTGCCCTTTGGGTTAAATCCCGACGCAATATCTGTGTTTCATCTATAATGTCAAGGTCCAAGGGATAGAATAAAGCTGCAGTAGTGCATCGGAATCTAATACTGATCCCCCAGGAATCGCTCAAAGCAAACAAGAAACAATGAGAAGGTTTACTCTTCTTGAACTTGAGTCGGCATTGTGCCTTTTGTTTTAAATCCCGACGCAATTTCTATGTTTCATCGTCAATCTAAAAGTCCTAGGGATAGAGTATAGCTGCAGTAGTGCATCGGAATCTAATACTGATCTCCCAGGAAACGCTGAAAGCAAACCACGAAAGGGAGAAGATTTACTCCTCTTGTACTTAAGTCGGCATTGTGCCTTTTACATTAAATCCCGACGCAATTTCTGTGTTTCATCGTCACGGTGAAGGTCCAAGGGATAGAGTGAAGATGCAGTAGTGCATCGGAATCAAATACTTATCTCCCAGGAAACGCTCAAAGCAAACCACAAACAAAAAGAATATTTACTCTTCTTGTACTTATGTCGACATTGTGCTTTTTGTATTAAATCCCGACGCAATTTCTGCGTTTCATCGTCGATGTGAAGGTCCTAAGGATAGAGTAAAGCTGCAGTAGTGCATCGGAATCTAATACTGATCTCAGGAAACGCTCAAAGCAAACCACAAACAATAAAAAGATTTACTCTTCCTGTACTTAAGTCGGCATTGTGTCTTTTGTATTTAATTCCGACGCAATTTCTGTGTTTCTTCGTCAAAGTGAAGGTCCAAGGGACAGAGAAAACCTGCAGTAGTGCATCGGAATCCAATACTGTTCCACCAGGAAACGCTCAGAGAAAACCACAAACAATGAGAAGATTAACTCTTCTTCATCTTAAGTTGGCATTGTGCCTTTTATATTAATACCCGACACACTCTCTGTGTTTCATCGTCAATGTGAAGGTCGTAGGGATAGAGTAAAGCTGCAGTAGTGCGTCGGAATATAATACAGATATCCCAGGAAACGCTCAAAGCAAACGAAAACCAGAAAGAATATTTACTCTTCTTGTACTTAAGTCGACATTGCGTATTTTGAATTAAATCCCGACGCAATATCTGTGTTTCATCGTCAATGTGAAGTTCCAAGGGATGGAGTAAAGCTGCAGTAGTGCATCAGAATCTAGTACTGATCTCCCAAAAAATGATCAAAGCAAACCACGGACAATGAGAAGATTTACTCTTCTTGTACATAACTCAGCATATTGCCTTTTGTATTAAATCCCAACGCAATTTCTGTGTTTCATCGTCAATGTGAAGGTCCAAGGGATAGGGAAAAGCTGCAGTAGTTAATCGGAATCTAATACTGATCTCCCAGGAAACGCTCAAAGCAAATCAGAAACAATGAGAAGATTTACTCTTCTTGTACTTACGTCGGAATTGAGCCTTTTGTATTAAATCCCAACGCAATTTCTGTTTTCCATCGTCAATGTGAAGGTCCAAGGGATAGAGTAAAGCTGCAGTAGTGCATACGAATCTAGTACTGATCTCCCAGGAAACGCTCAAACAAACCACGGACAATGAGATGACTTACTCATCTGGTACATAACTCGGCATTGTGCCTTTTGCATTAAATCCCAACGCAATTTCTGTGTTTCATCGTCAATGTCAAGGTCCTAGGGATAGGGTAAATCTGCAGTAGTGCATCGGAATCTAATACTGATGTCCAAGGAAACGCCCAAAGCAAACAACAAACAATAAGAAGATATACTCTTCTTGTATTTATGTCGGCATTGTGGCTTGGTTTTAAATCCCGACGCAATTTCTGTGTTTCATCGACAATGTGAAGGATCAAGGTATAGAGTAAAGCTGCAGTGGTGCATCGGAATCTAATACTGATCTCCCAGGAAACGCTCAAAGCAAACCACAAACAATGAGAAGATTTATTCTTCTTGTACATAAGTCGCCTTTGTGCCTTTTGTATTAAATCCCGACGCAATATCTGTGTTTCATCGTCAATGTAAAGGTCCAAGGGATAGAGTAAAGCTGCAATAGTGCATCGGATCTAATACTAATCTCCCAGGAAACGCTCTAACCAAACCACAAACAATGAGAAGACTTATTCTTCTTGTACTTAAGGTGGCATTGTGCCTTTTGCTTTAAATCCCGACGCAATTTCTGTGGTCCATCATCAATCTAAAAGTCCATGGGATAGAGTAAAGCTGCAGTAGTGCATCGGAATCTAATACTGATCTTCCAGGAAACGCTCAAACCAAACCACAAACAATAAGAAGATTTACTCTTCTTGTACTTAAGTCGGAATTGAGCCTTTTGTATTAAATCCCGACGCAATATCTGTGTCTCATCGTCAATGTGAAGGTCCAAGGGATAGAGTAATGCTGCAGTAGTGCATCGGAAACTAATATTGATCTAACAGGAAATGCCCAAAGCAAACCACAAACAATGAGGAGATTTCCTCTTCTTGTACTTAAGTTGGCATTGTGCCACTTCTATTAATTCCCGATGCTAATTCTCTGTTTCATCGTCAATATGAAAGTCCAAGGGATAGAGTAAAGCTGCAGTAGTGCAACGGAATTTAGTACTGAACTCCCAGGAAACGCTCAGAGCAAACAACAACCAATGAGAACATTTACTCTTCTTGTACTGAAGTCGGCATTGTGCCTTTTGTATTAAGTCCCGACACAATTTCTGTGTTTCATCGTCAATGTGATTGTCCAAGGGATAGAGTAAAGCTGCAGTAGTGCATCGGAATCTAATACTGATCCCCCAGGAAACGCTCAAAGCAAACCACAAACAATGAGCAGGTATACTCTCCTTGTACTTATGTCGGAATTGTGCCTTTTGTATTAAATCCCGACGCAACTCCTGTCTTTCATCGTCAATGTGAGGGTCCAAGGGATAGAGTAAAGCAGCAGTAGTGCATCGGATTCTAACACTGAACTCCCAGGATACGCTCAAAGCAAACCACAAACAATTAGAAGATTGACTCTTCTTGTACTTTAGTCGGCATTGTGCCTTTTGTATTAAATCCCGACGCAATTTCTGTGTTTCATCGCTAATGTGAAGGTCCAAGGGATAGTGTAAAGCAGCAATCGTGCATCGGAATCTAATTTACATCTCCCAGGAAACGCTCAACGCAAGCCACGAACAATGGGAAGATTTACTCTTCTAGTACTTAATTCGGAATTTTGCCTTTTATATTAAATTCCGACTCAATCTCTGTGTTTCATCGTCAATGTGAAGGTCAAAGGGTTAGAGTAAAGCTGAAGTAGTGCGTCGGAATCCAATACTGATTTCCCAGAAAACGCTCAAGCCAAACCACAATCAATGAGAAGGTATACTCTCCTTGTACTTAAGTCGGCATTGTGCCTTTTGTATTAAATCCCGACGCAATTTCTGTGTTTCATCGCCATTGTGGGGGTCCAAACGATGAAGAAAGCAGCAGTAGTGCATCGGATTCTATCACTGAACTCCCAGGAAGCGCTCAAAGCAAACCACAAACAATGAAAAGATTTACTCTTCTTGTACTTACGCCAGCATTGTGCCTTTTGTTTTAAATCCCGACGCATTTTTAGTGTGTTTCATCGTCAATGTGAAGGATCAAGGTATAGAGTAAAGCTGCAGTGGTGCATCGGAATCTAATACTGATCTCCCAGGAAACGCTCAAAGCAAACCACAAACAATGAGAAGATATACTCTTCTTGTACGTAAGTCTTCATTGTACCTTTTGAATTAAATCCCGACGCAATATCTGTGTTTCATCGGCAATGTAAAGGTCCAAGGGATAGAGTAAAGCTGCAATAGTGCATCGGAATCTAAACTGATCTCCCAGGAAACGTTCTAACCAAACCACAAACAATGAGAAGACTTACTCTTCTTGTACTTAAGGTTGCATTGTGCCTTTTGCTTTAAATCCCGACGCAATTTCTATGGTTCATCATCAATCTAAAAGTCCATGGGATAGAGTAAAACTACAGTAGTGCATCGGAATCTAATACTGATCTCCCAGGAAACGCTCAAACCAAACCTCAAACAATAAGAAGATTTACTCTTCTAGTATCTAAGTCGGAATTGAGCCTTTTGTATTAAATCCCGACGCAATTTCTGTGTTTCATCGTCAATGTGAAGGTCCAAGGGATGGAATAATGCTGCAGTAGTGCATCGGAATCTAATACTGATCTCCCAGGAAACGCCCAAAGCAAACCACAAACAATGAGAAGATTTACTCTTATTGTACTAAAGTTGGCATTGTGCCACCTCTATTAATTCCCGATGCTAATTCTGTGTTTCATCGTCAATATGAAAGTCCAAGGGATAGAGTAAAGCTGCAGTAGTGCCACGGAATCTAGTACTGAACTCCCAGGAAACGCTCAGAGCAAACAACAAACAATGATAAGATTTACTCTTCTTGTACTGAAATCGGCATTGTGCCTTTTGTATTAAGTCCCGACACAATTTCTGTGTTTCATCGTCAATGTGATTGTCCAAGGGATAGGGTAAAGCTGCAGTAGTGCATCGGAATCTAATACTGATCCCCCAGGAAACGCTCAAAGCAAACCACAAACAATGAGCAGGTATACTCTCCTTGTACTTATGTCGGAATTGTGCCTTTTGTATTAAATCCCGACGCAATTTCTGTCTATCATCGTCAATGTGAGGGTATAAGGGATAGAGTAAAGCAGCAGTAGTGCATCGGAATCTAACACTGAACTCCTAGGAAACGCTCAAACCAAACCACAGAGAAGATTTACTCTTCTTGTACTTAAGTCTGCATTGTGCCTTTTGTATTAAATACCGACGCAATTTCTGTGTTTCATCGTCAATGTGAAGGTCCAACGGATAGAGTAAAGCTGCAGTAGTGCATCGAAATCTAATACTGATCTCCCAGGGAACGCTCAAACCAAATCACAAACAATGAGAAGATTTACTCTTCTTTTACTTAATTCGGCATTGTGCCTTTTGTTTTAAATCCCGACGCAATTTCTGTGTTTCATCATCAATCTAAAAGTCCTAGAGATAGAGTAAAGCTGCAGTAGTGCATCGGCGTCTAATTCTGATCTCCCAGGAAACGCTCAAAGCAAACCACGAAAAAGAGACAATTTACTCTTCTTGTACTTAAGTCGGCATTGTGCGTTTGACATTAAATCCCGACGCCATTTCTGTGTTTCATCGTCAATGTGAAGGTCCAAGGGATAGAGTAAACCTGCAGTAGTGCATCGGAATCTAATACTGATGTCCCAGGAAACGCTCAAAACAAACCACAAACAATTAAAAGACTTACTCTTCTTGTACTTAAGTCGGCATTGTGCCTTTTGTATTAAATCCCGACGCAATTTCTGTATTTCATCGTCAATGTGAAGGTCCAAGGGATAAAGTAAAGCTGCAATAGTGCATCGTAATCTAATACTGATCTCCCAAGAAACGCACAAACAAAACCACAAACAATGAGAAGATATACTCTTCTTGTAATTAAGTCGGAATTGAGCCATTTGTATTAAATCCCGACGCAATGTCTGACTTTCATCGTCAATGTGAAGGTCCAAGAGATAGAGAAATGTTGCAGTAGTGCATCGGGAACAAAAACTGATCTCCCAGGAAACGCTTAAAAGAAACCTCAAACAAAGAGAAGAATTACTCTTCTTGTACTTAAGTCGGCATTGTGCCATTTGTATTAAATCCTGACGCAATTTCTGCGTTTCATCGTCAATGTGAAGGTTCAAGGGATACAATAAAGCTGCAGTAGTGGATCGGAAACTAATACTGATCTCCCAGGAAACGCTCAAAGCAAACCACGATCAATGAGAAGATTTACTCTTCATGTACTTAAGTCGGCATTGAGCCTTTTATATAAAATCCCGAAGCATTTTCTGTGTTTCATCGTCAATGTGAAGGTCAAAGGGATAGAGTAAAGCTGCAGTAGTGCATCGGAATCTAATACTCATCTCCAAGGAGACGCTCAAAGCAAACCAGAATCAATGAGAAGATTTGCTCTTCTTGTACCTAAGTCGGCATTGTGCCTTTTGTATTAAATCCCGACACAATTTCTGTGTTTCATCGTCAATTTGAAGGTTCAAGGGATAGAGTAAAGCTGCAGTAGTGCATCGGAATCTAATACTGATCTCCCAGGAAACGCTCAAAGCAAACCACAAGCAATGTATTGATATACACCTCTTGTACTTAAGTCGGCATTATGCCTTTTGTATTTTATACCGACGCAATTTCTGTGTTTCATCGCCAATGTAAATGTCCAAGCGATAGAGCACAACTGCAGTAGTGCATCGGAATGTAATACTGATCTACCAGGAAACGCTCAAAGCAAACCACAAACAATGAGAAGATTTACTGATCTTGTACCTAACTCGGCATTGTGCCTTTTGATTTAAATCCCGACGTAGTTTCTGTGTTTCATCGTCAGTCTGAAGGTCCAAGGGATAGAGTAAAGCTGCGGTAGCGCATCGGAATTTAATAATGATCTCCCAGGAAACGCTCATAACAAACCTCAAACATTGAGAAGATTTACTCTTCTTGCACTTAAGTCGGCATTGTGCCTTTTGTATTAAATTCCGACGCCATTTCTGCGCTTCATCGTCGATGTGAAGCTCCTAGGGACAGACTAAAGCTCCAGTAGTGCATCGTATTCTAGTACTGATCCCAGGAAACCATCAAAGCATACCACAATCAATGAGAAGATTTACTCTTCTTGTACTTAAGTCGGCATTGTGCCCTTTGTAATTTAATCTCAAGGCAATTTCTGTGTTTCATCGTCAATGTGGAGGTCCAAGGGATAGAATAAAGCTGCAGTAGTGCATCGGAAACTAATACTGATCTCCCAGGAAACGCTCAAAACAAACCACGAACACTGAGAAGATTTACTCTTCTTGTACTTAAGTCGTCATTATGCCTTTTGTATTAATTCCCGGCACAGTTTCTGTGTTTCATCGACAATCTGAAGTTCCAAGAGATAGAGTAAAGCTGCAGTAGTGTATCGGAATCTAATACTGATCTCCCAGGAAACGCTCAAAGCAAACCACAAACAATGGGAAGATTTACTCTTTTTGTACTTAAGTCGGCATTGTGCCTTTTGTATTAAATCCCGACGCAATTTCTGCGTTTCATCGTCGATGTGAAGGTCCTAAGGATAGAGTAAAGCTGCAGTAGTGCATCGGAATCTAATACTGATCTCAGGAAACGCTCAAAGCAAACCACAAACAATAAGAAGATTTACTCTTCCTGTACCTAAGTCGGCATTGTGTCTTTTGTATTTAATTCCGACGCAATTTCTGTGTTTCTTCGTCAAAGTGAAGGTCCAAGGGACAAAGTAAACCTGCAGTAGTGCATCGGAATCCAATACTGTTCCACCAGGAAACGCTCAAAGAAAAACACAAACAATGAGAAGATTAACTCTTCTTCACCTTAAGTTGGCATTGTGCCTTTTATATTAATACCTGACACACTCTCTGTGTTTCATCGTCAATGTGAAGGTCGTAGAGATAGAGTAAAGCTGCAGTAGTGCATCGTTATATAATACTGATCTCGCAGAAAACGCTCAAAGCAAACCACGAAGAATGAGAAGATTTACTATTTTTGTACTTATGTCGGCATTGAGCCTTTTATATAAAATCCCGACGCAATTTCGGTGTTTCATCGTCAATGTGAAGGTCCAAGGGATAGAGTAAAGCTGCAGTAGTGCATCGGAATCTAATACTGATCTCCCTGGAAACGTCAAAGCAAACCAGAATCAATGAGAATATTTACTCTTCTTTTACTTAAGTCGGTATTGTGCATTTTGTATTAAATCCCGACACAATTTCTGTGTTTCATCGTCAATTTGAAGGTTCAAGGGATAGAGTAAAGCTGCAGTATTGCATCGGAATCTATTGGTGATCTCCCATTAAACGCTAAAAGCAAACCACAAACAATGAGAGGATTTACTCTTCTTCTACTTATGTCATCAATCTGCCTTTTGTATTAAATCCCGACACAATATCTGTGTTTCATCGTCATTGTGATGGGCCAAGAGTTAGAGTAAAGCTGCAGAAGTGCATCGGAATCTAATACTGATATCCCAGGAAACGCTCAAAGCAAACGAAAATCAAAAGGATATTTACTCTTCTTGTACTTAAGTCAACATTGCGACTTTTGAATTAAGTCCCGACCCAATATCTGTGTTTCATCGTCAATGTGAAGTTCCAAGGGATGGAGTAAAGCTGTGGTAGTGCATCAGAATCTAGTACTGATCTCCCAGGAAATGATCAAAGCAAACCACGGACAATGAGAAGATTTACTCTTCTTGTACTTAACTCAGCATATTGCCTTTTGTATAAAATCCCAACGCAATTTCTGTGTTTCATCGTCAATGTGAAGGTCCAAGGGATAGGGTAAAGCTGCAGTAGTTAATCGGAATCTAATACTGATCTCCCAGGAAACGCTCAAAGCAAATCAGAAACAATGAGAAGATTTACTCTTCTTGTACTTACGTTGGAAATGAGCCTTTTGTATTAAATCCCGACGCAATTTCTGTGTTCCATCGTCAATGTGAAGGGCCAAGGGATAGAGTAAAGCTGCAGTAGTGCATACGAATCTAGTACCGATATCCCAGGAAACGTTCAAACAAACCACGGACAATGAGAAGACTTATTCATCGGGTACTTAACTCGGCATTGTGCCTTTTGTATTAAATCCCAACGCAATTTCTGTGTTTCATCGTCAATTTGAAGGTCCAAATGATAGGGTAAAGCTGCAGTAGTGCATCGGAATCTAATACTGATGTCCAAGGAAACGCCCAAAGCAAACAACAAACAATAAGAAGATATACTCTTCTTGTATTTATGTCGGCATTGTGGCTTTTGTTTTAAATCCCGACGCAATTTCTGTGTTTCATCGACAATGTGAAGGATCAAGGTTTAGAGTAAAGCTGCAGTGGTGCTTCGGAATCTAATACTGATCTCCCAGGAAACGCTCAAAGCAAACCACAAACAATGTGAAGAATTACTCTTCTTGTACATAAGTCGTCATTGTGCCTTTTGTATTAAATCCCGACGCAATATCTGTGTTTCATCGTCAATGTAAAGGTCCAAGGGATAGAGTAAAGCTGCAATAGTGCATCGGAATCTAATACTAATCTCCCAGGAATCGCTCTAACCAAACCACAAACAATGAGAAGACTTATTCTTCTTGTACTTAAGGTGGCATTGTGCCTTTTGCTTTAAATCCCGACGCAATTTCTGTGGTTCATCATCAATCTAAAAGTCCATGGGATAGAGTAAAGCTGCAGTAGTGCATCGGAATCTAATACTGATCTTCCAGGAAACGCTCAAATAAACCACAAACAATAAGAAGATTTACTCTTCTTGTACTTAAGTCGGAATTGAGCCTTTTGTATTAAATCCCGACGCAATTTCTGTGTTTCATCGTCAATGTGAAGGTCCAAGGGATAGAGTAATGCTGCAGTAGTGCATCGGAAACTAATACTGATCTCCCAGGAAATGCCCAAAGCAAACCACAAACAATGAGGAGATTTACCCTTCTTGTACTTAAGTTGGCATTGTGCCACTTCTATTAATTCCCGATGCTATTTCTCTGTTTCATCGTCAATATGAAAGTCCAAGGGATACAGTAAAGCTGCAGTAGTGCAACGGAATCTAGTACTGAACTCCCAGGAAACGCTCAGAGCAAACAACAAACAATGAGAAGATTTACTCATCTTGTACTGAAGTCGGCATTGTGCATTTTGTATTAAGTCCCGACACAATTTCTGTGTTTCATCGTCAATGTGATTGTCCAAGGGATAGAGTAAAGCTGCAGTAGTGCATCGGAATCTAATACTGATCTCCCAGGAAACGCTCAAAGCAAACCACAAGCAATGAAGAGATATACACCTCTTGTACTTAAGTCGGCATTATGCCTTTTGTATTTTATACCGACGCAATTTCTGTGTCTCATCGCCAATGTAAATGTCCAAGCGATAGAGCACAACTGCAGTAGTGCATCGGAATGTAATACTGATCTACCAGGAAACGCTCAAAGCAAACCACAAACAATGAGAAGATTTACTGATCTTGTACCTAACTCGGCATTGTGCCTTTTGATTTAAATCCCGACGTAGTTTCTGTGATTCATCGTCAGTCTGAAGGTCCAAGGGATAGAGTAAAGCTGCAGTAGTGCATCGGAATTTAATAATGATCTCCCAGGAAACGCTCATAACAAACCTCAAACATTGAGAAGATTTACTCTTCTTGCACTTAAGTCGGCATTGTGCCTTTTGTATTAAATTCCGACGCCATTTCTGCGTTTCATCGTCGATGTAAAGCTCCTAGGGACAGACTAAAGCTCAAGTAGTGCATCGGATTCTAGTACTGATCCCAGGAAACCTTCAAAGCATACCACAAACAATGAGAAGATTTACTCTTCTTGTACTTAACTCGGCATTGTGCCTTTTGTAATTTAATCTCAAATCAATTTCTGTGTTTCATCGTCAATGAAGAGGTCCAAGGGATAGAATAAGGCTGCAGTAGTGCATCGGAAACTAATACTGATCTCCCAGGAAACGCTCAAAGCAAACCACGAACACTGAGAAGATTTACTCTTGTTGTACTTAAGTCGTCATTATGCCTTTTGTATTAAATCCCGACGCAATATCTGTGTTTCATCGTCAATGTAAAGGTCCAAGGGATAGAGTAAAGCTGCAGTAGTGCAACAGAATCTAGTACTGAACTCCCAGGAAACGCTCAGAGCAAACAACAAACAATGAGAAGATTTACTCTTCTTGTACTGAAGTCGGCATTGTGCATTTTGTATTAAGTCCCGACACAATCTCTGTGTTTCATCGTCAATGTGATTGTCCAAGGGATAGAGTAAAGCTGCAGTAGTGCATTGGAATCTATTACTGATCCCCCAGGAAACGCTCAAAGCAAACCACAAACAATGAGCAGGTATACTCTCATTGTACTTATGTCGGAATTGTGCCTTATGTATTACATCCCGACGCAATTTCAGTGTTTCATCGTCAATGTGAGGGTCCAAGGGATAGAGTAAAGCAGCAGTAGTGCATCGGATTCTAACACTGAACTCCCAGGATACGCTCAAAGCAAACCACAAACAATTAGAAGATTTACTCTTCTTGAACTTTAGTCGGCATTGTGCCTTTTGTATTAAATTCCGACGCAATTTCTGTGTCTCATCGTCAATGTGAAGGTCCAAGGGATAGAGTAAAGCTGCAGTGGTGCATCGGAATCTAATACTGATGTCCCAGGAAACGCTCACAATAAACCACAAACAATTAAAAGACTTACTCTTCGTGTACTTAAGAAGGCATTGTGCCTTTTGTATTAAATTCCGACGCAATTTCTGTGTTTCATCGTCAATGTGAGGGTCCAAGGGATACAATAAAGCTGCAGTAGTGGATCGGAAACTAATACTGATCTCCCAGGAAACGCTCAAAGCAAACCACGATCAATGAGAAGATTTACTCCTCATGTACTTAAGTCGGCATTGAGCCTTTTATATAAAATCCCGACGCATTTTCTGTGTTTCATCGTCAATGTGAAGGTCCAAATGACAGAGTAAAGCTGCAGTAGTGCATCGGAATCTAATACTGATCTCCAAGGAGACGCTCAAAGCAAACCAGAATCAATGAGAAGGTTTGCTCTTCTTGTACCTAAGTCGGCATTGTGCCTTTTGTATTAAATCCCGACACAATTTCTGTGTTTCATCGTCAATTTGAAGGTTCAAGGGATAGAGTAAAGCGGCAGTAGTGCATCGGAATCTAATGGTGATCTCCCAGGAAACGCTAAAACCAAACCACAAACAATGAGAAGATTTGCTCTTCTTCTACTTATGTCGGCATTGTGCCTTTGGTATTAAATCCCGACGCAATATCTGTGTTTCTTCGTCATTGTGAAGGTCCAAGGGATAGAGTAAAGCTTCAATAGTGCATCGGAATCTAATACTGATCTCCCAGGAAACGCTCAAATCAAACCAAAATCAAAAAGAATTTTTACTCTTCTTGTACTTAAGTCAGCATTGTGCCCTTTTGTATTAAATCCCGACGCAATTTCTGAATTTCATCGTCATTGTGAAGGTTCAAGGGATAGAGTTAATCTGCAGTAGTGCATCGGAATCTAATACTGATCTACCAGGAAACGCTAAAAGCAAACCACAAAAAAAGAGAGGTTTGACTCTTTTTGTACTAATGTCGGCATTGTGCCTTTTGTATTAAATACCGACGCAATTTCTGTGTTCCAACGTCATTATAAATGTCCAAGGGATAGAGTAAAGCTGCAGTAGTGCATCGGAATCTAATACTGATCTCCCAGGAAACGCTCAAAGCAAACCACAAGCAATGAAGAGATATACACCTCTTGTACTTAAGTCGGCATTATGCATTTTGTATTTTATACCGACGCAATTTCTGTGTTTCATCGCCAATGTAAATGTCCAAGCGTTAGAGCACAACTGCAGTAGTGCATCGGAATGTAATACTTATCTACCAGGAAACGCTCAAAGCAAACCACAAACAATGAGAAGATTTACTGATCTTGTACCTATCTCGGCATTGTGCCTTTTGATTTAAATCCCGACGTAGTTTCTGTGTTTCATCGTCAGTCTGAAGGTCCAAGAGATAGAGTAAAACTGCAGTAGTGCATCGGAATTTAATACTGATCTCCCAGGAAACGCTCAAAGCAAACCACAAACAATGGGAAGATTTACTCTTTTTGTACTTATGTCGGCATTGTGCCTTTTGTATTAAAACCCGACGCAAATTCTGCGTTTCATCGTCGATGTGAATGTCCTAAGGATAGAGTAAAGCTGCAGTAGTGCATCGGAATCTAATACTGATCTCAGGAAACGCTCAAAGCAAAACACAAGCAATAAGAAGATTTCCTCTTCCTGTACTTAAGTCGGCATTGTGTCTTTTGTATTTAATTCCGACGCAATTTCTGTGTTTCTTCGTCAAAGTGAAGGTCCAAGGGACAGAGTAAAGCTGCAGTATTGCATCGGAATCTATTGGTGATCTCCCATGAACCGCTAAAAGCAAATCACAAGCAATGAGAGGATTTACTCTTCTTCTACTTATGTCATCAATGTGCCTTTTGTATTACATCCTGACACAATATCTGTGTTTCATCGTCATTGTGATGGGCCAAGAGTTAGAGTAAAGCTGCAGAAGTGCATCGGAATCTAATACTGATATCCCAGGAAACGCTCAAAGCAAACGAAAATCAAAAAGAATATTTACTCTTCTTGTACTTAAGTCGACATTGCGACTTTTGAATTAAATCCCGACGCAATATCTGTGTTTCATCGTCAATGTGAAGTTCCAAGGGATGGAGGAAAGGTGCCGTAGTGCATCACAATCTAGTACTGATCTCCCAGGAGATGATCAAAGCTAACCACGGACAATGAGGAGATTTACTCTTCTTGTACTTAACTCAGCATATTGCCTTTCGTATTAAATCCCAACGCAATTTCTGTGTTTCATCGTCAATGTGAAGGTCCATGGGATAGGGTAAAGATGCAGTAGATAATCGGAATCTAATACTGATCTCCCAGGAAACGCTCAAAGCAAATCAGAAACAATGAGAAGATTTACTCTTCTTGTACTTACGTCGGAATTGAGCCTTTTGTATTATATCCCGACGCAATTTCTGTGTTCCATCGTCAATGTGAGGGTCCAAGGGATAGAGTAAAGCTGCAGTAGTGCATACGAATCTAGTACTGATCTCCCAGGAAACGCTCAAACAAACCACGGACAATGAGAAGACTTATTCATCTGGTACTTAACTCGGCATTGTGCCTTTTGTATTAAATCCCAACGCAATTTCTGTGTTCATCGTCAATGTGAAGGTCCAAGGGATAGGGTAAAGCTGCAGTAGTGCATCGTAATCTAATACTGATGTCCAAGGAAACGCCCAAAGCAAACAACAAACAATAAGAAGATATACTCTTCTTGTATTTATGTCGGCATTGTGGCTTTTGTTTTAAATCCCGACGCAATTTCTGTGTTTCATCGACAATGTGAAGGATCAAGGTATAGAGTAAAGCTGCAGTGGTGCTTCGGAATCTAATACTGATCTCCCAGGAAACGCTCAAAGCAAACCACAAACAATGAGAAGATTTACTCTTCTTGTATATAAGTGGTCATTGTGCCTTTTGTATTAAATCCCGACGCAATATCTGTGTTTCATCGTCAATGTAAAGGTCCAAGGGATAGAGTAAGGCTGCAATAGTGCATCGGAATCTAATACTAATCTCCCAGGAATCGCTCTAACCAAACCACAAACAATTAGAAGACTTATTCTTCTTGTACTTAAGGTGGCATTGTGCCTTTTGCTTTAAATCCCGACGCAATTTCTGTGGTTCATTATCAATCTAAAAGTCCATGGGATAGAGTAAAGCTGCAGTAGTGCATCGGAATCTAATACTGATCTTCCAGGAAACGCTCAAACCAAACCACAAACAATAAGAAGATTTACTCTTCTTGTACTTAAGTCGGATTTGAGCCTCTTGTAGTAATTCCCGAAGCAATTTCTGTGTTTCATCGTCAATGTGAAGGTCCAAGGGATATAGTAATGCTGCAGTAGTGCATCGGATTCTAACACTGAACTCCCAGGATACGCTCAAAGCAAACCACAAACAATTAGAAGATTTACTCTTCTTGTACATAAGTCGTCATTTGCATTTTGTATTAACTCCCGACGCAATTTCTGTGTCTCATCGTCAATGTGAAGGTCCAAGGGATAGTGTAAAGCTGCAATGGTGCATCGGAATCTAATCCAGATCTCCCAGGAAACGCTCAACGCAAGCCACGAACAATGAGAAGATTTACTCTTCTAGTACTTAATTCGGAATTTTGCCTTTTATATTAAATCCCGTCTCAATCTCTGTGTTTCATCGTCAATGTGAAGGTCAAAGGGATAGAGTAAAGCTGCAGTAGTGCGTCGGAATCTAATACTGATCTCCCAGAAAACGCTCAAGCCAAACCACAATCAATGAGAAGGAATACTCTCCTTGTACTTAAGTCGGCATTGTGCCTTTTGTATTAAATCCCGACGCAATTTCTGTGTTTCATCGTCAATGTGAAGGTCCAAGGGATAAAGTAAAGCTGCAATAATGCATCGGAATCTAATACTGATCTCCCAGGAAACGCTCAAACCAAACCACAAACAATGAGAGAGATTTACTCTTCTTGTACTTATGGCGGCATTGTACCTTTTGTTTTAAATCCCGACGCAATTTCTGTGTTTCATCACCAAGCTAAAAGTCCTAGGGATAGAGTGAAGCTGCAGTAGTGCATCGTAATCTAATACTGATCTCCCAAGAAACGCTCAAACAAAACCACAAACAATGAGAAGATTTACTCTTCTTGTAATTAAGTCGGAATTCAGCCTTTTGTATTAAATCCCGACGCAATGTCTGACTTTCATCGTCAATGTGAAGGTCCAAGGGATAGAGAAATGTTGCAGTAGTGCATCGGGAACTAATACTGATCTCCCAGGAAACGCTTAAAAGAAACCTCAATCAATGAGAAAAATTACTCTTCTTGTACTTAAGTCGGCATTATGCCATTTGTATTAAATCCCGACGCAATTTCTGAGTCTCATCGTCAATGTGAAGGTTCAAGGGATACAATAAAGCTGCAGTAGTGGATTGGAATCTAATACTGATCTTCCAGGAAACGCACAAAGCAAACCACAAAAAAAGAGAAGATTGACTCTTTTTGTACTTCAGTTGGCATTGTGCCTTTTGTATTAAATCTCGAGGCAATTTCTGTGTTTCATCGTTAATGTGGAGTTCCAAGGGATAGAACAAAGCTGCAGTAGTGCATCGGAAACTAATACTGATCTCCCAGGAAACGCTCAAAGCAAACCACGATCAATGAGAAGATTTACTCTTCATGTACTTAAGTCGGCATTGTGCCTTTTGTATTTAATTCCGACGCAATTTCTATGTTTCTTCGTGAAAGTGAAGGTCCAAGGGACAGAGTAAACCTGCAGTAGTGCATCGGAATCCAATACTGATCTACCAGGAAACGCTCGAGGCAAACCACAAACTATGACAAGATATACCCTTCTTGTACTTAGGTCGGCATTGTTCCTTTTGTTTTAAATCCCGACGCAATTTCTGTGTTCCATCGTCAATCTGAAAGTCCAAGGGAGAGAGTAAAGCTGCAGTAGTGCATCGGAATCTAATACTGATCTCCCATGAAATGCACAATCCAAACCACAAAGTATGAGAAGACTTACTCTTTTTGTACTTAAGTTGGCATTGAGCCTTTTGTATTAAATCCCGACGCAATTTCTGCGTTTCATCGTCAATGCGAAACTCCAAGGGATAGAGTAAAGCTGCAGTAGTGCATCGGAATCTTATACTGTCTTTCAGGAAACGTTCAAAGCAAATCACAAACATTGAGAAGATATACTCATCTTGTACTTATGTCGGCACTGTGCCTTTTGTTTTGAATCCCGACACAATTTCTGTCTTTCACCGTCAATCTGAAGGTCCTATTGATAGAGTAAAGCTGCAGTAGTGCATCGGAATCAAATACTGATCTCCCAGGAAACGCTCAAAGCAATCCACAAACAATGAGGAGATTTACTCATCTTGAACTTAAGTCGGCATTGTGCTTTTGTATTAAATCGCGACGCAATTTTTGTGTTTCGTCGTCAATGTGATGGTCCTAGGGATAGATTAAAGCTGCAGTAGTGTATCGGAATATTATACTGATCACCCAGAAAACGCTCAAAGCAAACCACGAACTATGAGAAGATTTACTATTCCTGTATCTAAAATGGCATTGTGCCTTTTAAATAAATTCCCGACGCAATTTCTATGTTTCATCGTCAATGTGAAAGTCCAAGGTATAGAGTAAAGCTGCAGTAGTGCATCGGAATCTAATACTGATCACCCAGGAAACGCTCAAAGCAAACCAGATTCAATGAGAAGATTTACTCTTCTTGTACTTATGTCGGCATTGTGCCTTTTGTATTAAATCCCGACACAATTTCTGTGTTTCATCGTCAATTTGAAGGTTCAAGGTATAGAGTAAAGCTGCAGTAGTGCATCGGAATCTAATACTGATCTCCCAGGAAACGCTCAAAGCAAACAACAAAAAAAGAGAAGATTGACTCTTTTTGTACTTAAGTCGTCATTGTGCCTTTTTTATTAAATCCCAAGGCAATTTCTGTGTTTCATCGTCAATGTGTACGTCCAAGGGATAGAGTAACGCTGAAGTAGTGCATCGGAATCTAGTACTGATCTCCCAAGGAACGCTCAAAGCAAACCACAAACAATGGCAAAATTTACTCTTCTTCTACTATAGTCGGCATTGTGCCTTTTGTATTAAATACCGACGCAATTTCTGTGTTCCATCGTCAATATGAAGGTCCAAGGGATAGAGTAAAATTGCAGTAGTGCCTCGGAATCTAATACTGATCTAACTGGAAACGCTCAAGACACACCACAAACAATGAGAAGATATACCGTTCTTGTACTTAAGTCGACATTGTGCCTTTTGTTTTAAATCCCGACGCAATGTCTGTGTTTCATCGTCAATCTGAAGGTCCAAGGGATAGAGTAAAGCTGCAGTAGTGCTTCGGAATCTAATACTGATCTCCCAGAAAACGCTCAAAGCAAACCACGAACTATGAGAAGATTTACTATTTTTGTACTTTAGTTGGCATTGTGCCTTTTAAATAAATTCCCGACCCAATTTCTGTGTTTCATCGTCAATGTGAAGGTCCAAGGTATAGAGTAAAGCTGCAGGAGTGCATCGGAACCTAATACCGATCACACAGGAAACGCTCAAAGCAAACCAGAATCAATGAGAAGATTTACTCTTCTTGTACTTAAGTCGGCATTGTGCCTTTTGTATTAAATCCCATCACAATTTCTGTTCTTCATCGTCAATTTGACGGTTCAAGGCATAGAGTAAAGCTGCAGTAGTGCATCGGAATCTAATACTGATCTCCCAGGAAACGCTCAAACCAAACCACACACAATGAGAAGACTTACTCTTCTTGTACTTAAGTCGGAATTGAGCCTTTTGTATTAAATCCCGACGCAATTTCTGTGTTTCATCGTCAATGTGAAGGTCCAAGGGATAGTGTAATGCTGCAGTAGTGCATCGGAAACCAATACTGCTCTCCCAGGAAACGCTTAAAAGAAATTATAAACAATGAGAAGAATTACTCTTCTTGTACTTGAGTTAGCATTGTGGCTTTTGTATTTTATCCCGACGCAATTTCTGTGTTTCATCGTCAGTGTGAACGTCCAAGCGATAGAGCAAAGCTGCAGTAGCGCATCGGAATCTAATACTGATCTACCAGGAAACGCTCAAAGCACACCACAAACAATGAGAAGATTTACTGTTCTTGTACCTAACTCGGCATTGTGCCTTTTGTTTTAAATCCCGGCGTAATTGCTGTGTTTCATCGTCAATCTGAAGGTCCAAGGGATAGAGTAAAGCTGCAGTAGTGCGTCGGAATCTAATACTGATTTCCCAGGAATCGCTCACAGCAAACCAAAAACAAAAAGTACATTTACTCTTCTTGTACTTAAGTCTGCATTGTAACTTTTGTATTAAATCCCGACGCAATTTCTGAGTATCATCGTCAATGTGAAGGGTCAAAGGATAGAGATAAGCTCCAGTTGTCCATCGGAATCTAATGCTAATCTTCCAGAATACGCTCTAAACAAACCACAAGACATGAGAGGATTTACTCTTCTTGTACTTAAGTCGGCATTGTTAATTTTGTATTAAATCCCGACGCAATTTTTGTGTTACATCGTCAATGTGAAGGTCCAAGCGATAGAGAAAAGCTGCAGAAGTGCGTCGGAATCTGATACTGATCTTTCAGGAATCGCTCAAAACAAACCACAAACAATGAGAAGATTAAACCTAATTGTAATTAAGTCGGCATTGTGCCTTTTGTATTAATTCCCGGTGCAATTCCTGTGTTTCATCGTCAATGTGAGGGTCCAACCGATAGAGTAAAGCTGCAGTAGTGCATCGGAATCTAATACTGATCTCCCAGGAAACGCTCAAATTTAACCACTAAAGTGAGAAGATTTACTCTTCTTGTACTTAGGTCGGCATTGTGCCTTTTGTTTAAATCCCGACGCAATTTCTGTGTTTCATCGTCAATCTGAAGGTCCAAGGGATAGAGTAAAGCTGCAGTAGTGCATCGGAATCAAATACTGATCTCCCAGAAAACGCTCAAAGCAAACTACGAACTATGAGAAGATTTACTATTCTTGTATTTCAGTTGGCATTGTGCCTTTTAAATAAAACCCCGACGCAATTTCTATGTTTCATCGCCAATGTGAAACTCCAAGGTATAGAGTAAAGCTGCAGTAGTGCACCGGAATCTAATACTGATCACCCAGGAAACGCTCAAAGCAAATCAGATTCAATGAGAACATTTACTCTTCTTGTACTTAATTCGGCATTGTGCCTTTTGTATTATATCCCGACACAATTTCTGTGTTTCTCCGTCAATTTGAAGGATCAAGGTATAGAGAAAAGCTGCAGTAGTGCATCGGAATGTAATACTGATATCCCAGGAAACGCTCCAAGCAAACCAGAATCAATGAGAAGATTTACACGTCTTGTTCTTCAGTCGGCATTGTGCCTTTTGTATTAAATCCCAACACAATTTCTGTATTTCATCGTCAATTTGAAGTTTCAAGGGATAGAGTAACGCTGAAGTAGTGCATCGTAATCTAGTACTGATCTCCCAAGGAACGCTCAAAGCAAACCACAAACTGTGGCAAGATTTACTCTTCTTCTACTTAAGTCGGCATTGCGCCTTTTGTATCACATATCGACGCAATTTCTGTGTTCCATCGTCAATATGATAGTACAAGGGATAGAGTAAAGCTGCAGTAGTGTATCGGAATCTAATACTGATCTACCAGGAAACGCTCAAAGCACACCACAAAGAATGAGAAGATTTACTGTTCTAGTACCTAACTCGGCATTGTGCCTTTTGTTTTAAATCCCTGTGTAATTGCTGTGTTTCATCGTCAATCTGAAGGTCCAAGCGATAGTGTAAAGCTGCAATAGTGCATCGCAATCTAATACTGGTCTCCCAGGAAACGCTCAAAGCAAACCACAAACAATGAGAAGATATACCCTTCTTGTACTTTAGTCTACATTGTGCCTTTTGTTTTTAATCCCGACGCAATTTCTGTGTTTCATCGTCAATCTGAAGGTCCAAGGGATAGAGTAAACCTTCAGTAGTGCATAGGAATCTAATACTGATCTACCAGGAAACGCTCAAAGCAAACCACAAACAATGAGAAGATATACCCTTCTTGTACTTAAGTCGACATTGTACCTTTTGTTTTAAATCCAGACGCAATTTCTGTGTTTCATCGTCAATCTGAAGGTCCAAGGGATAGACTAAACCTGCAGTACTGCATCGGAATCTAATACTGATCTCCCAGGAAACGCTCAAAGCAAACCACAATCAATGAGAAGATTTACTCTTTTTGTACTTAAGTCGGCCTTGTGCCTTTTGTATTAAATCCCGACGCAATTTCTGTCTTCTTCGACAATGTGAAGGTTCAAGGCATAGAGTAAAGCTGCAGTAGTGCATCGGAATCTAATACTGATCTCCCAGGAAACGCTCAAACCAAACCACAAACAGTGAGAAGACTTACTCTTCTTGTACTGAAGTCTGCATTGTGTCTTTTGTATTAAATCCCGACACAATCTCTGAGTTTCATCGTCACTGTTAAAGTTCAAGGGATAGAGTTAAGCTGCAGTACTGCATCGGAATCTAATACTCATCTCCCAGGAAACGCTCAAAGCAAACCACAAAAAATAGAAGTTTGACTCTTTTTGTACTTAATCGGCATTTTGCCTTTTTTATTAATTCCCAAAGCAATTTCTGTGTTTCATCGTCAATGTTTAGGTCCAAGGGATAGAGTAAAGCTGCAGTAGTGCATCGGAATCTAATACTGATGTCCCAGGAAACGCTCAAAGCAAACCACAAACAATTAAAAGACTTACTCGTCTTGTACTTAAGTCGGCATTGTGCCTTTTGTATTAAATCCCGACGCAATTTTTGTTTTCCATCGTCAATGTGAAGGTCCAAGGGATAACGTAAAGCTGCAATAGTGCATCGGAATCTAATACTGTTCTCCCAGGAAACGCTCAAACCAAACCACAAACAATGAGAGAGATTTACTCTTCTTGTACTTATGGCGGCATTGTGCCTTTTGTTTTAAATCCCGACGCAATTACTGTGTCTCATCATCAATCTGAATGTCCTAGGGATAGAGTGAAGCTGCAGTAGTGCATCGTAATCTAATACTGATCTCCCAAGAAACGCTCAAACAAAACCACAAACAATGAGAAGATTTACTCTTCTTGTAATTAAGTCAGAATTGAGCCTTTTGTATTAAATCCCGATGCAATGTCTGACTTTCATCGTCAATGTGTAGGTCCAAGGGATAGAGAAATGTTGCAGTAGTGCATCGGAAACTAATACTGATCTCCCAGGAAACGCTTAAAAGAAACCTCAAACAATGAGAAGAATTACTCTTCTTGTACTTAAGTCGGCATTGTGCCATTTGTATTAAATCCCGACGCAATTTCTGAGTTTCATCGTCAATGTGAAGGTTCGAGGGATACAATAAAGCTGCAGTAGTGGATCGGAATCCAGTACTGATCTTCCAGGAAACGCACAAAGCAAACCACAAAAAAAGAGAAGTTTGACTCTTTTTGTACTTCAGTCGGCATTGTGCTTTTTGTATTAAATGTCGATGCAATTTCTGTGTTTCATCGTCAATGTGGAGTTCCAAGGGATAGAATGAAGCTGCAATAGTGCATCGGAAACTAATACTGATCTCCCAAGAAACGCTCAACCAAACCACAAACAATGAGAAGATCAACTCTTCTTCAACTTAAGTTGGCATTAGGCTTTTGTATTAATACCCGACACACTCTCTTTGTTTCATCGTCAATGTTAAGGCCCTAGGGATAGAGTAAAGTTGCAGTAGTGCATCGGAATCTAATGGTGATCTCCCAGGAAACACTAAAACCAAACCACAAACAATGAGAAGATTTGCTCTTCTTCTACTTATGTCGGCATTGTGCCTTTTGTATTAAATCCCGTTGCAATATCTGTGTGTCATCGTCATTGTGAAGGTCCAAGGGATAGAGTAAAGCTTCAATAGTGAATCGGAATCTAATACTGAACTCCCAGGAAACGCTCAAAGCAAACCACAAGCAATGAAGAGATATTCACCTCTTGTACTTAAGTCGGCATTATGCCTTTTGTATTTTATACCGACGAAATTTCTGTGTTTCATCGCCAATGTGAATGTCCAAGCGATAGAGCACAGCTGCAGTAGTGCATCGCAATGTAATACTGATCTACCAGGAAACTCTCAAAGCAAACCAACACCAATGAGAAGATTTACTCTTCTTGTACTTAAGACGGCATTGTGACTTTTGTATTAAATTCCGACGCCATTTCTGCGTTTCATCGTCGATGTGAAGCTCCTAGGGACAGACTAAAGCTGCAGTAGTGCATCGGATTCTAGTACTGATCCCAGGAAACCTTCAAAGCATACCACAAACAATGAGAAGATTTACTCTTCTTGTACTTAAGACGGCACTGTGTCTTTTGTTTTAAATCCCAACACAATTTCTGTGTTTCACCGTCAATCTCAAGGTCCAATTGATAGAGTGAAGCTGCAGTAGTGAATCGGAATCAAATACTGATCTCCCAGGAAACGCTCAAAGCAAACTACAAGCAATGAGAAGAATTAACCTAGTTGTACTTATGTCCGCATTGTGTTTTTTGTATTAAATCCCGATGCAATTTCTGAGTTTCATCGTCAATGTGTGGGTCCAGGGGATAGAGTAAAGCTGCAGTAGTGCATCGGAATCAAGTACTGATGTCCCTGGAAGCGCTCAAACCAAACCACACACAATGAGAAGATTTACTCTTCTAGTACTTAAGTCGGCATTGTGCTTTTTGGGCTAAATCCCGATGGAATTTCTGTGTTTCATCGTCAATGTGAAGGTCCAAGGGATAGAGTAAAGCTGCAGTAGTGCATCGTAATCTAATACTGATCTCCCAGGAAACGCTCAAAGCAAACAACAAACTATGATAAGACTTACTCTTTTTGTACTTAAGTTGGCATTGAGCCTTTTGTATTAAATCCCGACACAATTTCTGCGCTTCATCGTCAATGCGAAACTCCAAGGGATAGAGTAAAGCTGCAGTAAAGCATCGGAATCTAATACTGATCTTTCAGGAAACGTTCAAAGCAAATCACAAACATTGAGAAGATATACTCATCTTGTACTTATGTCGACACTGTGCCTATTATTTTGAATCCCGACACAATTTCTGTCTTTCACCGTCAATCTGAAGGTCCTATTGATAGAGTAAAGCTGCAGTAGTGCATCGAAATCAAATACTGATCTCCCAGGAAACGCTCAAAGCAATCCACAAACAATGAGAAGATTTACTCATCTTGAACTTAACTCGGCATTGTGCTTTTGTATTAAATCGCGACGCAACTTCTGTATTTCATCGTCAATGTGATGGTCCTAGGGATAGAATTAAGCTGCAGTAGTGTATCGGAATATTATACTGATCTCCCAGAAAACGCTCAAAGCAAACCACGAACTATGAGAAGATTTACTATTCTTGTATTTAAAATGGCATTGTGCCTTTTAAATAAATTCCCGACGCAATATCCATGTTTCATCGTCAATGTGAAAGTCCAAGGTAAGGAGTAAAGCAGCAGTAGTGCATCGGAATCTAATACTGATCACCCAGGAAACGCTCAAAGCAAACCAGATTCAATGAGAAGATTTACTCTTCTTGTTTTTAAGTCGGCATTGTGCCTTTTGTATTAAATCCCAAAACAATTTCTATGCTTCATCGTCAATTTGAAGGTTCAAGGCATAGAGTAAAGCTGCGGTAGTGCATCGGAATCTAATACTGATCTCCCAGGAAACGTTCAAACCAAACCACACACAATGAGAAGACTAACTCTTCTTGTACTTAAGTCGGAATTCAGCCCTTTGTATTAAATCCCGACGCAATTCCTGTGTTTCATCGTCAATGTGAAGGTCCAAGGGATAGAGTAATGCCGCAGTAGTGCATCGGAAACCAGTACTGATCTCCCAGGAAACGCTTAAAAAAATTATAAACAATGAGAAGAATTACTCTTCTTGTACTTAAGTTAGCATTGTGGCTTTTGTATTTTATCCCGGCGTAATTGCTGTGTTTCATCGTCAATCTGAAGGTCCAAGGGATAGAGTAAAGCTGCAGTAGTGCATCGGAATCTAGTACTGATCTCCCAGGAAACGCTCAAAGCAAACCACAAACAATGAGAAGATTAACTCTTCTTCAACTTAGGTTGGCATTGTGGCTATTGTATTTATACCCGACGCACTCTCTGTGTTTCATCGCCAATGTGATGGTCCTAGGGATAGAATAAAGATGCAGTAGTGAATCGGAATATTATACTGATCTCCCAGAAAACGCTCAGAGCAAACCACGAACTATGAGAAGATTTACTATTCCTGTATTTAAAATGGCATTGTGCCTTTTAAATAAAATCCCAACGCAATTTCTATGTTTCATCGTCAGTGTGAAAGTCCAAGGTATAGAGTAAAGCTGCAGTAGTGCATCGGAATCTAATACTGATCACCCAGGAAACGCTCAAAGCAAACCAGATTTAATTAGAAGATTTACTCTTCTTGTAATTAAGTCGGCATTGTGCCTTTTGTACTAAATCCCGACACAATTTCTGTGTTTCATCGTCAATTTGAAGGTTCAAGGGATAGAGTAAAGCTGCAGTAGTGCATCGGAATCTAATACTGATCTCCTAGGAAACGCTCAAACCAAACCACAAGCAACGAGAAGACTTACTCTTCTTGTACTTAAGTCGGAATTGAGCCTTTTGTATTAAATCCCGACGCAATTTCTGTGTTTCATCGTCAATGTGAAGGTCCAAGGGATTGAGTAATGCTGCAGTAGTGCATCAGAAACCAATTACAAACAATGAGAAGAATTACTCTTCTTGTACTTAAGTCAGCATTGTGCCTTTTGTATTAAATCCCGACGCAATCTCTGAGTTTCATCGTCATTGTTAAGGTTCAAGGGATAGAGTTAAGCTCCAGTACTGCATCGGAATCTAATACTGATCTCCCAGGAAACGCTCAAAGCAAACCACAAAAAAAGAGAAGATTGACTCTTTTTGTACTTAAGTCGTCATTGTGCCTTTTTTATTAAATCCCAAGGCAATTTCTGTGTTTCATCGTCAATGTGTACGTCCAAGGGATAGAGTTACGCTGAAGTAGTGCATCGGAATCTAGTACTGATCTCCCAAGGAACGCTCAAAGCAAACAACAAAAAATGGCAAGATTTACTCTTCTTCTACTTAAGTCGGCCATGTGCCTTTTGTATTAAATACCGACGCAACTTCTGTGTTCCATCGTCAATATGAAGGTCCAAGGGATAGAGTAAAGCTGCAGTAGTGCATCGGAATCTAATACTGATCTCCCAGGAAACACTCAAAGCAAACCACAAACACTGAAGAGATATAATCCTCTTGTACTTAAGTCGGCATTGTGCCTTTTGTATTTTATCCCGACGCAATTTATGTGTTTCATCGTCAGTGTGAAGGTCCAAGCGATAGAGCAAAGCTGCAGTAGCGCATCGGAATCTAATACTGATCTACCAGGAAACACTCAAAGCACACCACAAACAATGAGAAGATTTACTGTTCTTGTACCTAACTCGGCATTGTGCCTTTTGTTTTAAATCCCGGCGTAATTGCTGTGTTTCATCGTCAATCTGAAGGTCCAAGGGATAGAGTAAACCTGCAGTAGTGCATCGGAATCTAATACTGGTCTCCCAGGAAACGCACAAAGCAAACCACAAACAATGAGAAGATTAACTCTTCTTCAACTTAGGTTGGCATTGTGCCTTTTGTATTTATACCCGACGCACTCTCTGTGTTTCATCGCCAATGTGATGGTCCTAGGGATAGAATAAAGCTGCAGTAGTGTATCGGAATATTATACTGATCTCCCAGAAAACGCTCAAAGCAAACCACAAGCAATGAAGAGATATTCACCTCTTGTACTTAAGTCGGCATTATGCCTTTTGTATTTTATACCGACGAAATTTCTGTGTTTCATCGCCAATGTGAATGTCCAAGCGATAGAGCACAGCTGCAGTAGTGCATCGCAATGTAATACTGATCTACCAGGAAACTCTCAAAGCAAACCAACACCAATGAGAAGATTTACTCTTCTTGTACTTAAGACGGCATTGTGACTTTTGTATTAAATTCCGACGCCATTTCTGCGTTTCATCGTCGATGTGAAGCTCCTAGGGACAGACTAAAGCTGCAGTAGTGCATCGGATTCTAGTACTGATCCCAGGAAACCTTCAAAGCATACCACAAACAATGAGAAGATTTACTCTTCTTGTACTTAAGACGGCACTGTGTCTTTTGTTTTAAATCCCAACACAATTTCTGTGTTTCACCGTCAATCTCAAGGTCCAATTGATAGAGTGAAGCTGCAGTAGTGAATCGGAATCAAATACTGATCTCCCAGGAAACGCTCAAAGCAAACTACAAGCAATGAGAAGAATTAACCTAGTTGTACTTATGTCCGCATTGTGTTTTTTGTATTAAATCCCGATGCAATTTCTGAGTTTCATCGTCAATGTGTGGGTCCAGGGGATAGAGTAAAGCTGCAGTAGTGCATCGGAATCAAGTACTGATGTCCCTGGAAGCGCTCAAACCAAACCACACACAATGAGAAGATTTACTCTTCTAGTACTTAAGTCGGCATTGTGCTTTTTGGGCTAAATCCCGATGGAATTTCTGTGTTTCATCGTCAATGTGAAGGTCCAAGGGATAGAGTAAAGCTGCAGTAGTGCATCGTAATCTAATACTGATCTCCCAGGAAACGCTCAAAGCAAACAACAAACTATGATAAGACTTACTCTTTTTGTACTTAAGTTGGCATTGAGCCTTTTGTATTAAATCCCGACACAATTTCTGCGCTTCATCGTCAATGCGAAACTCCAAGGGATAGAGTAAAGCTGCAGTAAAGCATCGGAATCTAATACTGATCTTTCAGGAAACGTTCAAAGCAAATCACAAACATTGAGAAGATATACTCATCTTGTACTTATGTCGACACTGTGCCTATTATTTTGAATCCCGACACAATTTCTGTCTTTCACCGTCAATCTGAAGGTCCTATTGATAGAGTAAAGCTGCAGTAGTGCATCGAAATCAAATACTGATCTCCCAGGAAACGTTCAAAGCAATCCACAAACAATGAGAAGATTTACTCATCTTGAACTTAACTCGGCATTGTGCTTTTGTATTAAATCGCGACGCAACTTCTGTATTTCATCGTCAATGTGATGGTCCTAGGGATAGAATTAAGCTGCAGTAGTGTATCGGAATATTATACTGATCTCCCAGAAAACGCTCAAAGCAAACCACGAACTATGAGAAGATTTACTATTCTTGTATTTAAAATGGCATTGTGCCTTTTAAATAAATTCCCGACGCAATATCCATGTTTCATCGTCAATGTGAAAGTCCAAGGTAAGGAGTAAAGCAGCAGTAGTGCATCGGAATCTAATACTGATCACCCAGGAAACGCTCAAAGCAAACCAGATTCAATGAGAAGATTTACTCTTCTTGTTTTTAAGTCGGCATTGTGCCTTTTGTATTAAATCCCAAAACAATTTCTATGCTTCATCGTCAATTTGAAGGTTCAAGGCATAGAGTAAAGCTGCGGTAGTGCATCGGAATCTAATACTGATCTCCCAGGAAACGTTCAAACCAAACCACACACAATGAGAAGACTAACTCTTCTTGTACTTAAGTCGGAATTCAGCCCTTTGTATTAAATCCCGACGCAATTCCTGTGTTTCATCGTCAATGTGAAGGTCCAAGGGATAGAGTAATGCCGCAGTAGTGCATCGGAAACCAGTACTGATCTCCCAGGAAACGCTTAAAAAAATTATAAACAATGAGAAGAATTACTCTTCTTGTACTTAAGTTAGCATTGTGGCTTTTGTATTTTATCCCGGCGTAATTGCTGTGTTTCATCGTCAATCTGAAGGTCCAAGGGATAGAGTAAAGCTGCAGTAGTGCATCGGAATCTAGTACTGATCTCCCAGGAAACGCTCAAAGCAAACCACAAACAATGAGAAGATTAACTCTTCTTCAACTTAGGTTGGCATTGTGGCTATTGTATTTATACCCGACGCACTCTCTGTGTTTCATCGCCAATGTGATGGTCCTAGGGATAGAATAAAGATGCAGTAGTGAATCGGAATATTATACTGATCTCCCAGAAAACGCTCAGAGCAAACCACGAACTATGAGAAGATTTACTATTCCTGTATTTAAAATGGCATTGTGCCTTTTAAATAAAATCCCAACGCAATTTCTATGTTTCATCGTCAGTGTGAAAGTCCAAGGTATAGAGTAAAGCTGCAGTAGTGCATCGGAATCTAATACTGATCACCCAGGAAACGCTCAAAGCAAACCAGATTTAATTAGAAGATTTACTCTTCTTGTAATTAAGTCGGCATTGTGCCTTTTGTACTAAATCCCGACACAATTTCTGTGTTTCATCGTCAATTTGAAGGTTCAAGGGATAGAGTAAAGCTGCAGTAGTGCATCGGAATCTAATACTGATCTCCTAGGAAACGCTCAAACCAAACCACAAGCAACGAGAAGACTTACTCTTCTTGTACTTAAGTCGGAATTGAGCCTTTTGTATTAAATCCCGACGCAATTTCTGTGTTTCATCGTCAATGTGAAGGTCCAAGGGATTGAGTAATGCTGCAGTAGTGCATCAGAAACCAATTACAAACAATGAGAAGAATTACTCTTCTTGTACTTAAGTCAGCATTGTGCCTTTTGTATTAAATCCCGACGCAATCTCTGAGTTTCATCGTCATTGTTAAGGTTCAAGGGATAGAGTTAAGCTCCAGTACTGCATCGGAATCTAATACTGATCTCCCAGGAAACGCTCAAAGCAAACCACAAAAAAAGAGAAGATTGACTCTTTTTGTACTTAAGTCGTCATTGTGCCTTTTTTATTAAATCCCAAGGCAATTTCTGTGTTTCATCGTCAAAGTGTACGTCCAAGGGATAGAGTTACGCTGAAGTAGTGCATCGGAATCTAGTACTGATCTCCCAAGGAACGCTCAAAGCAAACAACAAAAAATGGCAAGATTTACTCTTCTTCTACTTAAGTCGGCCATGTGCCTTTTGTATTAAATACCGACGCAACTTCTGTGTTCCATCGTCAATATGAAGGTCCAAGGGATAGAGTAAAGCTGCAGTAGTGCATCGGAATCTAATACTGATCTCCCAGGAAACACTCAAAGCAAACCACAAACACTGAAGAGATATAATCCTCTTGTACTTAAGTCGGCATTGTGCCTTTTGTATTTTATCCCGACGCAATTTATGTGTTTCATCGTCAGTGTGAAGGTCCAAGCGATAGAGCAAAGCTGCAGTAGCGCATCGGAATCTAATACTGATCTACCAGGAAACACTCAAAGCACACCACAAACAATGAGAAGATTTACTGTTCTTGTACCTAACTCGGCATTGTGCCTTTTGTTTTAAATCCCGGCGTAATTGCTGTGTTTCATCGTCAATCTGAAGGTCCAAGGGATAGAGTAAACCTGCAGTAGTGCATCGGAATCTAATACTGGTCTCCCAGGAAACGCACAAAGCAAACCACAAACAATGAGAAGATTAACTCTTCTTCAACTTAGGTTGGCATTGTGCCTTTTGTATTTATACCCGACGCACTCTCTGTGTTTCATCGCCAATGTGATGGTCCTAGGGATAGAATAAAGCTGCAGTAGTGTATCGGAATATTATACTGATCTCCCAGAAAACGCTCAAAGCAAACCACGAACTACGAGAAGATTTACTATTCCTGTATTTAAATTGGCATTGTGCCTTTTAAATAAAATCCCGACGCAATTTCTATGTTTCATCGTCAATGTGAAAGTCCAAGGTATAGAGTAAAGCTGCAGTAGTGCATCGGAATCTAATACTGATCACCCAGGAAACGCTCAAACCAAACCAGATTCAATGAGAAGATTTACTCTTTTTGTACTTAAGTCGGCATTGTGCCTTTTGTACTAAATCCCGAAACAATTTCTGTGTTTCATCGTCAATTTGAAGGTTCAAGGTATAGAGTAAAGCTGCAGTAGTGCATCGGAATCTAATACTGATCTCCCAGGAAACGCTCAAAGCAAACCAGAATCAATGAGAAGATTTACTCTTCTTGTAGTTAAGTCGGCATTGTGCCTTTTGTATTAAATCCCAACACAATTTCTGTGTTTCATCGTCAATCTGAAGGTCCAAGGGATAGAGTAAAGCTGCAGTAGTGCATCGGAATCTAATACTGATCTCCCAGAAAAAGCTCAAAGCAAACCACGAACTATGAGAAGATTTACTATTCTTGTACTTTAGTTGGCATTGTGCCTTTTAAATAAAATCACGACCCAATTTCTGTGTTTCATCGTCAATGTGAAGGTCCAAGGTATAGAGTAAAGCTGCAGGAGTGCATTTGAATCTAATACTGATCACACAGGAAACGCTCAAAGCAAACCAGAATCAAAAAGAAGATTTACTCTCCTTGTACTTAAGTCGGCATTGTGCCTTTTGTACTAAATCAAGACACAATTTCTGTGTTTCATCGTCAATTTGAAGGTTCAAGGGATAGAGTAAAGCTGCAGTAGTGCATCGGAATCTAATACTGATCTCCCAGGAAACGCTCAAAGCAAACCAGAATCAATGAGAAGATTTACTCTTCTTGTACTTAAGTTGGCATTGTGCCTTTTGTATTAAATCCCAACACAATTTCTGTGCTTCATCGTCAATTTGAAGGTTCAAGGCATAGAGTAAAGCTGCAGTAGCGCATCGGAATCTAATACTGATCTCCCAGGAAACGCTCAAACCAAACCACACACAATGAGAAGACTTACTCTTCTTGTACTTAAGTCGGAATTCAGCCCTTTGTATTAAATCCCGACGCAATTTCTGTGTTTCATCGTCAATGTGAAGGTCCAAGGGATAGAGTAATGCCGCAGTAGTGCATCGGAAACCAATACTGATCTCCCAGGAAACGCCTAAAAGAAATTATAAACAATGAGAAGAATTACTCTTCTTGTACTTAAGTTAGCATTGTGGCTTTTGTATTTTATCCCTACGCAATTTCTGTGTTTCATCGTCAGTGTGAAGGTCCATGCGATAGAGCAAAGCTGCAGTAGCGCATCGGAATCTAATACTTATCTAACAGGAAACGCTCAAAGCACACCACAAACAATGAGAAGATTTACTGTTCTTGTACCTAACTCGGCATTGTGCCTTTTGTTTTAAATCCACGCGTAATTGCTGTGTTTCATCGTCAATCTGAAGGTCCAAGGGATAGAGTAAAGCTGCAGTAGTGCATCGGAATCTAATACTGATCTCCCAGGAAACGCTCAAAGCAAACCTCAAACAATGAGAAGATTAACTCTTCTTCAACTTAGGTTGGCATTGTGCCTTTTGTATTTACACTCGACGCACTCTCTGTGTTTCATCGCCAATGTGATGGTCCTAGGGATAGAATAAAGCTGCAGTAGTGTATCGGAATATAATACTGATCTCCCAGAAAACGCTCAAAGCAAACCACGAACTATGAGAAGATTTACTATTCCTGTATTTAAAATTTCATTGTGCCTTTTAAATAAAATCCCGACGCAATTTCTATGTTTCATCGTCAATGTGAAAGTCCAAGTTATAGAGTAAAGCTGCAGTAGTGCATCGGAATCTATTACTGATCTCCCAGGAAACGCTCAAAGCAAACCAGAATCAATGAGAAGACTTACTCCTCTTGTACTTAAGTCGGAATTGAGCCTTTTGTATTAAATCCCGACGCAATTTCTGTGTTTCATCGTCAATGTGAAGGTCCAAGGGATAGAGTAATGCCGCAGTAGTGCATCGGAAACCAATTATAAACAATGGGAAGAATTACTCTTCTTATACTTAAGTCAGCATTGTCCCTTTTGTATTAAATCCCGACGCAATCTCTGAGTTTCATCGTCAATGTTAAGGTTCAAGGGATAGAGTTAAGCTGCAGTACTGCATCGGAATCTAATACTGATCTCCCAGGAAACGCTCAAAGCAAACCATAAAAAAAGAGAAGATTCACTCTTTTTGTACTTAAGTCGTCATTGTGCCTTTTTTATTAAATCCCAAAGCAATTTCTGTGCTTCATCGTCAATGTGTACGTCCAAGGGATAGAGTAACGCTGAAGTAGTGCATCGGAATCTAGTACTGATCTCCCAAGGAACGCTCAAAGCAAACCACAAAAAATGGCAAGATTTACTCTTCTTCTACTTAAGTCGACATTGTGAATTTTGTATTAAATACCGACGCAATTTCTGTGTTCCATCGTCAATATGAAGGTCCAAGGGATAGAGTAAAGCTGCAGTAGTGCATGGGAGTCTAATACTGATCTCCCAGGAAACGCTCAAAGCAAACCACAAACACTGAAGAGATATACTCCTCTTGTACTTAAGTCGGCATTGTGCCTTTTGTATTTTATCCCGACGCAATTTCTGTGTTTCATCGTCAATGTGAAGGTCCACGCGATAGAGCAAAGCTGCAGTAGTGCCTCGGAATCTAATACTGATCTACCAGGAAACGCTCAAAGCACACCACAAACAATGAGAAGATATACCCTTCTTGTACTTAAGTCGACAATGTGCCTTTTGTTTAAAATCCCGACGTAATTTCTGTGTTTCATCGTCAATCTGAAGGTCCAAGGGTTAGAGTAAAGCTGCAGTAGTGCATCGGAATCTAATACTGATCTCCCAGAAAACGCTCAAAGCAAACCACGAACTATGAGAAGATTTACTATTCTTGTACTTTAGTTGGCATTGTGCCTTTTAAATAAAATCCCGACGCAATTTCATTGTTTCATCGTCAATGTGAAGGTCCAAGGTATAGAGTAAAGCTGCAGGAGTGCATCGGAATCTAATACTGATCACACAGGAAACGCTCAAAGCAAACCAGAATCAATGAGAAGATTTACTCTTCTTGTACTTAAGTCGGCATTGCGCCTTTAGTATTAAATCCCAACACAATTTTTGTGCTTCATCGTCAATTTGAAGGTTCAAGGCATAGAGTAAAGCTGCAGTAGTGCATTGGAATCTAATACTGATCTCCCAGGAAACGCTCATACCAAACCACACACAATGAGAAGACTTACTCTTCTTGTACTTAAGTCGGAATTGAGCCCTTTGTATTAAATCACAACGCAATTTCTGTGTTTCATCGTCAATGTGAAGGTCCAAGGAATAGAGTAATGCCGCAGTAGTGCATCGGAAACCAATACTGATCTCCCAGGAAACGCTTAAAAGTAATTACAAACAATGAGAAGAATTACTCTTCTTGTACTTAAGTTAGCATTGTGGCTTTTGTATTTTATCCCGACGCAATTTCTGTGTTTCATCGTCAGTGTGAAGGTCCAAGCGATAGAGCAAAGCTGCTGTAGCGCATCGGAATCTAATACTGATCTACCAGGAAACGCTCAAAGCACACCACAAACAATGAGAAGATTTACTGTTCTTGTACCTAACTCGGCATTGTGCCTTTTGTTTTATATCCCGGCGTAATTGCTGTGTTTCATCGTCAATCTGAAGGTCCAAGGGATAGAGTAAAGCTGCAGTTGTGCATTGGAATCTAATACTGTTCTCCCAGGAATCGCTCAAAGCGAACCAAAAACAAAAAGTACATTTACTCTTCTTATACTTAAGTCTGCATTGTAACTTTTGTATTAAATCCCGACGCAATTTCTGAGTATCATCGTCAATGTGAAGGGTCAAAGGATAGAGATAAGCAGCAGTTTTCCATCGGAATCTAATGCTAATCTCCCAGGATACGCTCTAAACAAACCACAAACAATGAGAGGATTTACTTTTCTTGTACTTAAGTCGGCATTGTGCATTTTGTATTAAATCCTGACGCAATTTTTGTGTTACATCGTCAATGTGAAGGTCCAAGCGATAGAGAAAAGCTGCAGAAGTGCATCGGAATCTGATACTGATCTCCCAGGAATCGCACAAAGTAAACCACAAACAATGAGAAGATTTAACCTAATTGTAATTAAGTCGTCATTGTGCCTTTTGTATTAATTCCCGATGCAATTTCTGTGTTTCATCGTCAATGTGAGGGTCCAAGGGATAGAGTAAAGCTGCAGTAGTGCATCGTAATCTAATACTGATCTCCCAGGAAACGCTCAAATTTAACCACTAAAGAGAGAAGATTTACTCTTCTTGTACTTAGGTCGGCATTGTGCCTTTTGTTTAAATCCCGACGCAATTACTGTGTTTCATCGTCAATCTGAAGGTCCAAGGTATAGAGTAAAGCTGCAGTAGTGCATCGGAATCTAATACTGATCTCCCAGGAAACCCTCAAAGCAAACCACAAACAATGAGAAGATTAACTCTTCTTCAACTTAGGTTGGCATTGTGCCTTTTGTATTTATACCCGACGCACTCTCTGTGTTTCATCGCCAATGTGATGGTCCTAGGGATAGAATAAAGCTGCAGTAGTGTATCGGAATATTATACTGATCTCCCAGAAAACGCTCAAAGCAAACTACGAACTATGAGAAGATTTACTATTCTTGTATTTCAGTTGGCATTGTGCCTTTTAAATAAAATCCCGACGCAATTTCTATGTGTCATCGTCAATGTGAAACTCCAAGGTATAGAGTAAAGCTGCAGTAGTGCACCGGAATCTAATACTGATCACCCAGGAAACGCTCAAAGCAAATCAGATTCAATGAGAAGATTTACTCTTCTTGTACTTAAATCGGCATTGTACCTTTTGCATTATATCCCGACACAATTTCTGTGTTTCTTCGTCAATTTGAAGGTTCAAGGTATAGAGAAAAGCTGCAGTAGTGCATCGGAATCTAATACTGATCTCCCAGGAAACGCTCAAAGCAAACCAGAATCAATGAGAAGATTTACTCGTCTTGTACTTCAGTCGGCATTGTGCCTTTTGTATTAGTTCCCAACACAATTTCTGTGTTTCATCGTCAATCTGAAGGTCCAAGGGGTACAGTAAACATGCAGTAGTGCATCGGAATATAATACTGATCTCCCAGGAAACGCTTAAAAGAAATTACAAACAATGAGAAGAATTACTCTTCTTGTACTTAAGTCAGCATTGTGCCTTTTGTATTAAATCACGACGCAATCTCTGAGTTTCATCGTCAATGTTAAGGTTCAAGGGATAGAGTTAAGCTGCAGTAGTGTATCGGAATCTAATACTGATCTACCAGGAAACGCTCAAAGCACACCACAAAGAATGAGAAGATTTACTGTTCTAGTACCTAACTCGGCATTGTGCCTTTTGTTTTAAATCCCGGCGTAATTGCTGTGTTTCATCGTCTATCTGAAGGTACAAGGGATAGTGTAAAGCTGAAATAGTGCATCGCAATCTAATACTGATCTCCCAGGAAACGCTCAAAACAAACCACAACCAATGAGAAGATTTACTCTTCTTGTACTTAAGTCGGCATTGTGCCTTTTGTATTAAATCGAGACGCAATTTCTGTCTTTCATCGTGAATCTGAAGGTCCAAGGGATAGAGTTAAGCTGGAGTAGTGCATCGGAATCTAATACTGGTCTCCCAGGAAACGCTCAAAGCAAACCACAAACAATGTGAAGATAAACCGTTCTTGTACTTAAGTCGACATTGTGCCTTTTGTTTTAAATCCCGACGCAATTTCTGTGTTTCATCGTCAATCTGAAGGTCCAAGGGATAGAGTAAACCTGCAGTAGTGAATCGGAATCTAATACTGATCTCCCAGGAAACACTCAAAGCAAACCACAAACAATGTGAAGATTTACTCTTCTTGTGCTTAAGTCGGCCTTGTGCCTTTTGTATTAAATCCCGACGTAATTTCTGTCTTTCATCGTAAATCTGAAGGTCCAAGGGATAGAGTTAAGCTGCAGTAGTGCATCGGAATCTAATACTGGTCTCCCAGGAAACGCTCAAAGCAAACCACAAACAATGAGAAGATATACCCTTCTTGTACTTAAGTCGACATTGTGCCTTTTGTTTTGAATCCCGACGCAATTTCTGTGTTTCATCGTCAGTGTGAAGGTCCAAGCGATAGAGCAAAGCTGCTGTAGCGCATCGGAATCTAATACTGATCTACCAGGAAACGCTCAAAGCACACCACAAACAATGAGAAGATTTACTGTTCTTGTACCTAACTCGGCATTGTGCCTTTTGTTTTAAATCCCGGCGTAATTGCTGTGTTTCATCGTCAATCTGAAGGTCCAAGGGATAGAGTAAAGCTGCAGTAGTGCATTGGAATCTAATACTGATCTCCCAGGAATGGCTCAAAGCAAACCAAAAACAAAAAGTACATTTACTCTTCTTGTACTTAAGTCTGCATTGTAACTTTTGTATTAAATCCCGACGCAATTTCTGAGTATCATCGTCAATGTGAAGGGTCAAAGGATAGAGATAAGCTGCAGTTGTCCATCGGAATCTAATGCTAATCTCCCAGGATACGCTCTAAACAACCCACAAACAATGAGAGGTTTTACTCTTCTTGTACTTAAGTCGGCATTGTGCATTTTGTATTAAATCCCGACCCAATTTTTGTGTTACATCGTCAATGTGAAGGTCCAAGCGATAGAGAAAAGCAGCAGAAGTGCATCGGAATCTGATACTGATCTGCCAGGAATCGCTCAAAGCAAACCACAAACAATGAGAAGATTTAACCTAATTGTAATTAAGTCGTCATTGTGCCTTTTGTATTAATTCCCGATGCAATTTCTGTGTTTCATCGTCAATGTGAGGGTCCAAGGGATAGAGTAAAGCTGCAGTAGTGCATCGGAATCTAATACTGATCTCCCAGGAAACGCTCAAATTTAACCACTAAAGAGTGAAGATTTACTCTTCTTGTACTTAGGTCGGCATTGTGCCTTTTGTTTAAATCCCGACGCAATTACTGTGTTTCATCGTCAATCTGAAGGTCCAAGGGATAGAGTAAAGCTGCAGTAGTGCATCGGAATCTAATACTGATCTCCCAGGAAACCCTCAAAGCAAACCACAAACAATGAGAAGATTAACTCTTCTTCAACTTAGGTTGGCATTGTGCCTTTTGTATTTATACCCGACGCACTCTCTGTGTTTCATCGCCAATGTGATGGTCCTAGGGATAGAATAAAGCTGCAGTAGTGTATCGGAATATTATACTGATCTCCCAGAAAACGCTCAAAGCAAACTACGAACTATGAGAAGATTTACTATTCTTGTATTTCAGTTGGCATTGTGCCTTTTAAATAAAATCCCGACGCAATTTCTATGTTTCATCGTCAATGTGAAACGCCAAGGTATAGAGTAAAGGTGCAGTAGTGCACCGGAATCTAATACTGATCACCCAGGAAACGCTCAAAGCAAATCAGATTCAACGAGAAGATTCACTCTTCTTGTACTTAAGTCGGCATTGTACCTTTTGCATTATATCCCGACACAATTTCTGTGTTTTTTCGTCAATTTGAAGGTTCAAGGTATAGAGAAAAGCTGCAGTAGTGCATCGGAATCTAATACTGATCTCCCAGGAATCGCTCAAAGCAAACCACAAACAATGAGAAGATTTAACCGAATTGTAATTAAGTCGTTATTGTGCCTTTTGTATTAATTCCCGATGCAATTTCTGTGTTTCATCGTCAATGTGAGGGTCCAAGGGATAGAGTAAAGCTGCAGTAGTGCATCGGAATCTAATACTGATCTCCCAGGAAACGCTCAAATTTAACTACTAAAGAGAGATGTTTTACTCTTCTTGTACTTAGGTCGGCATTGTGCCTTTTGTTTAAATCCCGACGCAATTACTGTGTTTCATCGTCAATCTGAAGGTCCAAGGGATTGAGTAAAGCTGCAGTAGTGCATCGGAATCTAATACTGATCTCCCAGGAAACCCTCAAAGCAAACCACAAACAATGAGAAGATTAACTCTTCTTCAACTTAGGTTGGCATTGTGCCTTTTGTATTTATACCCGACGCACTCTCTGTGTTTCATCGCCAATGTGATGGTCCTACTGATAGAATAAAGCTGCAGTAGTGTATCGGAATATTATACTGATCTCCCAGAAAACGCTCAAAGCAAACTACGAACTATGAGAAGATTTACTATTCTTGTATTTCAGTTGGCATTGTGCCTTTTAAATAAAATCCCGACGCAATTTCTATGTTTCATTGTCAATGTGAAACTCCAAGGTATAGAGTAAAGGTGCAGTAGTGCACCGGAATCTAATACTGATCACCCAGGAAACGCTCAAAGCAAATCAGATTCAATGAGAAGATTTACTCTTCTTGTACTTAAGTCGGCATTGTACCTTTTGCATTATATCCCGACACAATTTCTGTGTTTCTTCGTCAATTTGAAGGTTCAAGGTATAGAGAAAAGCTGCAGTAGTGCATCGGAATCTAATACTGATCTCCCAGGAAACGCTCAAAGCAAACCAGAATCAATGATAAGATTTACTCGTCTTGTACTTCAGTCGGCATTGTGCCTTTTGTATTAGTTCCCAACACAATTTCTGTGTTTCATCGTCAATCTGAAGGTCCAAGGGATACAGTAAACCTGCAGTAGTGCATCGGAATCTAATACTGATCTCCCAGGAAACGCTTAAAAGAAATTACAAACAATGAGAAGAATTACTCTTCTTGTACTTAAGTCAGCATTGTGCCTTTTCTATTAAATCACGAAGCAATCTCTGAGTTTCATCGTCAATGTTAAGGTTCAAGGGATAGAGTTAAGCTGCAGTACTGCATCGGAATCTAATACTGATCTCCCATGAAATGCTCAAAGCAAACCACCAAAAAAGAGAAGTTTGACTCTTTTTGTCCTGAAGTCGGCATTGTGCCTTTTTTATTAAATCCCAAGGCAATTTCTGTGTCTCATCGTCAATGTGTAAGTCCAAGGGATAGAGTAACGCTGAAGTAGTACATCGTAATCTAGTACTGATCTCCCAAGGAACGCTCAAAGCAAACCACAAACAATGGCTAGATTTGCTCTTCTTGTACTTAAGTCTGCATTGTAACTTTTGTATTAAATCCCGACGCAATTTCTGAGTATCATCGTCAATGTGAAGCTTCAAAGGATAGAGATAAGCTGCAGTTGTCCATCGGACTCTAATGCTAATCTCCCAGGATACGCTCTAAACAAAAAACAAACAATGAGAGGTTTTACTCTTCTTGTACTTAAGTCGGCATTGTGCATTTTCTATTAAATCCCGACGCAATTTTTGTGTTACATCGTCAATGTGAAGGTCCAAGCGATAGAGAAAAGCTGCAGAAGTGCATCGGAATCTGATACTGATCTCCCAGGAATCGCTCAAAGCAAACCACAAACAATGAGAAGATTTAACCTAATTGTAATTAAGTCGTCATTGTGCTTTTTGTATTAATTCCCGATGCAATTTCTGTGTTTCATCGTCAATTTGAGGGTCCAAGGGATAGAGTAAAGCTGCAGTAGTGCATCGGAATCTAATACTGATCTCCCAGGAAACGCTCAAATTTAACCACTAAAGAGAGAAGATTTACTCTTCTTGTACTTAGGTCGGCATTGTGCCTTTTGTTTAAATCCCGACGCAATTACTGTGTTTCATCGTCAATCTGAAGGTCCAAGGGATAGAGTAAAGCTGCAGTAGTGCATCGGAATCTAATACTGATCTCCCAGGAAACCGTCAAAGCAAACCACAAACAATGAGAAGATTAACTCTTCTTCAACTTAGGTTGGCATTGTGCATTTTGTATTTATACCCGACGCACTCTCTGTGTTTCATCGCCAATGTGATGGTCCTAGGGATAGAATAAAGCTGCAGTAGTGTATCGGAATATTATACTGATCTCCCAGAAAACGCTCAAAGCAAACTACGAACTATGAGAAGATTTACTATTCTTGTATTTCAGTTGGCATTGTGCCTTTTAAATAAAATCCCGACGCTATTTCTATGTTTCATCGTCAATGTGAAACTCCAACGTATAGAGTAAAGCTGCAGTAGTGCATCGGAATCTAATACTGATTTCCCAGGAAACGCTTAAAAGAAATTACAAACAATGATAAGAATTACTCTTCTTGTACTTAAGTCAGCATTGTGCCTTTTGTATTAAGTCACGACGCAATCTCTGAGTTTCATCGTCAATGGTAAGGTTCAAGGGATAGAGTTAAGCTGCAGTACTGCATCGGAATCTAATACTGATCTCCCAGGAAATGCTCAAAGCAAACCACCAAAAAAGAGAAGTTTGACTCTTTTTGTCCTGAAGTCGGCATTGTGCCTTTTTTATTAAGTCCCAAGGCAATTTCTGTGTCTCATTGTCAATGTGTAAGTCCAAGGGATAGAGTAACGCTGAAGTAGTACATCGTAATCTACTACTGGTCTCCCAAGGAACGCTCAAAGCAAACCACAAACAATGGCAAGATTTACTCTTCTTCTACTTAAGTCGGCATTGTGCCTTTGGTATTAAATCGAGACGCAATTTCTGTCTTTCATCGTGAATCTGAAGGTTCAAGGGATAGAGTTAAGCTGGAGTAGTGCATCGGAATCTAATACTGCTCTCCCAGGAAACGCTCAAAGCAAACCACAAACAATGAGAAGATATACCCTTCTTGAACTTAAGTCGAAATTGTGCCTTTTGTTTTGAATCCCGACGCAATTTCTGTGTTTCATCGTCAATGTGAAGGACCAAGGGATAGAGTAATGCCGCAGTAGTGCATCGGAAACCAATACTGATCTCCCAGGAAACGCTTAAAAGTAATCACAAACAATGAGAACAATTACTCTTCTTGTACTTAAGTTACCATTGTGGCTTTTGTATTTTATACCGACGCAATTTCTGTGTTTCATCGTCAGTGTGAAGGTCCAGGCGATAGAGCAAAGCTGCTGTAGCGCATCGGAATCTAAATCTGATCTACCAGGAAACGCTCAAAGCACACCACAAACAATGAGAAGATTTACTGTTCTTGTACCTAACTCGGCATTGTGCCTTTTGTTTTAAATCCTGGCGTAATTGCTGTGTTTCATCGTCAATCTGAAGGTCCAAGGGATAGAGTAAAGCTGCAGTAGTGCATTGGAATCTAATACTGATCTCCCAGGAATCGCTCAAAGCAAACCAAAAACAAAAAGTACATTTACTCATCTTGTACTTAAGTCTGCATTGTAACTTTTGTATTAAATCCCGACGCAATTACTGAGTATCATCGTCAATGTGAAGGGTCAAAGGATAGAGATAAGCTGCAGTTGTCAATCGGAATCTAATGCTAATCTCCCAGGATACGCTCTAAACAAACCTCAAACAATGAGAGGATTTACTCTTCTTGTACTTAAGTCGGCATTGTGCATTTTGTATTAAATCCCGACGCAATTTTTGTGTTACATCGTCAATGTGAAGGTCCAAGCGATAGAGAAAAGCTGCAGAAGTGCATCGGAATCTGATACTGATCTCCCAGGAATCGCTCAAAACAAACCACAAACAATGAGAAGATTTAACCTAATTGTAATTAAGTCGTCATTGTGCCTTTTGTATTAATTCCCGATGCAATTTCTGTGTTTCATCGTCAATGTGAGGGTCCAAGGAATAGAGTAAAGCTGCAGTAGTGCATCGGAATCTAATACTGATCTCCCAGGAAACGCTCAAATTTAACCACTAAAGAGAGAAGATTTACTCTTCTTGTACTTAGGTCGGCATTGTGCCTTTTGTTTAAATCCCGACGCTATTACTGTGTTTCATCGTCAATCTGAAGGTCCAAGGGATAGAGTAAAGCTGCAGTAGTGCATCGGAATCTAATACTGATCTCCCAGGAAACCCTCAAAGCAAACCACAAACAATGAGAAGATTAACTCTTCTTCAACTTAGGTTGGCATTGTGCCTTTTGTATTTATACCCGACGCACTCTCTGTGTTTCATCGCCAATGTGATGGTCCTAGGGATAGAATAAAGCTGCAGTAGTGTATCGGAATATTATACTGATCTCCCAGAAAACGCTCAAAGCAAACTACGAACTATGAGAAGATTTACTATTCTTGTATTTCAGTTGGCATTGTGCCTTTTAAATAAAATCCCGACGCAATTTCTATGTTTCATCGTCAATGTGAAACTCCAAGGTATAGAGTAAAGCTGCAGTAGTGCACCGGATTCTAATACTGATCACCCAGGAAACGCTCAAAGCAAATCAGATTCAATGAGAAGATTTACTCTTCTTGTACTTAAGTCGGCATTGTGCCTTTGGCATTATATCATGACACAATTTCTGCGTTTCTTCGTCAATTTGAAGGTTCAAGGTATAGAGAAAAGCTGCAGTAGTGCATCGGAATCTAATACTGATCTCACAGGAAACGCTCAAAGCAAACCAGAATCAATAAGAAGATTTACTCGTCTTGTACTTCAGTCGGCATTGTGCCTTTTGTATTAGTTCCCAACACAATTTCTGTGTTTCATCGTCAATCTGAAGGTCCAAGGGATACAGTAAACCTGCAGTAGTGCATCGGAATCTAATACTGATCTCCCAGGAAACGCTTAAAAGAAATTACAAACAATGAGAAGAATTACTCTTCTTGTACTTAAGTCAGCATTGTGCCTTTTCTATTAAATCACGACGCAATCTCTGAGTTTCATCGTCAATGTTAAGGTTCAAGGGATAGAGTTAAGCTGCAGTACTGCATCGGAATCTAATACTGAACTCCCAGGAAATGCTCAAAGCAAACCACCAAAAAAGAGAAGTTTGACTCTTTTTGTCCTGAAGTCGGCATTGTGCCTTTTTTATTAAATCCCAAGGCAATTTCTGTGTCTCATCGTCAATGTGTAAGTCCAAGGGATAGAGTAACGCTGAAATAGTACATCGTAATCTAGTACTGATCTCCCAAGGAACGCTCAAAGCAAACCACAAACAATGGCAAGATTTACTCTTCTTCTACTTAAGTCGGCATTGCGCCTTTTGTATTAAATACCGACGCAATTTCTGTGTTCCTTCGTCAATATGAAAGTACAAGGGATAGAGTAAAGCTGCAGTAGTGTATCGGAATCTAATACTGATCTACCAGGAAACGCTCAAAGCACACCACAAAGAATGAGAAGATTTACTGTTCTAGTACCTAACTCGGCATTGTGCCTTTTGTTTTAAATCCCGGCGTAATTGCTGTGTTTCATCGTCTATCTGAAGGTCCAAGGGATAGTGTAAAGCTGCAATAGTGCATCGCAATCTAATACTGATCTCCCAGGAAACGCTCAAAACAAACCACAACCATTGAGAAGATTTACTCTTCATGTACTTAAGTCGGCATTGTGCCTTTTGTATTATATCGAGACGCAATTTCTGTCTTTCATCGTGAATCTGAAGGTCCAAGGGATAGAGTTAAGCTGGAGTAGTGCATCGGAATCTAATACTGGTCTCCCAGGAATCGCTCAAAGCAAACCACAAACAATGAGAAGATAAACCGTTCTTGTACTTAAGTCGACATTGTGCCTTTTGTTTTACATCCCGACGCAATTTCTGTGTTTCATCGTCAATCTGAAGGTCCAAGGGATAGAGTAAACCTGCAGTAGTGCATCGGAATCTAATACTGATCTCCCAGGAAACACTCAAAGCAAACCACAAACAATGTGAAGATTTACTCTTCTTGTGCTTAAGTCGGCCTTGTGCCTTTTGTATTAAATCCCGACGTAATTTCTGTCTTTCATCGTGAATCTGAAGGTCCAAGGGATAGAGTTAAGCTGCAGTAGTGCATCGGAATCTAATACTGGTCTCCCAGGAAACGCTCAAAGCAAACCACAAACAATGAGAAGATATACCCTTCTTGTACTTAAGTCGACATTGTGCCTTTTGTTTTGAATCCCGACGCAATTTCTGTGTTTCATCGTCAGTGTGAAGGTCCAAGCGATAGAGCAAAGCTGCTGTAGCGCATCGGAATCTAATACTGATCTACCAGGAAACGCTCAAAGCACACCACAAACAATGAGAAGATTTACTGTTCTTGTACCTAACTCGGCATTGTGCCTTTTGTTTTAAATCCCGGCGTAATTGCTGTGTTTCATCGTCAATCTGAAGGTCCAAGGGGTAGAGTAATGCCGCAGTAGTGCATCGGAAACCAATACTGATCTCCCAGGAAACGCTTAAAAGTAATCACAAACAATGAGAAGAATTACTCTTCTTGTACTGAAGTTAGCATTGTGGCTTTTGTATTTTATCCCGACGCAATTTCTGTATTTCATCGTCAGTGTGAAGGTCCAAGCGATAGAGCAAAGCTGCTGTAGCGCATCGGAATCTAAATCTGATCAACCAGGAAACGCTCAAAGCACACCACAAACAATGAGAAGATTTACTGTTCTTGTACCTAACTCGGCATTGTGCCTTTTGTTTTAAATCCCGGCGTAATTGCTGTGTTTCATCGTCAATCTGAAGGTCCAAGGGATAGAGTAAAGCTGCAGTAGTGCATTGGAATCTAATACTGATCTCCCAGGAATCGCTCAAAGCAAACCAAAAACAAAAAGTACATTTACTCTTCTTGTACTTAAGTCTGCATTGTAACTTTTGTATTAAATCCCGACGCAATTTCTGAGTATCATCGTCAATGTGAAGGGTCAAAGGATAGAGATAAGCTGCAGTTGTCCATCGGAATCTAATGCTAATCTCCCAGGATACGCTCTAAACAAACCACAAACAATGAGAGGATTTACTCTTCTTGTACTTAAGTCGGCATTGTCCATTTTGTATTTAATCCCGACGCAATTTTTGTGTTACATCGTCAATGTGAAGGTCCAAGCGATAGAGAAAAGCTGCAGAAATGCAACGGAATCTGATACTGATCTCCCAGGAATCGCTCAAAACAAACCACAAACAATGAGAAGATTTTACCTAATTGTAATTAAGTCGTCATAGTGCCTTTTGTATTAATTCCCGATGCAATTTCTGTGTTTCATCGTCAATGTGAGGGTCCAAGGAATAGAGTAAAGCTGCAGTAGTGCATCGGAATCTAATACTGATCTCCCAGGAAACGCTCAAATTTAACCACTAAAGAGAGAAGATTTACTCTTCTTGTACTTAGGTCGGCATTGTGCCTTTTGTTTCAATGGCGACGCTATTACTGTGTTTCATCGTCAATCTGAAGGTCCAAGGGATAGAGAAAAGCTGCAGTAGTGCATCGGAATCTAATACTGATCTCCCAGGAAACCCTCAAAGCAAACCGCAAACAATGAGAAGATTAACTCTTCTTCAACTTAGGTTGGCATTGTGCCTTTTGTATTTATACCCGACGCACTCTCTGTGTTTCATCGCCAATGTGATGGTCCTAGGGATAGAATAAAGCTGCAGTAGTGTATCGGAATATTATACTGATCTCCCAGAAAACGCTCAAAGCAAACTACGAACTATGAGAAGATTTACTATTCTTGTATTTCAGTTGGCATTGTGCCTTTTAAATAAAATCCCGACGCAATTTCTATGTTTCATCGTCAATGTGAATCTCCAAGGTATAGAGTAAAGCTGCAGTAGTGCACCGGAATCTAATACTGATCACCCAGGAAACGCTCAAAGCAAATCAGATTCAATGAGAAGATTTACTCTTCTTGTACTTAAGTCGGCATTGTGCCTTTGGCATTATATCATGACACAATTTCTGCGTTTCTTCGTCAATTTGAAGGTTCAAGGTATAGAGAAAAGCTGCAGTAGTGCATCGGAATCTAATACTGATCTCCCAGGAAACGCTCAAAGCAAACCAGAATCAATGAGGAGATTTACTCGTCTTGTACTTCAGTCGGCATTGTGCCTTTTGTATTAGTTCCCAACACAATTTCTGTGTTTCATCGTCAATCTGAAGGTCCAAGGGATACAGTAAACCTGCAGTAGTGCTTCGGAATCTAATACTGATCTCCTAGGAAACGCTTAAAAGAAATTACAAACAATGAGAAGAATTACTCTTCTTGTACTTAAGTCAGCATTGTGCCTTTTCTATTAAATCACGACGCAATCTCTGAGTTTCATCGTCAATGTTAAGGTTCAAGGGATAGAGTTAAGCTGCAGTACTGCATCGGAATCTAATACTGATCTCCCAGGAAATGCTCAAAGCAAACCACCAAAAAAGAGAAGTTTGACTCTTTTTGTCCTGAAGTCGGCATTGTGCCTTTTTTATTAAATCCCAAGGCAATTTCTGTGTCTCATCGTCAATGTGTAAGTCCAAGGGATAGAGTAACGCTGAAGTAGTACATCGTAATCTAGTACTGATCTCCCAAGGAACGCTCAAAGCAAACCACAAACAATGGCAAGATTTACTCTTCTTCTACTTAAGTCGGCATTGTGCCTTTTGCATTAAATACCGACGCAATTTCTGTGTTCCTTCGTCAATATGAAAGTACAAGGGATAGAGTAAAGCTGCAGTAGTGTATCGGAATCTAATACTGATCTACCAGGAAACGCTCAAAGCACACCACAAGGAATGAGAAGATTTACTGTTCTAGTACCTAACTCGGCATTGTGCCTTTTGTTTTAAATCCCGGCGTAATTGCTGTGTTTCATCGTCTATCTAAAGGTCCAAGGGATAGAGTAAACCTGCAGTAGTGCATCGGAATCTAATACTGATCTCCCAGGAAACACTCAAAGCAAACCACAAACAATGTGAAGATTTACTCTTCTTGTGCTTAAGTCAGCCTTGTGCCTTTTGTATTAAATCCCGACGTAATTTCTGTCTTTCATCGTGAATCTGAAGGTCCAAGGGATAGAGTTAAGCTGCAGTAGTGCATCGGAATCTAATACTGGTCTCCCAGGAAACGCTCAAAGCAATCCACAAACAATGAGAAGATAAACCGTTCTTGTACTTAAGTCGACATTGTGCCTTTTGTTTTAAATCCCGACGCAATTTCTGTGTTTCATCGTCAATCTGAAGGTCCAAGGGATAGAGTAAACCTGCAGTAGTGCAACGGAATCTAATACTGATCTCCCAGAAAACACTCAAAGCAAACCACAAACAATGTGAAGATTTACTCTTCTTGTGCTTAAGTCGGCCTTGTGCCTTTTGTATTAAATCCCGACGTAATTTCTGTCATTCATCGTGAATCTGAAGGTCCAAGGGATAGAGTTAAGCTGCAGTAGTGCATCGGAATCTAATACTGGTCTCCCAGGAAACGCTCAAAGCAAACCACAAACAATGAGAAGATATACCCTTCTTGTACTTAAGTCGACATTGTGCCTTTTGTTTTGAATCCCGACGCAATTTCTGTGTTTCATCGTCAGTGTGAATGTCCAAGCGATAGAGCAAAGCTGCTGTAGCGCATCGGAATCTAATACTGATCTACCAGGAAACCCTCAAAGCACACCACAAACAATGAGAAGATTTACTGTTCTTGTACCTAACTCTGCATTGTAACTTTTGTATTAAATCCCGACGCAATTTCTGAGTATCATCGTCAATGTGAAGGGTCAAAGGATAGAGATAAGCTGCAGTTGTCCATCGGAATCTAATGCTAATCTCCCAGGATACGCTCTAAACAAACCACAAACAATGAGAGGTTTTACTCTTCTTGTACTTAAGTCGGCATTGTGCATTTTGTATTAAATCCCGACGCAATTTTTGTGTTACATCGTCAATGTGAAGGTCCAAGCGATAGAGAAAAGCTGCAGAAGTGCATCGGAATCTGATACTGATCTCCCAGGAATCGCTCAAAGCAAACCACAAACAATGAGAAGATTTAACCTAATTGTAATTAAGTCGTCATTGTGCCTTTTGTATTAATTCCCGATGCAATTTCTGTTTTTCATCGTCAATGTTAGGGTCCAAGGGATAGAGTAAAGCTGCAGTAGTGCATCGGAATCTAATACTGATCTCCCAGGAAACGCTCAAATTTAAGCACTAAAGAGAGAAGATTTACTCTTCTTGTACTTAGGTCGGCAATGTGCCTTTTGTTTAAATCCCGACGCAATTACTGTGTTTCATCGTCAATCTGAAGGTCCAAGGGATAGAGTAAAGCTGCAGTAGTGCATCGGAATCTAATTCCGATCTCCCAGGAAACCCTCAAAGCAAACCACAAACAATGAGAAGATTAACTCTTCTTCAACTTAGGTTGGCATTGTGCCTTTTGTATTTATACCCGACGCACTCTCTGTGTTTCATCGCCAATGTGATGGTCCTAGGGATAGAATAAAGCTGCAGTAGTGTATCGGAATATTATACTGATCTCCCAGAAAACGCTCAAAGCAAACTACGAACTATGAGAAGATTTACTATTCTTGTATTTCAGTTCGCATTGTGCCTTTTAAATAAAATCCCGACGCAATTTCTATGTTTCATCGTCAATGTGAAACTCCAAGGTATAGAGTAAAGATGCAGTAGTGCATCGGAATCTAATACTGATCTCCCAGGAAACGCTTAAAAGAAATTACAAACAATGAGAAGAATTACTCTTCTTGTACTTAAGTCAGCATTGTGCCTTTTCTATTAAATCACGACGCAATCTCTGAGTTTCATCGTCAATGGTAAGGTTCAAGGGATAGAGTTAAGCTGCAGTACTGCATCGGAATCTAATTCTGATCTCCCAGGAAATGCTCAAAGCAAACCACCAAAAAAGAGAAGTTTGACTCTTTTTGTCCTGAAGTCGGCATTGTGCCTTTTTTATTAAATCCCAAGGCAATTTCTGTGTCTCTTCGTCAATGTGTAAGTCCAAGGGATAGACTAACGCTGAAGTAGTACATCGTAATCTAGTACTGATCTCCCAAGGAACGCTCAAAGCAAACCACAAACAATGGCAAGATTTACTCTTCTTCTACTTAAGTCGGCATTGTGCCTATTGTATTGAATACCGACGCAATTTCTGTGTTCCTTCGTCAATATGAAAGTACAAGGGATAGAGTAAAGCTGCAGTAGTGTATCGGAATCTAATACTCATCTACCAGGAAACGCTCAAAGCACACCACAAAGAATGAGAAGATTTACTGTTCTAGTACCTAACTCGGTATTGTGCCTTTTGTTTTAAATCCCGGCGTAATTGCTGTGTTTCATCGTCAATCTGAAGGTCCAAGGGATAGTGTAAAGCTGCAATAGTGCATCGAAATCTAATACTGATCTCCCGGGAAACGCTCAAAACAAACCACAACCAATGAGAAGATTTACTCTTCTTGTACTTAAGTCGGCATTGCGCCTTTTGTATTAAATCGAGACGCAATTTCTGTCTTTCATCATGAATCTGAATGTCCAAGGGATAGAGTTAAGCTGGAGTAGTGCATCGGAATCTAATACTGGTCTCCCAGGAAACGCTCAAAGCAAACCACAAACAATGAGAAGATAAACCAGTCTTGTACTTAAGTCGACATTGTGCCTTTTGTTTTAAATCCCGACGCAATTTCTGTGTTTCATCGTCAATCTGAAGGTCCAAGGGATAGAGTAAACCTGCAGTAGTGCATCGGAATCTAATACTGATCTTCCAGGAAACACTCAAAGCAAACCACAAACAATGTGAAGATTTACTCTTCTTGTGCTTAAGTCGGCCTTGTGCCTTTTGTATTAAATCCCGACGTAATTTCTGTCTTTCATCGTCAATCTGAAGGTCCAAGGGATAGAGTAAACCTGCAGTTGTGCATCGGAATCTAATACTGATCTACCAGGAAACGCTCAAAGCAAACCACAAACAATGAGAAGATATACCATTCCTGTACTTAAGTCGACATTGTACCTTTTGTTTTAAATCCCGACGCAATTTCTGTGTTTCATCGTCAATCTGAAGGTCCAAGGGATAGACTAAACCTGCAGTAGTGCATCGGAATCTAAAACTAATTTCCCAGGAAACCCTCAAAGCAAACCACAAACAATGAAAAGATTAACTCTTCTTCAACTTAGGTTGGCATTGTGCCTTTTGTATTTATACCCGACGCACTCTGTGTGTTTCATCGCCAATGTGATGGTCCTAGGGATAGAATAAAGCTGCAGTAGTGCATCGGAATCTAATACTGATCTCCCAGGAAACGCTCAAATTTAACCACTAAAGAGAGAAGATTTACTCTTCTTGTACTTAGGTCGGCATTGTGCCTTTTGTTTAAATCCCGACGCTATTACTGTGTTTCATCGTCAATCTGAAGGTCCAAGGGATAGAGAAAAGCTGCAGTAGTGCATCGGAATCTAATACTGATCTCACAGGAAACGCTCAAAGCAAACCAGAATCAATGAGAAGATTTACTCTTCTTCTACTTAAGTCGGCATTGTGCCTATTGTATTGAATACCGACGCAATTTCTGTGTTCCTTCGTCAATATGAAAGTACAAGGGATAGAGTAAAGCTGCAGTAGTGTATCGGAATCTAATACTGATCTACCAGGAAACGCTCAAAGCACACCACAAAGAATGAGAAGATTTAGTGTTCTAGTACCTAACTCGGCATTGTGCCTTTTGTTTTAAATCCCGGCGTAATTGCTGTGTTTCATCGTCTATCTGAAGGTCCAAGGGATAGTGTAAAGCTGAAATAGTGCATCGCAATCTAATACTGATCTCCCAGGAAACGCTCAAAACAAACCACAACCAATGAGAAGATTTACTCTTCTTGTACTTAAGTCGGCATTGTGCCTTTTGTATTAAATCGAGACGCAATTTCTGTCTTTCATCGTGAATCTGAAGGTCCAAGGGATAGAGTTAAGCTGGAGTAGTGCATCGGAATTTAATACTGGTCTCCCAGGAAAAGCTCAAAGCAAACCACAAACAATGTGAAGATAAACCGTTCTTGTACTTAAGTCGACATTGTGCCTTTTGTTTTAAATCCCGACGCAATTTCTGTGTTTCATCGTCAACCTGAAGGTCCAAGGGATAGAGTAAACCTGCAGTAGTGCATCGGAATCTAATACTGATCTCCCAGGAAACACTCAAAGCAAACCACAAACAATGTGAAGATTTACTCTTCTTGTGCTTAAGTCGGCCTTGTGCCTTTTGTATTAAATCCCGACGTAATTTCTGTCTTTCATCGTGAATCTGAAGGTCCAAGGGATAGAGTTAAGCTGCAGTAGTGCATCGGAATCTAATACTGGTCTCCCAGGAAACGCTCAAAGCAAACCACAAACAATGAGAAGATATACCCTTCTTGTACTTAAGTCGACATTGTGCCTTTTGTTTTGAATCCCGACGTAATATCTGTGTTTCATCGTCAGTGTGAAGGTCCAAGCGATAGAGCAAAGCTGCTGTAGCGCATCGGAATCTAATACTGATCTACCAGGAAACGCTCAAAGCACACCACAAACAATGAGAAGATTTACTGTTCTTGTACCTAACTCGGCATTGTGCCTTTTGTTTTATATCCCGGCGTAATTGCTGTGTTTCATCGTCAATCTGAAGGTCCAAGGGATAGAGTAAAGCTGCAGTAGTGCATTGGAATCTAATGCTGATCTCCCAGGAATGGCTCAAAGCAAACCAAAAACAAAAAGTACATTTACTCTTCTTGTACTTAAGTCTGCATTGTAACTTTTGTATTAAATCCCGACGCAATTTCTGAGTATCATCGTCAATGTGAAGGGTCAAAGGATAGAGATAAGCTGCAGTTGTCCATCGGAATCTAATGCTAATCTCCCAGGATACGCTTTACCAAACCACAAACAATGAGAGGTTTTACTCTTCTTGTACTTAAGTCGGCATTGTGCATTTTGTATTAAATCCCGACGCAATTTTTGTGTTACATCGTCAATGTGAAGGTCCAAGCGATAGAGAAAAGCCGCAGAAGTGCATCGGAATCTGATACTGATCTCCCAGGAATCGCTCAAAGCAAACCACAAACAATGAGAAGACTTAACCTAATTGTAATTAAGTCGTCATTGTGCCTTTTGTATTAATTCCCGATGCAATTTCTGTGTTTCATCGTCAATGTGAGGGTCCAAGGGATAGAGTAAAGCTGCAGTAGTGCATCGGAATCTAATACTGATCTCCCAGGAAACGCTCAAATTTAACCACTAAAGAGAGAAGATTTACTCTTCTTGTACTTAGGTCGGCATTGTGCCTTTTGTTTAAATCCCGACGCAATTACTGTGTTTCATCGTCAATCTGAAGGTCCAAGGGATAGAGTAAAGCTGCAGTAGTGCATCGGAATCTAATACTGATCTCCCAGGAAACCCTCAAAGCAAACCACAGACAATGAGAAGATTAACTCTTCTTCAACTTAGGTTGGCATTGTGCCTTTTGTATTTATACCCGACGCACTCTCTGTGTTTCATCGCCAATGTGATGGTCCTAGGGATAGAATAAAGCTGCAGTAGTGTATCGGAATATTATACTGATCTCCCAGAAAACGCTCAAAGCAAACTACGAACTATGAGAAGATTTACTATTCTTGTATTTCAGTTGGCATTGTGCCTTTTAAATAAAATCCCGACGCTATTTCTATGTTTCATCGTCAATGTGAAACTCCAAGGTATAGAGTAAAGCTGCAGTAGTGCATCGGAATCTAATACTGATCTCCCAGGAAACGCTTAAAAGAAATTACAAACAATGAGAAGAATTACTCTTCTTGTACTTAAGTCAGCATTGTGCCTTTTGTATTAAATCACGACGCAATGTCTGAGTTTCATCGTCAATGGTAAGGTTCAAGGGATAGAGTTAAGCTGCAGTACTGCATCGGAATCTAATACTGATCTCCCAGGAAATGCTCAAAGCAAACCACCAAAAAAGAGAAGTTTGACTCTTTTTGTCCTGAAGTCGGCATTGTGCCTTTTTTATTAAATCCCAAGGCAATTTCTGTGTCTCATCGTCAATGTGTAAGTCCAAGGGATAGAGTAACGTAGAAGTAGTACATCGTAATCTAGTACTGATCTCCCAACGAACGCTCAAAGCAAACCACAAACAATGGCAAGATTTACTCTTCTTCTACTTAAGTCGGCATTGTGCCTTTTGTATTAAATCGAGACGCAATTTCTGTCTTTCATCGTGAATCTGAAGGTCCAAGGGATAGAGTTAAGCTGGAGTAGTGCATCGGAATCTAATACTGGTCCCCCAGGAAACGCTCAAAGCAAACCACAAACAATGAGAAGAAAAACCGTTCCTGTACTTAAGTCGACATTGTGCCTTTTGTTTTAAATCCCGACGCAATTTCTGTGTTTCATCGTCAATCTGAAGGCCCAAGGGATAGAGTAAACCTGCAGTAGTTCATCGGAATCTAATACTGATCTCCCAGGAAACACTCAAAGCAAACCACAAACAATGTGAAGATTTACTCTTCTTGTGCTTAAGTCGGCCTTGTGCCTTTTGTATTAAATCCCGACGTACTTTCTGTCTTTCATCGTGAATCTGAAGGTCGAAGGGATAGAGTTAAGCTGCTGTAGTGCATCGGAATCTAATACTGGTCTCCCAGGAAACGCTCAAAGCAAACCACAAACAATGAGAAGATATACCCTTCTTGTACTTAAGTCGACATTGTGCCTTTTGTTTTGAATCCCGACGCAATTTCTGTGTTTCATCGTCAATGTGAAGGTCCAAGGGATAGAGTATTGCCGCAGTAGTGCATCGGAAACCAATACTGATCTCCCAGGAAACGCTTAAAAGTAATCACAAACAGTGAGAAGAATTACTCTTCTTGTACTGAAGTTAGCATTGTGGCTTTTGTATTTTATCCCGACGCAATTTCTGTGTTTCATCGTCAGTATGAAGGTCCAAGCGATAGAGCAAAGCTGCTGTAGCGCATCGGAATCTAAATCTGATCTACCAGGAAACGCTCAAAGCACACCACAAACAATGAGAAGATTTACTGTTCTTGTACCTAACTCGGCATTGTGCCTTTTGTTTTAAATCCCGGCGTAATTGCTGTGTTTCATCGTCAATCTGAAGGTCCAAGGGATAGAGTAAAGCTGCAGTAGTGCATTGGAATTTAATACTGATCTCCCAGGAATCGCTCAAAGCAAACCAAAAACAAAAAGTACATTTACTCTTCTTGTACTTAAGTCTGCATTGTAACTTTTGTATTAAATCCCGACGCAATTTCTGAGTATCATCGTCAATGTGAAGGGTCAAAGGATAGAGATAAGCTGCAGTTGTCCATCGGAATCTAATGCTAATCTCCCAGGATACGCTCTAAACAAACCACAAACAATGAGAGGATTTACTCTTCTTGTACTTAAGTCGGCATTGTCCATTTTGTATTAAATCCAGACGCAATTTTTGTGTTACATCGTCAATGTGAAGGTCCAAGCGATAGAGAAAAGCTGCAGTAGTGCATCGGAATCTAATACTGATCTCCCAGGAAACGCTCAAATTTAACCACTAAAGAGAGAAGATTTACTCTTCTTGTACTTAGGTCGGCATTGTGCCTTTTGTTTAAATCCCGACGCTATTACTGTGTTTCATCGTCAATCTGAAGGTCCAAGGGATAGAGTAAAGCTGCAGTAGTGCATCGGAATCTAATACTGATCTCCCAGGAAACCCTCAAAGCAAACCACAAACAATGAGAAGATTAACTCTTCTTCAACTTAGGTTGGCATTGTGCCTTTTGTATTTATACCCGACGCACTCTGTGTGTTTCATCGCCAATGTGATGGTCCTAGGGATAGAATAAAGCTGCAGTAGTGTATCGGAATATTATACTGATCTCCCAGAAAACGCTCAAAGCAAACTACGAACTATGAGAAGATTTACTATTCTTGTATTTCAGATGGCATTGTGCCTTTTAAATAAAATCCCGACGCAATTTCTATGTTTCATCGTCAATGTGAAACTCCAAGGTATAGAGTAAAGCTGCAGTAGTGCACCGGATTCTAATACTGATCACCCAGGAAACGCTCAAAGCAAATCAGATTCAATGAGAAGATTTACTCTTCTTGTACTTAAGTCGGCATTGTGCCTTTGGCATTATATCATGACACAATTTCTGCGTTTCTTCGTCAATTTGAAGGTTCAAGGTATAGAGAAAAGCTGCAGTAGTGCATCGGAATCTAATACTGATCTCCCAGGAAACGCTCAAAGCAAACCAGAATCAATGAGAAGATTTACTCGTCTTGTACTTCAGTCGGCATTGTGCCTTTTGTATTAGTTCCCAACACAATTTCTGTGTTTCATCGTCAATCTGAAGGTCCAAGGGATACAGTAAACCTGCAGTAGTGCATCGGAATCTAATACTGATCTCCCAGGAAACGCTTAAAAGAAATTACAAACAATGAGAAGAATTACTCTTCTTGTACTTAAGTCAGCATTGTGCCCTTTCTATTAAATCACGACGCAATCTCTGAGTTTCATCGTCAATGTTAAGGTTCAAGGGATAGAGTTAAGCTGCAGTACTGCATCGGAATCTAATACTGACCTCCCAGGAAATGCTCAAAGCAAACCACCTAAAAAGAGAAGTTTGACTCTTTTTGTCCTGAAGTCGGCATTGTGCCTTTTTTATTAAATCCCAAGGCATATTCTGTGTCTCATCGTCAATGTGTAAGTCCAAGGGATAGAGTAACGCTGAAGTAGTACATCGTAATCTAGTACTGATCTCCCAAGGAACGCTCAAAGCAAACCACAAACAATGGCAAGATTTACTCTTCTTCTACTTAAGTCGGCATTGCGCCTTTTGTATTAAATACCGACGCAATTTCTGTGTTCCTTCGTCAATATGAAAGTACAAAAGATAGAGTAAAGCTGCAGTAGTGTATCGGAATCTAATACTGATCTACCAGGAAACGCTCAAAGCACACCACAAAGAATGAGAAGATTTACTGTTCTAGTACCTAACTCGGCATTGTGCCTTTTCTTTTAAATCCCGGCGTAATTGCTGTGTTTCATCGTCTATCTGAAGGTCCAAGGGATAGTGTAAAGCTGCAATAGTGCATCGCAATCTAATACTGATCTCCCAGGAAACGCTCAAAACAAACCACAACCAATGAGAAGATTTACTCTTCTTGTACTTAAGTCGGCATTGTGCTTTTTGTATTAAATCGAGACGCAATTTCTGTCTTTCATCGTGAATCTGAAGGTCCAAGGGATAGAGTTAAGCTGGAGTAGTGCATCGGAATCTAATACTGGTCTCCCAGGAATCGCTCAAAGCAAACCACAAACAATGAGAAGATAAACCGTTCTTGTACTTAAGTCGACATTGTGCCTTTTGTTTTAAATCCCGACGCAATTTCTGTGTTTCATCGTCAATCTGAAGGTCCAAGGGATAGAGTAAACCTGCAGTAGTGCATCGGAATCTAATACTGATCTCCCAGGAAACACTCAAAGCAAACCACAAACAATGTGAAGATTTACTCTTCTTGTGCTTAAGTCGGCCTTGTGCCTTTTGTATTAAATCCCGACGTAATTTCTGTCTTTCATCGTGAATCTGAAGGTCCAAGGGATAGAGTTAAGCTGCAGTAGTGCATCGGAATCTAATACTGGTCTCCCAGGAAACGCTCAAAGCAAACCACAAACAATGAGAAGATATACCCTTCTTGTACTTAAGTCGACATTGTGCCTTTTGTTTTGAATCCCGACGCAATTTCTGTGTTTCATCGTCAGTGTGAAGGTCCAAGCGATAGAGCAAAGCTGCTGTAGCGCATCGGAATCTAATACTGATCTACCAGGAAACGCTCAAAGCACACCACAAACAATGAGAAGATTTACTGTTCTTGTACCTAACTCGGCATTGTGCCTTTTGTTTTAAATCCCGGCGTAATTGCTGTGTTTCATCGTCAATCTGAAGGTCCAAGGGATAGAGTAATGCCGCAGTAGTGCTTCGGAAACCAATGCTGATCTCCCAGGAAACGCTTAAAAGTAATCACAAACAATGAGAAGAATTACTCTTCTTGTACTGAAGTTGGCATTGTGGCTTTTGTATTTTATCCCGACGCAATTTCTGTGTTTCATCGTCAGTGTGAAGGTCCAAGTGATAGAGCAAAGCTGCTGTAGCGCATCGGAATCTAAATCTGATCTACCAGGAAACGCTCAAAGCACACCACAAACAATGAGAAGATTTACTGTTCTTGTACCTAACTCGGCATTGTGCCTTTTGTTTTAAATCCCGGCGTAATTGCTGTGTTTCATCGTCAATCTGAAGGTCCAAGGGATAGAGTAAAGCTGCAGTAGTGCATTGGAATCTAATACTGATCTCCCAGGAATCGCTCAAAGCAAACCAAAAACAAAAAGTACATTTACTCTTCTTGTACTTAAGTCTGCATTGTAACTTTTGTATTGAATCCCGACGCAATTTCTGAGTATCATCGTCAATGTGAAGGGTCAAAGGATAGAGATAAGCTGCAGTTGTCCATCGGAATCTAATGCTAATCTCCCAGGATACGCTCTAAACAAACCACAAACAATGAGAGGATTTACTCTTCTTGTACTTAAGTCGGCATTGTCCATTTTGTATTAAATCCAGACGCAATTTTTGTGTTACATCGTCAATGTGAAGGTCCAAGCGATAGAGAAAAGCTGCAGAAATGCATCGGAATCTGATACTGATCTCCCAGGAAACGCTCAAATTTAACCACTAAAGAGAGAAGATTTACTCTTCTTGTACTTAGGTCGGAATTGTGCCTTTTGTTTAAATCCCGACGCTATTACTGTGTTTCATCGTCAATCTGAAGGTCCAAGGGATAGAGTAAAGCTGCAGTAGTGCATCGGAATCTAATACTGATCTCCCAGGAAACCCTCAAAGCAAACCACAAACAATGAGAAGATTAACTCTTCTTCAACTTAGGTTGGCATTGTGCCTTTTGTATTTATACCCGACGCACTCTCTGTGTTTCATCGCCAATGTGATGGTCCTAGGGATAGAATAAAGCTGCAGTAGTGTATCGGAATATTATACTGATCTCCCAGAAAACGCTCAAAGCAAACTACGAACTATGAGAAGACTTACTATTCTTGTATTTCAGTTGGCATTGTGCCTTTTAAATAAAATCCCGACGCAATTTCTATGTTTCATCGTCAATGTGAATCTCCAAGGTATAGAGTAAAGCTGCAGTAGTGCACCGGAATCTAATACTGATCACCCAGGAAACGCTCAAAGCAAATCAGATTCAATGAGAAGATTTACTCTTCTTGTACTTAAGTCGGCATTGTGCCTTTGGCAATATATCATGACACAATTTCTGCGTTTCTTCGTCAATTTGAAGGTTCAAGGTCTAGAGAAAAGCTGCAGTAGTGCATCGGAATCTAATACTGATCTCCCAGGAAACGCTCAAAGCAAACCAGAATCAATGAGGAGATTTACTCGTCTTGTACTTCAGTCGGCATTGTGCCTTTTGTATTAGTTCCCAACCCAATTTCTGTGTTTCATCGTCAATCTGAAGGTCCAAGGGATACAGTAAACCTGCAGTAGTGCATCGGAATCTAATACTGATCTCCCAGGAAACGCTTAAGAGAAATTACAAACAATGAGAAGAATTACTCTTCTTGTACTTAAGTCAGCATTGTGCCTTTTGTATTAAATCACGACGCAATCTCTGAGTTTCATCTTCAATGTTAAGGTTCAAGGGATAGAGTTAAGCTGCAGTACTGCATCGGAATCTAATACTGATCTCCCAGGAAATGCTCAAAGCAAACCACCAAAAAAGAGAAGTTTGACTCTTTTTGTCCTGAAGTCGGCATTGTGCCTATTTTATTAAATCCCAAGGCAATTTCTGTGTCTCATCGTCAATGTGTAAGTCCAAGGGATAGAGTAACGCTGAAGTAGTACATCGTAATCTAGTACTGATCTCCCAAGGAACGCTCTAAGCAAACCACAAACAATGGCAAGATTTACTCTTCTTCTACTTAAGTCGGCATTGTGCCTTTTGTATTAAATACCGACGCAATTTCTGTGTTCCTTCGTCAATATGAAAGTACAAGGGATAGAGAAAAGCTGCAGTAGTGTATCGGAATCTAATACTGATCTACCAGGAAACGCTCAAAGTACAACACAAAGAATGAGAAGATTTACTGTTCTAGTACCTAACTCGGCATTGTGCCTTTTGTTTTAAATCCCGGCGTAATTGCTGTGTTTCATCGTCTATCTGAAGGTCCAAGGGATAGAGTAAACCTGCAGTAGTGCATCGGAATCTAATACTGATCTCCCAGGATACACTCAAAGCAAACCACAAACAATGTGAAGATTTACTCTTATTGTGCTTAAGTCAGCCTTGTGCCTTTTGTATTAAATCCCGACGTAATTTCTGTCTTTCTTCGTGAATCTGAAGGTCCAAGGGATAGAGTTAAGCTGCAGTAGTGCATCGGAATCTAATACTGGTCTCCCAGGAAACGCTCAAAGCAAACCACAAACAATGAGAAGATAAACCGTTCTTGTACTTAAGTCGACATTGTGCCTTTTGTTTTAAATCCCGACGCAATTTCTGTGTTTCATCGTCAATCTGAAGGTCCAAGGGATAGAGTAAACCTGCAGTAGTGCAACGGAATCTAATACTGATCTCCCAGAAAACACTCAAAGCAAACCACAAACAATGTGAAGATTTACTCTTCTTGTGCTTAAGTCGGCCTTGTGCCTTTTGTATTAAATCCCGACGTAATTTCTGTCATTCATCGTGAATCTGAAGGTCCAAGGGATAGAGTTAAGCTGCAGTAGTGCATCGGAATCTAATACTGGTCTCCCAGGAAACGCTCAAAGCAAACCACAAACAATGAGAAGATATACCCTTCTTGTACTTAAGTCGACATTGTGCCTTTTGTTTTGAATCCCGACGCAATTTCTGTGTTTCATCGTCAGTGTGAAGGTCCAAGCGATAGAGCAAAGCTGCTGTAGCGCATCGGAATCTAATACTGATCTACCAGGAAACGCTCAAAGCACACCACAAACAATGAGAAGATTTACTGTTCTTGTACCTAACTCGGCATTGTGCCTTTTGTTTTAAATCCCGGCGTAATTGCTGTATTTCATCGTCAATCTGAAGGTCCAAGGGATAGAGTAAAGCTGCAGTAGTGCATTGGAATCTAATACTGATCTCCCAGGAATCGCTCAAAGCAAACCAAAAACAAAAAGTACATTTACTCTTCTTGTACTTAAGTCTGCATTGTAACTTTTGTATTAAATCCCGACGCAATTTCTGAGTATCATCGTCAATGTGAAGGGTCAAAGGATAGAGTTAAGCTGCAGTACTGCATCGGAATCTAATACTGATCTCCCAGGAAATGCTCAAAGCAAACCACCAAAAAAGAGAAGTTAGACTCTTTTTGTCCTGAAGTCGGCATTGTGCCCTTTTTATTAATTCCCAAGGCAATTTCTGTGTCTCTTCGTCAATGTGTAAGTCCAAGGGATAGACTAACGCTGAAGTAGTACATCGTAATCTAGTACTGATCTCCCAAGGAACGCTCAAAGCAAACCACAAACAATGGCAAGATTTACTCTTCTTCTACTTAAGTCGGCATTGTGCCTATTGTATTGAATACCGACGCAATTTCTGTGTTCCTTCGTCAATATGAAAGTACAAGGGATAGAGTAAAGCTGCAGTAGTGTATCGGAATCTAATACTGATCTACCAGGAAACGCTCAAAGCACACCACAAAGAATGAGAAGATTTACTGTTCTACACTCCTGGAAATGGAAAAAAGAACACATTGACACCGGTGTGTCAGACCCACCATACTTGCTCCGGACACTGCGAGAGGGCTGTACAAGCAATGATCACACGCACGGCACAGCAGACACACCAGGAACCGCGGTGTTGGCCGTCGAATGGCGCTAGCTGCGCAGCATTTGTGCACCGCCGCCGTTAGTGTCAGCCAGTTTGCCGTGGCATACGGAGCTCCATCGCAGTCTTTAACACTGCTAGCATGCCGCGACAGCGTGGACGTGAACCATATGTGCAGTTGACGGACTTTGAGCGAGGGCGTATAGTGGGCATGCGGGAGGCCGGGTGGACGTACCGCCGAATTGCTCAACACATGGGGCGTGAGGTCTCCACAGTACATCGATGTTGTCGCCAGTGGTCGGCGGAAGGTGCACGTGCCCGTCGACCTGGGACCGGACAGCAGCGACGCACGGATGCACGCCAAGACCGTAGGATCCTACGCAGTGCCTTAGGGGACCGCACCGCCACTTCCCAGCAAATTAGGGACACTGTTGCTCCTGGGGTATCGGCGAGGACCATTCGCAACCGTCTCCATGAAGCTGGGCTGCGGTCCCGCACACCGTTAGGCCGTCTTCCGCTCACGCCCCAACATCGTGCAGCCCGCCTCCAGTGGTGTCGCGACAGGCGTGAATGGAAGTACGAATGGAGACGTGTCGTCTTCAGCGATGAGAGTCGCTTCTGCCTTGGTGCCAATGATGAGCGTATGCGTGTTTGGCGCCGTGCAGGTGAGCGCCACAATCAGGACTGCATACGACCGAGGCACACAGGGCCAACACCCGGCATCATGGTGTGGGGAGCGATCTCCTACACTGGCCGTACACCACTGGTGATCGTCGAGGGGACACTGAATAGTGCACGGTACATCCAAACCGTCATCGAACCCATCGTTCTACCATTCCTAGACCGGCAAGGGAACTTGCTGTTCCAACAGGACAATGCACGTCCGCATGTATCCCGTGCCACCCAACGTGCTCTAGAAGGTGTAAGTCAACTACCCTGGCCAGCAAGATCTCCGGATCTGTCCCACATTGAGCATGTTTGGGACTGGATGAAGCGTCGTCTCACGCGGTCTGCACGTCCAGCACGAACGCTGATCCAACTGAGGCGCCAGGTGGAAATGGCATGGCAAGCCGTTCCACAGGACTACATCCAGCATCTCTACGATCGTCTCCATTGGAGAATAGCAGCCTGCATTGCTGCGAAAGGTGGATATTCACTGTACTAGTGCCGACATTGTGCATGCTCTGTTGCCTGTGTCTATGTGCCTGTGGTTCTGTCAGTGTGATCATGTGATGTATCTGACCCCAGGAATGTGTCAATAAAGTTTCCCCTTCCTGGGACAATGAATTCACGGTGTTCTTATTTCAATTTCCAGGAGTGTAGTACCTAACTCGGTATTTTGCCTTTTGTTTTAAATCCCGGCGTAATTGCTGTGTTTCATCGTCAATCTGAAGGTCCTGGGGATAGACTAAACCTGCAGTAGTGCATCGGAATCTAATACTGATCTCCCAGGAAACGCTCAAAGCAAACCACAATCAATGAGAAGATTTACTCTTCTTGTACTTAAGTCGGCCTTGTGCCTTTTGTATTAAGTCCCGACGCAGTTTCTGTGCTTCATCGTCAATGTGAAGGTTCAAGGCATAGAGTAAAGCTGCAGTAGTGCATCGGAATCTAATACTGATCTCCCAGGAAACGCTCAAACCAAACCACAAACAATGAGAAGACTTACTCTTCTTGTACTTAAGTCTGCATTGTGTCTTTTGTGTTAAATCCCGACGCAATCTCTGAGTTTCATCGTCACTGTTAAGGTTCAAGGGATAGAGTAAAGCTGCAGTACTGCATCGGAATCTAATACTCATCTCCCAGGAAACGCTCAAAGCAACCCACAAAAAAATAGAAGTTTGACTCTTTTTATACTTAACTCGGCATTGTGCCTTTTTTATTAATTCCCAAGGCAATTTCTGGGTTTCATCGTCAATGTTTAGGTCCAAGGGATAGAGTAACGCTGAAGTAGTGCATCGGAATCTAGTACTGATTTCCCTAGGAACGCTCAAAGCAAACCACAAACAACGGCAAGATTTACTCTTCGTCTACTTAAGTCGGCATTGTGCCTTTTGTATTAAATACCGACGCAATTTCTGTGTTCCATCGTCACTGTTAAGGTTCAAGGGATAGAGTAAAGCTGCAGTAGTGCATCGGAATCTAATACTGATCTCCCAGGAAACGCTCAAAGCAAACCACAAACACTTAAGAGATATACTTCTCTTGTACTTAAGTCGACATTGTGGCTTTTGTATTTTATCCCGACGCAATTTCTGTGTTTCATCGTCAATCTGAAGGTCCAAGGGACAGGGTAAAGCTGCAGTAGTGCATCGGAATCTAATACTGATCTCCCAGGAAACGCTCAAAGGAAACCACAAACAATGAGAAGATATACCCTTCTTGTACTTAAGTCGACAATGTGCCTTTTGTTTTAAATCCCGACGCAATTTCTGTGTTTCATCGTCAATCTGAAGGTCCAAGGGTTAGAGTAAAGCTGCAGTAGTGCATCGGAATCTAATACTGATCACCCAGAAAACGCTCAAAGCAAACCACGAACTATGAGAAGATTTAGTATTCTTGTACTTTAGTTGGCATTGTGCCTTTTAAATAAAATCCCGACCCAATTTCTGTGTTTCATCGTCAATGTGAAGGTCCAAGGTATAGAGTAAAGCTGCAGGAGTGCATCGGAATCTAATACTGATCACACAGGAAACGCTCAAAGCAAACCAGAATCAATGAGAAGATTTACTCTTCTTGTACATAAGTCGGCATTGTGCCTTTTCTATTAAATCCCAACACAATCTCTGTGCTTCATCGTCAATTTGAAGGTTCAAGGCATAGAGTAAAGCTGCAGTAGTGCATCGGAATCTAAGACTGATCTCCCAGGAAACGCTCAAACCAAACCACACACAATGAGAAGACTTACTCTTCTTGTACTTAAGTCGGAATTGAGCCCTTTGTATTAAATCCCAACGCAATTTCTGTTTTTCATCGTCAATGTGAAGCTCCAAGGGATAGAGTAATGCCGCAGTAGTGCATCGGAAACCAATACTGATCTCCCAGGAAACGCTTAAAAGTAATTACAAACAATGAGATGAATTACTCTTCTTGTACTTGAGTTAGCATTGTGGCTTTTGTATTTTATCCCGACGCAATTTCTGTGTTTCATCGTCAGTGTGAAGGTCCAAGCGATAGAGCAAAGCTACTGTAGTGCATCGGAATCTAATACTGATCTACCAGGAAACGCTCAAAGCACACCACAAACAATGAGAAGATTTACTGTTCTTGTACCTAACTCGGCATTGTGCTTTTTTGTTTTAAATCCCAGCGTAATTGCTGTGTTTCATCGTCAATCTGAAGGTCCAAGGGATAGAGTAAAGCTGCAGTAGAGCATCGGAATCTAATACTGATCTCCCAGGAAACTCTCAAAGCAAACCACAAACAATGAGAAGATTAACTCTTCTTCAACTTAGGTTGGCATTGTGCCTTTTGTATTTATACCCGTCGCACTCTCTGTGTTTCATCGCCAATGTGATGGTCCTAGGGATAGAATAAAGCTGCAGTAGTGTATCGGAATATTATACTGATCTCCCAGAAAACGCTCAAAGCAAACTACGAACTATGAGAAGATTTACTATTCTTGTATTTCAATTGGCATTGTGCCTTTTAAATAAAATCCCGACGCAATTTCTATGTTTCATCGTCAATGTGAAACTCCAAGGTATAGAGTAAAGCTGCAGTAGTGCACCGGAATCTAATACTGATCACCCAGGAAACGCTCAAAGCAAATCAGATTCAATGAGAAGATTTACTCTTCTTGTACTTAAGTCGGCATTGTGCCTTTTGTATTATATCCCGACACAATTTCTGTGTTTCTTCGTCAATTTGAAGGTTCAAGGTATAGAGAAAAGCTGCAGTAGTGCATCGGAATCTAATACTGATCTCCCAGGAAACGCTCAAAGCAAACCAGAATCAATGAGAAGATTTACTTGTCTTGTACTTAAGTCGGCATTGTGCCTTTTGTATTATATCCCAACACAATTTCTGTGTTTCATCGTCAATCTGAACGTCCAAGGGATAGAGTAAACCTGCAGTAGTGCATCGGAATCTAATACTGATCTCCCAGGAACGCTTAAAAGAAATTACAAACAATGAGAAGAATTACTCTTCTTGTACTTAAGTCAGCATTGTGCCTTTTCTATTAAATCACTACGCAATCTCTGAGTTTCATCGTCAATGGTAAGGTTCAAGGGATAGAGTTAAGCTGCAGTACTGTATCGGAATCTAATACTGATCTCCCAGGAAATGCTCAAAGCAAACCACCAAAAAAGAGAAATTTGACTCTTTTTGTCCTGAAGTCGGCATTGTGCCTTTTTTATTAAATCCCAAGGCAATTTCTGTGTCTCATCGTCAATGTGTAAGTCCAAGGGATAGAGTAAGGCTGAAGTAGTACATCGTAATCTAATACTGATCTCCCAAGGAACGCACAAAGCAAACCACAAACAATGGCAAGATTTACTCTTCTTCTACTTAAGTCGGCATTGTGCCTTTTGTATTAAATACCGACGCAATTTCTGTGTTCCTTCGTCAATATGAAAGTACAAGGGATAGAGTTAAGCTGGAGTAGTGCATCGGAATCTAATACTGGTCTCCCAGGAAACGCTCAAAGCAAACCACAAACAATGAGAAGATAAACCGTTCTTGTACTTAAGTCGACATTATGCCTTTTGTTTTAAATCCCGACGCAATTTCTGTGTTTCATCGTCAATCTGAAGGTCCAAGGGATAGAGTAAACCTGCAGTAGTGCATCGGAATCTAATACTGATCTCCCAGGAAACACTCAAAGCAAACCACAAACAATGTGAAGATTTACTCTTCTTGTGCTTAAGTCGGCCTTGTGCCTTTTGTGTTAAATCCCGACGCAATTTCTGTGCTTCATCGTCAATGTGAAGGTTCAAGGCGTAGAGTAAAGCTGCAGTAGTGCATCGGAATCTAATACTGATCTCCCAGGAAACGCTCAAACCAAACCACAAACAATGAGAAGACTTACTCTTCTTGTACTTAAGTCTGCATTGTGTCTTTTGTATTAAATCCCGACGCAATCTCTGAGTTTCATCGTCACTGTTAAGGTTCAAGGGATAGAGTTAAGCTGCAGTACTGCGTCGCAATCTAATACTCATCTCCCAGGAAACGCTCAAAGCAACCCACAAAAAAATAGAAGTTTGACTCTTTTTGTACTTAACTCGGCATTGTGCCTTTTTTATTAATTCCCAAGGCAATTTCTGTGTTTCATCGTCAATGTTTAGGTCCAAGGGATTGAGTAACGCTGAAGTAGTGCATCGGAATCTAGTACTGATCTCCCTAGGAACGCTCAAAGCAAACCACAAACAACGGCAAGATTTACTCTTCGTCTACTTAAGTCGGCATTGTGCCTTTTGTATTAAATACCGACGCAATTTCTGTGTTCCATCGTCAATATGAAGGTCCAAGTGATAGAGTAAAGCTGCAGTAGTGCATCGGAATCTAATACTGATCTCCCAGGAAACGCTCAAACCAAACCACAAACACTGAAGAGATATACTTCTCTTGTACTTAAGTCGACATTGTGGCTTTTTTATTTTATCCCGACGCAATTTCTGTGTTTCATCGTCAATCTGAAGGTCCAAGGGATAGAGTAAAGCTGCAGTAGTGCATCGGAATCTAATACTGATCTCCCAGGAAACGCTCAAAGCAAACCACAAACAATGAGAAGATTAACTGTTATTCAACTTAGGTTGGCATTGTGCCTGTTGTATTAATACCCGACGCACTGTCTGTGTTTCATCGCCAATGTGATTGTCCTAGGGAAGGAATAAAGCTGCAGTAGTGTATCGGAATATTATACTGATCTCCCAGAAATCGCTCAAAGAAACCCACGAACTATGAGAAGATTTACTATTCTTGTACTTAAGTTGGCATTGTGCCTTTAAAATAAAATCCCGACCCAATTTCTGTGTTTCATCGTCAATATGAAGGTCCAAAGGATAGTGTAAAGCTGCAGTAGTGCATCGGAACCTGATACTGATCTCCCAGGAAACGCTCAAAACAAACCACAAACAATGCGAAGATTTACTCTTCTTGTACTTAAGTCGCCATTGTGCCTTTTGTATTAAATCGAGACGCAATTTCGGTCTTTCATCGTGAATCTGAAGGTCCAAGGAATAGAGTTAAGCTGCAGTAGTGAATCGGAATCTAATACTGGTCACCCAGGAAACGCTCAGAGGAAACCACAAACAATGAGAAGACATACCCTTCTTGTACTTAAGTCGACATTGTGCCTTTTGTTTTAAATCCCGAAGCAATTTCTGTGTTTCATCGTCAATCTGAAGGTCCAAGGGATAGAGTAAACCTGCAGTAGTGCAACGGAATCTAATACTGATCTACCAGGGAACGCTCAAAGCATACAACAAACAATGAGAAGACTTACTCTTCTTGTACTTAAGTCGGAATTGAGCCTTTTGTATTAAATCCCGACGCAATTTCTGTGTTTCATCGTCAATGTGAAGGTCCAAGGGATAGAGTAATGCGGCAGTTGTGCATCGGAAACCAATACTGATCTCCCAGGAAACGCTTAAAAGAAATTACAAACAATGAGAAGAATTACTCTTCTTGTACTTAAGTCAGCATTGTGTCTTTTGTATTAAATCCCGACGCAATCTCTGAGTTTCATCGTCAATATGAAGGTCCAAGGGATAGAGTAAAGCTGCGGTAGCGCATCGGAATCTAATACTGATCTCCCAGGAAACGCTCAAAGCAAACCACAAAAATGAGAAGTTTGACTCTTCTTGTACTTACCTCGGCATTGTGCCTTTTTTATTAAATCCCAAGGCAATTTCTGTGTTTCATCGTCAATGCGTAGGTCCAAGGGATAGTTTAAAGCTGCAGTTGTGCATCGGAATCTAATACTGATCTCCCAGGAAACGCTCAAAGCAAACCACAAACACTAAGGAGATATACTCCTCTTGTACTTAAGTCAGCATTGTGGCTTTTGTATTTTATCCCGACGCAATTTCTGTGTTTCATCGTCAGTGTGAAGGTCCATCCGATAGAGCAAAGCTGCAGTAGTGCATCGGAATCTAATACTGATCTACCAGGAAACGCTCAAAGCACACCACAAACAATGAGAAGATTTACTGTTCTAGTACCTAACTCGGTATTGTGCCTTTTGTTTTAAATCCCGGTGTAATTGCTGTGTTTCATCGTCAATCTGAAGGTCCAAGGGATAGTGTAAAGCTGCAGTAGTGCAACGGAGTCTAATACTGATCTCGCAGGAAACGCTCAAAAGAAAGCACAAACAATGAGAAGATTTACTCTTCTTGTACTTAAGTCGGCATTGTGCATTTTGTATTAAATCCCGACGCAATTTTTGTGTTTCATCGTCAATGTGAAGGTCCAAGCGATAGAGAAAAGCTGCAGAAGTGCATCGGAATCTAATACTGATCTCGCAGGAATCGCTCAAAGCAAACCACTACCAATGAGTAGATTTAACCTAATTGTAATTAAGTCGGCATTGTGCCTTTTGTATTATATCCCGATGCAATATCTGTGTTTCATCGTCAATGTGAGGGTCCAAGGGATAGAGTAAAGCTGCAGTAGTGCATCGGAATCTAATACTGATCTCCCAGGAAACGCTCAAATCTAACCACTAAAGAGATAAGATTTACTCTTCTTGTACTTAGGTCGGCATTGTGCCTATTGTTTAAATCCTGACAGAATTTCTGTGTTTCATCGTCAATCCGAAGGTCCAAGGGATAGAGTAAAGCTGCAGTAGTGCTTCGGAATCTAATACTGATCTCCCAGGAATCACTCAAACCAAACCACAAACAATTAGAAGATTAACTCTTCTTCAACTTAGGTTGGCATTGTGCTCTTTGTATTAATACCCAACGCACTCTCTGTGTTTCATCGCCAATGTGATGGTCCTAGGGATAGAATAAAGCTGCAGTAGTGTATCGGAATATTATACTGATCTCCAAGAAAACGCTCAAAGCAAACCACGAACTATGAGAAGATTTACTATTCTTGTACTTAAGTTGGCATTGTGCCTTTTAAAAAAAATACCGACGCAATATCTATGTTTCATCGTCAACTTGAAGGTTCAAGGTATAGAGCAAAGCTGCAGTAGTGCATCGGAATCTCATACTGATGTCCCAGGAAACGCTCAAAGCAAACCAGAATCAGTGAGAAGATTTACTCTTCTTGTACTTATGTCGGCATTGTGCCTTTTGTATTAAATCCCGACACAATTTCAGTGTTTCATCGTCAATTTGAAGGTTCAAGGTATAGAGTAAAGCTGCAGTAGTGCATCGGAATCTAATACTGATCTCCCAGGAAACGCTCAAAGCAAACCAGAATCAATGAGAAGATTTACTCTTCTTGTACTTCAGTCGGCATTGTGCCTTTTGTATTAAATCCCAACACAATTTCTGTGTTTCATCGTCAATTTTAAGGTTCAAGGGATCGAGTAAAGGTGCAGTAGTGCATCGGAATCTAATACTGAACTCCTAGGAAACGCTCAAACCAAACCACAAGCCATGAGAAGACTTACTCTTCCTCTACCTATGTCGGAGTTGAGCCTTTTGTATTAAATCCCGACGCAATTTCTGTGTTTCATCGTCGATGTGAAGGTCCAAGGGATAGAGTAATGCCGCAGTAGTGCATCGGAAACCAATACTGATCTCCCAGGAAACGCTTAAAAGAAATTACAAACAAAGAGAAGAATTACTCTTCTTGTACTTAAGTCAGCATTGTGCCTTTTGTATTAAATCCCGACGCAATCTCTGAGTTTCATCGTCAATGTTAAGGTTCAAGGCATAGAGTTAAGCTGCAGTACTGCATCGGAATCTAATACTGATCTCCCAGGAAACGCTCAAAGCAAACCACAAAAAAAGAAAAGTTTGACTCTTTTTGTACTTAAGTCGGCAATGTGCCTTTTTTATTAAATCCCAAGGCAAATTCTGTGTTTCATCGTCAATGTGTAGGTCCAAGGGATAGAGTAACGCTGAAGTAGTGCATCGGAATCTAGTACTGATCTCCCAAGGAACGGTCAAAGCAAACCACAAACAATGTTAAGATTTACTCTTCTTCTACTTCAGTCGGCATTGTGCCTTTTGTATTAAATACCGACGCAATTTCTGTGTTCCATCGTCAATATGAAGGTCCAAGGGATAGAGTAAAGCTGCGGTAGCGCATCGGAATCTAATACTGATCTCCCAGGAAACGTTCAAAGCAAACCACAAACAATGAAAGATTAACTCTTATTCAACTTAGGTTGGCATTGTGCTTTTTGTATTAATACCCGACGCACTCTCTGTGTTTCATCGCCAATGTGATTGTCCTAGGGATGGAATAAAGCTGCAGTAGTGTATCGGAATAATATACTGATCTCCCAGAAAACGCTCAAAGCAAACCACGAACTATGACAAGATTTACTATTCTTGTACTTAAGTTGGCATTGTGCCTTTTAAATAAAATCCCGACCCAATTCCTGTGTTTCATCGTCAATCTGAAGGTCCAAGGGATAGTGTAAAGCTGCAGTAGTGCATCGGAATCTCATACTGATCTCCCAGGAAACGCCATAAAACAAACCACAAACAATGAGAAGATTTACTCTTCTTATACTTAAGTCGTCATTGTGCCTTTTGTATTAAATCGAGACTCAATTTCTTTCTTTCATCGTGAATCTGAAGGTCCAAGGGATAGAGTTAAACTGCAGTAGTGCATCGGAATCTATTACTGCTCTCCCCAGAAACGCTCATAGCAAACCACAAACAATGAGAAGATATACCCTTCTTGTACTTAAGTCGACATTGTGCCTTTTGTTTTAAATCCCGACGCAATTTCTGTGTTTCATCGTCAATCTGAAGGTCCAAGGGATAGAGTAAACCTGCAGTACTGCATCGGAATCTAATACTGATCTACCAGGAAACGCTCAAAGCAAACCACAAACAATGAGAAGACTTACTCTTCTTGTACTTAAGTCAGCATTGTGTCTTTTGTATTAAATCCCGACGCAATCTCTGAGTTTCATCGTCAATGTTAAGGTTCAAGGGATAGAGTTAAGCTGCAGTACTGCATCGGAATGTAATACTGATCTGCCAGGAAACGCTCAAAGCAAACCACAAAAAAGAGAAGTTTGACTCTTTTTGTACTTAACTCGGCATTGTGCCTTTTTTATTAAATCCCAAGGCAATTTCTGTGTTTCATCGTCAATGTGTAGCTCCAAGGGATAGAGTAACGCCGAAGAAGTGCATCGGAATCAAGTACTGATCTCCCTAGGAATGCTCAAAGCAAACCACAAACACTGAAGAGATATACTCCTCTTGTACTTAAGTCGGCATTGTGGCTTTCGTATTTTATCCCGACGCAATTTCTGTGTTTCATCGTCAGTGTGAAGGTCCAAGCGATAGAGCAAAGCTGCAGTAGTGCATCGGAATCTAATACCGATCTATCAGGAAACGCTCAAACCACACCACAACAATGAGAAGATTTACTGTTCTTGTACCTAACTCGGTATTGTGCCTTTTGTTTTAAATCCCGGTGTAATTGCTGTGTTTCATCGTCAATCTGAAGGTCCAACGATAGTGTAAAGCTGCAGTAGTGCATCGGAATCTAATACTGATCTCCCAGGAAACGCTCAAAACAAACCACAAACAATGAGAAGATTTACTCTTCTTGTACTTAAGTCGGCATTGTACCTTTTGTATTAAATCGAGACGCAATTTCTGTGTTTCATCGTGAATCTGAAGGTGCAAGGGATAGAGCAAAGCTGCAGTAGTGCTTCGGAATCTAATACTGGTCTCCCAGGAAACGCTTAAAGCAAACCACAAACAATGAGAAGATATACTCTACTTGTACTTAAGTCGACACTGTGCTTTTTGTTTTAAATCCCGACGCAATTTCTGTGTTTCATCGTCAATCTGAAGGTCCAAGGGATAGTGTAAAGATGCAGTAGTGCATCGGATTCTAATACTGATCTCCCAGGAAACGCTCAAACAAACCACGAACAAAGAGAAGATTTGCTATTCTTGTCCTTAAGGCGGCATTGTACCTTTTATAATAAATCGCGACGCAATTTCTGTGTTTCATCGTCAATGTGATGGTCCAAGTGATAGAGTAAAGCTGCAAGAGTGCATCGGAATCTAATACTGATCACCCAGGAATCGCTCAAAGCAAACCAAAAACAAAAAGTACATTTCTCTTCTTGTACTTAAGTCTGCATTGTGCCTTTTGTATTAAATCCCGACGCAAATTATGAGTATCATCCTCAATGTGAAGGGTCAAGGGATAGAGATGAGCTGCAGTTGTCCATCGGAATCTAATGATAATCTCCCTGGATACGCTCTAAACAAACCACAAACAATGAGAAAATTTACTCTTCTTGTACTTAAGTCGGCATTGTGCATTTTGTATTAAATCCCAACGCAATTTTTGTGTTTCATCGTCAATGTGAAGGTCCAAGCGATAGAGAAAAGCTGCAGAAGTGCATCAGAATCTAACACTGATCTGCCAGGAATCGCTCCAAGCAAACCACTACCAATGAGTAGATTTAACCTAATTGTAATTAAGTCGGCATTGTGCCTTTTGTATTAAATCCCGATGCAATATCTGTGTTTCATCGTCAATGTAAAGGTCCAAGGGATAGTGTAAAGCAGCAGTAGTGCATCGGAATATAATACTAATCTCCCAGGAAACGCTCAATGCAAACCATAAACAATCAGAAGAATTACTCATCTTGTCCTTAAGTTGGCATTGTGCCTTTTGTATTAAATCCCGACACAATTTCAGTGTTTCATCGTCAATGTGAAGGTCCAAGGGATAGAGTAATGCTGCAGTATGCATCTTAATCCAATACTGATCTCCCAGGAAACGCCCAAAGCAAACCATAAACAACGAGAAGATTTATTCTTCTTGTACTTAAGTCGGCATTGTGCCTTTTGTATTAAATCCCGACGCAATTTATGTGTTTCATCGTCAATCTGAACGTCCAAGGGATAGAGGAAAGCTGCAGTAGTGCATCGGAATCTAATACTGATCTCCCAGGAAACTCTCAAAGCAAAGCAGTAAATATGAGATCTACTCTTCTTGTACTTTAGTCCGCATTGTGCGTTTTGTATTTAATCCCGACACATTATCTGTATCGGAATCTAGTACTGATCTCCCAGGAAACGCTCAAAGTAAACCACAAAGAAATAAAATATTTCCTTTTCCTGTACTTAAGTCGGCAATGTGCCATTTGTATTAAATCCTGAGGCAATTTCTGTGTTTCATCGTCAATGTGAAGGTCCAAGCGATCGAGTGAAGCTGCATAAGTGCATCGGAATCTAATACTGATCTCCCAGGAAACGATCAAACCAAACCCCAAACAATTAAAAGATATACTCTTCTTGTACTTAAGTCGGCATTGTGCCTTTTGTATTATCTCCGGACGCAATTTCTGTGTTTCATCGTCAATGTGAATGTCCAAGCGATCGAGCTAAGCCACAGTAGTGCATCGGAATCTAATACTGATCTACCAGGAAACCCTCAAAGCAAACCCCAAACAATGAGATGATTTAATGTTCTTGTACCTAAGTCGGCATTGTGCTTTTTGTTTTAAATCCCGACGCAATTTCTGTGTTTCATCGTTAATCTGAAGGTCCAAGGAATAGAGTAAAGACGCAGTAGTGCATCAGAATCTAATACTTATATCCCACGAATCGCTCAAAGCAAACCACAAACAATCAGTAGATTTACTCTTCTTGTACTTCTGTCTGCTTTGTGCCTTTTGTATTAAATCCCGACGCAATCTCTGTGTTTCATCGTCAATGTGAAGGTCCAAGGGATAGAGTAAAGCTGCAGTAGTGCATCGGATTCTAATACTGATCTCCCAGGATCCGCTCAAATAAACCACGAACAATGAGAAGATTTACTATTCATGTACTTATGTCGGCATTGTGCCTTTTACATTAAATCGCGACGCAATTTCTGTGTTCGATCTTCAATGTGAAGGTCCAAGGGATACAGTAAAGCTGCAGTAGTGCATCGGATTCTAATACTGATCTCCCAGGAACGCTCAAAGCTAACAACAAACAAAAAGAATATTTACTCTTCTTGTACTTCAGTCAGCTTTTTGCCTTTTGTATTAATTCCCGACGCATATTCTGAGTTTCATCGTCAATGTGAAGTTTCATGGGATAGAGTAAAGCTGCAGTAGTGCATCGGAATCTTGTACTGATCACCTAGGAAACGCTCAACGCAAAACACAAACAATGAGAAGATTTACTCTTCTTGTACTTAAGGCGGCATTGTGCCTTTTGTATAAAATCCCGACGCAATTTCTGTGTTTCATCGTCAATGTTAAGTTCCATGGATAGAGTAAAGCTGCAGTAGTGCATCGGAATCTAATACAGAACTCCCAGGAAACACTCAAAGCAAACCACAAACAATGGGCAGACACACTCTCCTTGTACTTAAGTCGGCATTGTGCATTTTGTATTTAATCCCGACGCAATATCCGTGTTTCATCGTCAATGTGAGGGTCCAAGAGATAGACTGAAGCTGCAGTAGTGCATCGGAATCTAATACTGATCTCCCAGGAAACGCTCACAGTAAACCACAAACAATGAAAAGATATACTCTTCTTGTACTTAAGTCGGCATTGTGCCTTTTGTATTATCTCCCGACGCAATTTCTGTGTTTCTCGTCAATGTGAAGGTCCAAGTGATCGAGCAAAGCTGCAGCATGCATCGGATTCTAATACTGATCTAACAGGGAAGCTTCAAAGCAAACCCCAAGCAATGAGTTGATTTAATGTTGTTGTTCCTAAGTCGGCATTGTGCCTTTTGTTTTAAATCCCTACGCAATTTCTGTGTATCATCGTCAATCTGAAGGTCCAAGGGATAGAGTAAAGCCGCAGTAGTGCATCGGAATCTAACACTTATCTCCCACGAAACGCTCAAAGCAAACCACAAACAATCAGGAGATCTACTCTTCTTGTACTTAAGTCTGCTTTGTGCCATTTGTATTAAATCCCAAAACAATCTCTGTGTTTCATCGTCAATGTGAAAGTCCACTGGATAGAGTAAAGCTGCAGTAGTGCATCGGAATCTAATACTGATCTCCCAGGAACCGCTCAAATAAACCACGAACAATGAGAAGAGTTACTATTCTTGTACTTATGTCGGCATTGTGCCATTTACATTAAATCGCGAAGCAATTTCTGTGTTTATCTTCAATGTCAAGGTCCAAGGGGTACAGTAAAGCTGCAGTAGTGCATCGGAATCTAATGCTGATCTCCCAGGAAACGCTCAAGACAACCCACAAACAATGAGAAAATTTGCTCTTCTTGTACTTAAGTCGGAATTGAGCCTTTTGTATTACATCCCGACGCGATTTCTGTGTTCCATCGTCAATGTGAAGGTCCAAGCGATCGAGCAAAGCTGCAGTAGTGCATCGGAATCTAATACCGATCTCCCAGGAATCACTCACAGCAAACGAGAAACAATTAGAAGATTTACTCTTCTTGAACATAAGTCGGCATTGTGCCTTTTGTATTATTTCCCGACGCAATCTATGTGTTTTATCGTCAGTGTGTAGGTCCTAGGGATAGAGTAAAGCTGCGGTAGGGCATCGGAATCTAATACTGATCTCAGAGGAAACACTCAAAGCAAACCACGAACAATGATAAGATTTACTCTTCTTGAACTTAAGTCGGCATTGTGCCTTTTGTATTAATTCCCGACGCAATCTATGTGTTTCATCGTCATTGTGTAGGTCCTAGGGATAGAGTAAAGCTGCGGTAGTGCATCGGAATCTAATACTGATCTCCCAGGAAACGCTCAAAGCAAACCACGAACAACGAGAAGATTTACTCTTCTTGTACTTAAGTCGGCATTGTGCCTTTTGTACAAAATCCCGACGCAATATCTGTGTTTCATCGTCAATGTGAGGGTCCAAGGGATAGAGTAAAGGTGCACTAGTTTATCGCAATCTAATACTGATCTCCCAGAAAACGCCAAAGCAAACAACAAACAATAAGATTTACTCTTTTTGTACTTAAGGCATCATTGTGCCTTTTCTATTAAATCCCGACGCAATTTCTGCCTTTTATCGTCAATGTGAAAGTCCAAGGAATAGAGTAAAGCTGCAGTAGTGCATCGGAATTTAATAGTGATCTCCCAGGAAACGCTCACAGTAACCCACAAACAATGAAAAAATATACTCTTCTTTTACATAAGTCGGCATTGTGCCTTTTGTATTATCTCCCGACGCAATTTCTGTGTTTCATCGTCAATGTGAAGGTCCAAGCGATAGAGCTAAGCAGCAGTAGTGCATCGGAATCTAATACTGATCTACCAGGAAACCCTCAAAGCAAACCCAAAACAATGAGATGATTTAATGTTCTTGTACCTAAGTCGGCATTGTGCCTTTTGTTTTAAATCCCGACGCAATTTCTGAGTTTCATCGTCAATGTGAAGTTTCATGGGATAGAGTAAAGCTGCAGTAGTGCATTGGAATCTTGTACTGATCACCCAGGAAATGCTCAAGGCAAACCACAAACAATGAGAAGATTTACTCATCTTTTACTTAAGTCGGCATGGTGCCTTTTGTATTAAATCCCGACGCAATTTCTGTGTTTCATCGTAAATGTGAAGGTCCAAGGGATAGAGTAAAGCTGCACAAGTTCATCGGAAACGAATACTGATCACCCAGGAAACGCTCAAGGCAAACCACAAACAATGAGAAGATTCCACCTTTTTGTACTTAAGTCGGCATTGTCCAGTTTGTATTACATCCCGACGCAATTTCTGCGCTTCATCGTCAATGTGATGGTCCATGGGATAGAGTAAAGCTGTCGTAGTGCAATGAAATCTAGTACTGATGTCCCAGGAAAGCTCAGAGCAAACCACAAACAATGAGAAGATATACTCTTCTTGTACTTAACTTGGCATTGTGCCTTTTGTATTGAATCCCGACAAAATTTCTGTGTTTCATCGTCAATGTGAAGGTCCAAGGTTATAGTAAAGCTGCAGTAGTGCATCGGAATCTAATACAGATCACCCAGGAAACGTTCAAAGCAAACCACAAACACTGGGCAGATATACTCTTCTTGTACTTAAGTCGGCATTGTGCCTTTTGTATTAAATCCCGACGCAATTCCTGTGTTTCATCGTCAATGTGAGGATCCAAGAGATAGACTAAAGCTGTAGTAGTGCATCGGAAACTAATACTGATCTCCCAGGAAACGCCCAAAGCATACTACAAACAATGAGAAGATTTACTAATCTTGTACTTAAGTCGGCATAGTGCCTTTTGTTTTAAATCCCGACGCAATTTCAGTGTATGATCGTCAATGTGATGGTCCAAGGGACAGAGTAGCTGCAGTAGTGCATCGGAATCTAATACTGATCTCCCATTAAACGCTCAGAGCAAACCACAAACAATGATAAAACTTACTCTTCTTGTACTGATCGCGTCATTGTAGTTTTTGTTTTAAATCCCGATGCAATTTCTGTGTTTCATCGTCTATCTCATGGGCCAAGGGATAATGTAGAGCAGCAGTAGTGCATCGGAATCAAATATTGATCTCCTAGGCAAAGCTCAAAGCAAACCACAAACAATGATAAGATATACTCTTCTTGTACTTAAGTCGGCATTGTACCCTTTGTTTTAAATCCCGACGCAATTTCTGTGTTTCATCGTCAATGTAATGGTCCAAGGGATAGAGTAATGGTGCAGTAGTGTATCGGAATCTAATACTGATCTCCCAGGCAACGCTCAAAGTAAAACATAAACAATGAGAAGATTTACTCTTCTTGTACTTAAGTCGGCATTGTACCTTTTGTATTAAATCGAGACGCAATTTCTGTGTTTCATCGTGAATCTGAAGGTCCAAGGGATAGAGCAAAGCTGCAGTAGTGCTTCGGAATCTAATACTGGTCTCCCAGGAAACGGTTAAAGCAAACCACAAACAATGAGAAGATATACTCTTCTTGTCCTTAAGTCGACACTGTGCTCTTTGTTTTAAATCCCGACGCAATTTCTGTGTTTCATCGTCAATCTGAAGGTCCAAGGGATAGTGTAAAGATGCAGTAGTGCATCGGATTCTAATACTGATCTCCCAGGAAACGCTCAAACAAACCACGAACAAAGAGAGGATTTGCTATTCTTGTCCTTAAGGCGGCATTGTACCTTTTATAATAAATCGCGACGCAATTTCTGTGTTTCATCGTCAATGTGATGGTCCAAGTGATAGAGTAAAGCTGCAAGAGTGCATCGGAATCTAATACTGATCACCCAGGAATCGCTCAAAGCAAACCAAAAACAATAAGTACATTTACTCTTCTTGTACTTAAGTCTGCATTGTGCCTTTTGTATTAAATCCCGACGCAAATTATGAGTATCATCCTCAATGTGAAGGGTCAAGGGATAGAGATGAGCTGCAGTTGTCCATCGGAATCTAATGCTAATCTCCCAGGATACGCTCTAAACAAACCACAAACAATGAGAAAATTTACTCTTCTTGTACTTAAGTCGGTATTGTGCATTTTGTATTAAATCCCAACGCAATTTTTGTGTTTCATCGTCAATGTGAAGGTCCAAGCGATAGAGAACAGCTGCAGAAGTGCATCGGAATCTAATACTGATCTGCCTGGAATCGCTCAAAGCAAACCACAACCAATGAGTAGATTTAACCTAATTGTAATTAAGTCGGCATTGTGCCTTTTGTATTAAATCCCGATGCAATATCTATGTTTCATCGTCAATGAGAAGGTCCAAGGGATAGAGTAAAGCAGCAGTAGTGCATCGGAATATAATACTAATCTCCCAGGAAACGCTCAATGCAAACCATAAACAATCAGAAGAATTACTCATCTTGTCCTTAAGTTGGCATTGTGCCTTTTGTATTAAATTCCGACACAATTTCTGTGTTTCATCGACAATGTGAAGGTCCAAGGGTTAGAGTAATGCTGCAGTATGCATCTTAATCCAATACTGATCTCCCAGGAAACGCCCAAAGCAAACTATAAACAACGAGAAAATTTATTCTTCTTGTACTTAAGTCGGCATTGTGCCTTTTGTATTAATTTCCGACGCAATTTCTGTCTCTCATTACCAATGTGAAGGTCCATTTGATAGAGTAAGGATACCGTAGTGCATCGGAATATAATACTGACTCCCAGGAAACGCTCAAAGCAAACCACAAACAATGAGGAAGTACACTCTCCTTGTACTTAAGTCGGCATTGTGCCTTTTGTATTAAATCCCGACCAAATTTCTGTGTTTCATCGTCAATGTGGGGGTCCAAGGGATAGAGTAAAGATGCAGTAGTGCATCGGATTCTAGCACTTAACTCCCAGGAAACGCTCAAAGCTAACCACAAACAATGAGAAGATTTACTCTTCTTGATCTTACATCGGCATTGGGCCTTTTGTATTATATCCCGACGCAATTTCTGTGTTTCATCGTCAATGTGAAGGTCCAAGGGATAGAGTAAAGCTGCAACAGTGCATTGGAATCTAGTACTGATGTCCCGGGAAACGCTCAAAGCAAACCACAAACAATGTGAAGATTTACTCTTCTTGTACTCATGTCGGCATTGTGCCTTTTGTATTAAATCCCGACGCAATTTATGTGTTTCACCGTCAATCTGAACGTCCAAGGGATAGAGGAAAGCTGCAGTAGTGCATCGGAATCAAATACTGATCTCCCAGGAAACTCTCAAAGCAAACCAGTAAATATGAGATCTACTCTTCTTGTACTTTAGTCCGCATTGTGCGTTTTGTATTTAATCCCGACACATTATCTGTATCGGAATCTAGTACTGATCTCCCAGGAAACGCTCAAAGCAAACCACAAAGAAATAGAATATTTTCTCTTCCTGTACTTAAGTCGGCATTGTGCCATTTGTATTAAATCCTGAGGCAATTTCTGTGTATCATCGTCAATGTGAAGGTCCAAGCAATCGAGTGAAGCTGCATAAGTGCATCGGAATCTAATACTGATCTGCCAGGAAACGATCAAACCAAACCCCAAACAATTAAAAGATATACTCTTCTTGTACTTAAGTCGGCATTGTGCCTTTTGTATTATCTCCCGACGCAATTTCTGTGTTTCATCGTCAATGTGAATGTCCAAGCGATAGAGCTAAGCTGCAGTAGTGCATCGGAATCTAATACTGATCTACCAGGAAACCCTCAAAGCAAACCCAAAACAATGAGATGATTTAATGTTCTTGTACCTAAGTCGACATTGTGCCTCTTGTTTTAAATCCCGACGCAATTTCTGTGTTTCATCGTCAATCTGAAGGTCCAAGGGATAGAGTGAAGCTGCAGTAGTGCATCGCAAACTAATACTGATCTCCCAGGAACCGCTCAAATAAACCACGAACAATGAGAAGATTTACTATTCATGTACTTATGTCGGCATTGTGCCTTTTACATTAAATCGCGACGCAATTTCTGTGTTTGATCTTCAATGTGAAGTTCCAAGGGATACAGTAAAGCTGCAGTAGTGCATCGGATTCTAATACTGATCTCCCAGGAACGCTCAAAGCTAACAACAAACAAAAAGAATATTTACTCTTCTTGTACTTCAGTCAGCATTTTGCCTTTTGTATTAAATCCCGACGCATATTCTGAGTTTCATCGTCAATGTTAAGGTCCAAGGATAGAGTAAAGCTGCAGTAGTGCATCGGAATCTAATACCGATCTCCCAGGAATCACTCAAAGCAAACGAGAAACAATTAGAAGATTTACTCTTCTTGAACATAAGTCGGCATTGTGCCTTTTGTATTATTTCCCGACGCAATCTATGTGTTTCATCGTCAGAGTGTAGGTCCTAGGGATAGAGTAAAGCTGCGGTAGGGCATCGGAATCTAATACTGATCTCCCAGGAAACGCTCAAAGCAAACCACGAACAATGAAAAGATTTACTCTTCTTGAACTTAAGTCGGCATTGTGCCTTTTGTATTAAATCCCGACGCAATCTATGTGTTTCATCGTCAGTGTGTAGGTCCTAGGGATGGAGTAAAGCTGCGGTAGTGCATCGGAATCTAATACTGATCACCCAGGAAACGCTCAAAGCAAACCACGAACAACGAGAAGATTTACTCTTCTTGTACTTAAGTCGGCATTGTGCCTTTTGTACAAAATCCCGACGCAATTTCTGTGATTCATCGTCAATGTGAGGGCCCAAGAGATGGATTAAAGCTACAGTATTGCATCGGAATCTAATACTGATCTCCCAGGAAACGCTCATAGCATACTACTAACAATGAGAAGATTTACTATTCTTGTACTTAAGTCGGCATAGTGCCTTTTGTTTTAAATCGCGACGCAATTTCTGTGTTTGAACGTCAATGTGAAGGTCCAAGGGTTAGAGAAAAGCTGCAGTAGTGCATCGGTATCTAATACTGATCTCCCAGGAAACGCACAGAGCAAACCACAAACTGTGAGAGGATTTACTCTTCTTGCACTGAAGCCGCCATTGTACATTTTGTTTTAAATCCCGACGCAATTTCTGTGTTTCATCGTCAATCTGATGGTCCAAGGGAAAATGTACAGCTGCAGTAGTGCATCGGAATCTAATATTGATCTCCTAGGAAACGCTCAAAGCAAACCACAAACAATGATAAGATATACTCTTCTTGTAGTTAAGTCGGCTTTGTGCCTTTTGTATGAAATCCCGACGCAATATCTGTGTTTCACCGTCAATGAGAAGGTCCAAGGGATAGAGTAAAGCAGCAGTAGTGCATCGGAATATAATACTAATCTCCCAGGAAACGCTCAATGCAAACCATAAACAATCAGAAGAATTACTCATCTTGTCCTTAAGTTGGCATTGTGCCTTTTGTATTAAATTCCGACACAATTTCTGTGTTTCATCGACAATGTGAAGGTCCAAGGGTTAGAGTAATGCTGCAGTATGCATCTTAATCCAATACTGATCTCCCAGGAAACGCCCAAAGCAAACTATAAACAACGAGAAAATTTATTCTTCTTGTACTTAAGTCGGCATTGTGCCTTTTGTATTAATTTCCGACGCAATTTCTGTCTCTCATTACCAATGTGAAGGTCCATTTGATAGAGTAAAGATACCGTAGTGCATCGGAATATAATACTGACTCCCAGGAAACGCTCAAAGCAAACCACAAACAATGAGGAGGTACACTCTCCTTGTACTTAAGTCGGCATTGTGCCTTTTGTATTAAATCCCGACCAAATTTCTGTGTTTCATCGTCAATGTGGGGGTCCAAGGGATAGAGTAAAGATGCAGTAGTGCATCGGATTCTAGCACTTAACTCCCAGGAAACGCTCAAAGCTAACCACAAACAATGAGAAGATTTACTCTTCTTGATCTTACATCGGCATTGGGCCTTTTGTATTATATCCCGACGCAATTTCTGTGTTTCATCGTCAATGTGAAGGTCCAAGGGATAGAGTAAAGCTGCAACAGTGCATTGGAATCTAGTACTGATGTCCCGGGAAACGCTCAAAGCAAACCACAAACAATGTGAAGATTTACTCTTCTTGTACTCATGTCGGCATTGTGCCTTTTGTATTAAATCCCGACGCAATTTATGTGTTTCATCGTGAATCTGAACGTCCAAGGGATAGAGGAAAGCTGCAGTAGTGCATCGGAATCAAATACTGATCTCCCAGGAAACTCTCAAAGCAAACCAGTAAATATGAGATCTACTCTTCTTGTACTTTAGTCCGCATTGTGCGTTTTGTATTTAATCCCGACACATTATCTGTATCGGAATCTAGTACTGATCTCCCAGGAAACGCTCAAAGCAAACCACAAAGAAATAGAATATTTTCTCTTCCTGTACTTAAGTCGGCATTGTGCCATTTGTATTAAATCCTGAGGCAATTTCTGTGTTTCATCGTCAATGTGAAGGTCCAAGCAATCGAGTGAAGCTGCATAAGTGCATCGGAATCTAATACTGATCTGCCAGGAAACGATCAAACCAAACCCCAAACAATTAAAAGATATACTCTTCTTGTACTTAAGTCGGCATTGTGCCTTTTGTATTATCTCCCGACGCAATTTCTGTGTTTCATCGTCAATGTGAATGTCCAAGCGATAGAGCTAAGCTGCAGTAGTGCATCGGAATCTAATACTGATCTACCAGGAAACCCTCAAAGCAAACCCAAAACAATGAGATGATTTAATGTTCTTGTACCTAAGTCGACATTGTGCCTCTTGTTTTAAATCCCGACGCAATTTCTGTGTTTCATCGTCAATCTGAAGGTCCAAGCGATAGAGTGAAGCTGCAGTAGTGCATCGCAAACTAATACTGATCTCCCAGGAACCGCTCAAATAAACCACGAACAATGAGAAGATTTACTATTCATGTACTTATGTCGGCATTGTGCCTTTTACATTAAATCGCGACGCAATTTCTGTGTTTGATCTTCAATGTGAAGTTCCAAGGGATACAGTAAAGCTGCAGTAGTGCATCGGATTCTAATACTGATCTCCCAGGAACGCTCAAAGCTAACAACAAACAAAAAGAATATTTACTCTTCTTGTACTTCAGTCAGCATTTTGCCTTTTGTATTAAATCCCGACGCATATTCTGAGTTTCATCGTCAATGTTAAGGTCCAAGGATAGAGTAAAGCTGCAGTAGTGCATCGGAATCTAATACCGATCTCCCAGGAATCACTCAAAGCAAACGAGAAACAATTAGAAGATTTACTCTTCTTGAACATAAGTCGGCATTGTGCCTTTTGTATTATTTCCCGACGCAATCTATGTGTTTCATCGTCAGAGTGTAGGTCCTAGGGATAGAGTAAAGCTGCGGTAGGGCATCGGAATCTAATACTGATCTCCCAGGAAACGCTCAAAGCAAACCACGAACAATGAAAAGATTTACTCTTCTTGAACTTAAGTCGGCATTGTGCCTTTTGTATTAAATCCCGACGCAATCTATGTGTTTCATCGTCAGTGTGTAGGTCCTAGGGATGGAGTAAAGCTGCGGTAGTGCATCGGAATCTAATACTGATCACCCAGGAAACGCTCAAAGCAAACCACGAACAACGAGAAGATTTACTCTTCTTGTACTTAAGTCGGCATTGTGCCTTTTGTACAAAATCCCGACGCAATTTCTGTGATTCATCGTCAATGTGAGGGCCCAAGAGATGGATTAAAGCTACAGTATTGCATCGGAATCTAATACTGATCTCCCAGGAAACGCTCATAGCATACTACTAACAATGAGAAGATTTACTATTCTTGTACTTAAGTCGGCATAGTGCCTTTTGTTTTAAATCGCGACGCAATTTCTGTGTTTGAACGTCAATGTGAAGGTCCAAGGGTAAGAGAAAAGCTGCAGTAGTGCATCGGTATCTAATACTGATCTCCCAGGAAACGCACAGAGCAAACCACAAACTGTGAGAGGATTTACTCTTCTTGCACTGAAGCCGCCATTGTACATTTTGTTTTAAATCCCGACGCAATTTCTGTGTTTCATCGTCAATCTGATGGTCCAAGGGAAAATGTACAGCTGCAGTAGTGCATCGGAATCTAATATTGATCTCCTAGGAAACGCTCAAAGCAAACCACAAACAATGATAAGATATACTCTTCTTGTAGTTAAGTCGGCTTTGTGCCTTTTGTATGAAATCCCGACGCAATATCTGTGTTTCACCGTCAATGTGAGGGTCCAAGGGATAGAGTAAAGGTGCAGTAGTGTATCGCAATGTAATACTGATCTCCCAGTAAACGCTCAAAGCAAACAACAAACAATGAGATTTACTCTTTTTGTACTTATGGCATCATTGTGCCTTTTGTATTAAATCCCGACGCAATTTCTGCCTTTTATCGTCAATGTGAAAGTCCAAGGAATAGAGTAAAGCTGCAGTAGTGCATCGGAATTTAATACTGATCTCCCAGGAAACGCTCACAGTAACCCACAAACAATGAAAAAATATACTCTTCTTTTACATAAGTCGGCATTGTGCCTTTTGTATTATCTCCCGACGCAATTTCTGTGTTTCATCGTCAATGTGAAGGTCCAAGCGATAGAGCTAAGCTGCAGTAGTGCATCGGAATCTAATACTGATCTACCAGGAAACCCTCAAAGCAAACCCAAAACAATGAGATGATTTAATGTTCTTGTACCTAAGTCGGCATTGTGCCTTTTGTTTTAAATACCGACGCAATTTCTGAGTCTCATCGTCAATGTGAAGTTTCACGGGATAGAGTAAAGCTGCAGTAGTGCATTGGAATCTTGTACTGATCACCCAGGAAATGCTCAAGGCAAACCACAAACAATGAGAAGATTTACTCTTCTTTTACTTAAGTCGGCATGGTGCCTTTTGTATTAAATCCCGACGCAATTTCTGTGTTTCATCGTAAATGTGAAGGTCCAAGGGATAGAGTAAAGCTGCACAAGTTCATCGGAAACGAATACTGATCACCCAGGAAACGCTCAAGGCAAACCACAAACAATGAGAAGATTTCACCTTTTTGTACTTAAGTCAGCATTGTGCAGTTTGTATTACATCCCGACGCAATTTCTGTGCTTCATCGTCAATGTGATGGTCCATGGGATAGAGTAAAGCTGTCGTAGTGCAATGAAATCTAGTACTGATGTCCCAGGAAAGCTCAGAGCAAACCACAAACAATGAGAAGATATACTCTTCTTGTACTTAACTTGGCATTGTGCCTTTTGTATTAAATCCCTACAAAATTTCAGTGTTTCATCGTCAATGTGAAGATCCAAGGTAATAGTAAAGCTGCAGTAGTGCATCGGAATCTAATACAGATCACCCAGGAAACGTTCAAAGCAAACCACAAACACTGGGCAGATATACTCTTCTTGTACTAAAGTCGGCATTGTGCCTTTTGTATTAAATCCCGACGCAATTCCTGTGTTTCATCGTCAATGTGAGGATCCAAGAGATAGACTAAAGCTGTAGTAGTGCATCGGAATCTAATACTGATCTCCCAGGAAACGCCCAAAGCATACTACAAACAATGAGAAGATTTACTATTCTTGTACTTAAGTCGGCATAGTGCCTTTTGTTTTAAATCCCGACGCAATTTCTGTGTATGATCGTCAATGTGATGGTTCAAGGGACAGAGTAGCTGCAGTAGTGCATCGGAATCTAAAACTGATCTCCCATTAAACGCTCAGAGCAAACCACAAACAATGATAAGACTTACTCTTCTTGTACTGATCCCGTCATTGTAGTTTTTGTTTTAAATCCCGATGCAATTTCTGTGTTTCATCGTCTATCTCATGGGCCAAGGGATAATGTAGAGCTGCAGTAGTGCATCGGAATCAAATATTGATCTCCTAGGTAAAGCTCAAAGCAAACCACAAACAATGATAAGATATACTCTTCTTGTACTTAAGTCGGCATTGTACCCTTTGTTTTAAATCCCGACGCAATTTCTGTGTTTCATCGTCAATGTAATGGTCCAAGGGATAGAGTAAAGGTGCAGTAGTGTATCGGAATCTAATACTGATCTCCCAGGCAACGCTCAAAGCAAAACATAAACAATGAGAGGATTTACGCTTCTTGTACTTTAGTCGGATTTGAGACTTTTGTATTAAATGCCGACGCAATTTCCGTGTTTCATCGTCAATGCGAAGGTCACAGGGATAGAGTAATACTGCAGTAGTGCATCGGAAACTAATACTGATCTCACACGAAATGCTTAAAGCAAACCACAAACAATGAGAAGAATTACTCTTCTTCTACTTATGGCGGCATTGTGCCTTTTGTATTAAATCCCGACGCAATTTCTGTGTTCCATCGTCAATGTGAAGGACAAAGGGATAGAGTAGAGCTGCAGTAGTGCATCGGAATCTAATACTGACCTCCGAGGAAACGCTCAAAGCAAACCACATATAATGATAAGATATACTCTTCTTGTACTTAAGGTGAATTGTGCCTTTTGTATTATCTTCCGACGCAATTTCTGTGTTTCATCGTCAATGTGTAGGGCCAAGCGATCGAGCAAAGCTGCAGTAGTGCGTCGGAATCTGATACTGATCTACCAGAAAACCCTCAAAGCAAACCCCAAACAATGAGATGATTTAATGTTCTTGTACCTAAGTCGGCGTTGTACCCTTTGTTTTAAATCCCGACGCTAATACTGTGTTTCATCGTCAATCTGAAGGTCCAAGGGATAGAGTAAAGCCGCAGTAGTGCTTCGGTATCTAATACTTATCTCCCACGCAACGCTCAAAGCAAACCACAAACAATCAGGAGATTTACTCTTCTTGTACTTAAGTCTGCTTTGTGCCTTTAGTATTAAATCCGGACGCAATCTCTGTGTTTCATCGTCAAAGTGAAAGTCCAAGGGATGGAGTAAAGCTACAGTAGTGCATCGGAATGTTGTACAGATCACCCAGGAAACGCTCAAGACAAACCACAAACAATGAGAAGATTTACTCTTCCTGTACTTAAGGCGGCATTGTGCCATTTGTATTGAATCCCGACGCAATTTCTGAGTTTCATCGTCAATGTGAAGCTCCAAGGGATAGAGTAAAGCTGCCGTAGTGCATTTGAATCTAGCACTGATGTCCCAGGAAACGCTCAAACCAAACCACAAACAATGGGGAGATTGACCCTTTTGGTACCTCAGTCGTCCTTGTGCCTTTTGTATTATATCCTGACGCATATTTCTGTGTTTCATTGTCAATGTGAAGGTCTAAGGGATAGAGTAAAGCTGCAGCAGTGCAATGAAATCTACTACTGATCTCCCAGGAAACGCTCAGAGCAAACTACAAACAATGAGAAGATATACTCTTCTTGTACTTAAGTCGGCATTGTGCCTTTTGTATTAAATCCCGACCCAATTTCTGTGTTTGATCGTCAATGTGAAGGTCCAAGGATAGAGTAAAGCGGCAGAAGTGCATCAGAATCTAATACAGACCTCCCAGGAAACGCTCAAAGCAAACCACGAACAATGGGAAGATTTACTCTTGTTGTACTTAAGTCGGCATTGTGCATTTTGTATTTAATCCCGACGCAATTTCTGTGTTACATCGACAATGTGAGGGTCCAAGAGATAGACTAAAGCTGCAGTAGTGCATCGGAATCTAATATTGATCTCCTAGGAACCACTCAATGCAAACCACAAACAGTGATAAGATATACTTTTCTTCTGCTTAAGGCGGCATTGTGCGTTTTGTATCAAATCCCGACGAAATTTCTGTGTTTCATCGTCAATGTGAGGGTCCAAGGGATAGAGTAAAGGTGCAGTAGTGTCTCGCAATCTAATACTGATCTCCCAGGAAACGCTCAAAGCAAACAACAAACAATGAGAAGATTTCCTCTTCTTGTACTTAAGGCGGCATCGTGCATTTTGTATTAAATCCCGACGCAATTTCTGCGTTTCAATGTCAATGTGAAAGTCCAAGGGATAGAGTAAAGCTGCTGTAGTGCATCGGAATCTAATACTGATCTCCCAGCAAACGCTCAAAGTAAACCACAAACAATGAAAGGTATACTCTTCTTGTACATATGTCGGCACTGTGCCTTTTGTATTATCTCCCGACGCAATTTCTGCCTTTTATCGTCAATGTGAAAGTCCAAGGAATAGAGTAAAGCAGCAGTAGTGCATCGGAATTTAATACTGATCTCCCAGGAAACGGCCACAGTAACCCACAAACAATGAAAAAATATACTCTTCTTTTACATAAGTCGGCATTGTGCCTTTTGTATTATCTCCCGACGCAATTTCTGTGTTTCGTCGTCAATGTGAAGGTCCAAGCGATAGAGCTAAGCTGCAGTAGTGCATCGGAATCTAATACTGATCTACCAGGCAACCCTCAAAGCAAACCCAAAACAATGAGATGATTTAATGTTCTTGTACCTAAGTCGGCATTGTGCCTTTTGTTTTAAATCCCGACGCAATTTCTGAGTTTCATCGTCAATGTGAAGTTTCACGGGATAGAGTAAAGCTGCAGTAGTGCATTGGAATCTTGTACTGATCACCCAGGAAATGCTCAAGGCAAACCACAAACAATGAGAAGATTTACTCTTCTTTTACTTATGTCGGCATGGTGCCTTTTGAATTAAATCCCGACGCAATTTCTGTGTTTCATCGTAAATGTGTAGGTCCAAGGGATAGAGTAAAGCTGCACAAGTACATCGGAAACGAATACTGATCACCCAGGAAACGCTCAAGGCAAACCACAAACAATGAGAAGATTCCACCTTTTTGTACTTAAGTCGGCATTGTGCAGTTTGTATTACATCCCGACGCAATTTCTGTGCTTCATCGTCAATGTGATGGTCCATGGGATAGAGTAAAGCTGTCGTAGTGCAATGAAATCTAGTACTGATGTCCCAGGAAAGCTCAGAGCAAACCACAAACAATGAGAAGATATACTCTTCTTGTACTTAACTCGGCATTGTGGCTTTTGTATTAAATCCCGACAAAATATCTGTGTTTCATCGTCAATGTGAAGGTCCAAGGTTATAGTAAAGCTGCAGTAGTGCAGCGGAATCAAATACAGATCACCCAGGAAACGTTCAAAGCAAACCACAAACACTGGGCAGATATACTCTTCTTGTACTAAAGTCGGCATTGTGCCTTTTGTATTAAATCCCGACGCAATATCTGTGTTTCATCGTCAATGTGAGGATCCAAGAGATAGACTAAAGCTGTAGTAGTGCATCGGAATCTAATACTGATCTCCCAGGAAACGCCCAAAGCATACTACAAACAATGAGAAGATTTACTATTCTTGTACTTAAGTCGGCATAGTGCCTTTTGTTTTAAATCCCGACGCAATTTCTGTGTATGATCGTCAATGTGATGGTTCAAGGGACAGAGTAGCTGCAGTAGTGCATCGGAATCTAAAACTGATCTCCCATTAAACGCTCAGAGCAAACCACAAACAATGATAAGACTTACTCTTCTTGTACTGATCGCGTCATTGTAGTTTTTGTTTTAAATCCCAATGCAATTTCTGTGTTTCATCGTCTATCTCATGGGCCAAGGGATAATGTAGAGCTGCAGTAGTGCATCGGAATCAAATATTGATCTCCTAGGTAAAGCTCAAAGCGAACCACAAACAATGATAAGATATACTCTTCTTGTACTTAAGTCGGCATTGTACCCTTTGTTTTAAATCCCGACGCAATTTCTGTGTTTCATCGTCAATGCGAAGGTCACAGGGATAGAGTAATACTGCAGTAGTGCATCGGAAACTAATACTGATCTCACACGAAATGCTTAAAGCAAACCACAAACAATGAGAAGAATTACTCTTCTTGTACTTATGTCGGCATTGTGCCTTTTGTATTAAATCCCGACGCAATTTCTGTGTTCCATCGACAATGTGAAGGACAAAGGGATAGAGTAGAGCTGCAGTAGTGCATCGGAATCCAATACTGACCTCCGAGGAAACGCTCAAAGCAAACCACATATAATGATAAGATATACTCTTCTTGTACTTAAGGTGAATTGTGCCTTTTGTATTATCTCCCGACGCAATATCTGTGTTTTATCGTCAATGTGAAGGTCCAGGCGATAGAGCAAAGCTGCAGTAGTGCATCGGAATCTAATACTGATAACCCAGGGAGCGGTCAAAGCAAACCACAATTTAAAAGAAAATTTACTCTTCTAGTACTTACGTCGGCATTGTGCCTTTTATATTAAATCCCGACGCAATTTATGAGTTTCATCGTCAATGTGAAGGTCCTAGGGATAGAGTAAAGGTGCAGTAGTGCATCGGAATCTAAAGCTGATCTCCCAGGAAACGCTCAAAGCAAACCATGAACAATGAGAAGATTTACTCTTCTTGTACTTAAGTCGGCATTGTACATTTTGTATTAAATGCCGACGCAATTTCTGTGTTTCTTCGTCAATGTGAGGGTCCAAGGGATAGAGTAAAGCTGCAGTAGTGCATCGGAATCTAAAGCTGATCTCCCAGGAAACGCTCAAAGCAAAGCATGACCAATGAGAAGATTTACTCTTTTTGAACTTAAGTCGGCATTGTACATTTTGTATTAAATCCCGACGCGATTTCTGTGTTTCATCGTCAATGTAAGGGTCCAAGGGATAGAGTAAAGCTGCAGTAGTGCATCGGAGTCTAGTACTGATGTCCCAGGAAACGCTCAAAGCAAACCAACAACAATAAGAAGATTTACCCTTTTTGTACTTCAGTCGTCCTTGTGTCTTTTCTATTAAATCCTGACGCATATTTCTGTGTTTCATCGTCAATGTGAAGGTCCATGGGATAGAGTAAAGCTGCAGTAGTGCAATGGAATCTAGTACTGATCTCCCAGGAAACGCTCAGAGCAAACCACAAAACAATGAGAAGATTTACTCTTCTTGTACTGTAGTCGCCATTGTGCCTTTTGTTTTAAAACCCGACGCAATTTCTGTGTTTCATCGGCAATCTGATGGTCCAATGGATAATGTAGAGCTGTAGTGGTGCACCTGAATCTGATATTGATATCCCAGGAAACGCTCAAAGCAAACCATGAACAATGAGAAGATTTACTCTTCTTGTACTTAAGTCGGCATTTTGCCTTTTGTTTTAAATTCCGACGCAATTTCTGCGTTTCATCGTCAATGTGAACGTCAAAGGAGTAGGGTAAAGCTGCAGTAGTGCATCGGAATCTAATACTGACCTCCCAGGAAACGCACAAACAAACCACGAACAATGAGAAGATTTACTATTCTTTTACTTCAGTCGGCATTGTGCCTTATACTTTAAATCGCGACGCAATTTCTGTGTTTCTTCCTCAATGTGAAGTCCAAGGGAATGAGTAAAGCTGCAGTAGCGCATCGGAGTCTAATACTGATCCCCCAGGAAACGCTCAATGCAAACCACAAACAATGAGAAGATATACTCTTCTTGTACTTAAGTCAGCAGAATGCCTTTTGTATTAAAACCCGACGCAATTTCTGTGTTTCATCGGCAATCTGATGGTCCAATGGATAATGTAGAGCTGCAGTGGTGCACATGAATCTAATACTGATCTCCCAGGAAACGCTCACTGCAAACCACAAACAGTGATAAGATATACTTTTCTTCTACTTAAGTCGGCATTGTGTTTTTGTAATGAATCCCGACGCAATTTCTGTGTTTCATCGTCAATGTGAGGGTCCAAGGAATAGAGTAAAGGTGCAGTAGTGTGTCGCTATCTAATACTGATCTCCCAGGAAACGCTCAAAGCAAACAACAAACAATGAGAAGATTTACTCTTCTTGCACTTAAGGCGGCATTGTGCATTTTGTATTAAATCCCGACGCAATTTCTGCGTTTCATCGTCAATGTGAAAGTCCAAGGGTAGAGTAAAGCTGCAGTAGTGCATCGGAATCTAATACCGCTCTCCCAGAAAACGCTCCAACAAACCACGAACAATGAGAAGATTTACTATTCTTGTACTTAAGTCGGCATTGTGCCTTTTACATAAAATCGCGACGCAATTTATGTGTTTATTCGTCAATGTGTAGGTCCAAGGGATAGAGTAAAGCTGCAGTAGAGCATCGGAATCTAATACTGATATCCCAGGAAACGCTCTAAGCAAACAACAAACAAAAAAGAATATTTACTCTTCTTGTACTTAAGTCGGCATTGTGCCTTTTGTATTAAATTCCGACGCAATCTCTCCGTTTCATCGTCAATGTGAAGTTTCACGGGATAGAGTAAAGCTGCAGTAGTGCATCGGAATCTTGTACTGATCACACAGAAAATGCTCAAGACAAACCACAAACAATGAGAAGATTTACTCTTCTTGTACTTAAGTCGTCATTGTGCCTTTTGAATTAAATCCCGACGCAATTTCTGTGTTTCATCGTCAATTTGAAGGTCCAAGGGATAGAGTAAGGCTGCCATAGTGCATTTGAATCTAGTACTGATGTCCCAGGAAACGCTCAAACCAAACAACAAACAATGGGAACATTGACTCTCTTAGTACTTCGGTCGTCCTTGTGCCTTTTGTATTAAATCCTGACTCATACTTCTGTGTTTCATCGTCAATGTCTAGGTCCAAGGGATAGAGTAAAGCTGCAGTAGAGCAATGAAATCTAGTACTGATCTCCCAGGAGAGCTCAGAGCAAACCACAAACAATGAGAAGATATACTCTTCTTGTACTTAAGTCGGCAGAATGCCTTTTGTATTAAATCCCGACGCAATTTCTGTGTTTCATCGTCAATGTGAGGGTCCAAGAGATAGACTAAAGCTGCAGTAGTGCATCGGAATCTAATGCTGATCTCCCAGGAAACGCTCACTGCAAACCACAAACAGTGATAAGATATACTTTTCTTCTACTTAAGTCGGCATTGTACTTTTTGTATTAAATCCCGACGCAATTTCTGTGTTTCATCGTCAATGTGAGGGTCCAAGGAATAGAGTAAAGGTGCAGTAGAACAAAAAAGAATATTTACTCTTCTTGTACTTAAGGCGGCATTGTGCATTTTGTATCAAATCCCGACGCAATTTATGCGTTTCATCGTCAATGTGAAAGTCCAAGGGATAGAGTAAAGCGGCTGTACTGCATCGGAATCTAATACTGATCTCCCAGGAAACACTCAAAGTAAACCACAAACAATGAAAAGATATACTCTTCTTGTACTTATGTCGGCATTGTGCCTTTTGTATTATCTCCCGAAGCAATTTCTGAGTTTCATCGTCAATATGAAGGTTCAACGGATAGAGTATAGCTGCAGTGGTGCATCGTAATCTAGTACTGATCTCCCAAGGAACGCTAAAAGCAAACCACAAACAATGGGAAGATTTACTGTTCTTGTACTTAAGTCGGCATTGTGCCTTTTGTATTAATCCCGACGCAATTTCTGTGTTCCATCGTCAATGTGAAGGACAAAGGGATAGAGTAGAGCTGCAGTAGTGCATCGGAATCTAATACTGACCTCCGAGGAAACGCTCAAAGCAAACCACAAACAATGATAAGAGGTACTCTTCTTGTACTTAAGGTGAATTGTGCCCTTTGTATTATCTTCTGACGCAATTTCTGTGTTTCTTCGTCAATGTGAGGGTCCGAGGGATAGAGAAAAGGTGCAGTAGTGTGTCGCAATCTAATACTGATCTCCCAGGAAACGCTCAAAGCAAACAACAAACAATGAGAAGACTTACTCTTCTTGTACTTAAGGTGGCATTGTGCAATTTGTATTAAATCCCGACGCAATTTCTGCGTTTCATCGTCAATGTGAAAGTCCAAGGGATAGAGTAAAGCTGCTGTAGTGCATCGGAATCTAATACTGATCTCCCAGGAAACGCTCAAAGTAAACCACAAACAATGAAAAGATATACTCTTCTTGTACTTATGTCGGCATTGTGCCTTTTGTATTATCTCCCGACGCAATATCTGTGTTTCATCGTCAACGTGAAGGTCCAGGCGATAGAGCAAAGCTGCAGTAGTTCATCGGAATCTAATACTGATAACCCAAGAAGCGCTCAAAGCAAACCACAATTTAAACGAAAATTTACTCTTTTTGAGGAGTAATCTTCTCATTGTTTGTGGTTTGCTTTGTGTGCTTCATGTGAGATCAGTATTAGATTCCGATGCAGTACTGCAGCTTCACTCTACCCCTTGGACTTTCAGATTGACGACGAAGCGCAGAAAATGCATCGGGATTTAATACAGAATGCACAATGCCGCCTTAAGTACAAAAGGAGTACATCTTCTCAATGTTTGTTGTTTGCTTTGAGCGTTTCCTGGGAGATCAGTATTAGATTGCGATACACTACTGCACATTTACTCTATCCCTAGGACCCTCACATTGACGATGAAACACAGAAATATGCGTCAGGATTTAATACAAAAGGCACAAGGACGACTGAAGTACAAAAAGGGTAAATCGTCTCATTGTTGTTGGTTTGCTTTGAGGGTTTCCTGGGAAATCAGCTTTAGATTCCGATGCACTACTGGAGCTTTACTCTATACCTTGGACCCTCACATTGACGAAGAAACACAGAAATTGCGTCGGGACTTAATACAAAGGGTACAATGCCGACTTAAGTACAAAAAGAGTAAATTTTCTTTTAAATTGTGGTTTTCTTTGAGCGCTTCCTGGGATATCAGTATTAGATTCCGATGCTCTACTGTAGCTTTACTCTATCCCTTGGACCTTCACACTGACGAATAAACACAAAAATTGCGTCGCGATTTTATGTAAAAGGCACAATGCCGACTTAAGTACAAGAATAGTAAATCTTCTCATTGTTCGTGGTTTGTTGGAGCGTTTCCTAGGAGATCAGTATTTGATTCCGATGCACTACTGCAGCTTTGCTCTACCCTTGGACCTTCACATTGACGATGAAACACAGAGATTGCGTTGGGATTTAAAACAAACGGCACGATGCCGACTTAAGTACAAGAAAAGTATATCTTCTCATTGTTCGTGGTTTGTTGGAGCGTTTCCTGGGAGATCAGTATTAGACTCCGATGCGCTACTGCAGCTTTACTCATTCCCTTGGACCTTCACATTGAGGAAGAGACACAGAAATTGCGTCGCGATTTAAAGTAAAAGGCACAATGCCGACTGAAGTAAAAGAATAGTAAGTCTTCTCATTGTTCGTGGTTTGTTTGTGCGTTTCCTGGGAGATCAGTGTTGGATTCCGATGCACTACTGCAGCTTTACTCTATGCCTTGGACCTTCACATTGACAATGAAACGCAGAAATTGCGTCGGGATTTAATACAAAAGGCACAATGCCTTCTTAAGTACAAAAGGAGTAAATATTCTCATTGTTTGCTGTTTGCTTTGAGCATTTCCTGGGAGATCAGTATTAGATTGCGATACGCTACTGCACCTCTACTCTATCCCTAGAACCTTCACATTGACGATGAAACACAGAAATTGCGTCGGAATTTAAAACAAAAGGCACAATGCCGACTTAAGGACATGAAGAGTAAAGCTTCTCATTGTTTTGTGGTTTCCTCTGGGCGTTTCCTGGGAGATCAGTACTAGATTTCATTGCACTACTGCAACTTTACTCTATCCCATGGACCTTCACATTGACGATGAAACACAGAAATATGCGTCAGGCTTTAATAGAAAAGACACAAGGACGACTGAAGTACAAAAAGGATAAATCTTCTCTTTGTTGTTGGGTTGCTTTGAGAGTATCCTGGGACATCAGTACTAGACTCCGATGCACTACTGCAGCTTTACTCTATCATTTGGACCATCACATTGACGATGAAACACACAAAATGCGTCGGTATTTAATACAAAATGTACAATGCCGACTTAAGTACAAAAAGAGAAAATCTTCTCATTGTTCATGGTTTGCTTTGAGCGTTTCCTGGGAGATCAGCTTTAGATTCCGATGCACTACTGCAGCTTTACTCTATCCCTTGGACCCTCACATTGACGAAGAAACACAGAAATTGCGTCGGCATTTAATACAAAATGTACAATGCCGACTTAAGTACAAGAGAGTAAATCTTCTCATTGTTCATGGTTTGCTTTGAGCGTTTCCTGGGAGATCAGCTTTAGATTCCGATGCACTACTGCAGCTTTACTCTATCCCTAGAACCTTCACATTGACGATGAAACTCATAAATTGCGTCGGGATTTAATACAAAAAGCAGAATGCCGACGTATGTACACTACTGCACAAACAAACCACGAACAATGAGAAGATTTACTATTCTTTTACTTCAGTCGGCATTGTAGCTTTTACATTAAATCGCACGCAATTCTTGTGTTTATTCGACAATGCGAAGGTCCAAGGGAATGAGTAAGGCTGCAGTGGTGCATCGGAGTCTAATACTGATTTCCCAGGAAACGCTCAAAGCAAACCACAATTTAAAAGAATATTTACGCTTCTTATACTTACCTCGGCATTGTGCCTTTTGTATTAAATCCCGACACAATTTCTGAGTTTCATCGACAATATGAAGGTTCTAGGGATAGAGTAAAGCTGCAGTAGTGCATCGGATTCTAAAGCTGATCTCCCAGGAAACGCTCAAAGCAAACAATGAACAATGAGAAGATTTACTCTTCTTGTACTTAAGTCGGCATTGTACCTTTTGTATTAAATCTCGACGCTATTTCTGTATTTCTTCGTCAATGTGAAGGTCCAAGGGATAGAGTAAAGCTGCAGTAGTGCATCGGAATCTAAAGCTGATCTCCCAGGAAACGCTCAAAGCAAACCATGAACAATGAGAAGATTTACTCTTCTTGAACTTAAGTCGGCATTGTACCATTTGTATTAAATCCCGACGCAAGTTCTGTGTTTCATCGTCAATGTGAGAGTCCAAGGGATAGAGTAAAGCTGCAGTAGTGCATCGGGGTCTAGCACTGACGTCCCAGAAAACGCTCAAAGCAAACCAACAACAATGAGAAGATTCACCCCGTTTCTACTTGAGTCGTCCTTGTGCCTTTTGTATTAAATCCTGACGCATATTTCTGTGCTTCATTGTCAATGTGAAGGTCCAAGGGATTGAGTAAAGCTGCAGTAGTGCAATGGAATCTAGTACTGATCTCCCAGGAAACGCTCAGAGCAAACCACAAAACAATGAGAAGATCTATTCTTTATGTACTTAAGTCGGCATTGTGCCTTTTGTATTAAATCCCGATGCAATATCTGTGTTTCATCATCAATGAGAGGCTCCAAGGGATAGAGTAAAGCTGCATGAGTGCATCGGAATCGAATACTGATATCCCTGGAAACGCTCAAAGCATACTACAAACAATGAGAAGATTACTCTTCTTGTACTTAAGACGGCATTGTGTCTTTTGTATTACATTCCGACGCAATTTCTGTGTTTCATCGTCAATCTGAAGGTCCAAGGGATAGAGTAAAGCTTCAGTAGTGCATCGGAATGTAATACTGATCTCCCAGGAAGCGCTCAAAGCAAACCACAAACAATGAGAAGACTTACCCATCCTGAACTTAAGTCGCCATTGTGCGTTTTATAATAAATCCCGACGGTATCTCTGTATTTCATCGTCAACGTGAAGGCCCAAGGGATAGAGTAAAGCTGCAGTAGTCTATCGGAATCTAATACTGATCTCCCAGGAAACGCTCAATGCAAACCACAAACAATGCGAAGATTTACTCTTCTTGAACCTATGTCGACATTGTGTCTTTTGTAATAAACCCCGACGGTGTCTCTGCGTTTCATTGTCAATGTGAAGGTCCAAAGGATAGAGTAAAGCTGCAGTAGTGCATCGGAATCCAACACTGATCTCCCAGGAAACGCACAAACAAACCACGAACAATGAGAAGATTTACTATTCTTTTACTTCAGTCGGCATTGTGCCTTTTACTTTAAATCGCGACGCAATTTCTGTGTTTCTTCCTCAATGTGAAGGTCCAAGGGAATGAGTAAAGCTGCAGCAGCGCATCGGAGTCTAATACTGATCTCCCAGGAAACGCTCAATGCAAACTAAAAACAATGAGAAGATATACTTTTCTTGTACTTCAGTCGGCATCGTGCCGTTTGTTTTAAATCCCAACGCAATCTCTGTGTTTCATCGTCAATGTGAAGGTCCAAGGGTAGAACAAAGCTGCAGTAGTGCATCGGAATCTAATACTGATCTCCAGGAAACGCTCCAACAAACCACGAACAATGGGAAGATTTACTATTCTTGTACTTAAGTCGGCATTGTGCCTTTTACATAAAATCGCGACGCAATTTTTGTGTTTATTCGTCAATGTGAAGGTCCAAGGGATAGAGTAAAGCTGCAGTAGAGCATCGGAATCTAATACTGATATCCCAGGAAGCGCTCAAAGCAAACCACAATTTAAAAGAAAATTTACTCTTTTTGTACTTACGTCGGCATTGTGCCTTTTGTATTAAATCGCGACGCTATTTCTGTATTTCTTCGTCAATGTGAAGGTCCAAGGGATAGAGTAAAGCTGCAGTAGTGCATCGGAATCTAAAGCTGATCTCCCAGGAAACGCTCAAAGCAAACCATGAACAATGAGAAGATTTACTCTTCTTGAACTTAAGTCGGCATTGTACCATTTGTATTAAATCCCGACGCAAGTTCTGTGTTTCATCGTCAATGTGAGAGTCCAAGGGATAGAGTAAAGCTGCAGTAGTGCATCGTGGTCTAGCACTGACGTCCCAGAAAACGCTCAAAGCAAACCAACAACAATGAGAAGATTCACTCCGTTTGTACTTGAGTCGTCCTTGTGCCTTTTGTATTAAATCCTGACGCATATTTCTGTGCTTCATTGTCAATGTGAAGGTCCAAGGGATTGAGTAAAGCTGCAGTAGTGCAATGGAATCTAGTACTGATCTCCCAGGAAACGCTCAGAGCAAACCACAAAACAATGAGAAGATCTATTCTTCTTGTACTTCAGTCGTCCTTGTGCCTTTTGTATTAAATCCTGACGCATATTTCTGTGTTTCATCGTCAATGTGAGGGTCCTAGGGATAGAGTAAATGTGCAGTAGTGTATCGCAATCTAATACTGATCTCCCAGGAAACGCTCAAAGCAAACAACAAACATTGAGAAGATGTACTCTTTTTGTACTTAAGGCGGCATTGTGCATTCTGTATTAAATCCCGATGCATTTTCTGCGCTTCGTCGTCAATCTGAAAGTCCAAGGGGTAGAGTGAAGCTGCAGTAGTGCATCGGAATCTAATACTGATCTCACATGAAGCACTCAAAGCAAACCACAAACAGTGAGAAGAATACTCCTCTTGTACTTCAGTCGGCATTGTTTTTTTGTATTAAATTCCGACGCAATTTCTGTGTTTCATCGTCAATGTGATGGTTCTAGGGATACAGTAGAGGTGCAGTAGTGTATCTCAATCTAATACTGATCTCCCAGGAAACGCTCAAAGCAAACAGCAAACAATGAGAAGATTTACTCCTTTTGTACATAAGGCGGCATTGTGCCTTCTATATTAAATCCCGACGCTATTTCTGCGTTTCATTGTCAATGTGAAGGTCCCAGGTATAGAGTAAAGCTGCAGTATTGCATCGGAATCCAACACTGATCTCCCAGGAAACGCACAAACAAACCACGAACAATGAGAAGATTTACTATTATTTTACTTCAGTCGGCATTGTACCTTTTACATTAAATCGCACGCAATTCTTGTGTTTATTCGACAATGCGAAGGTCCAAGGGAATGAGTAAGGCTGCAGTAGTGCATCGGAGTCTAATACTGATCTCCCAGGAAACGCTCAAAGCAAACCACAATTTAAAAGAATATTTACTCTTCTTATACTTACCTCGGCATTGTGCCTTTTGTATTAAATCCTGACGCATATTTCTGTGTTTCATTGTCAATGTGAAGGTCCAAGGGATTGAGTAAAGCTGCAGTAGTGCAATGGAATCTAGTACTGATCTCCCAGGAAACGCTCAGAGCAAACCACAAAACAATGAGAAGATCTATTATTCTTGTACTTAAGTCGGCATTGTGCCTTTTGTATTAAATCCCGACGCAATATCTGTGTTTCATCATCAATGAGAGGCTCCAAGGGATAGAGTAAAGCTGCAGTAGTGCATCGGAATCGAATACTGATATCCCTGAAAAAACGCTCAAAGCATACTACAAACAATGAAAAGATTACTCTTCTTGTACTTAAGACGGCATTGTGTCTTTTGTATTACCTTCCGACGCAATTTCTGTATTTCATCGTCAATGTGAAGGCCCAAGGGATAGAGTAAAGCTGCAGTAGTCTATCGGAATTTAATACTGATCTCCCAGAAAACGCTCAAAGCAAACCACAAACAATGCGAAGATTACTCTTCTTGAACTTATGTCGACATTGTGCCTTTTGTAATAAATCCCGACGGTATCTCTGTGTTTCTTCGTCAATGTGAAGGTCCAAGGAATAGAGTAAAGCTGCTGTAGTGCATCGGAATCTAATACTGATCTCCCAGGAAACGCTCAAAGAAACCACGAGCAATGAGAAGATTTACTATTCTTGTACTTATGTCGGCATTGTGCCTTTCACATTACATCGCGACGTAATTTCTGTGTTTCATCGTCAATGTGAAGGTCCAAGGGAATGAGTAACGCTACTGTAGTGCATCGGAATCTAATACTGATCTCCCAGGAAATGCTCAAAGCAAACCATGAACAATGAAAAGATTTACTATTCTTGTACTTAAGTCGGCATTGTGCCTTTTACATTAAATCGCGACGCAATTTCTGTATTTCATCGTGAATGTGAAGGTCCAAGGGATAGAGTACTTCTGCAGAAGTGTGTCAGAAACTAATACTGATCTCCCAGGAAACGCTAAAAGCTAACCACAAACAATCAGAAGATTTAACCTTATTTTACTTAAGTCGCCATTGTGCCTTTTGTATTAATTCCCGACGCAATTTCTGTGTTTCATCGTCAATGTGAGGGTGCAAGGGATGGAGTAAAGCTGCAGTAGTGCATCGGAGTCTAGTACTGATGTCGAAGGAAACGCTCAACGCAAACCAACAGCAATGAGAAGATTGACTCTTTTTCTACTTCAGTCGTCCTTGTGCCTTTTGTATTAAATCCTGACGCATATTTCTGTGTTTCGTCGTCAATGTGATGGTCCAAGGGATAGAGTAAAGCTGCAGTAGTGCAGTGGAATCTAGTACTGATCTCCCAGGAAACGCTCAGAGCAAACCACAAAACAATGAGAAGATTTATTCTTCTTTTACTTAAGTCGGCATTGTGCCTTTTGTATTAAATCCCGACACAATATCTGTGTTTCATCATCAATGTGAGGCTTTAAGGGATAGAGTAAAGCTGCAGTAGTGCATCGGAATCTAATACTGATCTCCCTGGAAACGCTCAAAGCATACAACAAACAATGAGTAGATTCACTCTTCTTGTATTTAAGTCGGAATTGTGGCTTTTGTTTCAAATCCCGATTCAATTTCTGTGTTTCATCGTCAATCTGAAGGTCCAAGGGATGATGTAAGGCTGCAGTAGTGCATCGGAACCTAATATTGATCTCCCAGGAATCGCTCAAAACAAACCACAAACAGTGATAAGATATACTCTTCTTGTACTTGAGTCGGCATTGTGTCTTTTGTATTAAATCCCGACGCTATTTCTGTGTTTCATCTGCAATGTGAGGGTCAAAGGGATAGAGTAAAGTTGCAGTAGTGTATCGCAATCTAACGCTGATCTCCCAGGAAACGCTCAAAGCAAACAACAAACAATGAGGAGATTTACTCTATTTGTACTTAAGGCGGCATTGTGCCTTTTGTATTAAATCCCGACGCAATTTCTGCGTTTCATCGTCAATTGAAGGTCCAGGTGATAGAGTAAAGCTGCAGAAGTGCATCGAACACTAATACTGATCTCCCAGAAAACGCTCAAAGCTAACCACATACAATGAGAAGATTTAACCTTATTTTACTTAAGTCGCCATTGTGCCTTTTGTATTAAATCCCGACGCCATTTCTGTGTTTCATTGTCAATGTGAGAGTCCAAGGGATAGAGTAAAGGTGCAGTAGTGTATCGCAATCTAATACTGATCTCCAGGAAACGCTCAAAGCAAACAACAAACAATGAGAAGACTTGCTCATTTTTTACTTAAGGCGGCATTGTGCCTTTTGTATTAAATCCCGACGCAATTTCTGCATCTCAACGTCAATGTGAAAGTCCAAGGGATAGAGTAAAGCTGCAGTAGTGCATCGGAATCTAATACTGAACTTTCTTGAATCGCTCAAAAACAAATCACAAACAATGGGAAGATTACTGTTCTTGTCCTTACGTCTTCATTCTGACTTTTGTATTAAATTCCGACCCAATTTCTGTGTTTCATCGTCAATCTGAAGGTCCAAGGGATAGAGTAAACCTTCAGTAGTGCATCGGAATCTAATACTGATCTCCCAGGAAAGGCTCAAAGCAAACCACAAACAATGATAAGATTTACTCTTCTTGAACTTAAGTCGCCATTGTGCCTTTTGTAATAAATCCCGACGGTATCTCTGTGATTCCTCGTCAATGTGAAGGTCCAAGGGATAGAGTAAAGCTGCAGTAGTGCATCGGAATCTAATACTCATCTACCAGGAAACGCTCAAACAAACCACGAGCAATGAGATGATTTACTATTCTTGTACTTAAGTCGGCATTGTGCCTTTTACATTAAATCGCGACGCAATTTCTGTGTTTCATCGTCAATATGAAGGTCCAAGGGATAGAGTAAATCTGTAGAAGTGCATCGGAAACTGATACTGATCTCCCAGGAAACGCTCAAAGCTAACCACAAACAATGAAAAGATTTAACCTTATTTTACTTATGTCGCCAATGTGCCTTTTGTATTAAATCCCGAAGCAATTTCTGTGTTTCATCGTCAATGTGAGGGTCAAGGGATAGAGTAAAGGTGCAGTAGTGTATCGCAATCTAATACTGATCTCCAGGAAACGCTCAAAGCAAACAACAAACAATGAGAAGATTTGTTCTTTTTGTACTTAAGGCGGCATTGTGCCTTTTGTATTAAATCCCGATGCAATTTCTGCGTTTCATCGTCAATGTGAAAGTCCAACGGATAGAGTATAGCTGCAGTAGTGCATCGGAATCTAATACTGATCTCACATGAAACGCTCAAAGCAAACCACAAACAATGAGATGATTACTCTTCTTGTACTCAAGTCGGCATTGAGTCTTTTGTATTAAAGTCCGACACAATTTCTGTGTTTCATCGTCAATGTGAAGGTCCAAGGGATAGAGTAAAGCTCCAGTAGTGCACCGGAGTCTAATACTGATCTCCCAGGAAACGCTTAATCCAAACCACCAACAATGAGAAGATATACCCTTCTTGTACTTAAGTCGGCATTGTGCATTTTGTTTTAAATCCTGACGCAATCTCTGTGTTTCATCGTCAATGTGAAGGTCCAGGGGTAGAGTAAAGCTGCAGTAGTGCATCGGAATCTAATACTGATCTCCCAGGAAGCGCTCAAACACACCACGAACAGTGAGAAGGTTTACTATTCTTGTACTTAAGTCGGCATTGTGCCTATTACATTACATCGCGACGCAATTTCTGTGTTTCATCGTCAACGTGAAGGTCCAAGGGAATGAGTAAAGCTGCAGTAGTGCATCGGAATCTAATACTGATCTCCCAGGAAACGTTAAAAGCAAACCACAAACTAAAAGAGTATTTACTCTTCCTGTACTTAAGTCGGCATTGTGTCTTTTGTATTAAATACCGACGCAATTTCTGAGTTTCATCGTCAATGTCATGGTTCTAGGGATAGAGTAAAGCTGCAGTAGTACATCGGATTCAAATGCTGATCTCCCAGGAAACGCTCCAAGCAAACCATGAAAAATAAGAAGATTTACTCTTTTTGTACTTAGGTAGGAATTGTAATTTTGTATTAAATCCCGACGCAATTGCTGTGTTTCATCGTCAATGTGAGGGACCAGGGGATAGAGTAAAGCTGCAGTAATGCTTCGGAATCTAATATTGAGGTCCCAGGAAACGCTCAAAGCAAACTACAAACAATGAGAAGATTTACTCTTCTTGTACGAGTACTTAAGTCAACATTGTGCCTTTTATATTAAATCCCGACTCAATTTCTGTGTTTCATCGTCAATGTGAAGATCCAAGGGATTGAGTAACGCTGCAGTGGTGCATCGGTATCTAATACTGATCTTCCAGAAAACGGCCAAAGCAAACCACAAACAATGAGAAGATTTCCTCTTCTTCTACTTAAGTCGACATTGTGCCTTTTGTATTAAATCCCGACGCATATTTCTGAGTTTCATCGTCAATGTGAAGGTCCAAGGGAAAGAGTAAAGCTGCAGTAGTGCTTCGGAATCTAATACTGATCTCCCAGGAAACGCTCAAAGCAAACAACAAACGATGAGAAGATTTACTCTTCTTGAACTTAAGTCGGCATTGTGCCTGTTGTATTAAATCCCGACGCAATTTCTGTGTATCATCGTCAATCTGAAGGTCCTCTGGATAATGTAAAGCTGAGGTAGTGCATCGGAATCTAATACTGATCTCCCAGGTAACGCTCAAAGCAAACCACAAACAATGAGAAGATTTCATCTTCTTGTACTTACGTCGGCATTGCGCCATTTGTAAAAAATTCCGAAGCTATTTCCGTGTTTCACCGTCAATGTGAAGGTCCAAGGGATACAGTAAAGATGCTGTAGTGTATCGCAATCTAATACTGATCTCCCAGGAAACGCCCAAAGCAAACAACAAACAATGAGGTGATTTACGCTTATTGTACTTAAGTCGGCAGTGCGCGTTTTCTATTAAAAACCGACGAAATTTCTGCGTTTCTTCGTCAATGTGAAAGTCCAAGGGATAGAGTAAAGCTGCAGTAGTGCATCGGAGTCTAGTACTAATGTCCCAGGAAACGCTCAAAGCAAACAGCAAACAATGAGAAGATTTACTCCTTTTGTACATAAGGCGGCATTGTGCCTTTTACATTAAATCCCGACGCTATAACTGCGTTTCATTGTCTATGTGAAGGTCCCAGGTATAGAGTAAAGCTGCAGTAGTGCATCGGAATCCAACACTGATCTCCCAGGAAACGCACAAACAAACCACGAACAATGAGAAGATTTACTATTCTTTTACTTCAGTCGGCAATGTACCTTTTACATTAAATCGCACGCAATTCTTGTGTTTATTCGACAATGCGAAGGTCCAAGGGAATGATTAAGGCTGCAGTAGTGCATCGGAGTCCAATACTGATCTCCCAGGAAACGCTCAAAGCAAACCACAATTTAAAAGAATATTTACTCTTCTTATACTTACCTCGGCATTGTGCCTTTTGTACTAAATCCCGACGCAATTTCTGAGATTCATCGACAATATGAAGGTTCTAGGGATAGAGTAAAGCTGCAGTAGTACATCGGATTCTAAAGCTGATCTCCCAGGAAACGCTCAAAGCAAACCATGAACAATGACAAGATTTACTCTTCTTGAACTTAAGTCGGCATTGTACCATTTGTATTAAATCCCGACGCAAGTTCTGTGTTTCATCGTCAATGTGAGAGTCCAAGGGATAGAGTAAAGCTGCAGTAGTGCATCGGGGTCTAGCACTGACGTCCCAGAAAACGCTCAAAGCAAACCAACAACAATGAGAAGATTCACTCTGTTTGTACTTGAGTCGTCCTTGTGCCTTTTGTGTTAAATCCTGACGCATATTTCTGTGTTTCATTGTCAATGTGAAGGTCCAAGGGATTGAGTAAAGCTGCAGTAGTGCAATGGAATCTAGTACTGATCTCCCAGGAAACGCTCAGAGCAAACCACAAAACAATGAGAAGATCTATTCTTCTTGTACTTAAGTCGGCATTGTGCCTTTTGTATTAAATCCCGACGCAATATCTGTGTTTCATCATCAATGAGAGGCTCTAAGGGATAGAGCAAAGCTGCAGTAGTGCATCGGAATCGAATACTGATATCCCTGGAAACGCTCAAAGCATACTACAAACAATGAGAAGATTACTCTTCTTGTACTTAAGACGGCATTGTGTCTTTTGTATTACATTCCGACGCAATTTCTGTGTTTCATCGACAATCTGAAGGTCCAAGGGATAGAGTAAAACTTCAGAAGTGCATCGGAATCTAATACTGATCTCCCAGGAAGCGCTCAAAGCAAACCACAAACAATGAGAAGATTTACTCTTCCTGAACTTAAGTCGCCATTGTGCCTTTTATAATAAATCCCGACGGTATCTCTGCATTTCATCGTCAATGTGAAGGCCCAAGGGATAGAGTAAAGGTGCAGTAGTCTATCGGAATCTAATACTGATCTCCCAGGAAACGCTCAAAGCAAACCACAAACAATGCGAAGATTTACTCTTCTTGAACTTATGTCGACATTGTGCCTTTTGTAATAAATCCCGACGGTATCTCTGTGTTTCTTCGTCAATGTGAAGGTCCAAGGAATAGAGTAAAGCTGCTGTAGTGCATCGGAATCTAATACTGATCTCCCAGGAAACGCTCAAAGCAAACAACAAACAATGAGGTGATTTACGCTTATTGTACTTAAGTCGGCATTGCGCGTTTTCTATTGAAAACCGACGCAATTTCTGCATTTCTTCGTCAATGTGAAAGTCCAAGGGATAGAGTAAAGCTGCAGTAGTGCATCGGAGTCTAGTACTAAAATCCCAGGAAACGCTCAAAGCAAACAGCAAACAATGAGAAGATTTACTCCTTTTGTACATAAGGCGGCATTGTGCCTTTTATATTAAATCCCGACGCTATATCTGCGTTTCATTGTCTATGTGAAAGTCCCAGGTATAGAGTAAAGCTGCAGTAGTGCATCGGAATCCAACACTGATCTCCCAGGAAACGCACAAACAAACCACGAACAATGAGAAGATTTACTATTCTTTTACTTCAGTCGGCTTTGTACCTTTTACATTAAATCGCACGCAATTCTTGTGTTTATTCGACAATGCGAAGGTCCAAGGGAATGATTAAGGCTGCAGTAGTGCATCGGAGTCTAATACTGAGATCCCAGGAAACGATCAAAGCAAACCACAATTTAAAAGAATATTTACTCTTCTTATACTTACCTCGCCATTGTGCCTTTTGTATTAAATCCCGAAGCAATTTCTGAGTTTCATCGACAATATGAAGGTTCTAGGGATAGAGTAAAGCTGCAGTAGTGCATCGGATTCTAAAGCTGATCTCCCAGGAAACGCTCAAAGCAAACCATGAACAATGACAAGATTTACTCTTCTTGAACTTAAGTCGGCATTGTACCATTTGTATTAAATCCCGACGCAAGTTCTGTGTTTCATCGTCAATGTGAGAGTCCAAGGGATAGAGTAAAGCTGCAGTAGTGCATCGGGGTCTAGCACTGACGTCCCAGAAAACGCTCAAAGCAAACCAACAAGAATGTGAAGATTCACTCTGTTTGTACTTGAGTCGTCCTTGTGCCTTTTGTGTTAAATCCTGACGCATATTTCTGTGTTTCATCGTCAATGTGAAGGTCCAAGGGATTGAGTAAAGCTGCAGTAGTGCAATGGAATCTAGTACTGATCTCCCAGGAAACGCTCAGAGCAAACCACAAAACAATGAGAAGATCTATTCTTCTTGTACTTAAGTCGGCATTGTGCCTTTTGTATTAAATCGCGCCGCAATATCTGTGTTTCATCATCAATGAGAGGCTCCAAGGGATAGAGTAAAGCTGCAGTAGTGCATCGGAATCGAATACTGATATCCCTGGAAACGCTCAAAGCATACTACAAACAATGAGAAGATTACTCTTCTTGTACTTAAGACGGCATTGTGTCTTTTGTATTACATTCCGACGCAATTTCATCGTCATTCTGAAGGTCCAAGGGATAGAGTAAAACTTCAGAAGTGCATCGGAATCTAATACTGATCTCCCAGGAAGCGCTCAAAGCAAACCACAAACAATGAGAAGATTTACTCTTCCTGAACTTAAATCGCCATTGTGCCTTTTATAATAAATCCCGACGGTATCTCTGTATTTCATCGTCAATGTGAAGGCCCAAGGAATAGAGTAAAGCTGCTGTAGTGCATCGGAATCTAATACTGATCTCCCAGGAAACGCTCAAAGAAACCACGGGCAATGAGAAGATTTACTATTCTTGTACTTATGTCGGCATTGTGCCTTTCACATTACATCGCGACGCAATTTCTGTGCTTCATCGTCAATGTGAAGGTCCAAGGGAATGAGTAAAGCTACTGTAGTGCATCGGAATCTAATGCTGATCTCCCAGGAAATGCTCAAAGCAAACCATGAACAATGAGAAGATTTACTATTCTTGTACTTAAGTCGGCATTGTGCCTTTTACATTAAATCGCGACGCAATTTCTGTGTTTCATCGTCAATGTGAAGATCCATGGGATAGAGTAATTCTGCAGAAGTGTATCGGAAACTAATACTAATCTCCCAGGAAACGCTCAAGGCTAACCACAAACAATGAGAAGATTTACTCTTCTTGTACTTAAGTCGGCATTGTACCGTTTGTATTAAATCCCAACGCAATTTCTGTGTTTCATCGTCAATGTGAGGGTCCAAGGGATAGAGTAAAGCTGCAGTAGTGCATCGGAGTCTAGTACTGATGTCCCAGGAAACGCTCAAAGCACCAACAATAATGAGAAGATTGACTCTTTTTGTACTTCAGTCGTCCATGTGCCTTTTGTATTAAATCCTGACGCATATTTCTGTGTTTCGTCGTCAATGTGATGGTCCAAGGGATAGAGTAAAACTGCAGTAGTGCAATGGAATCCAGTACTGATTTCCCAGGAAACGCTCAGAGCAAACCACAAAACAATGAGAAGATTTATTCTTCTTTTACTTAAGTCGGCATTGTGCCTTTTGTATTAAAACCCGACACAATATCTGTGTTTCATCATCAATGTGAGGCTTTAAGGGATAGAGTAAAGCTGCAGTAGTGCATCGGAATCTAATACTGATCTCCCTGGAAACGCTCAAAGCATACTACAAACAATGAGTAGATTTACTCTTCTTGTATTTAAGTCGGAATTGTGGCTTTTGTTTCAAATCCCGATTCAATTTCTGTGTTTCATCGTCAATCTGATGGTCCAAGGGTTAATGTAAGGCTGCAGTAGTGCATCGGAATCTAATATTGATCTCCCAGGAATCGCTCAAAACAAACCACAAACAGTGATAAGATATACTCTTCTTGTACTTGAGTCGGCATTGTGTCCTTTGTATTAAATCCCGACGCTATTTCTGTGTTTCATCTGCAATGTGAGGGTCAAAGGGATAGAGTAAAGTTGCAGTAGCGTATCGCAATCTAATACTGATCTCCCAGGAAACGCTCAAAACTAACCACAAACAATAAGAAGATTTAACCTTATTCTACTTAAGTCGCCATTGTGCATTTGTATTAAATCCCGACGCCATTTCTGTGTTTCATTGTCAATGTGAGGGTCCAAGGGATAGAGTAAAGGTGCAGTAGTGTATCGCTATCTATTACTGATCTCCAGGAAACGCTCAAAGCAAACAACAAACAATGAGAAGATTTGCTCGTTTTTTACTTAAGGCGGCATTGTGCCTTTTGTATTAAATCCCGACGCAATTTCTGCGTCTCAACGTCAATGTGAAAGTCCAAAGGATAGAGTAAAGCTGCAGTAGTGCATCGGAATCTAATACTGAACTTTCTTGAATCGCTCAAAGCAAATCACAAACAATGGGAAGATTACTGTTCTTGTCCTTACGTCTTCATTCTGACTTTTGTATCAAATTCCGACCCAATTTCTGTGTTTCATCGTCAATGTGAAGGTCCAAGGGATAGGGTAAATCTGTACAAGTGCATCGGAAACTGATACTGATCTCCCAGGAAACGCTCAAAGCTAACCACAAACAATGAGAAGATTTAACCTTATTTTACTTAAGTCGCCAATGTGCCTTTTGTATTAAATCCCGAAGCCATTTCTGTGTTTCATCGTCAATGTGAGGGTCCAAGGGATAGAGTAAAGGTGCAGTAGTGTATCGCAATCTAATACTGATCACCAGGAAACGCTAAAAGCAAACAACAAACAATGAGAAGATTTGTTCTTTTTGTACTTAAGGCGGCATTGTGCCTTTTGTATTAAATCCCGACACAATTTCTGCGTTTCATCGTCAATGTGAAAGTCCAACGGATAGAGTATAGCTGCAGTAGTGCATCGGAATCTAATACTGATCTCACATGAAACGCTCAAAGCAAACCACAAACAATGAGATGATTACTCTTCTTGTACTCAAGTCGGCATTGAGTCTTTTGTATTAAAGTCCGACACAATTTCTGTGTTTCATCGTCAATGTGAAGGTCCAAGGGATAGAGTAAAGCTGCAGTAGTGCTTCGGAATCTAATACTGATCTCCCAGGAAACGCTCAAAGCAAACAACAAACGATGAGAAGACTTACTGTTCTTGTACTTATGGCGTCATTGTACCGTTTCTTTTAAATCCCTCATAATGTCTGTGTTTCATCGTCAATCTGAAGGTCCAAGGGATAGAGTCAAGCTGCAGTAGTGCTTCGGAATCTAATACAGATCTCCCACGAAACGCTCAAAGCACACCAGAAACAATTAGAAGATTTACTCTTCTTAAACTTAAGTCGGCATTGTGCCTTTTGTATTAAATCCCGACGCAATTTCTGTGTATCATCGTCAATCTGAAGGTCCACTGGATAATGTAAAGCTGAGGTAGTGCATCGGAATCTAATACTGATCTCTCAGGTAACGCTCAATGCAAACCACAAACAATGAGAAGATTTAATCTTCTTGTACTTACGTCGGCATTGTGCCATTTGTAAAAAATTCCGACGCTATTTCCGTGTTTCACCGTCAATGTGAAGTTCCAAGGGATAGAGTAAAGATGCAGTAGTGTATCGCAATCTAATACTGATCTCCCAGGAAACGCCCAAAGCAAACAACAAACAATGAGGTGATTTACGCTTATTGTACTTAAGTCGGCATTGTGCGTTTTCTATTAAAAACCGACGCAATTTCTACGTTTCTTCGTCAATGTGAAAGTCCAAGGAATAGAGTAAAGCTGCAGTGGTGCATCGGAGTCTAGTAATAATATCCCAGGGAACGCTCAAAGCAAACCACAAACAATGAGAAGATTGACACTTTTTGTACTTCAGTCGTCCTTGTGCCTTTTGTATTATATGCTGACGCATATTTCTGTGTTTCATCGCCAATGTGAAGGTCCAACGGATAGAGTAAAGCTGCAGTAGTGCAATGGAATTTAGTACTGATCTCCCAGGAAACGCTCAGAGCAATCCACAAAACAATGAGATGATTTACTCTTCTTGTACTTAAGTCGGCACTGTGCCATTCGTATTAAATCCCGACGCAATATCTGTGTTTCATCGTCAATGTGAGGCTGCAAGGTATAGAGCAAAGCTGCAGTAGTGCATCGGAATCTAATGCTGATCTCCCAGGAAACGCTCAAAGCAAACCACAAGCAATGAGAAGATTTACTCTTCTTGAACTTAATTCGCCATTGTGCTTTTTGTAATAAATCCCGACGGTATCGCTGTGTTTCATCGTCAATGTGAATGTCCATGGGATAGAGTAAAGCTGCAGTAGTGCAGCGGAATCTAATACTGATCTCCCAGGAAACGCTCAAACAAACCACGAACAATGAGCAGATTTATTATTCTTGTTCTTAAGTCGGCATTTTGCCTTTTACATTAAATCACGACGCTATTTCTGTGTTTCATCGTCAATGTGAAAGTCCCAGGGTATGAGTAAAGCTGCAGTAGTGCATCGGAATCTAATACTATTCTCCCAGGAAACGCTGAAAGCAAACCACAAACTAAAAGAATATTTACTCTTCTTGTACTTAAGTCGGCAATGTGCCTTTTGTATTAAATGCCGACGCAATTTCTGAGTTTCTTCACAATGTGAAGGTCCAAGGGATTGAGTAATGCTGCAGTGCTGCATCGGAATCTAATACTGATCTCCCAGGAAACGGCCAAAGCAAACCACAAACACTGAGAAGATTTCCTCTTCTAGTTGTGAGTCGACATTGTGCCTTTTGTACAAAACCCCGACGGAATTTCTGAGTTTCATCGTCAATGTGTAGGTACAAGGCATAGAGTAAGGCTGCAGTAGTGCATCGGAGTCTAATGCTGATCTCCCTCGAAACGCTCAAAGCAAACCACAAACAATGAGACGATTGACTTTTTTTGTGCTTCAGTCGGCCTTGTGCCTTTTGCATTAAATCCCGACGCAATCTATGTGTTTCATCGTCAATGTGCAGTTCCTAGGGATAGAGTGAAGCTGCAGTAGTGCATCCGAATCTAATACTGATCTCCCAGAAAACGCTCAAAGCAAACCACTAAACAACGATAAGATATACTCTTATTGTACTTAAGCTGGGATTGTGCCTTTTGTATTAAATCCCGACGCAATTTCTGTGTTTCATCGTCGATGTGAGGGTCCAAGGGATAGAATAAAGCTGCAGTAGTGCATCCGAATCTAATACTGATCTCCCAGGATTCGCTCAAAGCAAACTACAAACAATGAGAAGATTTACTCTTCTTGTACTTAAGTCGGCATTGTGCATTTTGTATTAAATACCGACGAAATTTCTGTGCTTCATCACCAATGTGAGGGTCCAAGGGATAGAATGAAGCTGCAGTAGTGCATCCGAATCTAATACTGATCTCCCAGGATTCGCTCAAAGCAAACTACAAACAATGAGAAGATTTACTCTTCTAGTACTTAAGTCGGCATTGCGCCTTTTGTTATACATCCCGACGCACTTTCAGTTTTTCATCGTCAATGTGTAGGTCCTAGAGATAGAGTAAAGCTGCAGTGGTGCATCTAAATCTAGTACTGATCTCCCAGGAAACGATAAAATGAAACCGCGAACAATCAGAAGACTTACTCTTCTTGTACTTAAAACGGCATTGTGCATTTTATATTAAATCCCGACGCAATTTCTGTGTTTCATCGTCAATGTTAAGGTCCAAGGCATAAGGTAATGCCGCAGTAGAGCATCCGATTGTAATACTGATCTCCCAGGAACCGATCAAACCAAACCAAAAAACAATGTGAAGATTGACTCTTCTGGAACTTAAGTTGGCATTGTGCCTTTCGTATTAAATCCCGACGCAATCTCTGTGTCTCATCGTCAATCTGAGGGTACAAGCGATAGAGTATGGCTGCAGTAGTGCATCGGAGTCCAATGCTGATCTCCCACGAAACGGTCAAAGCAAACCACAAACAATGAGAAGATTTACTATTCTTATACTTAAGGCGCCATTGTGCCGTTTGTTTTAAATCCCGTCACAATTTCTGTGTTTCATCGTCAATCTGAAGGTCCAAGGGATGGAGTAGAGCTGCAGTTGTGCATTGGAATCTAATACTGATCTCCCAGGAAATGCTCAAAGCAAACCAGAAACAATTAGAAGATTTACTCTTCTTGAACTTAATTCGGCATGTGCCTTTTTTATGAAATCCCATCGCAATCTATGTGTTTCATCGTCAGTGTGTAGGTCTTAGGAATAGAGTAAAGCTGCAGTAGTGCATCGGAATAAAATACTGCTCTCTCAGGAAACGCTCAAAGTAAACCACAAACAATGAGAAGATTTACTCTTCTTGTACTTATGTCGGCATTGTGCCTTTTGTATTAAATCCCGACGCAATATCTGTGTTTCATCGTCAAACTGACGGTCCTATGGATAGTGTAAAGCTGCAGTAGTGCATCTGAGTCTAATACTGAACTCCCAGGATACGCTCAAAGCAAACCACAAACAATAAGAAGATATACTCTTCTTATACTTAAGTCGGCATTGCGCCTTTTGTATTAAATCTCGACGCAATTTCTGTGTTTCATTGCCATTGTGAAGGTCCAAGGAATAGAGTGAAACTGCAGTATTGCTTCGGAATCTAATACTAGTCTCCCAGTAAACGCTCTAAGCAAACTACAAACAATGAGAAGATATACACTTCTAATACTTAAGTCGGCATTGTGCCTTTTGTTTTAAATCCCGACGCACTTTCTGAGTTTCATCGTCAATGTGTAGGTCCTAGGGATAGAGTAAAGCTGCAGTGGTGCATCGGAATCTAATACTGGTCTCCCAGGAAACGCTCAATTCAAACCGCGAACAATGAGATGATTTACTCTTCTTGTACTTAGGTCGGCATTGTGCCTTTTATATTAAATCCCGACGCAATTTCTGTGTTTCATCGTCAATGTGAAGGTCCATGGGATAGAGTAAAGCTGCAGTAGTGCATCCGATTCTAATACTGTTCTCCCAGGAAACGCTCAAAACAAACCACAAACAAAAAGAATATTTACTGTTCCTGTAATTAAGTCGACATTGTGCCTTTTGTATTAACGCCCGACGCAATTTCTGTGTTTCGTCGTCAATGTGAAGGTCCAAGGGATGGAGTAAAGCTACAGTAGTGCATCTAAATCTAGTACTGATCTCCCAGGAAACGCTCAATTCAAACCACGAACAATGAGAAGATTTACTCTTCTTGTTCTTAAGCTGGCCTTGTGCCTTTTATATTAAATCCCGACGCAATTTCTGTGTTTCATCGTCAATGTGAAGGTCCAAGGGATAGAGTAAAGCTGCAGTAGTGCTTCCGATTCTAATACTGATCTCCCAGAAAACGCTCAAAACAAACCACAAACAATAAGAAGATTGACTCTTCTCGTACTTAAGTCGGCTTGTGCCTTTTTTAATAATCCCGACGCAATTTCTGAGTATCATCGTCAATGTGAAGGTTAAAGCGATAGAGTAAAGCTGCAGTAGTGCATCGGAATGTAATACTGATCTCCCAGTAAACGCTCAAAGCAAACCACAAACTATGAGAAGATTGACTCTTTTTGTACTTAAGTCGGCATTGTGCCTTTTGTATTAAATCCCGTGGCAATTTCTGTGTTTCATCGTCGATGTGAAGGGCCAAGGGATAGAGTAAAGCTGCAGTAGTGCATCGGAATCTAATACTTGACTCCCAGGAAACGCTCAAAGCAAACCACAAGCAATGAGAAGATTTACTCTTCTTGAACTTAAGTTGGCATTGTGCCTTTCGTATTAAATACCGACGCAATCTCTGTGTCTCATCGTCAATGTGAGGGTACAAGGGATAGAGTATGGCTGCAGTAGTGCATCGGAGTCTAATTCTGATCTCCAAAGAAACACTCAAAGCAAACCACAAACAATGAGAAGATTGACTCTTTTTGTGCTTCAGTCAGCCTTGTGCCTTTTGCATTAAATCCCGACGCAATCTCTGTGTTTCACCGTCAATGTGCAGCTCCTAGGGATTGACTAAAGCTGCAGTAATGCACCGGAATCTAATACTGATCTCCCAGGAAACGCTCAAAGCAAACCTCAAACTATGAGAAGATTTACTATTCTTGTACTTAAGGTGCCATTGTGCCGTTTGTTTTAAATCCCAGCACAATTTCTGTGTTTCATCGTCAATCTGAAGGTCCAATGGATAGAGTAAAGCGTCAGTAGTGCATCGTGATCTAATACTGATCTCCCAGGAAACGCTCAAATCAAACCAGAAACAATTAGAAGATTTACTCTTCTTGAACTTAAGTCGGCATTGTGCCTTTTGTATTAAATCCCGAAGCAATCTATGTGTTTCATCGTCAGTGTGTAGGTCCTAGGGATAGAGTAAAGCTGCGGTAGTGCATCGGAATCTAATACTGATCTCCCAGGAAACGCTCAAAGCAAACCACGACCAATGAGAAGATTTACTCCTATTGTACTTAAGTCGGCATTGTGCCTTTTATATTAAATCCCGACGCAATATCTGTGTTTCATCGTCAATGTGAAGGTCCAAGGGACAGACTAAAGCTGCAGTAGTGCATCCGAATCTAATACTGATCTCCGAGGAAAAGCTCAAAGCAAACCACAAACAAAAAGAATATTTACTCTTCTTGTACTTAAGTCGGCATTGTGCCTTTTGTTTTAAATCCCGACGCTATTTCGGAGTATCATCGTCAATCTGAAGGTCCACAGGATAATGTAAAGCTGAAGTAGTGCATCAGAATCTAATACTGATCTCCCAGGTAACGCCCTTGGCAAACCACAAACAATGAGAAGATTTACTCTTCTTGTACTTAAGTCGGCATTGTGCATTTTGTATTAAATCCTGACGCAATTTCTGGGTTTCATCGTCAATGTGAAGGTCCAAGGGATAGCGTAAAGGTGCAGTAAAGTATCGCAAAGTAATACTGATCTCCCAGGAAACGCTCAAAGCAAACAACAAACAATGTGAAGATTTACGCATTTATGAAGTCGGCATTGTGTGTCTTCTATTAAATACCGACGCAATTTCTGCGCTTCTGCGTCAAGGTGAAAGTCCAAGGATAGAGTAAAGCTGCAGTAGTGCATCGAAATCTAGTACTGATCTCCCAAGAAACGCTCAAAGGAAACCACAAACAATGAGAGGATTACTCTTCTTGTACTTAAGTCGGCATTGTGCCTTTTGTATTAAATCCCAACGCCATATCTATGTTTCATCGTCAGTGTGAAGGTCCAAGGGTGAAGCTGCAGTAGTGCATCGGAATCTAATACTGATCTTTTAGGATACGTTCAAAGCAAACCACAATCAATGAGAGGATATACTCTTATTGTACTTAAGTCGGCATTGTGCCTTTTGTTTAAAAACCCAACGCTATTTCTGTATATCATCGTCAATCTGAAGGTCCAAGGGATAGAGTAAAGCTGCTGTAGTGCATCGGAATCTAATACTGATCTCCCAGGAAACGCTCAAAGCAAACCACAAACAATGAGAACATTTACTCTTCTTGATCTTATGTCGCATTGTGCCTTTTGTATTATATCCCGACGCAATCACTGTGTTTCATCGTCAATGTGAAGATCCAAGGGATAGAGTTAAGCTGCAGTAGTGCTTCGGAATGTAATACCGATCTCCCAGGAAACACTCAAAGCAAACCAGAAACAATGAGAAGATTTACTCTTCTTCAATGTAAGTCGGCATTGTGCCTTTTGTACTAAATCCCGACGCAATCTCTGTGTTTCATAGTCAATGTGTAGTTCCTAGGGTCAGAGTAAAGCTGCAGTAGTGCATCGAAATCAAATACTGATCTCCCACGAAACGCTCAAAGCAAACCAAAAACAAATAGAACATTTACTCTTCTTGTACTCAAGTCGGCATTGTGCCTTTTGTATTAAATCATGACGCTAATTCTGTGTTTCATCGTCAGTGTGAGGGTACAAGGGATAGAGTAAGGCTGCAGTAGTGCATCGGAATCTAGAACTGATGTCCCAGGAAACGCTCAAACCAAACCACAAACAACGAGAAGATTTACGCTCTTTGTACTTAAGTTTGCATTGTTCCTTTTGGGTTAAATCCCGACGCAACTTCTTTGTTTCATCGTCAATGTGAAAGTCCAAGTTATAGAGTAAAGCTGCAGTAGTGCATCTGAATCTAATACTGATCTCTCAGGAAACGCCCAAAGCAAACCACTAACAATGAGAAGATTTACTCTTCTTGTACTTAAGTCGGCATTGCGCCTTTTGTATTAAAACCCGACGCATTTTCTGAGTTACATCGTCAATCTGAAGGTTCAAGGATAGAGTATAGCTGCAGTAGTGCATCGGAATCTAATACTGATCTCCCAGTAAACGCTCAATGCAAACCACAAACAATGAGAAGATTGACTCATTTGGTACTTCAGTCGTCCTTGTGCCTTTTGTATTAAATCCCGACCCATATTTCTGTGTTTCGTCGTGAATGTGAAGGTCCAAGGGATAGAGTTCAGCTGCAGTAGTGCAATGGAAACTAGTACTGATTTCCCAGGAAACGCTCAGAGCAAACCACAAACAATGAGAAGATTTACTATTCTTGTACTCAAGTCGTCATTGTGCCTTTTGTATTAAATCCCGACGCCATTTCTGTGTTTCATCGTCAATGTGAAGTTCCAAAGAATAGAGTAAAGCTGCAGTAGTGACTTGGAATCTAATACTGATCTCCCAGGAAACGCTCAAAGCATACCCCAAAAAACGATAAGATATACTGTTATTGTACCTAAGGTGGGATTATGCCTTTTCTATTAAATCCCTACGCAATTTCTGTGTTTCATCGTCGATGTGATGGTCCAAGGGATAGAGTAAAGCTGCAGTAGTGCATCCGAATCTAATACTGATCTCCCAGGATACGCTCAAAGCATACTACAAACAATGAGAAGATTTACTCTTCTTGTACTGAAGTCGGCATTGTGCATTTTGTATTAAATCCCGATGCAATTTCCCTGTTTCATCGTCAAGGATATGGTCCAAGGGATAGAGTGAAGCTGCAGAAGTGCAACGGAATCTAATACTGATGTCACAGGAAACGCCCAAACCAAACCACAAACAATGAGAAGACTTAGTCTTCTTGAACGTAAGTCGGCATTGTGCCTTTTGTATTAAATCCCGACGCCATTTCTGTGTTTCATCGACAAAGTGAAGGTCCTACGGATAGAGTAAAGCTGCAGTAGTGCTTCGGAATCCAGTACTGATGACCCAGGAAGCGCTCAAAGGAAACCACAAACAATGAGAAGATTGCCTCTTCTTGTACTTAAGTCAACATTGTGCATTTTGTATTAAATCCCGACGCAATTTCTCTGTTTCATCGTCAAGGAGAAGGTCCAAGGGATAGAGTGAAGCTGCAGAAGTGCAACGGAATCAAATACTGATGTCGCAGGAAACGCCCAACCAAACCACAAACAATGAGAAGATTTAGTCCTCTGGTACTTAAGTCGGTATTGTGCCCTTTGGTTAATACCCGACTCAATTTCTGTGTTTCATCGTCAATTTGAAGGTCCAAGGGATAGAGTAAAGCTGCAGTATTGCATCGGAATCTAATAGTTATCTCCCAGGAAACGCTCAAAGCAAACCACAAAGAATCAGAAGATTTACTCTTCTTGTACTTTGGTCGGCATTGTGCGTTTTGTATTAAATCCCGAACTATTTCTGAGTTTCATCGTCAATGTGAAGGTTCAAGGGATAGAGTATAGCTGCAGTAGTGTACCGGAATCTAATGCTGATCTCCCAGGAAACGCTCAAAGCAAAGCACAAACAATGAGAAGATTGACTCCTTTTGTACTTCAGTCGGCCTTGTGCCTTTTGTATTAAATCCCGACGCAATTTCTGTGTTTCATCGTCAATGAGAAGGTCCAAGGGATAGAGTAAAGCTGCACTAGTGCATCCGATTCTAATACTGATATCCCAGGAAACGCTCAAAACAAACCACAAACAAAAAGGATATATACACTTCCTGTAATTAAGTCGACATTGTGCCTTTTGTATTAAAGCCCGACGCAATTTCTGTGTTTCATCGTTTAATGTGAGGGTCCAAGGGATGGAGTAAAGCTACAGTAGTGCATCTAAATCTAGTACTGATATCCCAGGAAACGCTCAATTCAAACCGCGAACAATGAGAAGATATACTCTTCTGGTACTTAAGTCGGCATTGTGCCTTTTATATTAAATTCTGACGCAATTTCTGGGTTTCATCGTCAATGTGAAGGTCCAAGGAATAGAGTAAAGCTGCAGTAGTGCATCCGATTCTAATACTGATCTCCCAGGAAATGCTCAAAACAAACCGCAAACAATGCGAAGATTGAATCTTCTTGCACTTATGTCAGCATTGTGCCTTTTGTAATAAATCCCGACGCAATTTCTGTGTTTCATCGTCAATGTGAAGGTCCAAGGGATAGAGTAAAGCTGCAGTAGTGCATCGGAATTTAATACTAATCTCCAAGGAAACGCCCAAAGCAAACCACAAACAATGAAAGGATTTACTGTTCTTGTACTTAGGTTGGCATTGTGACTTTTGTATTAAATCCAGTCGCCATTTCTGTGATTCATCGTCAATGCGAAGGCCCCAGGGATAGAGTAACGCTGCTGTAGTGCAATGAAATCTAGTACTGATCTCCCAGGAAACGCTCAAAGGAAACCACAAACAATGAGAAGATTTACTCTTCTTGTACTTAAGTCGGAATTGTGCCTTTTGTATTAAATTCCGATGCAATTTCTGTGTTTCATCGTCAATGTAAAGGTCGAAGGGATAGAGTATAGCTGCAATAGTGCATCGGAATCTAATACTGATCTCCCAGGAAACGCTCAAAGCAAACCACAACAATGAGAAGATTTACTTTTCTTGAACTTAAGTCGGCATTGTGCCTTTTGTATTAAAACCCGACGCAATCTCTGTGTTTGATCGTCAATGTGAAGGTGCTAGGGATAGAGTGTAGCTGCAGTAGTGCATCGGAATCTAATACTGATCTCCCTGGAAATGCTCAAATTAAAACCACGAACAGTGAGAAAATCTACTCTTCTTGTACTTAAGTCGGCATTGTGCCTTTAAATTGAATCGCGAAGCAATTTCCGTGTTTCATCGTCAATGTGAAGGTCCACGGGATAGAGTAAAGCTGCAGTAGTGCATCGGAATCATTTACTGATCTCCCAGGAAAGACTCAAAGCAAACCACAAACAGAATGAATATTTACCCTTTTTGTACTTAAGTCGGCACTGTGCCTTTTGTAATAAATCCCGACGCAATATCTGTATTTCTCGTCAGTGTGAAGGTGCAAGTGATAGATTAAAGCTGCAGTAGTGCAACGGAAACTAATACTGATCTCCCAGGAAACGCTCAAATAAAACCACAAACAATGAGGATATTTACTATTCTTGTATCAAAGTCGGCATTGTGCATTTTGTATTAAATCCCGACGCAATTTCTGTGTGTCATCGTCAATGTGAAGGTCCAAGGGATTGAGTAATTCTGCAGTGGTACATCGGGAAATAATACTGATCTCTCAGGAAACGCTTAAAGCAAACCACAAACAATGAGAAGAATTACTCTTCTTGTACTTAAGTCGGCACTGTGCCTTTTGTAATAAATCCCAACGCAATTTCTGAGTATCATCGTCAAAGTGAAGGTTAAAGGGATAGAGTAAAACTGCAGTAGTGCACCGGAATGTAACACTGATCACCCAGGAAACGCTCAAAGCAAACCACAAACAATGAGAAGATTGACCCTTTTCGTACTTAAGTCGGCATTGTGCCTTTTGTATTAAATCCCGACGCAATCTCTGTGTTTGATCGTTAATGTGATGGTCCTAGGGATAGAGTAAAGCTGGAGTAGTGCATCGGAATCTAATACTGATCTCCCAGGAAACGCTCAAATCAAACCACGAACAATGAGAAGATCTACTCTTCTTGTACTTAAATCGGCTTTGTGCATTATAAATTGAATCGCCATGCAAATTCTGTGTTTCATCGTCAATGTAAAGGTCGAAGGGATAGAGTAAATCAGCAGTAGTGCATCGGAATCTAATACTGATATCCCAGGAAACGCTCAAAGCAAACCACAAACAATGAGACGGTTGACACTTTTTGTACTTAAGTCAGCATTGTGCCCTTTGTATTAAATCCCGACGCAATTTCTGTGTTTCATCGTCAATGTGAAGGTCCAAGGGATAGAGTAAAGCTGCAGTAGTGTATCGGAATCTAATACTGATCTCCCAGGAAACGCTCAAATCAAACCATATTCAATGAGATTATTTACTCTTCTTGTACTGAAGTCGGCATTGTGCCTTTTGTATGAAATGGCGACGCAATTTCTGTGTTTCATCGTCAATGTGAAGGTCCAAGGGACAGAGTAACTCTGCAGTAGTGCATCGGAATCTAATACTGATCTCCCAGGAAACGCTCAATGCAAACCAAAAACAATGAGAAGAATAACTCTTCTTGTACTTAAGTCGGCATAGTGCCTTTCGTGTAAAATCCCGATGCAATTTCTGAGTTTCATCGTCAATGGGAAGGTGCAAGGTATAGAGTATAGCAGCAGTAGTGCATCGGAATCTACTACTGGTCTCCCAGGAAACGCTCTAAGCAAACCACAAGCATTGAGGAGATTTACTCTTCTTCTATTTCAGTCGGCATTGTGTTTTTTGTGTTACATTCCGACGCAAATTCTGTGTTTGATCGTCAATGTGAAGTCCAAGGGATAGAATAAAGCTGCAGTAGTGCATCGGAATTTAATACTGATCTCCCAGGAAACGCACAAAGCAAACCACAAACAATGAGACGATTGACACTTTTTGTACTTAAGTCAGCATTGTGCCTTTTGTATTAAATCCCGACGTAATATCTGTGTTTCACGTCAGTGTGTGGGTGCAAGGGATAGAGAAATGCTGCAGTAATGCATCGTAATCTAATACTCATCTCCCAGGAAACGCTGAAAGCAAACCACAAATAATGAGAAGATTTACTCTTCTTGTACTTAACTCGGCATTGTCCCATTTGTATTACATCCCCACCCAATTTCTGTGTATCGTCGTCAGTGTGAAGGTCCAAGGGATAGAGTAAACCTGCAGTAGTGCATCGGAATCCAATACTGATGTAACAGGGAACGCTCAAAGCAAACCAGAAACAATGGCAAAGTTTACTCTTCTTGAACTTAAGTCGGCATTGGGCATTTTGTATTATATCCCGACGCAATCTCTGTGATTCATCGTCAATGTGAAGGTCCTAGGGATATAGTAAAGCCACAGTAGTCCATCGGAATCTAATGCTGAACTCCCAGGAAACGCTCAAAGCGAACCACGAACAATGAGAAGATTTACTCTTCTAGTGCTTAATTCGGCATTTTGCCTTTTTTATTAAATCTCGACTCAATCTCTGTGTTTCATCGTCAATGTGAAGGTTCCAAGGGATTGAGTAAACCTGTAATAGTGCATCCGAGTCTAATACTAAACTCCCAGGAAATGCTCAAAGTAAACCACAAACAAGAAAATATTTACTCTTGTTGTACTTAAGGCGATATTGTGCCTTTTGTATAAAATTCCGACGTAATTTCTGTGTTTCATCGTCAATGTGATGGTCCAAGATATAGAGTAAAGCTGCAGTAGTGCATCGGAATCTAGTACTGATCTCCCAGGAAACCCTCGAAGCATACTACGAACTATGAGAAGATTTACTCTTCTTGTACTTAATTCGGCATTTTGCTTTTTTATTAAATTCCGACGCAATTTCTGAGTTTCATCGTCAATTTGGAGGTACAAGGGATAGAATAAAGCTGTAGTAGTGCATCTGAATCTAATACTGATCTCCCAGGAAACGCTCAAAGCAAACCATAAACAATGAGAGGAATGATTCCTTTTGTTCTTAAGTCGGCATTGTTCCTTTTGTATTAAATCCCGAGGCAATTTTATGTGTTTCATCGTCAATGTGAAGGTCCAAGGGACAGAGTAACAATGCAGAAGTGCATCGGAAACTAATACTGATCTCCCAGGAAACGCTCAATACAAACCAAAAACAATGAGAAGAATTACTCTTCTTGTACTTAAGTCGGCATAGTGCCTTTAGTGTTAAATCCCGACGCAATTTCTGAGTTTCATCGTCAATGGGAAGGTACAAGGGATAGAGTAAAGCTGCAGTAGTGCATCGGAGTCTAATACTGATCTCTCAGGGAACGCTCAAATCAAACCACATTCGATGAGAATATTTACTCTTCATGTACTTAAATTCTGCATTGTGCCTTTTGTATTAAATCACGACAAATTTTCTGTGTTTCATCGTCAATGTGAAGGTCCAAGGGATAGAGTAAAGCTGCAGTAGTGCATCGGAATCTAACACTGATCTCCCAGAAAACGCTCAAAGCAAACCACAAACTATTGGAAGATTTACTCTTCTTGTACTTAAGTTGGCATTGTGCCTTTTGTATTAATTCCCGACGCAATTTCTGAATTTCATCGTCAATGTGGAGGTCCAAGGGATAGAGTAAAGCTGCAGTAGTGCATCGGAATCTAACACTGATCTCCCAGAAAACGCTCAAAGCAAACCACAAACAATGAGAAGATTTATTCTTCTTGTACTTAAAACGGCATTGTGCTTTTTGCATTAATTCCCGACGTAATTTCTGTGTTTCATCGTCAATGTGAAGGTCCAAGGGATACAGTAAAGCTGCAGTAGTGCATCGGAATCTAATACTGATCTCCCAGGAAAAGCTCAAAGCAAACCACAAACAATGAGAAGAATTACTCTTCTTGAACTTAAGTCGGCATTGTGCCTTTTGTATTACATCCCGACGCCATTTCTGTGTTTCATCGACAATGTGAATTTCCTAGGTATAGAGTAAAGCTGAAGTAGTGCTTCGGAATCTAATACTGATCTCCCAGGAAGCGCTCAAAGCAAAACTGAAACAATGAGAAAGTTTACTCTTCTTGAACTTAAGTCGGCATTGTGCCTTTTATATTAATTCCCGACGCAATTTCTGTGTTTCATCGTCAATGTGAAGGTCCAAGGGATAGGGTAAAGCTGCAGTAGTGCATCGGAATCTAATACTGATCTCCCAGGAAAAGCTCAAAGCAAACCACAAACAATGAGAAGATTTACTCTTCTTGTACTTAAGTCGGCATTGTGCCTTTTGTATTAAATCCCGACGCAATTTCTGAGTTTCATCGTCAATTAGAAAGTACAAGGGATAGAGTAAAGCTGCAGTTGTCCATCGGAATCTAATACTGATCTCCCAGGAAACGCTCCAAGCAAACCACAAACAATGAGAAGATTTACTCTTCTAGTACTTAACTCGGCATTGTGCCTTTTGTATTAAATCCCGAATCAATTTCTGTGTTTCATCGTCAATGTGAAGGTCCAAGGGATAGAGTAAAGCTGCAGTAGTGCATCGGAATCTAATACAGATCTCCCAGGAAACGCTCAAAGCAAACCACAAACAATGAGATGACTGACACTTTTTGTACTTAAATCGGCATTGTACGTTTGGATTAAATCACGACGCAATTTCTGTGTTTCATCGTCAGTGTGAGGGTCCAAGGGATAGAGAAAAGCCGCATTAGTGCATCGTAATCTAATACTCATCTCGCAGGAAACGCTCAAAGCAAACCACAAACAATGAGAAGATTTACTCTTCTTGTACTTAAGTCGACATTGTGCCTTTTGTATCACATCCCGACGCAATTTCTGTCTTTCATCGTCGATGTGAAGGTCCAATGGATAGAGTAAAATAGCAGTAGTGCTTCGGAATCTAATACTGATCTCCCAGGAAACGCTCAAACAAACCACAAACAATGAGGGGATTGATTCTTTTTGTACTTAAGTCGGCATTGTGCCTTTTGTATTAAATCCCGAATCAATTTCTGTGTTTCATCGTCAATGTGAAGGGCCAGGGGATAGAGTTACGCTGCAGTAGTTCATCTGAAGCTAGTACTGATCTCCCAAGGAACGTTCAAAACCACCCACAAACTATGAGAAGATTTACTCTTCCTGTACTTAAGTCGGCATTGTGCATTTTGTATTTAATCCCGACGCAATTTCTGTGTTTCATCGTCAATGTGAAGGTCCAAGGGATAGAGTAACGCTGCAGTAGTTCATCGGAAACTAATACTGATCTCCCAGGAAACGCTCAAAAGCAAACCACAAAAAATGAGAAAAATTACTCTTCTTGTACTTAAGTCGGCATTGTGCCTTTTGTATTAAATCCCGACGCAATTTCTGAGTTTCTTCGTCAATTTGAAGGTACAAGGGATAGAGTAAAGCTGAAGAGTGCATCGGAATCTAATACTGATCTCCCAGGAAGCGCTCATAGCAAACCACAAACAATGAGGAGATTGATTCTTTTTGTACTTAATTCGGCATTGTGAATTTTGTATTAAATCCCGACGCCATTTCTGTGTATCATCGATAATGTGAAGGTCCTACGAATAGACTAAAGCTGCAGTAGTGCTTCGGAATCTAATACTGATCTCCCAGGAAAAGCTCAAAGCTAACCAGAAACAATGAGAAAGATTACTCTTCTTGAACTTAAGTCGGCATTGTGCCTTTTGTATTATATCCCGACGCAATCTCTGTGTTTCATCGTCAATGTGATGGTCCAAGGGATAGAGTAAAGCTGCAGTAGTGCATCGGATTCTAATCCAGATCTCCCAGGAAACGCTCAAAGCAAGCCACGAACAATGAGAAGATTTACTCTTCTAGTACTTAATTCGGCATTGTCCCATTTGTATTACATCCCCACCCAATTTCTGTGTATCGTCGTCAGTGTGAAGGTCCAAGGGATAGAGTAAACCTGCAGTAGTGCATCGGAATCCAATACTGATGTAACAGGGAACGCTCAAAGCAAACCAGAAACAATGGCAAAGTTTACTCTTCTTGAACTTAAGTCGGCATTGGGCATTTTGTATTATATCCCGACGCAATCTCTGTGATTCATCGTCAATGTGAAGGTCCTAGGGATATAGTAAAGCCACAGTAGTCCATCGGAATCTAATGCTGAACTCCCAGGAAACGCTCAAAGCGAACCACGAACAATGAGAAGATTTACTCTTCTAGTGCTTAATTCGGCATTTTGCCTTTTTTATTAAATCTCGACTCAATCTCTGTGTTTCATCGTCAATGTGAAGGTTCCAAGGGATTGAGTAAACCTGTAATAGTGCATCCGAGTCTAATACTAAACTCCCAGGAAATGCTCAAAGTAAACCACAAACAAGAAAATATTTACTCTTGTTGTACTTAAGGCGATATTGTGCCTTTTGTATAAAATTCCGACGTAATTTCTGTGTTTCATCGTCAATGTGATGGTCCAAGATATAGAGTAAAGCTGCAGTAGTGCATCGGAATCTAGTACTGATCTCCCAGGAAACCCTCGAAGCATACCACGAACTATGAGAAGATTTACTCTTCTTGTACTTAATTCGGCATTTTGCTTTTTTATTAAATTCCGACGCAATTTCTGAGTTTCATCGTCAATTTGGAGGTACAAGGGATAGAATAAAGCTGTAGTAGTGCATCTGAATCTAATACTGATCTCCCAGGAAACGCTCAAAGCAAACCATAAACAATGAGAGGAATGATTCCTTTTGTTCTTAAGTCGGCATTGTTCCTTTTGTATTAAATCCCGAGGCAATTTTATGTGTTTCATCGTCAATGTGAAGGTCCAAGGGACAGAGTAACAATGCAGAAGTGCATCGGAAACTAATACTGATCTCCCAGGAAACGCTCAATACAAACCAAAAACAATGAGAAGAATTACTCTTCTTGTACTTAAGTCGGCATAGTGCCTTTAGTGTTAAATCCCGACGCAATTTCTGAGTTTCATCGTCAATGGGAAGGTACAAGGGATAGAGTAAAGCTGCAGTAGTGCATCGGAGTCTAATACTGATCTCTCAGGGAACGCTCAAATCAAACCACATTCGATGAGAATATTTACTCTTCATGTACTTAAATTCTGCATTGTGCCTTTTGTATTAAATCACGACAAATTTTCTGTGTTTCATCGTCAATGTGAAGGTCCAAGGGATAGAGTAAAGCTGCAGTAGTGCATCGGAATCTAACACTGATCTCCCAGAAAACGCTCAAAGCAAACCACAAACTATTGGAAGATTTACTCTTCTTGTACTTAAGTTGGCATTGTGCCTTTTGTATTAATTCCCGACGCAATTTCTGAATTTCATCGTCAATGTGGAGGTCCAAGGGATAGAGTAAAGCTGCAGTAGTGCAACGGAATCTAACACTGATCTCCCAGAAAACGCTCAAAGCAAACCACAAACAATGAGAAGATTTATTCTTCTTGTACTTAAAACGGCATTGTGCTTTTTGCATTAATTCCCGACGTAATTTCTGTGTTTCATCGTCAATGTGAAGGTCCAAGGGATACAGTAAAGCTGCAGTAGTGCATCGGAATCTAATACTGATCTCCCAGGAAAAGCTCAAAGCAAACCACAAACAATGAGAAGAATTACTCTTCTTGAACTTAAGTCGGCATTGTGCCTTTTGTATTACATCCCGACGCCATTTCTGTGTTTCATCGACAATGTGAATTTCCTAGGTATAGAGTAAAGCTGAAGTAGTGCTTCGGAATCTAATACTGATCTCCCAGGAAGCGCTCAAAGCAAAACTGAAACAATGAGAAAGTTTACTCTTCTTGAACTTAAGTCGGCATTGTGCCTTTTATATTAATTCCCGACGCAATTTCTGTGTTTCATCGTCAATGTGAAGGTCCAAGGGATAGGGTAAAGCTGCAGTAGTGCATCGGAATCTAATACTGATCTCCCAGGAAAAGCTCAAAGCAAACCACAAACAATGAGAAGATTTACTCTTCTTGTACTTAAGTCGGCATTGTGCCTTTTGTATTAAATCCCGACGCAATTTCTGAGTTTCATCGTCAATTAGAAAGTACAAGGGATAGAGTAAAGCTGCAGTTGTCCATCGGAATCTAATACTGATCTCCCAGGAAACGCTCCAAGCAAACCACAAACAATGAGAAGATTTACTCTTCTAGTACTTAACTCGGCATTGTGCCTTTTGTATTAAATCCCGAATCAATTTCTGTGTTTCATCGTCAATGTGAAGGTCCAAGGGATAGAGTAAAGCTGCAGTAGTGCATCGGAATCTAATACAGATCTCCCAGGAAACGCTCAAAGCAAACCACAAACAATGAGATGACTGACACTGTTTGTACTTAAATCGGCATTGTACGTTTGGATTAAATCACGACGCAATTTCTGTGTTTCATCGTCAGTGTGAGGGTCCAAGGGATAGAGAAAAGCCGCATTAGTGCATCGTAATCTAATACTCATCTCGCAGGAAACGCTCAAAGCAAACCACAAACAATGAGAAGATTTACTCTTCTTGTACTTAAGTCGACATTGTGCCTTTTGTATCACATCCCGACGCAATTTCTGTCTTTCATCGTCGATGTGAAGGTCCAATGGATAGAGTAAAATAGGAGTAGTGCTTCGGAATCTAATACTGATCTCCCAGGAAACGCTCAAACAAACCACAAACAATGAGGGGATTGATTCTTTTTGTACTTAAGTCGGCATTGTGCCTTTTGTATTAAATCCCGAATCAATTTCTGTGTTTCATCGTCAATGTGAAGGGCCAGGGGATAGAGTTACGCTGCAGTAGTTCATCTGAAGCTAGTACTGATCTCCCAAGGAACGTTCAAAACCACCCACAAACTATGAGAAGATTTACTCTTCCTGTACTTAAGTCGGCATTGTGCATTTTGTATTTAATCCCGACGCAATTTCTGTGTTTCATCGTCAATGTGAAGGTCCAAGGGATAGAGTAACGCTGCAGTAGTTCATCGGAAACTAATACTGATCTCCCAGGAAACGCTCAAAAGCAAACCACAAAAAATGAGAAAAATTACTCTTCTTGTACTTAAGTCGGCATTGTGCCTTTTGTATTAAATCCCGACGCAATTTCTGAGTTTCTTCGTCAATTTGAAGGTACAAGGGATAGAGTAAAGCTGAAGAGTGCATCGGAATCTAATACTGATCTCCCAGGAAGCGCTCATAGCAAACCACAAACAATGAGGAGATTGATTCTTTTTGTACTTAAGTCGGCATTGTGAATTTTGTATTAAATCCCGACGCCATTTCTGTGTATCATCGATAATGTGAAGGCCCTACGAATAGACTAAAGCTGCAGTAGTGCTTCGGAATCTAATACTGATCTCCCAGGAAACGCTCAAAGCTAACCAGAAACAATGAGAAAGTTTACTCTTCTTGAACTTAAGTCGGCATTGTGCCTTTTGTATTATATCCCGACGCAATCTCTGTGTTTCATCGTCAATGTGATGGTCCAAGGGATAGAGTAAAGCTGCAGTAGTGCATCGGATTCTAATCCAGATCTCCCAGGAAACGCTCAAAGCAAGCCACGAACAATGAGAAGATTTACTCTTCTAGTACTTAATTCGGAATTTTGCCTTTTATATTAAATCCCGACTCAATCTCTGTGTTTCATCGTCAATGTGAAGGTCCAAGGGATAGAGTATAGCTGCACTAGTGCATCCGAGTCTAATACTGATCTCCCAGGAAACGCTCAAAGTAAACCACAAACGAAGTAATATTTACTCTTCTTGTACTTAATTCGACATTGCGCCTTTTGTATAAAATCCCGACGCAATTTCTGTGTTTCATCGTCAATGTGAACGTCCAAGGTATAGAGTAAAGCTGCAGTAGTGCATCGAAATCTAGTACTGATCTCCCAGGAAACGCTCGAAGCAAACCACGAACAACGAGAAGATTTACTCTTCTTGTACTTAAGTCTTCATTGTGCCTTTTGTATTAAATCCCGACGAAAGTTCTAAGTTTCATCGTCAATGTGAAGGTCCAAGGGATAGAGAAACGCTACAGTAGCGCATCGGAATCTAATACTGATATCCCAGAAAACGCTCAATGCAAACCACAAACAATGAGAAGAATTACTCTTCTTGTACTTAAGTCTCCATTGTGCCCTTTGTATTAAATCCCGACGCAATTTCTGAGTTTCATCGTCAATGGGAAGGTACAAGGGATAGAGTAAAGCTGCAGTAGTGCATCGGAAACTAATACCGATCTCTCAGGAAACGCTCATAGCAAACCACAAACAATGTGGAGATTTACTCTTCTTGTACTTCAGTCGGCATTGTGTCTTTTGTATTACATTCCGACGTAATTTCTGTGTTTGATCGTCAGTGTGAAGGTCCAAGGGATAGAGTAAAGCTGCAGTAGTGCTTCGGAATCTAATACTGATCTCCCAGGAAACGCTCAAAGCGAACCACAAACAATGAGATGATTGACACTTTTTGTACTTAAGTCGGCATTGTACTTTTTGTATTAAATCCCGACGCAATTTCTGTTTTTCATCGTCAGTGTGAGGGTCCAAGGGATAGAGGAAAGCTGCAGTAGTGCATCGTAATCTAATACTCATCTCCCAGGAAACGCTCAAAGCAAACCACGAACAATGAGAAGATTTCCTCTTCCTGCACTTAATTCGGCATTTTGCCTTTTTTATTAAATCCCGACTCAATCTCTGTATTTCATCGTCAATGTGAAAGTCCAAAGGGATGGAGTATGGCTGCACTAGTGCTTCCGAGTCTAATACTAAACTCCCAGGAAACGCTCAACGTAAGCCACAAACAAAAAAATATTTACTCCTCTTTTACTTAAGTCGACATTGTGCCTTTTGTATAATATCCCGACGCAATATCTGTGTTTCATCTTCAATATGAAGGTCCAAGGTATAGTTAAAAGCTGCAGTAGTGCATCGGACTCTACTACTGATATCACAGGAAACCCTCAAAACATACCAAGAACAATGAGAAGATTTACTCTTCTTGTACTTAAGTCGGCATTGTGCCTTTTGTATTAAATCCCGGCGCAATTTCTGAGTTTCTTCGTCAATTTGAAGGTACAAGGGATAGAGTAAAGCTGCAGAGTGCATCGGAATCTAATACAGATCTCCCAGGAAACACTCAAAGCAAACCACAATCAATGAGGAGATTGATTCTTTTTGTGCTTAAGTCGGCATTGTGAGTTTTTTATTAAATCCCGACGCCATTTCTGTGTATCATTGATAATGTGAAGGTCCTACGAATAGAGTAAAGCTGCAGTAGTGCTTCGGAATCTAATACTGATCTCCCAGGAAACGCTAAAAACAAACCAGAAACAATGAGAAAGTTTACTCTTCTTGAACTTAAGTCGGCATTGTGCCTTTTGTATTATATCCCGACGCCATCTCTGTGTTTCATCGTCAATGTGATGGTCCAAGGGATGGAGTAAAGCTGCAGTAGTGCATCGGAATCTAATCCAGATCTCCCAGGAAAAGCTCAAAGAATGCCACGAACAAAGAGAAGATTTACTCTTCTAGTACTTAATTCGGAATTTCGCCTTTTATATTAAATCCCGACTCAATCTCTGTGTTTCATCGTCAATGTGAAGGTCCAAGGGATAGATTAACGCTGCACTAGTGCATCCGAGTCTAATACTGATCTCCCAGGAAACTCTCAAAGTAAACCACAAACAATGAGAAGAATTACTCTTCTTGTACTTAAGTCGGCATTGTGCCCTTTGAATTAAATACCGACGCAATTTCTGAGTTTCATCGTCAATGGGAAGGTACAAGGGATAGAGTAAAGCTGCAGTAGTGCATCGGAATCTAATACCGATCTCTCAGGAAACGCTCATAGCAAACCACAAACAATGTGGAGGTTTACTCTTCTTGTACTTCAGTCGGCATTGTGTCTTTTGTCTTACATTCCGATGTAATTTCTGTGTTTGATCGTCAGTGTGAAGGTCCAAGGGATAGAGTAAAGCTGCAGTAGTGCTTCGGAATCTAATACTGATCTCCCAGGAAACGCTCAAAGCGAACCACAAACAATGAGAAGATTAACTCTTCTGGTACTTAAGTCGGCGTTGTGCCTTTTGTATTACAACCGACGAAATATCTGTGCTTCATCGTCAATGTGAAGGTCCAAGGGATAGAGTAAAGCTGCAGTAGTGCATCGGAATCTAATACTGATATACCAGAAAACGCTCAAAGCAAACCACAAGCAAAAAGAATATTTACTCTTCTTGTAGTTCAGTCGGCATTGTGTCTTTTGTACTACAATCCGACGCAAATTCTGAGTTTGATCGTCAATGTGAAGGTCCAAGGGATTGAGTAAAGCTGCAGTAGTGCATCGGAATCTAATACTGATCTCTCAGGAAACGCTCAAAGCAAACCACAAACAATGAGGAGAATTACTCTTCTTGTACTTCAGTCGGCATTGTGTCTTTTGTATTACATTCCGACGTAAACTCTGTGTTTGATCGTCAATGTGAAGGTCCAAGGGATAGAGTAAAGCTGCAATAGTGCATCGGAATCTAATACTGTTCTCCCAGGAAACGCTCAAAGCAAACCACAAACACTGAGATGATTGACACTTTTTGTACTTAAGCCGGCATTGTACATTTTGTATTAAATACCGACGCAATTCCTGTGTTTCATCGTTAGTGTGAGGGTCCAAGGGATAGAGAAAAGCTGCAGTAGTGCATCGGAATCTTATGCTCATCTCCAAGGAAACGCTCAAAGCAAACCACGAACAATGAGAAGATTTACTCTTCTAGTACTTAATTCGGCATTTTGCCTTTTTTTATTAAATCCCGACTCAATCTCTGTATTTCATCGTCAATGTGAAAGTCCAAGGGATGGAGTATAGCTGCACTGGTGCTTCCGAGTCTAATACTAAACTCCCAGGAAACGCTCAAGGTAAACCACAAAAAAAAAATTATTTTCTCCTCTTGTACTTAAGTCGGCATTGTGCCTTTAGTATTAAATCCTGACGCAATTTCTGTGTTTCATAGTCAATATGAATATCCAAGGGATAGAGTAACGCTGCAGTAGTGCATCGGAAACTAATACTGAACTCCCTGGAAACGCTCAAAGCAAACCACAAACATTGAGAAGAGTTACTCTTCTTGTACTTAAGTCGGCATTGTGCCTTTTGTATTAAATCCCGACGCAATTTCTCTCTTTTATCGTCAATGTGAAGGTTCATGGGATAAAGTAAAGCTGCAGCAGTGCTTTGGAATCTAGTACTGATAGCCCAGGGAGCACTCAAAGTAAACCACAGACAATGAGAAGATTGACTCTTCTAGTACTTAAGTCAGCATTGTGCCTTTTGTATTAAATTCCGATGCAATATCTGTGTTTCATTGTCAATGTGAAAGTATAAGGGATAGAGTAAAGCCTCAGTAGTGCATCGGAATCTAATACTGATCTCCCAGAAAACGCTCAAAGCAATCCACAAACAATGAGGAGATTAACTCTTCATGTACTTCAGTCGGCATTGTGTCGTTTGTATTACATTCCGACGCAAATTCTGTGTTTGATCGTCAATGTGAAGGGCCAAGGGATAGAGAAAAGCTGCACTAGTGCATCGGAATCTAATACTGATCTCCCAGGAAACGCTCAAAGCAAACCACAATCAAAAAGCATATTTACTCTTCGTGTACTTAAGTCGACATTGTACCTCTTGTATTAAATCCCGACGCAATTTCTCTCTTTTATCGTCAATGTGAAGGTCCATGGGATAAAGTAAAGCTGCAGTAGTGCTTTGGAATCTAGTACTGATATCCCAGGGAGCACTCAAAGTAAACCACAGACAATGAGAAGATTGACTCTTCTAGTACTTAAGTCAGCATTGTGCATTTTGTATTAAATCCCGACGTAATTACTCTGTTTCATCGTCAAGGAGAAGGTCCAAGGGATGGAGTGAAGCTGCAGTAGTGCATCGGAATCTAATACTGATATCCCAGACAACGCTCAAAGCAAACCACAAACATAAAGAATACTTACTCTTCTTGTAGTTCAGTCGGCATTGTGTCTTTTGTACTACAATCCGACGCAATCTCTGTGTTTCCTCGTCAATGTGAAGGCCCTAGGGATAGAGTAAAGCTGCAGTAGTGCATCGGAATCTAATGCTGATCTCCCAGGATACGCTCAAAGCAAACCACGAACAGTGAAAATATTTACTCTTCTAGTACTTAATTCGGCATTTTGTATTTTCTTTTAAATTCCGACTCAATCTCTGTGTTTCATCGTCAATGCGAAGGACCAAGGGATAGAGTAAAGCTGCAGTAGTGCATCGGACTCTAGTACTGATATCCCAGGAAACCCCCGAAGCATACCACGAACAATGAGAAGATTTACTCTTCTTGTACATAAGTCGGCATTGTGCCTTTTGTATTAAATCCCGACGCAATTTCTGTGTTTCATCGTCAATATGAATATCCTCGGGATAGAGTAACGCTGCAGTAGTGCATCGGAAACTAATACTGATCTCCCTGGAAACGCTCAAAGCAAACCACAAACAATGAGAAGAATTACTCTTCTTGTACTTAAGTCGGCATCATGCCTTTTGTATTAAATCCCGTTGCTATTTCTGAGTTTCATCGTCAATTTGAAGATACAAGCGATACAGGAAAGCTGCAGTAGTGTATCGGAATCTAATACTGATCTATCAGGAAACGCTCAAAGCAAACCACAAACAATGAGAAGATTGATTCTTTTTGTACTTAAGTCAGCATTGTGTCTTTGGTATTAAATCCTGAATCAGTTTCTGTGTTTCATCGTCAATGTGAAGGTCCAACGGATAGAGTAACGCTGCAGTAGTTCATCGGAAGCTAGTACTGATCTCCCAAGGAACGTTCAAAGCAACCCACAAACTATGAGAAGATTTACTCTTCCTGTACTTAAGTCGGCATTGTGTTTTGTGTATTTAATCCCGACGCAATTTCTGTGTTTCATCGTCAATGTGAAGGTCCAAGGGATAGAGTAACGCTGCAGTAGTGCATCGGAAACTAATACTGATCTCCCAGGACACGCTCAAAGCAATCCACAAAAAATGATAAGAATTACTCTTCTTGTACTTGAGTCGGCATTGTGCCTTTTGTATTAAATCCCGACGCAATTTCTGAGTTTCTTCGTCAATTTGAAGGTACAAGGGATAGAGTAAAGCTGTAGAGTGCATCGGAATCTAATACTGATCTCCCAGGAAACGCTCAAAGCAAACCACAAACAATGAGGAGATCGATTCTTTTTGTACTTAAGTCGGCATTGTGCCTTTTGTATTAAATCCCGAATCAATGTCTGTGTTTCATCGTCAATGTGAAGGTCCAAGGGATAGAGTAAAGCTGCAGTAGTGCATCGGAATCTAGTACTGATCTCCCAAGGAACGTTCAAAGCAAACCACAATCAATGAGAAGATTTACTCTTCTTGTACTTCAGTCGGCATTGTGTCTTTTGTATTACATTCCGACGTAAATTCTGTGTTTGATCGTCAATGTGAAGGTCCAAGGGATTGAGTAAAGCTGCAGTAGTGCATCGGAATCTAATACTGATGTCCAAGGAAACGCTCTAAGCAAACTACAAACAATAAGAAGAAATACCCTTCTTGTATTTATGTCCGCACTGTGGCTTTTGTTTTAAATCCCGACGCAATTTCTGTGTTTCATCGTCAATATGAAGGGCCAAGGGATAGAGTAAAGCTGCAGTAGTGCATCGGAATCTAATACTGATCTCCCAGGGAACGTTCAAAGCAAACCACAAACAAAAAGAATATTTACTCTTCGTGTACTTAAGACAACATTATACCTTTTTTATTAAATCCCGATGCAATTTCTGTCTTTCATCGTCAATGTGAAGGTCCATGGGATAAAGTAAAGCTGCAGTAGTGCTTTGTAATCTAGTACTGATATCCCAGGGAGCGCTCAAAGGAAGCCACAAACAATGAGAAGATTGACTCTTCTTGTACTTAAGTTGGCATTGTGCCTTTTGTATTAAATCCCGACGCCATTTCTGTCTTTCATCGTCAATGTGAAGATCCTAGGGATAGAGTAAAGCTGCAGTAGTGCTTCGGAATCTAGTACTCATCTCCCAGGAAGCGCTGAAAGAAAACCACAAACCATGAGAAGATTGACTCTTCTTGTACTTACGCCAACATTGTGCATTTTGTATTAAATCCCGGCACATTTTCTCTGTTTCATCGTCAAGTAGAAGGTCCAAAGGATAGAGAGAAGCTGCAGAAGTGCATCGGAATCTAATACTGACGTCCCAGGAAACGACCAAACCAAACCACAAACAATGAGAAGATTTAGTCTTCTGTACTTAAGTCGGCATTGTGCCTTTTGGGTTAATTCCCGACCCAATTTCTGTGTTTCATCGTCAATGCGAAGGTCCAAGGGATAGAGTAATGCTGCAGTAGTGCATAGGGATCTAATACTGATCCCCCAGGAAACGCTAAAAGCAAACCACAAACTTTTAGAAGATTTACTCTTCTTGTACTTAAGTTGGCATTGTGCCATTTGTATTAAATCCCGACGTAAGTTCTAAGTTTCATCGTCAATGTGAAGGTCCAAGGGATAGAATAAAGCTGCAGTAGTGCATCGGAACCAAATACTTATCTCCCAGGAAACGCTCAATTCAAACCACATTCAATGAAAATATTTACTCTTCTTGTACATAAGTCGGCATTGTGCCTTTGGTATTAAATGCCGACGCAATTTCTGTGTTTCATCGTCAATTTGATGGTCCAAGGGATAGAGTAACGCTGCAGTAGTGCATCGGAAACTAATACTGATCTCATAGGAAACGCTCAAAGCAAACCACAAACAATGAGAAGATTTACACTTCTTGTACTTATGTGGGAATTGTGCCTTTTGTTTTAAATCCCGACGAAATTTCTGTGTTTCATCGTCAATGTGAAGGTCCAAGGGATAGATTAAAGCTGCAGTAGTGCATCGGAATCTAATACTGATTTAGCAGCAAACACTCAAAGCAAACCCCAAACAATGAGAAAATTTACTCTTCTTGTACTTAAGTCACCATTGTGCTTTCTTTTTTAAATCCCGACGCTATTTCTCTGTTTCATCGTCAAGGAGAAGGTCCAAAGGATAGACTGAAGCTGCAGAGGTGCATCGGAATCTAATACTGATATCCCAGGAAACGCCCATACCAAACCACAAACAATGAGAAGATTTAGTCTTCTGTACTTAATTCGGCATTGTGCCTTTTGGGTTAATTCCCGACGCAATTTCTATGTTTTTTCGTCAATGCGAAGGTCCAAGGGATAGAGTAATGCTGCAGTAGTGCATAGGAATCTAATATTGATTCCCCAGGAAACGCTCAGAGCAAACCACTAACAATAAGAAGATCTACTCTTTTGTACTTATGTCGGCATTGTGCCTTTGTATTACATCCCGACGCCATTTCTGTGTATCATCGTCATTGTGTAAGTGCAAGGTATTGAGTAAAGCTGCAGTAGTGCATCGGAATCTAGTACTCATCTTCCAGGAACCGCTAGAAGCAAACAACGAACAATGACAAGATACACTCTTCTAGTACATAATACGGCATTTTGCCTTTTATATTAAATCCCGACTCAATCTCTGTGTTTCATCGTCAATGTAACTGTCCAAGGGATAGAGTAAAGCTGCACTAGTGCATCCGAGTCTAATACTTATCTCTCAGGAAACGCTCAAAGTAAACCACAAACAAAATAACATTTACTCTTATTGTACTTAAGTCGACATTGTGCCTTTTGTATAAAATCCCGACGCAATTTCTGTGTTTCATCGTCAATGTGAACGTCCAAGGTATAGAGTAAAGCTGCAGTAGTGCATCGGAATCTAGTACTGATCTCCCAAGAATCGCTCGAAGCAAACCACGAACAATGAGAAGATTTACTCTTATTGTACTTATGTTGGCATTGTGTCTTTTGTATTAAATCCCGACGTAGGTTCTAAGTTTCATCGTCAATGTGAAGGTCCAAGGGATAGAGTATAGCTGCAGTAGTGCATCGGAATCTAATACTGATCTCCCAGGAAACGCTCAAAGCAAACGACAAACAATGATTAGATTTACACTTCTTGTACTTAAGTCGGAATTGTGCCTTTTGTATTAAATCCGCACGCAATTTCTGTGTTTCATCGTCAATGTAAAGGTCCAAGGGATAGATTAAAGCTGCATTAGTGCATCGGAATCTAATACTGATTTACCAGCAAACGCTCAAAGCAAACCACAAACAATGAGAGGAATTACTCTTCTTGTACTTAAGTAACCATTGAGCCTTCTGTTTTAAATCCCGACTCCATCTCCGTGTTTCATCGTCGATGTGAAGGTCCAAGGGATAGAGTAAAGCTGCAGTAGTGCATTGGAATCTAATACTGATGTCCAAGGAAACGTTCAAAGCAAACCACTAACAATGAGAAGATTTACTCTTCATGTACTAATGTCGGCATTGAGCCTTTTGCATTAAATCCCGACGCAATTTCTGTCTTTCATCGTCAATGTGAAGGTCCATGGGATAGAGTAAAGCTGCAGTAGTGCTTCGGAATCTAGTACTTATCTCCCAGGAAGCGCGCAAAGGAAACCACAAACAATGAGAAGATTGACTCTTCTTGTACTTAAGTCAACATTGCGCATTTTGTATTAAATCCCAACGCAATTTCTATGCTTCATCGTCAAGGAGAAGGTCCAAAGGATAGACTGAAGCTGCAGAGATGCATCGGAATCTTATACTGATGTCCCAGGAAACGCCCAAACCAAACCACAAACAATGAGAAGATTTGGTCTTCTGTACTTAAGTCGGCATTGTACCTTTTGGGTTAATTCCCGACGCAATTTCTGTGTTTCATCGTCAGTGTGAAGATCCAAGGGATAGAGTCAAGCTGCTGTAGTGCATCGGAATCTAATACTGATCTCCGAGGAAACGCTCAAAGCAAACCACAAACAATCAGAAGATTTACTCTTCTTGTACGTAAGTCGGCATTGTGCGTTTTGTATTAAATCCTGACGCAATTTCTATGTTTTTTCGTCAATGCGAAGGTCCAAGGGATAGAGTAATGCTGCAGTAGTGCATCGGAATCTAATACTGATTCCCCAGGAAACGCTAAAACCAAACCACAAACTATTAGAAGATTTACTTTTCTTGTACTTAAGTTGGCATTGTGCCATTTGTACTAAATCCCGACGCAATTAATGGGATTCGTCGTCAATGTGTAGGTTCAAGTGTTTGACTATAGCTCCGGTAATGCATCGGAATCTAACGCTGATCTCCCAGGAAACGCTCAACGCAAACCTCAAACAATGAGAAGATTGACTCTATTTGTACTTCAGTCCTCCTTGTGCCTTTTGCATAAAAATCCCGACGCATATATCTGTGTTTCATCGTCAATGTGTAGGTCCAAGGGATAGCTTAAAGCAGCAGTAGTGCACTGGAATCTTGTACTGATCTCCCAGGAAACGCTCAGAGCAAACCACAAACAATTAGAAGATTTACTCTTCTTGTACTTATGTCGGCATTGTGCCTTTGTATTACATCCCGACGCCATTTCTGTGTTTCATCGTCATTGTGTAAGTGCAAGGTATAGAGTAAAGCTGCAGTATTGCATCGGAATCTAATACTGAACTCCTAGGAAACGCTCAAAGCAAACCAGAAACAATGAGAAAGTTTACTCTTCTTGAACTTAAGTCAGCATTGTGCCTTTTGTATTATATCCCGACGCAATTTCTGTGTTTCATCGTCTATGTAAACGTGCAAGGTATAGAGTAAAGCTTCAGTAGTGCATCGGAATCTAGTACTCATCACCCAGGAAGCGCTCGAAGCAAACCACGAACAATGAGAAGATTTACTCTTCTAGTACTTAATTCGGCATTTTGCCTTTTATATTAAATCCCGACTCAATCTCTGTGTTTCATCGTCAATGTAAAGGTCCAAGGGATTGAGTAAAGCTGCACTAGTGCATCCGAGTCTAATACTTATCTCCCAGGAAACACTCAAAGCAAACCACGAACAATGAGAAGATTGATTCTTTTCGTACTTAAGTCGTAATTGTGCCATTTGTATTAAATCCCGACGCAATTTCTGTCCTTCATCGTCAATGTGAAAGTCCATGGGATAGAGTAAAGCTGCAGTAGTGCATCGGAATCTACTACTGATTTCCCAGGAAACGCGCAAAGCAAACCACAAACAATGAGAAGATTTACTCTTCTTGAATTTAAAACGGCATTCTGCTTTTTGTATTAAATGCCGACGCTATCTCTGTGTTTCATCGTCAATGTGAAGGTCCTAGGTATAGAGTAAAGCAGCAGTAGTGCATCGGAATATAATACTGATCTCCCAGGAAACGCACAAAGCAAACCACAAACAATGAGGCGATTTACTCTGCTTGTACTTATGTCGGCATTGTGACGTTTGTATTAAATCCCGACGCAATTTCTGTGTTTCATCGGCAATGTGAAGGTCCAAGGGATAGAGTAAAACTGCAGCAGTGCATCGCAATCTAATACTGATCTCCCAGGAAACGCTCAAAGCAAACCACAAACAATGAGAAGATTTACTCTTTTTGTACTTAAGTCGGCATTGTGCCTTTTGTATTAAAACCGACGAAATATCTGTGCTTCATCGTCAATGTGAAGGTCCAAGGGATAGAGTAACGCTGCAGTAGTGCATCGGAATATAATACTGATCTCCCAGGAGACGCTCAAAGTAAACCACGAACAATGAGAAGATTTACTATTCTTGTACTTCAGTCGGCATTGTGCATTTTATGTTAAATCCCGACGCAAATTCTGTGTTTCATCGTCAATGTGAACGTCCAAGCGATAGAGTGAAGCTGTAGTAGTGCATCGGAAACTAATACTGAACTCCCAGGAAACGCTCAAAGCATAAGACAAACAAAAAGAACATTTACCTTTCTTGTACTTAAGTCGCCATTGTGCCTATTGTATTTCATCCCGAGTCAATTTCTGTGTTTCATCGTCACTGAGAATGTCCAAGGAATAGAGTAGAGGCGGAATACTGCATCGGAATATAATAATGATCCCAGAAGGAACGCTCAGCACAAACCACAAACAATGAGACGATTTACTCTTATTGTACTTAAGTTGGCATTGTGCTATTGTAATTAATCCTGACGCAATATCTGTGTTTCATCGTTAATGTGAATATCCAAATGATAGAGTGAAGCTGCAGTAGTGTACCGGAATCTAATACTGACCTCCAAGGAAACGCTCAAAGCAAACCACGAACAATGAGAAGATATCCTCTTCTTGTACTTAGGTCGGTATTGTGCCTTTTGTATTAAATCCCGACGCAATTTCTGTGTTTCATCGTCAATGTGAAGGTCCAAGGTATAAATGAAAGCTGCAGTATTCCATCGGAGTCTAATACTGATCTACCAGTAAACGCTCAAAACAAACCTTAAACAATGAGAAGATTTACTCTTCTTTTACTTGAGTCGGCATTGTGCCTTTTGATTTTAATCCCGACGCAATTTCTGTGTTTCATCGTCAATCGGAGGATCCAAGGGATAGAGTAAAGCTGCAGTAGTGCATCGGAATCTAATACTTATCTCCCAGGAAACGCTCCTAGCAAACCACAAATAATGAGAAGATTAATTCTTCTGGTACTTAAGTCGGCATTGTGCCTTATGTATTAAATCCCGATCAATATCTGTGCTTCATCGTCAATGTGAAGGTCCAAGGGATGGAGTAATGCTTGCAGTGGTGCTTCGGAATCTAATACTGACCTACCAGGAAACGCTCAAAGCAAACCTCGAACAATGAGAAGATTTACTCTTCTTGTACCTAAGTCGGCATACTGCCTTTTGTATTAAATCCCGACTCAATTTCGTCGTTTCATCGTCAATGTGAAGGTCCAAGGGATAGAGTAAAGCTGTAGTAGTGCATCGGAATCTATTACTGATCTCCCAGGAAACGCTCAAACCAAACTACAAACAATAAGAATATTTACTCTCCTTGTACTTAAGTCGGCATTGTGCCTTTTGTATTAAAACCGACGAAATATCTGTGCTTCATCGTCAATGTGAAGGCCAAGGAATAGAGTAAAGCTGCAGTAGTGCATAACAATATAATACTGTTCTCCCAGGAAACTCTCAATGTACACCATGAACAATGAGAAGATTTACTATTCTTGTACATATGTCGGCATTGTGCCTTTTATGTAAATGCCGACGCAATATCTGTGTTTCATCGTCAATGTGAACGTCCAAGGTATAGAGTAAAGCTGCAGTAGTGCATCGGAATCTAATACTTATCTCCCAGGAAACGCTCAAAGCAAACCACAAACAAAAAGAATATTTACTTTTCTTGTGCTTAAGTCGACATTATGCCTTTTGTATTAAATCATGACTCAATTTCTGTGTTTCATCGTCACTGTGAAGGTCCAAGGAATAGACTAAAGGCGCAATAGTGCATCGGAATCTATACTGATCCCAGAGGAAACGCTTAAAGCAAACCACAAACAATGAGAGGATTTACTCTTCTTGTACGTAAGTCGGCATTGTGCCTTTTGTATTAAATCCCGACGCTATTTCTGTGTTTCTTCGACAAGTGAAGGTGCAAGCTATAGAGTAAATTCGCAGTAGTGCATCGGAATCTAATACTGATCTCCCAGGAAACGCTTAAAGCAAACCACAAACAATGAGAAGATTTGCTCTTCTTGTACATAAGTCAGCATTGTGCCTTTTGTATTAAATCCCGACGCAATTTCTGTGTTTCATTGTCAATGTGATGGTCCAAGGGATCGAGTAATGCTACGGTAGTGCATCGGAAACTATTACTGATCTCCCAGGAAACGCTTAAAACACACCACAAACAATGGGAAGATTTACTCTTCTTGTACTTAAGTCGGCATTGTGCCCTTTCTATTAAATTTCGACGCAATTTCTGAGAATCATCGTCAGTGTGAAGGTTCAACGGATAGAGTAAAGCTGCAGTAGTTCATCGGAAACTAATACTGATCTCCCAGGAAACGCTCATAGCAAACCACAAACAATGAGAAGGTTGACTCTTTTTCTACTTAAGACGGCATTCTGCCTTTTGTATTAAATCCCGAGGCAATTTCTGTGTTTCATCATCAATGTGAAGTTCCAAGGGATAGAGTAAAGCTGCAGTAGTTTATCGGAATCTAATTCTGATCTCCAACGAAACGCTCAAAGCAAACCACAAACAATGAGAAGATATACTCTTCTTGTACTCAAGTCAGCATTGTGCCTTTTGTATTAAATCCCGACGCCATCTGTGTGTTTCATCGTCGATGTGAAGGTCCAAGGGATATAGTAAAGCTGCGTTAGTGCATCGCAATCTAATACTGATCTCGCAGGAATCGCTCAAAGTACACCACGAACAATGAGAAAATTTACTATTCTTGTACTTAAGTTGGCATTGTGCCTTTTATGTTAAATCCCGACGCACTTTCTGTGTTTCATCTTCAATGTGAACGTCCAAGGGCTAGAGTAAAGCTGCAGTAGTGCATCGGAATATAATACTGATCTCCCTGGAAACGCTCAAAGCAAACCACAAACAATGAGAAGATATACTCTTCTTGTACTTAAGTTGGTATTGTGCCTTTTGTATTAAATCCCGAGGCAATTTCTGTGTGTCATCGTCAATGTGAAGTTCCAAGGGATAGAGTAACGCTGCTGCAGTAGTGTATCGGAATCGAATACTGTTCTCCCAGGAAACGCACTAAGCAAACCACAAACAATGAGAAGATTTACTCTTCTTGTACTTAAGTCGGCATTGTGTTTTTTGTATAAAATCCCGACGCGATTTCCGTGTTTCATCGTCAATGAGAGGTTCCAAGGGATAGAGTAAAGCTGCGGTGGTGCAGCGGAATCTAATACCGATCTCCGAGGAAACGCTCAAAGCAAACCACAAACTATGAGAAGATTTACTCTTCTTGTACTTAAGTCGGCATGGTGCCTTTTGTATTAAATCCCGACGAAATTTCTGTGTTTCATCGTCAATGTGAAGGTATAAGGAATAGAGTAAAGCCGCAGTAGTGCATCGGAATCTAATACTGATCTCCCAGGAAACGCTCCTAGCAAACCACAAACAATGAGAAGATTAACTCCTCTGGTACTTAAGTCGGCATTGTGCCTTTTGTATTACAACCGACGAAATATCTGTGCTTCATCGTCAATGTGAAGGTCCAAGGGTTAGAGTAAAACTGCAATAGAGGATCGCAATGTAATACTGTTCTCCCAGGAAACACACAAAATACACCACGAACAATGAGAAGAATTAACTACTCTAATACTTAAGTCGGCATTGTACCTTTTATGTTAAATCCCGACGCAATATCTGTGTTTCATCGTCAATGTGAACGTCCAAGGTATAGAGTAAAGCTGCAGTAGTGCATCGGAATCTAATACTGATCTCCCAGGAAACGCTCAAAGCAAACCACAAACAAGAAGAATATTTACCTTTCTTGTACTTAAGTCGACATTGTTCCTTTTGTATTAAATCCCGACGCAATTTCTGTGGTTCATCGTCACTGTGAAGGTCCAAGGAATAGAGTAAATGCGCAATAGTGCATCGGAATCTAATACTGATCCCAGAGGAAACGCTCAAAGCAAACCACAAACAATGAGACGATTTACTCTTCTTGTACTTAAGTTGGCATTGTGCTTTTATAATTAATCGCGACGCAATATCTGTGTTTCATCGTCAATGTGAAGGTCCAAATGATGGAGTAAAGCTGCAGTAGTGTATCGGAATCTAATACTGATCTCCCTGGAAACGCTCAAAGCAAACCACAAACAATGAGAAGACATACTCTTCTCGTACTTAAGTTGGTATTGTGCCTTTTGTATTAAATCCCGAGGCAATTTCTGTGTTTCATCGTCAATGAGAGGTTCCAAGGGATAGAGTAAAGCTGCGGTGGTGCATCGGAATCTAATACCGATTACCGAGGAAACGCTCAAAGCAAACCACAAACTATGAGAAGATTTACTCTTCTTGTACTTAAGTCGGCATGGTGCCTTTTGTATTAAATCCCGACCCAATTTCTGTGTTTCATCGTCAATGAGAGGTTCCAAGGGATAGAGTAATGCTACGGTAGTGCATTGGAAACTAATACTGATCTCCCAGGAAACACTTAAAACACACCAAAAACAATGAGAAGATTTACTCTTCTTGTACTTAAGTCGGCATTGTGCCTTTTGTATTAAATCCCGACGATATTTCTATGCTTCATCGTCAATCTGAAGGTCCAAGGGATAGAGTAATGCTGCAGTGGTGCTTCGGAATCTCATATTGATCTCCCAGGAAATGCTAAAAGCAAACCACAAACAATGAGAAGATATACTCTTCTTGTACTTAAGTCGGCATTGTGCCTTTATGTATTAAATCGCGACGCAAATTCTGTGTTTCATCGTCAACCGAAGGTCCAAGGTATAGAGTAAAGCTGTAGTAGTGCATCGGAATCTAATACTGATCTAACAGGAAACGCTCAAATGAAAACTCAAACAGTGAGAAGATTTACTTTTCTTGTACTTGAGTCGGCATTGTGCCTTTTGTTTTGAATCCCGAGTCAATTTCTGTGTTTCATCGTCACTGAGAAGGTCCAAGGAATAGAGTAGAGGCGGAATAGTGCATCGGAATCTAATACTGATCCCTGAAGAAACGCTCAAAACAAACCACAAACAATGAGACGATTTACTCTTCTTGTACTTAAGTTGGCATTGTGCTATTGTAATTAATCCTGACGCAATATCTGTGTTTCATCGTCAATGTGAAGGTCCAAATGATAGAGTAAAGCTGCAGTAGTGTACCGGAATCTAATACTGATCTCCAAGGAAACGCTCAAAGCAAACCACAAACAATGAGAAGATATCCTCTTCTTGTACTTAGGTCGGTATTGTGCCTTTTGTATTAAATCCCGACGCAATTTCTGTGTTTCATCGTCAATGTGAAGGTCCAAGGGATAAACGAAAGCTGCAGTATTCCATCGGAGTCTAATACTGATCTACCAGTAAACGCTCAAAACAAACCTTAAACAATGAAAAGATTTACTCTTCTTTTACTTGAGTCGGCATTGTGCCTTTTGATTTGAATCCCGACGCAATTTCTGTGTTTCATCGTCAACCGGAGGATCCAAGGGATAGAGTAAAGCTGCAGTAGTGCATCGGAATCTAATACTTATCTCCCAGGAAACGCTCCTAGCAAACCACAAACAATGAGAAGATTAACTCTTCTGGTACTTAAGTCGGCATTGTGCCGTATGTATTAAATCCCGACGCAATTTCTGTGCTTCATCGTCAATGTGAAGGTCCAAGGGATGGAGTAATGCTGCAGTGGTGCTTCGGAATCTAATACTGACCTGCCAGGAAAAGCTAAAAGCAAACCACAAACAATGAGAAGAGTTACTCTTCTTCTACTTAAGTCGGCATTGTGCTTTATGTATTAAATCCCGACGCAATTTCTGTGTTTCATTGTCAATGTGATGGTCCAAGGGATAGAGTAAACCTGCAGTAGTGCATCGGAATCTAATACTGACCTACCAGGAAACGCTCAAAGCAAACCTCGAACAATGAGAAGATTTACTCTTCTTGTATCTAAGTCGGCATACTGCCTTTTGTATTAAATCCCGACTCAATTTCGTCGTTTCATCGTCAATGTGAAGGTCCAAGGGATAGAGTAAAGCTGTAGTAGTGCATCGGAATCTATTACTGATCTCCCAGGAAACGCTCAAACCAAAACTACAAACAATAAGAATATTTACTCTCCTTGTACTTAAGTCGGCATTGTGCCTTTTGTATTAAAACCGACGAAATATCTGTGCTTCATCGTCAATGTGAAGGTCCAAGGAATAGAGTAAAGCTGCAGTAGTGCATCGCAATATAATACTGTTCTCCCAGGAAACTCTCAATGTACACCATTAACAATGAGAAGATTTACTATTCTTGTACTTATGTCGGCATTGTGCCTTTTATGTTAAATGCCGACGCAATATCTGTGTTTCATCGTCAAAGTGAACGTCCAAGGTATAGAGTAAAGCTGCAGTAGTGCATCGGAATCTAATACTGATATCCCAGGAAACGCTCAAAGCAAACCACAAACAAAAAGAATATTTACCTTTCTTGTGCTTAAGTCGACATTGTGCCTTTTGTATTAAATCATGACTCACTTTCTGTGTTTCATCATCACTGTGAAGGTCCAAGGAATAGAGTAAAGTAATAATAGTGCATCGGAATCTAATACTGATCCCAGAGGAAACCATCAAAGCAAACCACAAACAATGAGACGATTTACTCTTCTTGTACTTAAGTCGGCATTGTGCCTTTATGTATTAAATTGCGACGCAATTTCTGTGTTTCATCGTCAATCTGAAGGTCCAGGGGATAGAGTAAAACTGCAGTAGTGCATCGCAATCTAATACTGATCTCCCAGGAAACGCTCAAAGCAAACCACAAACAATGAGAAGATTTACTCTTTTTGTACTTAAGTCTGCATTGTACCTTTTATGTTAAATCCCGACGCAATTTCTGTGTTTCATCGTCAATGTGAACGTCCAACAGATAGAGTAAGGCTGTAGTAGTGTATCGGAATCTAATACTGAACTCCCAGGAAACGCTCAAAGCATACAACAAACAAAAAGAACATTTACCTTTCTTGTACTTAAGTCGACATTGTGCCTTTTGTATTTAATCCCGAGTCAATTTCAGTGTTTCATCGTCACTGAGAAGGTCCAAGAAATAGAGTAGAGGCGCAAGAGTGCATCGGAATCTAATACTGATCCCAGAAGAAACGATCAAAACAAACCACAAACAATGAGACGATTTACTCTTCTTGTACTTAAGTTGGCATTGTGCTTTTGTAATTAATCCTGACGCAATATCTGTGTTTTATCGTCAATGTGAAGGTCCAAATGATAGAGTAAAGCTGCAGTACTGTATCGGAATCTAATACTTATCTCCCAGGAAACGCTCCTAGCAAACCACAAACAATGAGAAGATAAACTTTTCTGGTACTTAAGTCAACATTGTGCCTTATGTATTAAATCCCGACGCAATTTCTGTGCTTCATCGTCAATGTGAAGGTCCTAGGGATAGAGTAATGCTGCAGTGGTGCTTCGGAATCTAATACTGACTTGCCACGAAATGCTAAAAGCAAACCACAAACAATGGGCAGAGTTACTCTTCTTGTACTTAAGTCGGCATTGTGCCTTATGTATTAAATCCCGACGCAAATTCTGTGTCTCATCGTCAATCTGAAGGTCCAAGGGATAGAGTAAAGCTGCAGTAGTGCATCGGAATCTAATACTGACCTACCAGGAAACGATCAAAGCAAACCTCAAACAATTAGCAGAATTACTCTTCTTGTACCTAAGTCGGCATTGTTCCTTATGTATAAAATCCCGACGCAATTTCTGTGCTTCATCGTCAATCAGAAGGTCCAAGGGATAGAGTAAAGCTGCAGTAGTGCATCGGAATCTAATACTGACCTACCAGGAAACGATCAAAGCAAACCTCAAACAATGAGAAGATTTACTCTTCTTGTACCTAAGTCGGCATTCTGCCTTTTGTATTAAATCCCGACGCTATTTCATCGTTTCATCGTCAATGTGAAGGTCCAAGGGATAGAGTAAAGTTGTAGTAGTGCATCGGAATCTATTACTGATCTCCCAGGAAACGCTCAAACCAAACTACAAGCAATAATAATATTTACTCTCCTTGTAGTTAAGTCGGCATTGTTCCTTTTGTATTAAAACCGACGAAATATCTGTGCTTCATCGTCAAAGTGAAGGTCCAAGGGATAGAGTAAAGCTGCAGTAGTGCATCGCAATATAATACTGTTCTCCCAGGAAACACTCAAAGTACACCACGAACAATGAGAATATTTTCTACTCTTGTACTTAAGTCGGCATTGTGTCTTTTATGTTATATCATGACGCAATATCTGTGTTTCATCGTCAATGCGAACGTCCAAGGTATAGAGTAAAGCTGCAGTAGTGCATCGGAATCTAATACTGATCTCCCAGGAAACGCTCAAAGCAAACCACAAACAAAAAGAATATTTACCTTTCTTGTACTTAAGTCGACATTGTGCCTTTTGTATTAAATCCCGACGCAATTCCTGTGTTTCATCGTCACTGTGACTGTCCAAGGAATAGAGTAAAGGCAAAATAGTGCATCGGAATCTAATACTGATCCCAGAGGAAACCCTCAAAGCAAACCACAAACAATAAGACGAATTACTCTTCTTGAACTTAAGTTGGCATTGTGCTTTTGTAATTAATCGCGACGCAATTTCTGTGTTTCATCGTCAATGTGAAGTCCCAAGGGATAGAGTAAAGCTGCAGTATTCCATCGGAGTCTAATACTGATCTACCAGGAAACGCTCAAAACAAACCTCAAACAATCAGAAGATTTACTCTTCTTTTACTTGAGTCGGCATTGTGCCTTTTGATTTGAATCCCGACGAAATTTCTGTGTTTCATCGTCAATCTGAAGGTCCAAGGGATAGAGTAAAGATGCAGTAGTGTATCGTAATCTAATACTGATCTCCCAGGAAACGCACAAAGCAAACCACAAACAATGAGAAGATATACTCTTCTTGTACTTAAGTCGGTATTGTGCCTTTTGTATTAAATCCCGAAGCAATTTCTGTGTATCATCGTCAATGTGAAGTTCCAAGGGATAGAGTAAAGCTGCAGTAATTTTTTCGGAATCTAATACTCATCTCCCAGGAAACGCTCAAAGCAAACCACAAACAATGAGAAGATATACTCTTCTTGTACTAAGGTAGGTATTGTGCCTTTTGAATTAAATCCCGACGCAATTTCTGTGTTTCATCGTCAATGTGAAGGTCCAATGGATAGGGTAAACCTGCAGTATTGCATCGGAGTCTAATACAGATCTACCAGGAAACGCTCATAACAAATCTCAAACAATGAGAAGATTTACTCTTCTTTTACTTGAGTCGGCATTGTGCCTTTTGTATTAAATCCCGACGTAATTTCTGGGTTTCATCGTCAATGTGACGGTCCGAGGGATAGAGTAAAGCTGCAGTAGTGCATTGCAATCTAATACTGATCTCCCAGGAAATGCTAATAGCAAAGCACAAACAATGAGAAGAGTTAATCTTCTTGTACTTAAGTTGGCATAGTGCCTTATGTTTTAAATCCCGACGCAATTTCTGTGTTTCATCGTCAATCTAAAGGTCCAAGGGATAGAGTAAAGCCGCAGAAGTGCATCGGAATCTAATACTTATCTCCCCAGAAACGCTCAAAGCAAACCACAAACAATCAGAAGATGTAATCTTCTTGTACTGAAGTCGGCATTCTGCTTTATGTATTCACTCCCGACGCAATTTCTGTGTTTCATCGTCAATGTGAAGTTTCAAGGGATGGAGTAAAGCTACAGTAGTGCATCGGAATCTAATACTGATCTCGCAGGAAACGCTCAAAGCAAGCCACAAACTATGAGAAGATTTACTCTTCTTGTACTTAAGTCGGCATTGTGCCTTTTTCATTATATTCCGACGGAATTTCTGTGTTTCATCGTCAATGTGAAGGTCCAGGGGATAGAGTAAAGCTGCAGTGGTGCACCGGAATCTAATACTGATGTCCCAGGGAATGCTCAAAGCAAATCACAAACAATGAGAAGATTTACTCTTCTTGTACTTAAGGCGGCATTGTGTCTTTTGTATTAAATTCCGACGCAATTTCTGGTTTCATCGTCAATGTGAAGTTCCAAGGGATAGAGTAAAGCTGCAGTAGTGCATCGGAATCTAATACTGATCTCCCAGGAAACGCTCAAAGCAATCCACAAACAATGAGAAGATATACTCATTTAATACATCAGTCGGCATTTTGTCTTTTCTTTAATCCCGATACAATTTCTGTGTTTTATCGGCAATGTGAAGGTCCAAGGGATAGAGTAAAGCTGCAGTATTGTATCGGAGTCTAATACTGATATCCTGGGAAACGCTCAAAGCAAACCACAAACAATGAGAAAATATAGTTTTCTTGTACTTAATTCGGTATTTAGCCTTTTGTATTAAATCCCGAGGCAATTTCTCTGTATCATCGTCAATGTGAATTTCCAAGGGATGGAGCAAAGCTGCAGTAGTTCTTCGGGATCCAATACTGATCTCCCAGGAAACGCTCAAAGCTAACCAAAAACAATGAGAAGATTTCCTCTTCTTGTACTTATGTCGGCATTGTACATTTTGCATTAAATCCCGACGCAATTTCTGTGTTTCATCGTCAATCTGAAGATCCAAGGGATAGAGTAAAGCTGCAGTAGTGCATCGGAATCTAATACTGATCTCCCAGGAAACGCACCTAGCAAACAACAAACTATGAAAAAATGACCTCTTCTGGTACTTAAGTCGGCATTGTGCCTTATGTATTAAATCCCGACGCAATTTCTGTGTTTCAACGTCAAACTGAAGGTCCAAGGTATAGAGTAAAGCTGCAGTAGTGCATCGGAATCTAATACTGATCTTCCAGGAAACGCTCAAAGCAAACCACAAACCATGAGATGATTCACTCTTTTTGTACTTAAGTTGGCATTCTGCCTTTCGTTTTAAATCCCGACGCAATTTCTGTGTTTCATCGTCAATGTTCAGGTACAAGGGATGGAGTAAAGCTACAGTAGTGCATCGCAATCTAATACTGATCTCCCAGGAAACGCTCAAAACAAACAACAAACAATGAGATTATTTACTCTACTTGTACTTAAGTCGGCATTGTGCCTTTTGCATTAAATCCCGACGCAATTACTGTGTTTCATCCTCAATGTGAAGGTCCAAGAGATAGAGTATAGCTGCGGTATTGCATCGGAGTCTAATACTGGTCTAACAGGAAACGCTCAAAACAAACATCAAACAATCAGAAGATTTACTCTTCTTTTACTTGAGTCAGCATTGTGCCTTTTGCATTAAATCCAGACGCAATTTTGTCGTTTCATCGTCAATGTGAAGGTCCAAGAGATAGAGTAAAGCTGGAGTAGTGCATCGGAATCTATTACTGATCTCCCAGGAAAACCTCAATACAAACTACAAACAATGAGAATATTTACTCTACTTGTACTTAAGTCGGCATTGTGTCTTATGTATGAAATCCCGACGGAATTTCAGTGTTTCATCGTGAATCTGAAGGTCCAATTGATAGAGTAAGGCTACAGTAGTGCATCGGAATCTAATACTGATCTCCCAGGCAACGCTCAAAGCAAACCACAAACAATGAGAATATTTACTCTACTTGTACTTAAGTCGGCATGCTGCATTATGTATTAAATGCCGACGCAAGTTCTGTGTTTCATCGTCGATGTCAAGGTAAAAGGGATGGAGTAAAGCTACAGCAGTCCATCGGAATCTAATACTGATCTCGCAGGAAAAGCTCAAAGCAAGCCACAAACAATGAGAAGGTTTACTCTTCTTGTACTTAAGTCGGCATTGTGCCTTTTGTAATTAATCACGACGCAATATCTGTGTTTCATCGTCAATGTGAAGGTCCAAGGGATAGAGTAACACTGCAGTAGTGTATCGGAATCGAATGCGGATCTCCCAGGAAACGCACAAAGCAAACCACAAACAATGAGAAGTTTTACTCTTGTTGTACTTAAGTCGGCATTGTGCCTCTTGTATAAAATCCCGACGCAATATCTGTGTTTCATCGTCAATGTGAAAGTCCAAATGATAGAGTAAAGCTGCAGTAGTGCATCGGAATCTAATACTGATCTCCCAGGAAACGCTCAAAGCAAACCACAAACAATGAGAAGATTTACTCTTCTTGTACTCAAGTCGGCATTCTGCTTTATGTATTCACTCCCGACGCAACTTCTGTGTTTCATCGTCAATGTGAAGTTTGAAGGGATGGAGTAAAGCTACAGTAGTGCATCGGAATCTAATACTGATCTCGCAGGAAACGCCCAAAGCAAGCCACAAACAATGAGAAGATTTACTCTTCTTGTACTTAAGTCGGCATTGTGCCCTTTTCATTATATTCCGACGGTATTTCTGTGTTTCATCGTCAATGTGAAGGTCCAGGGGAAAGAGTAAAGGTGCAGTGGTGCACCGGAATCAAATACTTATGTCCCAGGGAATGCTCAATACAAATCACAAACAATGAGAAGATTTACTCTTCTTGAACTTAAGTCAGCATTGTGTCTTTTGTATTAAATTCCGACGCAATTTCTGATTCCATCGTCAATGTGAAGTTCCAAGGGATAGAGCAAAGCTGCAGTAGTGCATCGGAATCTAATACTGATCTCCCAGCAAACGCTCCTAGCAAATCACAAACAATGAGAAGATTAACTCTACTGGTACTTAAGTCGGCATTGTGCCTTATGTATTAAATCCCGACCGAATTTCTGTGCTTCATCATCAATGTGAAGATCCAGGGGATAGACTAATGCTGCAGTGGTGCTTCGGAATCTAATACTGATCTCCCAGGAAATGCTAAAAGCAAACCACAAACAATGAGAAGAGTTACTCTTCTTGTACTTAAGTCGGCATTGCGCATTATGTATTAAATCCCGACGCAATTTCAGTGTTTCGTCGTCAATGTGTAGGTACAAGTGATAGAGTAATCCTGCAGTGGTGCCTCGGAATCTAATACTGACCTCCCAAGAAATTCTAAAAGCAAACCACAAACAATGAGAAGAGTTACTCTTCTTGTACTTAAGTCGGTGTTGTGCCTTTCGTATTAAATACCGACGCAATTTCTGTGTTTCATTGTCAATCTGAAGGTCCAAGGGATAGAGTAAAGCTGCAGTAGTGCATCGGAATATAATACTGATCTCCCAGGGAACGCTCAAAGCACACCAAGAAAAATGAGAATTTTTCTCTCCTTGTACTTAAGTCGGCATTGTACCTTTTGTATTAAATCCCGACGCAATTTCTCTGTTTCATCGTCAAGGTAAAGGTCCAAGGGATAGAGTAAAGCTGCAGTAGTGCATCCGAATCTAATACTGTTTTCCCAGGAAACGCTCATCGGAAACCAGAAAAAATGAGAACATTTACTCTTCTTGTACTTAAGTCGCCATTGTGCCTTTCGCATTACATTCGGAAGCAATTTCTGTGTTTCGTCGTCATTGTGAAGGTCCAAGGGAAAGAGTAAAGCTGCAGTAGTGCATCGGAATCTAATACTGATCTCCCAGGAAACGCTCAAAGCACACCTTGGAAAATGGGAAGATTTACTCTTCTTCTACTTAAGTTGGCGTTGTGCCTTTTGTATTAAATCCCGACGTAATTTCTGTGTTTCATCGTCAATGTGAAGGTCCAAGGTCTAGAGTAAAGCTGCAGTAGTGCATCGGAATCTAATACTGATCTCTCAGGAGACGCTCAAACAAACCACAAACAATGAGAAGATTTGCTCTTCTTTTATTTAAGTCGGCATTGAGCATTTTGTAATTAATCCCGACGAAATTTCTGTGTTTCATCGTTAATGTGAAGGACTAAGGAATAAATTAAAGCTGCAGTAGTGCTTCGGAATCTAATACTGATCTCCCAGGAAACGCTCGAAGCAAACCTCAAACAATGAGAAGATTTAGTCTTCTTGTACGTAAGTCGGCATTCTGCCTTTTGTATTAAGTCCCGACGCAATTGCCGTGTTTCAGCGTCAATGTGAAGGTCCAAGGGATGGAGTAAAGCTGCAGTAGTGCATCGGAATCTAATATTGAACTCTCAAAAATCGCTCAAAGAAAACCAGAAACAATAGCAAGATTTACTCTTCTTGTACTTAAGACGGCATAGTGCCTATTGTATTAAATCAAGACGCATTTTCTGTGTTTCATCATCAATGTGATGATCCAAGGGATAGAGTAAAGCTCTAGCAGTGCATCGGAATCTAATACTGATCTCCCAAGAAACGCTTAAAGCAAACAACAAACTATGAGAAGATTTATTCATCTTGTACTTAAGTCGGCATTGTACCTTTTGTATTAAATCCCTACGCAATTTCTGTGTTTAACCATCAATGTGAAGGTCCAAGGGATAGAGTACAGCTGCAATTGTGAATCGGAAGTCTAATACTGATCTCAAAGGAAACGCTCAAAACAAACCACAAACAATGAGAAGATTTACTCTTCTTGTACGTAAGTCGGCATTGTGCCTTTTGTATTAAATCCCGCCGCAATATCTGTATTTCATCGTTATCGACAAGTTCCAAGGGATACAGTAAACCTGATGTGGTCCAACGAAAACTAACACTGGTCTCCCTTGAAACGCTGAAATAAAACCACAAACAATAAGAAGATTTCCTCTTCATGTTCTTAAGTCGTCATTATGCCTTTTGTACTTAATCCTGGGGCAATTTCTACGTTTCATCGTCAATGTGAAGGTCAAATGGATAGAGTATAGATGCAGTAGTGCTTCGGAATCTAACACTGATCTACCCAGAAACGCTCAAAGCAAACCACAAACAATGAGATGTTACACTCGTCTTTTACTTAATTCGGCATTGTGCCTGTTGTATTAAATCTCGTCGCAATTTCTGTTATTCATCGTCATTGTGAGGCCCAAGGGATAGATTAAAACTGCAGTAGTGCATCCGAATCTAATGCTGATCTCCCAGTAAACGCTCAAAGTAAACCAGAAACAATGAGTAGATTTACTCATCTTGTACTTAAGTCGGCATTGTGCCTATTGTATTAAATCCCGACGCAATTTCTGTGTTTCATCTTCAAAGTGAAGGTCCAAGGGATAGAGTAAAGCTGTAGTAGTGCATCGGAATGTAACACTTATCTCCCTGGTAACGTACAAAGAAAACCACAAACAATGAGAAGATTAACTCTTCTTGTGCTTAAGTGGGCATTGTGCCTTTTCTATTAAATCCCGGCGCAATTTCCGTTTTTCATCCTCAATGTGAAGGTCCAAGGGATAGAGTAAAGCTGCAGTAGTGCATCGGAATATAATACTGATCTCCTAGGAAGCGCTCAAAGCAAACCAAAAACAGTTAGAAGATTTACTGCTCTTGTACTTAAGTCGGCATTGTGCCTTTTGTCTTGAATCGCGACGCAATTTCTGTATTTCATCGTCAATGAGAAAGTCCATGGGATTGAGTAAAGCTGCAGTGGGGCATTGGGATCTAAAAGTGATCTCCCAGGAAACGCTCAAAACAAACCACAAAAAATGAGAAGATTTACTCTTCTTGTACTTAAGTCGGCATTGTGCCTATTGTATTAAATCCCGACGCAATTTCTGTATTTCATCGTTAACGGCAAAGTCCAAGGGATACCGTAAGCCTTAAGTGGTGCATCGAAAACTAATACTGGTCTACCATGAAACGCTGAAAGCAAACCGCAAACAACAAGAAGATTTACTCTTCATGTTCTTAAGTTGTCATTGTGCCTTTTGTATTAAATCCTGACGCAATTTCTGTGTTTCATCGTCATTGTCAAGGTCCCAGGGATAGAGTAAAGCTGCAGTAGTGCATCGGAATCTAATACTTATCTCCCAGGAATCGCTCAAAGCAAACCACAAACAATGAATACATTTACACTTCTTGTACTTATGTAGGCTTTGTGCCATATGTATTAAATCCCGACGCAATTAATGTGCTTCATCGTCAAGGTGAAGGTCCATGGGATAGAGTTATGCTGCAGTGGTGCATCGAAATCTAATACTGATCTCCCAGGAAACACTCTTAGCAAACTACCAACATTGAGAAGATTAACTCTTCCGGTACTTAAGTCTGCATTGTGCCTTATGTATTAAATCCCGACGCAATTTCTGTGTTTCATCGTCAATGTGAAGGTCCAAGGGATAGAGTAATCCTGCAGTGGTGCCTCGGAATCTAATACTGATCTCCCAAGAAATGCTAAAAGCAAACCACAAACAATGAGAACAGTTACTCTTCTTGTACTTAAGTCGGTGTTGTGCCTTTCGTATTAAATCCCGACGCAATTTCTGTGTTTCATCGTCAATCTGAAGGTCCAAGGGATAGAGTAAAGCTGCAGTATTGCATCGGAATGTAACACCGATCTTCCAGGAAACGCTCAAAGCAAACCACAAACAATGAGATGATTTACTGTTCTTGAACTTAAGTCGACATTGTGCCATTTGTATTAAAACCGACGAAATATTTGTGCTTCATCGTCAATGTGAAGGTCCAAGGGAAAGAGTAAAGGTGCAGTAGTGCATCGGAATATAACACTGATCCCCCAGGAAACGCTCAAAGGACACGACGAACAATGAGAAGATTTACAATTCTTGTACTTAAGGCGGCATTGTGCCTTTTATGTTAAATCCCGACGCAGTTTCTGTGTTTCATCGTCAATCTGAAGATCCAAGGGATAGAGTAAAGCTGCAGTAGTGCATCGGAATCTAATACTGATCTCCCAGGAAACGCTCAAAGGAAACGACGAGCAATCAGAAGATTTACTCTTCTTGAACTGAAGTCGGCATTGTGCGTTTTGTATTAAATTCTGGCGCAATTTCTGTGTTTCATCGTCAATTTACAGGTCCAAGGGATAGAGTAAAGCGGCACTAGTGCATCGTATTCTAAACTGATCTCCCAGGAAACGCTCCAAGCAAACTACAAACAGTGAGAAGATATACTCTTATTGAACTTAAGTCGGTATTGTGCTTTTGGATTTTCTCCCGGCGAAATTTCTGTGTTTCATCGTCAATGTGAAGCTCCTAGGGATAGAGTAAAGCTGCAGTAGTGCATCGGAATCTAATACTAATCTCCCAGGGAACGCTCAAAGCAAAGCTCGAACAATGAGAAGATTTACTCTTCTTGTACTTAGGTCGGCATTGTGCCTATTGTATTAAGTCCTGACGCAATTTCTGTGTTTCATCATCAATGTGAAGATCCAAAGGATAGAGTAAAGCTGTAGCAGTGCATCGGAATCTAATACTGATCTCCCAGGAACGATCAAAGCAAAACACAAACTATGAGAAGATTAACTCTTCTTGTGATTAAGTTGGCATTGTGCATTTTCTACTAAATCTCGACGCAATATCTGTGTTTCATCGTCAATGTGAAGGTCCAAGGGATAGAGTAAAGATGCAGTAGTGCATCGGAATCTAATACTGATCTCCCAGGAAACGCTCAAAGGAAACCACAAACAATGAGAATATTTTACTTCTTGTACTTAAGTCTGCATTGTGCGTTCTGTATTAGTTCCCGACGCAATTTCTGTGTTTCATCGTCAATGTGATGGTCCAAGGGATAGAGTAAAGCTGCAGTAGTGCATCGTGATCTAAACTGATCTCCCAGGAAACGCTCCAAGCAAACAACAAACATTGAGAAGATTAACTCTTCTGGTACTTATGTCAGCATTGTGCCTTAAGTATTAAATCCCGACGCAATTTCTGTGTTTCACCGTCAACGTGAAGGTCCAACTGATTGAGTAATGCTGCAGTGGTGCTTCGGAATCTAATACTGATCTCCCAGGAAATGCTATAAGCAAACCACAAACAATGAGAAGAGTTGCTCTTCTTGTGCTTAAGTCGGCATTGTACCTTTTGTATTAAATCCCGACGCAATTTCTGTGTTTCATCGTCAAGGTGAAGGTCCAAGGGATAGAGTAAAGCTACAGTAGTCCATCCGAATCTAATACTGTTTTCCCAGGAAACGCTCATCGGAAACCAGAAAAAAATGAGAAGATTTACTCTTCTTGTACTTAAAGTCACCCTGTGCATTTTGCATTACATTCCGACGCAATTTCTGTGTTTCGTCGTCATTGTGAACGTCCAAGGGATAGAGTTAAGCTGCAGTAGTGCATCGGAATCTAATACTGATATCCCAGGAAACGCTCAAAGCAAACATCGAACAATGAGAAGAATTACTCTTCTTCTACTTAAGTTGGCGTTGTGCCTTTTGTATTAAATCCCAACGCAATTTCTGTGTTACATCGTCAATGTGAAGGTCAAAGGGATGGAGTAATGCTGCAGTAGTGCATCGGAATATAATACTGAACTCTCAGGAAACGCTCAAAGAAAACCAGAAACAATGAGAAGATTTACTCTTCTTGTACTTATGTCGGCATACTGCCCATAGTATTAAATCCCGACGCAATTTCTGTGTTTCATCATCAATGTGAAGATCCAAGGGATAGAGTAAAGCTGTAGCAGCGCATCGGAATCTAATACTCATCTCCCAAGAAACGCTCAAAGCAAACAACAATCTATCACAAGATTTACTCATCTTGTACTTAAGTCGCCATTGTGCCTGTTGTATCAAATTCCGACGCAATTTCTGTGTTTCATCGTCAATCTGAAGGTCCAAGTGATAGAGTAAAGCTGCAGTTGTGAATCGTAAATCTAATACTGATCTCCAAGGAAAGGCTCAAAGCAAACCACAAACAATGAGAAGATGTACCCTTCTTATACGTAAGTCGGCATTGTGCCTTATGTATCAAATCCCGACGCAATTTATGTGTTTCATCGTCAATGTGAAGGTCCAAGGGATAGAGTAAAGCTGCAGTAGTGCATCGGAATCTAATACTGATCTCCCAGAAGACGACCACAGCAAATCTCATGCAATGAGAAGATCTACTCTTCTTGTACTTAAGACAGCATTGTGCCTTTTGTATTACATCCCGACGCAATTTCTGTATTTCATCGTTAACGGCAAGGTCCAAGGGATACAGCAAACCTGATGTGGTGCATCGAAAACTAAAACTGGGCTCCCATTAAACGCTGAAAGCAAACCACAAACAATGAGATGTTATCCTCTTCTTGTACTTAAGTCGGCATTATGCCTTTTGTATTAAATCCCGGCGCAATTTCCGTGTTTCATCGTCAATGTGAAGGTCCAAGGGATAGAGTAATGCTGCAGTAGTGCATCGGAATGTAATACTGATCTCCCAGGGAGCGCCCAAAGCAAACCACAAACAATGAGAAGATTTACTGTCCTTGTACTTAAGTCGGCATTGTGCCTTTTGTATTAAATCCCGACGCAATGTTTGAATTTCATCCTCAATGAGAAAGTCCATGGGATTGAGTAAGGCTGCAGTGGGGCATTGGGATCTAAAATTGTTCTCCCAGGAAACGACAAAACAAACCACAAACAATGAGATGATTTACTCTTCTTGTACTTAAGTTGGCTTTCTGCCCTTTGCATTACGTCCCGACGCAATTTCTGTGTTTCATCGTCTATGTGAATGTCCAAGGGATAAAGTAATGCTGCAGTAGAGCATCGGAATCCAATACTAATCTCCCAGAAAACGCTCAGAGAAAATCAGAAACAATGAGAGGATTTACTCTTCTTGTACTTAAGTCGCCATTGTGCGTTTTGTATTAAATCCCGACGCAATTTCTGTGTTTCATCGTCAATGTGAAAGTCCATGGGATAGAGTAAAGCTCCAGTAGTGCTTCGGAATCTAATACTGATCTCCCAGGAAGCGCCCAATGCAAACCACAAACTATGAGAGGATTTACTCATCTTGTACTTGGGTCGGCATTGTGCCTTTTGTGTTAAGTCCCGACGCAATTTCTCTGTTTCATTGTCAATGTGAAAGTCCAAGAGATAGAGTAAAGCTGCAGTTGTGTTTCGCAATCTAATACTGATCTCACAGGAAACGCTCAAAGCAAACCACAAACAATGAAAAGACTTACTCTTCTTGTACTTACGTTGGCATTGTGCCTTTTGTATTAAATCCCGACCCAATGTATTTCATCGCTAACAGCAAAGCCCAAGGGATATCGTAAACCTGATGTGGTGCATCGAAACCTAATACTGGTCTCCCATGAAACGCTGAAAGCAAACCACAAACAATAAGAAGATTTAATCTTCATGTTCTTAAGTCGTCATTGCGCTTTTTGTATTAAAACCTGAGGCAATTTCTGCGTTTCATCGTCAACGTGGAGGTCAAAGGGATTGAGTAAAGGTGCAGTAGTGCACCGGAATCTGACACTGATCTCACAGGAAACGCTCAAAGCAAACCACAAACAATGAGAAGTTATACTCTTCTTGTAATTAAGGCGGCATTGAGCCTATTGTATTAAATCCCGACGCAGTTTCTGTTTTTCATCGTCAATGTGAAGGTCCATGGGATAGAGTAAAGTTGCAGTAGTGCATCGGAAAGTAAAACTGATCTCCCAGGAAGCGCTCAAAGCAAACCACAAACAATGAAAAGGTTTACTGTTCTTGTACTTAAGTCGGCATTGTGCCTTTTGTATTAAATCCCGACGCAATTTCTGTGTTTCATCACCAATGAGAAGGTCCAAGGGATAAAGTAAAGCTGCAGTAGTGCTACGGAATCTAATACTGATCACCCAGGATAAGCTCCAAGCAAACCAGGACAATAAGAAGATTTACTCTTCTTGTACTTAAGTCGGCATTGTGACCTTTGTATTAAGTCCGGACGCAATTTCTGTGTTTCATCGTCAATGTGAAGATCCAAGGGATAGAGTAAAGCTGCAGTAGTGCATCGGAATCTAATTCTGATCTCCAGGAAGCTCTCAATTCAGATCACAAACAATGAGAAGATTTACTCTTCTTGTGCGTAAGTCGGCATTGTGCCTTTTGTATTAAATCCCCACGCAATTTCTGTGTTTCATCGTCAATGTGAAGGTCCTAGGGATAGAGTAAAGCTGCAGTAGTGCTTCGGATTCTAATATTGATCACCCAGGAAAAGCTCCAAGCAAACCTGAAACAATGAGAAGATTGGCATTCTGACTTTTGTATTAAGAATGGACGCGATTTCTGTGTCTCATCGTCAATGTGAATGGCCTAGGGATGGAGTAAAGCTGCTGTAGTGCTTCGGAATCTAATTCTGATCTCCAGGAAGCTCTCAATTCAAATCACAAACAAGGAGAAGATTTACTCTTCTTGTGCTTAAGTCGGCATTGTGCCTTTTGTATTAAATCCCCTCGCAATTTCTGTGTTTCATCGTCAATGTGAAGGTCCAAGGTAAAGAGTAAATGTGCAGTAGTGCATCGGAATCTAATACTGATCTCCCAGGAAGCGCTCATAGCAAATCTCATGAAATGAGAAGATCTACTCTTCCTGTACTTAAGTCGCCGTTGTGCCTTTTGTGAAAAATCCCGACGCAATTACTGTATTTCACCGTTAACGGCAAGGTCCAAGGAATACAGAAAACCTGATGTGGTGCACCTATACCTAATACTGGTCTCCCATGAAACGCTGAAAGCAAACCACAAACAATAAGTAGATTTACTCTTCATGTGCTTAAGTCGCTATTGTGCCTTTTGTATTAAATCCTGGGGCAACTTCTGCGTTTCATCGTCAATGTGAAGATGAAAGGGATAGATACAGATGCAGTAGTGCATCGGAATCTAACACTGATCTCCCAGGAAACGCCCAAAGCAAACCACAAACAATGAGAGTTTATACTCTTCTTGTACTTAAGTCAGCATTGTGCCTTTTTTATTAAATCCCGACGCAATTTCTGTGATACATCGTCAATGTGAGGCCCAAGGGATAGATTAAAGCTGCAGGAGTGCATCGGAATCTAATACTGATCTCCTAGGAAACGCTCAAAGCAAACCACAATCAAAGAGAAGATTTACTCTTCTTGTACTTAAGTCGGCATTGTGACTTTTGTATTAAGTCTGGACGCAATTTCTGTGTTTCATCTGAATATCCAAGGGATACAGTAAAGCTGCAGTAGTGCATCGGAATCTAATACTGATCTCCCAGAAAAGCTCAAAGCAAACCACAAACAATGAGAAGTGTTACTCTTCTTGTACTTAAGTGGGCATAGTGCCTTTTGTGCTAAATCCTGAAGCAATTTCTGTGTTTCATCGTCAATGTGAAGGTCCAAGGGATAAAGTAAAGCTGCAGTAGTGCTTCGGAATCTAATACTGATCACCCAGGATAAGCTCCAAGCAAACCAGAAACAATAAGAAGATTTACTCTTCTTCTACTTAAGTCGGCATTTTGACTTTTGTATTAAGTCTGGACGCAATTTCTGTGTTTCATCGTCAATGTGAAGGTCCAAGGGATAGAGTAAAGCTGCAGTAGTGCATCGGAATCTAATTATGATCTCCCAGGAAACGCTCAAAGCAAACCACAATCAAAAAGAAGATTTACTCTTCTTGTACTTAAGTCGGCATAGTGCCTCTTGTATTAAATCCTGACGCAATTTCTGAGTTTCATCGTCAATGAGAAAGTCCAAGGGGTAGAGTAAAGCTGCAGTAGGGCATTGGAATCTAAAACTGATCTCCCAGGAAACGCTCAAAACAAACCACAAACAATGAAAAGACTTACTCTTCTTGTACTTAAGTCGGCATTGTGCCATTTGTATTACGACCCGACGCAATTTCTATGTTTCATCGTCAATGTGAAGGTCCAGGGGTCAGAGTAAAGCTGCAGTAGTGCATCCGAATCTAATGCTGATCTCCCAGGAAACGCTCAAGCAAACCAGAAACAATGGGAAGATTTACTCTTCTTGTACTTAAGGCGGCATTGTGAATTTTGTATTACGTCCCGACGCTATTTCTGTGCTTCATCGTCTATGTGAAGGTCCCAGGGATAGAGTAAAGCTGCAGTAGTGCATTGGAGTCTAAAACTGATCTCCCAGGAAACGCTCAAAGGAAACCACAAACAGTGTAATGATTTATTCTTCTTGTACTTAAGTCGGCATTGTGCCTTTTGTATTAAGACCCGACTCAATTTCTGTGTTTCATCGTCAATGTGAAGGTCCAAGGGATGGAATAAAGCTGCAATAGTGCATCATAATCTAATACTGACATCACAGGAAACTCTCAATCAAAACACAGACAGTGAGTAAAATTACTTTTCTTTTCCTTATGTCGGCATTGTGCCTTTTGTATTAATTCCCGACGCAATTTCTGTGTTTCGTCGTCAATGTGAAGGACCAAGGGAGAGAGTAAGGCTGCAGTAGTGCATCGGAATCTAACACTGATCTCCCAGGAAACGCTCAAAGGAAACCACATACAATGAGAAGATTTATTCTTATCGTAGTTTAGTCGGCATTCTGCCTTTTATATTAAATCCAGACGCAATATCTGTATTTCAATGTAAACGTGAAGGTCCAAGGGATACAGTAAACCCGATGTGGTGCATCGATATCTAATACTGGTCTCCCATGAAACGCTGAAAGCAAACCAGAAACAATTACTAGATTTTCTCTTCTTGTACTTAAGTCGTCATTGTGCCTTTGTATTACATCCTTAGGCAATATCTATGTTTCATCGTAAATGTGAAGGTCCAAGGGATAGAGTAAAGATGCAGTAGTGCATCGGATCCTAATACTGATCTCCCAGGAAACGCTCAAATCAAACCACAAACAATGAGAATATTTACTCTTCTTGTACTTAAGTCGCCATTGTGCATTTTGTATGTAATCCCGACGCAATTCCTGTGTTTCATCGCCAATGTGAAGGTTCAAAGAATTGAGTAAAACTGCGGTAGTGCTTCGGAATCTAATATTGATCTCTCAGGAAACGCTGAAAGGAAACCACAAACAATGAAAAGATTTACTCTTCTAGTACTTAAGTCGGAATTGTGCCTTTTGGATTAAGTCCCAACTCAATTTCTGTGTTTCATCGTCAATGTGAAGGTCCAAGGGATAGAGTAAATCTGTAGTTGTGCTTCGGAATCTAAATCTGATCTCCCAGGAAACGCTCAAAGCAAACCACAAACTATGAGAAGATTTACCCTTCCTGTATTTAAGTCGGCATTGTGCTTTTGTATTAAATCCGGACGCAATTTCTGTGTTTCATCGTCAATGTGACGGTGCAAGGGATGGAGTAAAGCTGCAGTGGTGCATCGGGATCAAATACTGATCTCCCAGAAACGCTCAAAGCAAACCACAAACAATGGGAAGAATTACTGTTCTTGTACTTAAGTCGGCATTGTGCATTTTGTGTTGAATCCCGACGCATTTTCTGTATTTCATCGTCAATGTGAAGGTTCAAGGGATAGAGCAAAGCTGCAGTAGTGCATTCTAATCTAAAATTGATCTCCCAGGAAACGCTCAAAGCAAAACGCAAACAATGAGAAGATTTACTCTTCTTGTACTTAAGTCGGCATTGTGCCTTTTATGTTAAGACCCGTCACAATTTCTGTGCTTCATCGTCAATGTGAAGGTCCAGGGGACAGAGTAAAGCTGCAGTAGTGCATCGGAATCTAATACCGATCTCTCAGGAAAAGCTCTAGCAAACCAGAAACAATGAGAAGATTTACTCTTCTGCTTCGTAAGTCGGCATTGTGCCTTTTGTATTAAATCCCCACGCAATTTCTGTATTTCGTCGTAATCGTGATGGTCCAAGGGATACAGTAAACCTGAAGTGGTGAACCGATATCTAATACAGGGCAGCCAGGAAACGCTGAAAGCAAACCACAAACTAAGAAAAGATTTCCTCTTCTTCTACTTAAGCCGTCATTGTGCATTTTGTATTAAATTCCGAGGCAATTTCTGTGTTTCATCGTCAATGTGAAGGTCCAAGGTATAGAGTAAAGCTGCCGTAGTGCATTGGAATCAAAAACTGATCTCCCAAGAAACGCTCAAACCAAACCACAAACAGTGAAATGTTTTACTCTTCTTGTACTTAATCGGCATTGTGCCTTTTGTATTACGAACCGACGCAATTTCTGTCTTTCATCGTCATTATGAAGGTCCGAGGGATGGAGTAAAGCTGCAGTAGTGCATCGTAATCTAATACTGATGACATAGGAAACGCTCTATTCAAACCACAAACAATGAGAAGATTTACTTTTCTTGTCCTTATGTCGGCATTGTGCCTTTTGTATTAAATCCACACGCAATTTCTGTGTTTCATCGTCAATGTGAAGGTCCAAGGGTTAGTGTAATGCTGCAGTAGTGCATCGGAATCTAACACTGATCTACCAGGAAACGCTCAAAGCAAACCACATACAATGAGAAGATCTACTCATATTAAATTTAAGTCGGATTTGTGCGTTTTGGATTAAGCACTGACTCGATTTCTGTGTTTCATCGTCAATGTGAAGGTCCAAGGGATGGAGTAAATCTGCAGTTGTGCATCGGAATCTAATACTGATCTCCCAGCAAACGCTCAAAGCAAACCGCAAACAATGAGAAGATTTACTCTTCTTGTACTTAAGTCGGCATTGTGCCTTTTGTATTCAATCCCGACGCAATTTCTGTGTTTCATCTTCAATGTGATGGTCCAAGTGGTAGAGTAAAGCTGCAGTAGTGCATCGGAATCTAATACTGATCTCCCAGGGAACGCTCAAACCAAACCACAAACAATGAGAAGATTTACTCATCTTGTACCTAAGCCGGCATTGTGCCTTTTGTATTAATTCCCGACGCAATTCCTGTGTTTCATCGTCGATGTGAAAGTCCAAGGGATAGAGTAGAGCTGCAGTAGGGCATCGGAATCTAATACTGATATCTCAGAAAACGCTCAAAGCAAACCACAAACTATGAGAGGATTTACTCTTCTTGTACTTAAGTCGGCATTGTGCCATTTGTATTAAATCCAGACGCAATTTCTGTGTTTCATCGTCAACGTGAAGGTGTAAGGGATGGAGTAATGCTGCAGTAGTGAATCGGAATCTAACACTGATCCCCCAGGAATCGCACAAAGCAAACCACAAACAATGAGAAGATCTATTCCTCTTGTACTTAAGTCGGCATTGTGCCTTTTGCATTAAGTCCCAACGCTATTACTGTGTTCTTCGTCCACGTGTAGGTCCAAGGGATAGATTAAAGCTGCAGTATTGCATTGGAATCTAAATAGGATCTCCTAGGAAACCCTCAAAGCAAATCACAAACAATGAAAAGATTTACTCTTCTTGTACTTAAGTCGACATTGTGCCTTTTGTGTTAAGACCCGACACAATTTCTGTGTTTCATCGTCAATGTGAAGATGCAAGCGATAGAGTAAAGCTTTAGTAGTGCATCGTAATCTAATACTGAAATCCCAGGAAACGCTTAATTCCTACCACAAACAATGAGAATATTTACACTTCTTGTCCTTAAGTCAGCATTGTGCCTTTTGGATTATATCCCCACGCAATTTCTGTGTTTCATCGTCAATGTGAAGGTCCAAGGGATAAAGTAAAGCTGCAGTAGTGCTTCGGAATCTAATACTGATCACCCAGGATAAGCTCCAAGCAAACCAGAAACAATAAGAAGATTTACTCTTCTTCTACTTAAGTCGGCATTTTGACTTTTGTATTAAGTCTGGACGCAATTTCTGTGTTTCATCGTCAATGTGAAGGTCCAAGGGATAGAGTAAAGCTGCAGTAGTGCATCGGAATCTAATTATGATCTCCCAGGAAACGCTCAAAGCAAACCACAATCAAAAAGAAGATTTACTCTTCTTGTACTTAAGTCGGCATAGTGCCTCTTGTATTAAATCCTGACGCAATTTCTGAGTTTCATCGTCAATGAGAAAGTCCAAGGGGTAGAGTAAAGCTGCAGTAGGGCATTGGAATCTAAAACTGATCTCCCAGGAAACGCTCAAAACAAACCACAAACAATGAAAAGACTTACTCTTCTTGTACTTAAGTCGGCATTGTGCCATTTGTATTACGACCCGACGCAATTTCTATGTTTCATCGTCAATGTGAAGGTCCAGGGGACAGAGTAAAGCTGCAGTAGTGCATCCGAATCTAATGCTGATCTCCCAGGAAACGCTCAAGCAAACCAGAAACAATGGGAAGATTTACTCTTCTTGTACTTAAGGCGGCATTGTGAATTTTGTATTACGTCCCGACGCTATTTCTGTGCTTCATCGTCTATGTGAAGGTCCCAGGGATAGAGTAAAGCTGCAGTAGTGCATTGGAGTCTAAAACTGATCTCCCAGGAAACGCTCAAAGGAAACCACAAACAGTGTAATGATTTATTCTTCTTGTACTTAAGTCGGCATTGTGCCTTTTGTATTAAGACCCGACTCAATTTCTGTGTTTCATCGTCAATGTGAAGGTCCAAGGGATGGAATAAAGCTGCAATAGTGCATCATAATCTAATACTGACATCACAGGAAACTCTCAATCAAAACACAGACAGTGAGTAAAATTACTTTTCTTTTCCTTATGTCGGCATTGTGCCTTTTGTATTAATTCCCGACGCAATTTCTGTGTTTCGTCGTCAATGTGAAGGACCAAGGGAGAGAGTAAGGCTGCAGTAGTGCATCGGAATCTAACACTGATCTCCCAGGAAACGCTCAAAGGAAACCACATACAATGAGAAGATTTATTCTTATCGTAGTTTAGTCGGCATTCTGCCTTTTATATTAAATCCAGACGCAATATCTGTATTTCAATGTAAACGTGAAGGTCCAAGGGATACAGTAAACCCGATGTGGTGCATCGATATCTAATACTGGTCTCCCATGAAACGCTGAAAGCAAACCAGAAACAATTACTAGATTTTCTCTTCTTGTACTTAAGTCGTCATTGTGCCTTTGTATTACATCCTTAGGCAATATCTATGTTTCATCGTAAATGTGAAGGTCCAAGGGATAGAGTAAAGATGCAGTAGTGCATCGGATCCTAATACTGATCTCCCAGGAAACGCTCAAATCAAACCACAAACAATGAGAATATTTACTCTTCTTGTACTTAAGTCGCCATTGTGCATTTTGTATGTAATCCCGACGCAATTCCTGTGTTTCATCGCCAATGTGAAGGTTCAAAGAATTGAGTAAAACTGCGGTAGTGCTTCGGAATCTAATATTGATCTCTCAGGAAACGCTGAAAGGAAACCACAAACAATGAAAAGATTTACTCTTCTAGTACTTAAGTCGGAATTGTGCCTTTTGGATTAAGTCCCAACTCAATTTCTGTGTTTCATCGTCAATGTGAAGGTCCAAGGGATAGAGTAAATCTGTAGTTGTGCTTCGGAATCTAAATCTGATCTCCCAGGAAACGCTCAAAGCAAACCACAAACTATGAGAAGATTTACCCTTCCTGTATTTAAGTCGGCATTGTGCTTTTGTATTAAATCCGGACGCAATTTCTGTGTTTCATCGTCAATGTGACGGTGCAAGGGATGGAGTAAAGCTGCAGTGGTGCATCGGGATCAAATACTGATCTCCCAGAAACGCTCAAAGCAAACCACAAACAATGGGAAGAATTACTGTTCTTGTACTTAAGTCGGCATTGTGCATTTTGTGTTGAATCCCGACGCATTTTCTGTATTTCATCGTCAATGTGAAGGTTCAAGGGATAGAGCAAAGCTGCAGTAGTGCATTCTAATCTAAAATTGATCTCCCAGGAAACGCTCAAAGCAAAACGCAAACAATGAGAAGATTTACTCTTCTTGTACTTAAGTCGGCATTGTGCCTTTTATGTTAAGACCCGTCACAATTTCTGTGCTTCATCGTCAATGTGAAGGTCCAGGGGACAGAGTAAAGCTGCAGTAGTGCATCGGAATCTAATACCGATCTCTCAGGAAAAGCTCTAGCAAACCAGAAACAATGAGAAGATTTACTCTTCTGCTTCGTAAGTCGGCATTGTGCCTTTTGTATTAAATCCCCACGCAATTTCTGTATTTCGTCGTAATCGTGATGGTCCAAGGGATACAGTAAACCTGAAGTGGTGAACCGATATCTAATACAGGGCAGCCAGGAAACGCTGAAAGCAAACCACAAACTAAGAAAAGATTTCCTCTTCTTCTACTTAAGCCGTCATTGTGCATTTTGTATTAAATTCCGAGGCAATTTCTGTGTTTCATCGTCAATGTGAAGGTCCAAGGTATAGAGTAAAGCTGCCGTAGTGCATTGGAATCAAAAACTGATCTCCCAAGAAACGCTCAAACCAAACCACAAACAGTGAAATGTTTTACTCTTCTTGTACTTAATCGGCATTGTGCCTTTTGTATTACGAACCGACGCAATTTCTGTCTTCCATCGTCATTATGAAGGTCCGAGGGATGGAGTAAAGCTGCAGTAGTGCATCGTAATCTAATACTGATGACATAGGAAACGCTCTATTCAAACCACAAACAATGAGAAGATTTACTTTTCTTGTCCTTATGTCGGCATTGTGCCTTTTGTATTAAATCCACACGCAATTTCTGTGTTTCATCGTCAATGTGAAGGTCCAAGGGTTAGTGTAATGCTGCAGTAGTGCATCGGAATCTAACACTGATCTACCAGGAAACGCTCAAAGCAAACCACATACAATGAGAAGATCTACTCATATTAAATTTAAGTCGGATTTGTGCGTTTTGGATTAAGCACTGACTCGATTTCTGTGTTTCATCGTCAATGTGAAGGTCCAAGGGATGGAGTAAATCTGCAGTTGTGCATCGGAATCTAATACTGATCTCCCAGCAAACGCTCAAAGCAAACCGCAAACAATGAGAAGATTTACTCTTCTTGTACTTAAGTCGGCATTGTGCCTTTTGTATTCAATCCCGACGCAATTTCTGTGTTTCATCTTCAATGTGATGGTCCAAGTGGTAGAGTAAAGCTGCAGTAGTGCATCGGAATCTAATACTGATCTCCCAGGGAACGCTCAAACCAAACCACAAACAATGAGAAGATTTACTCATCTTGTACCTAAGCCGGCATTGTGCCTTTTGTATTAATTCCCGACGCAATTCCTGTGTTTCATCGTCGATGTGAAAGTCCAAGGGATAGAGTAGAGCTGCAGTAGGGCATCGGAATCTAATACTGATATCTCAGAAAACGCTCAAAGCAAACCACAAACTATGAGAGGATTTACTCTTCTTGTACTTAAGTCGGCATTGTGCCATTTGTATTAAATCCAGACGCAATTTCTGTGTTTCATCGTCAACGTGAAGGTGTAAGGGATGGAGTAATGCTGCAGTAGTGAATCGGAATCTAACACTGATCCCCCAGGAATCGCACAAAGCAAACCACAAACAATGAGAAGATCTATTCCTCTTGTACTTAAGTCGGCATTGTGCCTTTTGCATTAAGTCCCAACGCTATTACTGTGTTCTTCGTCCACGTGTAGGTCCAAGGGATAGATTAAAGCTGCAGTATTGCATTGGAATCTAAATAGGATCTCCTAGGAAACCCTCAAAGCAAATCACAAACAATGAAAAGATTTACTCTTCTTGTACTTAAGTCGACATTGTGCCTTTTGTGTTAAGACCCGACACAATTTCTGTGTTTCATCGTCAATGTGAAGATGCAAGCGATAGAGTAAAGCTTTAGTAGTGCATCGTAATCTAATACTGAAATCCCAGGAAACGCTTAATTCCTACCACAAACAATGAGAATATTTACACTTCTTGTCCTTAAGTCAGCATTGTGCCTTTTGGATTATATCCCCACGCAATTTCTGTGTTTCATCGTCAATGGTAAGGTCCAAGGGATATAGAAAAGCCGCAGTAGTGCATCGGAATGTAATACTGATCTCTCAAGAAACGCTCAAAGCAAACCACAGACAATGAGAGGTTTTATTCTTCTAGTACTTAAGTCGGCATTTTGACTTTTGTATTAAGTCTGGACGCAATTTCTGTGTTTCATCGTCAATGTGAAGGTCCAAGGGATAGAGTAAAGCTGCAGTAGTGCATCGGAATCTAATTATGATCTCCCAGGAAACGCTCAAAGCAAACCACAATCAAAAAGAAGATTTACTCTTCTTGTACTTAAGTCGGCATAGTGCCTCTTGTATTAAATCCCGACGCAATTTCTGAGTTTCATCGTCAATGAGAAAGTCCAAGGGGTAGAGTAAAGCTGCAGTAGGGCATTGGAATCTAAAACTGATCTCCCAGGAAACGCTCAAAACAAACCACAAACAATGAAAAGACTTACTCTTCTTGTACTTAAGTCGGCATTGTGCCATTTGTATTACGACCCGACGCAATTTCTATGTTTCATCGTCAATGTGAAGGTCCAGGGGACAGAGTAAAGCTGCAGTAGTGCATCCGAATCTAATGCTGATCTCCCAGGAAACGCTCAAGCAAACCAGAAACAATGGGAAGATTTACTCTTCTTGTACTTAAGGCGGCATTGTGAATTTTGTATTACGTCCCGACGCTATTTCTGTGCTTCATCGTCTATGTGAAGGTCCCAGGGATAGAGTAAAGCTGCAGTAGTGCATTGGAGTCTAAAACTGATCTCCCAGGAAACGCTCAAAGGAAACCACAAACAGTGTAATGATTTATTCTTCTTGTACTTAAGTCGGCATTGTGCCTTTTGTATTAAGACCCGACTCAATTTCTGTGTTTCATCGTCAATGTGAAGGTCCAAGGGATGGAATAAAGCTGCAATAGTGCATCATAATCTAATACTGACATCACAGGAAACTCTCAATCAAAACACAGACAGTGAGTAAAATTACTTTTCTTTTCCTTATGTCGGCATTGTGCCTTTTGTATTAATTCCCGACGCAATTTCTGTGTTTCGTCGTCAATGTGAAGGACCAAGGGAGAGAGTAAGGCTGCAGTAGTGCATCGGAATCTAACACTGATCTCCCAGGAAACGCTCAAAGGAAACCACATACAATGAGAAGATTTATTCTTATCGTAGTTTAGTCGGCATTCTGCCTTTTATATTAAATCCAGACGCAATATCTGTATTTCAATGTAAACGTGAAGGTCCAAGGGATACAGTAAACCCGATGTGGTGCATCGATATCTAATACTGGTCTCCCATGAAACGCTGAAAGCAAACCAGAAACAATTACTAGATTTTCTCTTCTTGTACTTAAGTCGTCATTGTGCCTTTGTATTACATCCTTAGGCAATATCTATGTTTCATCGTAAATGTAAAGGTCCAAGGGATAGAGTAAAGATGCAGTAGTGCATCGGATCCTAATACTGATCTCCCAGGAAACGCTCAAATCAAACCACAAACAATGAGAATATTTACTCTTCTTGTACTTAAGTCGCCATTGTGCATTTTGTATGTAATCCCGACGCAATTCCTGTGTTTCATCGCCAATGTGAAGGTTCAAAGAATTGAGTAAAACTGCGGTAGTGCTTCGGAATCTAATATTGATCTCTCAGGAAACGCTGAAAGGAAACCACAAACAATGAAAAGATTTACTCTTCTAGTACTTAAGTCGGAATTGTGCCTTTTGGATTAAGTCCCAACTCAATTTCTGTGTTTCATCGTCAATGTGAAGGTCCAAGGGATAGAGTAAATCTGTAGTTGTGCTTCGGAATCTAAATCTGATCTCCCAGGAAACGCTCAAAGAAAACCACAAACTATGAGAAGATTTACCCTTCCTGTATTTAAGTCGGCATTGTGCTTTTGTATTAAATCCGGACGCAATTTCTGTGTTTCATCGTCAATGTGACGGTGCAAGGGATGGAGTAAAGCTGCAGTGGTGCATCGGGATCAAATACTGATCTCCCAGAAACGCTCAAAGCAAACCACAAACAATGGGAAGAATTACTGTTCTTGTACTTAAGTCGGCATTGTGCATTTTGTGTTGAATCCCGACGCATTTTCTGTATTTCATCGTCAATGTGAAGGTTCAAGGGATAGAGCAAAGCTGCAGTAGTGCATTCTAATCTAAAATTGATCTCCCAGGAAACGCTCAAAGCAAAACGCAAACAATGAGAAGATTTACTCTTCTTGTACTTAAGTCGGCATTGTGCCTTTTATGTTAAGACCCGTCACAATTTCTGTGCTTCATCGTCAATGTGAAGGTCCAGGGGACAGAGTAAAGCTGCAGTAGTGCATCGGAATCTAATACCGATCTCTCAGGAAAAGCTCTAGCAAACCAGAAACAATGAGAAGATTTACTCTTCTGCTTCGTAAGTCGGCATTGTGCCTTTTGTATTAAATCCCCACGCAATTTCTGTATTTCGTCGTAATCGTGATGGTCCAAGGGATACAGTAAACCTGAAGTGGTGAACCGATATCTAATACAGGGCAGCCAGGAAACGCTGAAAGCAAACCACAAACTAAGAAAAGATTTCCTCTTCTTCTACTTAAGCCGTCATTGTGCATTTTGTATTAAATTCCGAGGCAATTTCTGTGTTTCATCGTCAATGTGAAGGTCCAAGGTATAGAGTAAAGCTGCCGTAGTGCATTGGAATCAAAACCTGATCTCCCAAGAAACGCTCAAACCAAACCACAAACAGTGAAATGTTTTACTCTTCTTGTACTTAATCGGCATTGTGCCTTTTGTATTACGAACCGACGCAATTTCTGTGTTTCATCGTCATTATGAAGGTCCGAGGGATGGAGTAAAGCTGCAGTAGTGCATCGTAATCTAATACTGATGACATAGGAAACGCTCTATTCAAACCACAAACAATGAGAAGATTTACTTTTCTTGTCCTTATGTCGGCATTGTGCCTTTTGTATTAAATCCACACGCAATTTCTGTGTTTCATCGTCAATGTGAAGGTCCAAGGGTTAGTGTAATGCTGCAGTAGTGCATCGGAATCTAACACTGATCTACCAGGAAACGCTCAAAGCAAACCACATACAATGAGAAGATCTACTCATATTAAATTTAAGTCGGATTTGTGCGTTTTGGATTAAGCACTGACTCGATTCCTGTGTTTCATCGTCAATGTGAAGGTCCAAGGGATGGAGTAAATCTGCAGTTGTGCATCGGAATCTAATACTGATCTCCCAGCAAACGCTCAAAGCAAACCGCAAACAATGAGAAGATTTACTCTTCTTGTACTTAAGTCGGCATTGTGCCTTTTGTATTCAATCCCGACGCAATTTCTGTGTTTCATCTTCAATGTGATGGTCCAAGTGGTAGAGTAAAGCTGCAGTAGTGCATCGGAATCTAATACTGATCTCCCAGGGAACGCTCAAACCAAACCACAAACAATGAGAAGATTTACTCATCTTGTACCTAAGCCGGCATTATGCCTTTTGTATTAATTCCCGACGCAATTCCTGTGTTTCATCGTCGATGTGAAAGTCCAAGGGATAGAGTAGAGCTGCAGTAGGGCATCGGAATCTAATACTGATATCTCAGAAAACGCTCAAAGCAAACCACAAACTATGAGAGGATTTACTCTTCTTGTACTTAAGTCGGCATTGTGCCATTTGTATTAAATCCAGACGCAATTTCTGTGTTTCATCGTCAACGTGAAGGTGTAGGGGATGGAGTAATGCTGCAGTAGTGAATCGGAATCTAACACTGATCCCCCAGGAATCGCACAAAGCAAACCACAAACAATGAGAAGATCTATTCCTCTTGTACTTAAGTCGGCATTGTGCCTTTTGCATTAAGTCCCAACGCTATTACTGTGTTCTTCGTCCATGTGTAGGTCCAAGGGATAGATTAAAGCTGCAGTATTGCATTGGAATCTAAATAGGATCTCCTAGGAAACCCTCAAAGCAAATCACAAACAATGAAAAGATTTACTCTTCTTGTACTTAAGTCGACATTGTGCCTTTTGTGTTAAGACCCGACACAATTTCTGTGTTTCATCGTCAATGTGAAGATGCAAGGGATAGAGTAAAGCTTTAGTAGTGCATCGTAATCTAATACTGAAATCCCAGGAAACGCTTAATTCCTACCACAAACAATGAGAATATTTACACTTCTTGTCCTTAAGTCAGCATTGTGCCTTTTGGATTATATCCCCACGCAATTTCTGTGTTTCATCGTCAATGGTAAGGTCCAAGGGATATAGAAAAGCCGCAGTAGTGCATCGGAATGTAATACTGATCTCTCAAGAAACGCTCAAAGCAAACCACAGACAATGAGAGGTTTTATTCTTCTAGTACTTAAGTCGGCATTGTGCCTTTTGTATTAAATCCCGACGCTATATCTGTGCGTCATCGTCAATATGAAGGTCCAAGTGATAGAGTAAAGCTGCAGTAGTGCATCGGAATCTAATATTGATCTCCCAGGAAAGGCTCAAAGCAAACCAGAAACAATGAGAAGATTTACTCTTCTTGTTCATAAGTCGGCATTGTGCCTTTTGTATTAAATCCCGACGCTATATCTGTATTTCATCGTAATCGTGAAGATCAAAGGGATACAGTAAACCTGATGTGGTGCTCGAAATCTAATACTGGGCTCCCAGGAAACGCTGAAATCAAACCACAAACAATAAGAGGATTAACTCTTCTTGTACTTAAGTCGGCTTTGTGCTTTTTGTAAGAAAACCCGAGGCAAATTCTGTCTTTCATCGTCAATGTGAAGGTCCAAGTGATAGAGTAAAGATGCGGTAGTGCATAGGGATCTAATACTGATCTCCCAGGAAACGCTAAAAGCAAACAACAAACAATGAGGAGATTTACTCTTCTTGTGCCTAAGTCGGCATTGTGCATTTTGTATTAAATTCCGCCGTAATTTCTGTGTTTCATCGTCAATGTTAGGGTCCAAGTGATAGAATAAAGTTGCAGTAGTGTTTCGGAATTTAATACTGATCTCCCAGGAAACGGTCGAAACAAACCACAAAAAATTAGAAGATTTAATCTTCTTGTACTTAAGTCGGAATTGTGCCTTTTGTATTAAATCACGACGCAATATCTGATTCATTGTAAACGTGAAGGCCTAAGGGATACAGTAAACCTGATGAGGTGCATCGAAATCTAATAGTGGTCTCCCAGGAAACGCTCCAAGCAAACCACTAACAATGAGAAGTTTTAAACTTCTTGTACTTAAGTCGGCATTGTGCCTTTTGTATTAAGTCTCGACGCTATTTCTGTGTTTCATCGTCAATTTGGAGGTCCACGGGATAGAGTAAATCTGCAGTCGGCATCGGGATCAAATACTGATGTGACGGGAAACGCTCAAAGCAAACCACAAACAATGAGAAGATTTACTCTTCTAGTACTTAAGTTGGCATCGTGCCTTTTGTATTAAATCCCATCACAATTTCTGTATTTCAGCGCAAACGTGAAGGTCCAAGGGATACAGTAAACATGATGTGGTGCATCGAAATGTAATACTGGTCTCCCAGGCAACGCTGAAAGCACACCACAAGCAATGAGAACATTTACTCACCTTGTACTTAAATTGTCATTGTGCATTTTGTATTTATTCCTGAAGCAATATCTGTGTTTCTTCGTCAATGTAAAGGTCCAGGGGATAGAGTAAGAATGCAGTAGTGCATCGAAATCTAATACTGATCTCCCTGGAAATGCTCAAAGAAAATCACAGACAATGAGAAGACTTACTCTTCTTGTACTTAAGTCGCCAGTGTGCCTTATGTTTTAAATCACGACGCAATTTCTGTGTTTCATCGTCAATGTGCAGGTCCAAGGGTTAGAGTAAAGCTGCAGTAGTGCATCGGAATCTAATACTGATCTCGCAGGAAACGCTCAAAGCAAACCACAAACAATGAGAAGATTTACTTTTCTTGTATTTAAGTCGGCATGGTGCTTATTGAATTAAAGCCCGACGCAATTTCTGTGTTTCATCTTCAATGTGAGGGTCCAAGGGATAGAGTAAAGCTGGAGTAGTGCATCGGAATCTAATACTGACCTCCCAGGAAACGCTAAAAAGCAAACCACAAACAATGAAAAGATTTATTCTTCTTGTACTTAAGTCAGCATTGTGCCTTTTGTATTAAATCCCGACGCAGTTTCTGTGTTTCATCGTCAATGTGAAGTTCCAAGGGATAGAGTAAAGCTGCAGTAGTGCATCGGAATCTAACACATAACGGTCAATTCAAACCACAAACAATGAGATGATTAACACTTCTTGTACTTAAGTCGGCACTGTGCCTTTTGTATTAAATCCACACGCAATTTCTGTGTATCATCGTCAATGTGAAGGTCCAAGGGATAGAGTAAAGCTGATGTAGTGAATCGGAATCTAATACTGACCTCCCAGGAAACGCTCGAAGCAAACCACAAACATTGAGAAGATTTACTCTTCTTGTACTTAAGCCGGCATTGTGACTTTGTATTACATCCCAACGCAATTTCTGTATTTCATCGTAAACGTGAAGGTCCAAGAGGTACAGTAAACCTGATGTGGTGCATCGAAATCTAATACTATTCTCCCAAGCAACGCGAAGGCAAACCACAAACAATGAGGAGATTTCTCTTCTTGTACTAATGTCGGCATTGTGCCCTTTGTATAATTTCCCGGCGAAATTTCTGTGTTCAGTCGTCAATGTGAAGGTCAAAGGGACATAGTAAAGCTGCAGTTGTGGATCGGAATCAAATACTGATCTCCCAGGAAACGCTACAAGCAAACACGTATAATGAGAAGATTTACTCTTCTTGTACTTAAGTCGTCATTGTGCATTTGTATTAAATCCCGTCGCAATTTCTGTGTTTCATCGTCAATATGAAGGTGCAAGGGATAGAGTAAAGCTGCAGTAGTGCATTAGAATCTAATACTGATCTCCCAGAAACGCTCAAAGCAAACCACAAACAACGAGAAGATTTACTCTTCTTATACTTAAGTCAGCATTGTGCCCTTTGTATTAAATCCCGACGCAATTTCTGTGTTTCATCGTCAATGTGAAGGGCTGAGGGATAGAGTAAAGGTGCAGTAGTCCATCCGAATCTAATACTGATCTCCCAGGATTCACTCAAAACAAACCACAAACAAACAGAAGATTTACTTTTCTTGAACTTAAGTCGGCATTGTGAATTTTGTATTAATTCCCGACGCAATTTCTGTGTTTCATCGTCAATGTGAAGCTCCGAGGGACAGAGTAGAGCTGCAGTAGTGCGTCGGAATCTAATACTGATCTTCAGGGAATTGCTCAAAGCAAACCACAAACAATGAGAAGACTTACTCTTCTTGTACTTAAGTCGGCATTAAGCCATTTGTATTAAATCCCGACGCAATATCTGTATTTCATCGTCAATGTGAAGTCCTAAGGGATAGAGTACAGCTGCAGTAGTGCATCGGAATCTAATACTGATCTCCCAGGAAACGCTCAAAACATACGACAAACAATGAGGAGGTTTATTTTACTTGTACTTAAGTCAGCATTGTGCCTTTTGTATTAAGTACCGACGCAATTTCTGTATTTCATCGTCAATGTGAAGGTCTAAGGGATGGAGTAAAGCTGCAGTAGTGCATCGGAATCTAATACTGATCTCCCAGGAAATGTTGAAAGCAAACCACAAGCAATGCGAAGATTTACTCTTCTTGTACTTAAGTCGGCATTGTGCATCTTGTATTAAATCCCGACGCAATTTCTGTGTTTAATCGTCGATGCGAAGGTCTATGGGATACAGTAAAGCTTCAGTAGTGCATCGCAATCTAATACTGATCTCCCAGGAAACGCACAAAGTAAACCACAAACCATCAGAAGATTTACTCTTCATGTACTTAAGTCGGCATTGTGCTTTTGTATTAAGTCCCGACGCGATATATGTGTTTCATCGTCAATGTGGAGGTCCAAGGGTTAGAGTAAAGATGCAGTAGTGCATCGGAATCTTATACTGATCTCCCAGGAAACGCTCTAAGGAAACCACAAACAATGAGAAGATTTACTCATTTTGTACTTAAATCAGCATTATGCCTTTTGTATTGAGTCCCGATCCAATTTCTGCGTTTCATCGTCAATGTAAACGTCTAAGGGAAAGAGTAAAGCTGCAATTCAGTTTCGGAATCGAATACTGATCTACCAGGAAACGCTCAAAGCAAACAACAAACAATGAGAAGATTTTCTCTTCTTGTACTTAAGTCGGCATTGTGCTTTTTGTATTATAAACCGACGCAATTACTGTGTTTCATCGTCAATGTAAAGGTGCAATGGATAGAGTAAAGCTGTAGTAGTGCATCGGAATATAATACTGATCTCCCAGAATACGCTCAAAGCAAACCACAAACAATAAGAAGAGTTACTCTTCTTGTATTAAGTCGGTATTGTGAATTTTTGTATTAAATCCCGACGCAATTTCTGTGTTACATCGTCAATGTGAAGGTGCAAGGGATAGAGTAAAGCTGCAGTAGTGCATCGGAATCTAATACTGATCTCACAGCAACGCTCAAAGCAAACCACAAACAACGTGAACATTTACTCTACTTAAACTTAAGTCGGTATTGTGCCCCTTTGTATTAAATCCCGACGCTGTTTCTGTGTTTCATCGTCTAGGAGAAGTTATAAGGGATAGAGTAAAGCTGCAGTGGTGCATCGGAATCTAATACTGATCTCCCAGCAAATGCGCAAAGCAAACTACAAACAATGAGAAGATTTTCTCATCTTGTACTTAAGTCGGCATTATGCCATTTGTATTAAATCCCGACGCATTATCTGTATTTCATCGTCAATGTGAAGTCCTAAGGGATAGAGTAAAGCTGCAGTAGTGCATCGGAATCTAATACTGATCTCCCAGGAAACGCTCAAAACATACGACAAACAATGAGGAGGTTTATTTTACTTGTACTTAAGTCAGCATTGTGCCTTTTGTATTAAATCCCGACGCAATTTCTGTGTTTCATCGTCGATGCGAAGGTCTATGGGATGGAGTAAAGCTGCAGTAGTGCATCGGAATCTAATACTAATCTCCCAGGAAACGCACAAAGTAAACCACAAACCATCAGAAGATTTACTCTTCATATACTTAAGTCGGCATTGTGCTTTTGTATTAAATCCCGACGCAATATCTGTGTTTCATCGTCAATGTGGAGGTCCAAGGGATAGAGTAAAGATGCAGTAGTGCATCGGAATCTTATACTGATCTCCCAGGAAATGCTCAAAGCAAACCACAAACAATGAGAAGGTTTATTCTTCTAGTACTTAAGTCAGCATTGTGCCTTTTGGATTAAGTCCCGACGTAATTTCTGTATTTCATCGTCCATGTGAAAGTCCAAGGGGTAGAGTAAATCTGCGGTAGTGCATCGGATTCTAATATGATCCCCCAGGAATCGCTCAAAGCAATCCACAAACAATGAGAAGAAATACTCTTCTTGTACTTAGGTCGACATTGTGCCTTTTGTATTAAATCCCGTCGCAATATCAATGTCTCATCGTCAATGTGAAGGCCCGAGGAATTGAGTAAAGCTGCAGTAGTGCACCGGAATCTTATACTGATCTCCCAGGAAACGCTCAAAACAAACCAGAAACAATGAGAAGATTTACTCATCTTGTACTGAAGTAGGCAATGTGCCTTTTGTATTAAATCCCGACAAAATTTCTGTGTTTCATCGTCAATGCGAACGTCAAAGTGATGGAGTAAAGCTGCAGTATTGCGTCGTCATCTAATACTGATCACCTAGGTGGCGCTGAAAGCAAACCAGAAACAATGAGAAGACTTATTCTTCTTGTACTTAAGTCGGCATTGTGCCTTTTGTATTAAAACCTGACACAATTTCTGTGCTTCATCGTCAATGTGAATATCCAAGGGATAGAGTAAAGCTGCAGTAGTGCATCGGAATCTAATACTGATTACCCAGGAAACGCACAAAGCAAACCAAAAACAATGTTAAAATTTACTCCTGTTGTACTAAAGTCGGCATTGGGCTTTTTGTATTAAATCCCGACGCAATTTCTGTTTCATCGGGTATGTGAAGGTCAAAAGGTTAAGTTGCAGTAGTGCATTGGAATCAAATACTGATCTCCCAGGAAACGCACGTAGCAGTCCACAAACAATGAGAAGATTTTCTCTTCTTGTACTTAAGTCGGTATTGTGCCTTTTGTATTTAATCCGGATGCAAATTCTGTGTTTTATCGTCAATGTGAAGGTCCAAGTGATAGAGTAAAGCTGCAGTAGTGCATCGGAATGTAATACTGATCTCGCAGGAAACTCTCAAAGCAAACCTCAAACAATGAGCGGATTTAATCATCTTGTACTTAAGTCGGCATTGTGCTTTTGGATTAAATACCGACGCAAGTTCTGGGTTTCATAGACAAAGTGAACGTTTAAGGGGTAGAATAAATCTGCAGTAGTGCTTCGGAATCTAATACTGATCTCCCAGGAAACGCTGAAAGCAAACCACTAACAATGAGAAGATCTACACTTGTTTTACTTAAGTCGGCATTGAGCCTTTTGTATTAAATCCCGACGCAATATCTGTGTTTCATCGTCAATGTGAAGGTCCAAGGTATAGAGTAAAGCTGCAGTAGTGCATCGGAATCTAATACTGATCCCCCAGGAATCGTTCAAAGCAACCCACAAACAATGAGAAGATCTACTTTCTTGTACTTAAGTCGACATAGTGCTTTTTGTATTAAATCCCGACGCAAATTCAAAGTTTCATCGTCAATGTGAAGGCCCAAGGGATTGAGTAAGGCTGCAGTAGTGCATCGGAATCTAATACTGGTCTCCCAGGAACGCTCAAAGCAAACCACAAACAATGAGAGGATTTACTCTGCTTGTACTTAAGTCGGCATTGTCCCTTTTCTATTAAATCCAGACGCAATATCAGTAGTTCATCGTCAATGTGAAGGTCCGAAGGATAGAGTAAAGCTGCAGTAGTGCAACGGAATCTACTACTGATATCCCACGATACGCCAAAAGCATACCAGAAACAATGAGGAGATTTACTCCTCTTGTACTTAAGTTGGCATTGTGCATTTTGTATTAAATCCCGACGAAATTTCTCTTTTTGAACTCAATGTGAACGTCAAAGGGATAGGCTAAAGATGCAGTAGTGCAACGGTATCTAATACTGATCTCCCAGGAAAGTTCAAAGGAAACCAAAATCAATGAGAGGATTTACTCCTCTTGTACTTAAGTCGGCATTGTCCCTTTTCTATTATATCCAGATGCAATTTCAGTAGTTCATCGTCAATGTGAAGGTCCGAGGGATAGAGGAAAGCTGCAGTAGTGCAACGGAATCTACTACTGATCTCCCAGGAAACGTTCAAAGCAAACCACAAACAATCAGAAGATTTACTCTTCTTGTACTTAAGATGGCATTGTGCCTTTTGTAATAAATCCCGAAGCAATTTCTGTGTTTCATCGTCAATGTAAAGGTCCAACTGATAGAGTAAAGCCGCAGTAGTGCAGCGGAATCTACAACTGATCCACACAGGAAACGCTCAAAGCAAACCACAAACTATGGGAAGATTTACTCTTCTTGTACTTAAGTCGGCATTGTGCCATTTCATTTCATCCCGACGTAATATCTGTGTTTCATCGTCAATGTGAAGGTCCAACGGATACAGTAAAGCTCCAGTAGTGCAATGGATTCTACTACTGATCTCCCATTAAACGTTCAAAGCAAACCACAAACAATGAGAAGATTTACTCTTCTTGTACTTAAGTCGGCATTGTGCCATTTGATTTAATCCCGACGCAATATCTGGGTTTCATCGTCAATGTGAAGGTCCAAGGGATAGAGTAAAGCTGCAGTAGTGAGTGAGAATCTAATACTGATCTCCCAGGAAACTGTCAAAGCAAACTAGAAACAATGAGAAGAATTCCTCTTCTCATACTTAAGTCGGCATTGTGCCTTTTATATTAAATCCCGACGAAATATCTGTGTTTCATCGTCAATGCGAACGTCAAAGGGATAGAGTAAAGTTGCAGTAGTGCATCGGAATCAAATTCTGATCTCCCAGGAAACGCTGAAAGCAAACCACAAACAATAAGGAGACTTACTTCTCTTGCACTTAAGTCGGCATAGTGCCTTTTGTATTAAATCCCGACGCAATTTCTGTGTTTCGTCGTCAATGTGAAGGTCCAAGGGATAGAGTAAAGCTGCAGCATTGCATCTGAATGTAATGCTGATTTCCCAGGAAACGCCCAAAGCAAACCACAAACAATGACAAGTTTTACTCTTCTTGTACTTAAGTCGCCATTGTGCCATTTGAATTAAACCGTTACGCAATTTCTGTGTTTCATCGTCAATGTGAATATGCAAGGAATAGCGTAGAGCTGCAGTAGTGCATCGGAATCTAATACTGAGCACCCAGGAAACACTCAAAGCAAACAACAAAAAATGTGAAGATATATTCCTCTCGTACTAAAATCGCCATTTTGCCATTTTTATTAAATCCCGACGCAATTTCTGTGTTTCATCGTCTATGCGAAGGCCCAACGGATAGAGTAAGGCTGCAGTAGTGCATTGGAATCTAATACTGTTCTCCCAGGAAACGCTCAAAGCAAACCACAAACAATGAGGAGATTCACACTTCTTCTACTTTAGATGGCATTATGCTTTTTTATTAAATCCCGACGCAATATGTGTATTTCATCGTCAATGTGAAGATCCAAGGAATAGAGTAAAGCTGCAGTAGAGCATCGGAATCTAACACTGATCTCGCACTAATCTCTCAAAGCAAACCACTTACAATGAGAAGATTTACTCTTCTTGTACCTATGTCTGCATTGTGCCTTTTCTTTTAATTGCCGACGCAATTTCTGTGTTTCATCGTCAATGTGAAGGTCCAACAGATAGAGTAAAGCTGCAGTAGTGCATCGGAATCTAATACTGATCTCCCAGGAAACGCTCAAAGCTAACCACAAACAATGAGAAGATTTACACTTCTTGCACTTAAGTCGGCATTATGCCTTTTGTTTTAATGCCCGCCCAATTTCTGTGTTTCATCGTCAATGGGAAGGTCCAAGAGATACAGTAAAGCTGCAGTAGAGCATCGGAATCTAATACTGATCTCCCAGGTAACACTCAAATCAAACCTAAAACAATGAGAAGAATTACTTTTCTTGTACTTTTCGGCATTGTGCCTTTTGTATTAAATCCCGATGCAATTTCTGTGTTTCTCGTAAATGTGAAGGTCCAACAGATAGAGAAAAGCTGCAGTAGTGCATCGGAATCTAATACTGATCTCCCAGGAAACGCTCAAAGCAAACCTCAAACCATGAGTAGATTAACACTTCTTGTGTTTTAGTCGGGATTTAATACAAAAGGCACTTTTGTATTATATCCCGCCGCAATATCTGTGTTTCATCGTCAATGTGAAAGTCCAAGGGATAGAGTAACGCTGCAGTAGTGCATCGGAATCTAATACTGATCTCCCAGGAAACTCTCATAGCAAACCACAAACAATGAGAAGATTTACCCATCTTGTACCTAAGTCGGCATTGTGCCTATTGTATTAAATCCGGACGCAATTTCTGTCTTTCATCGTCAACGTGAAGTTCCAAGGGATAGAGTAAAGCTGCAGTTGTGCTTCGGAATGTAATACTGATCTCTCAGGAAACGCTCAAAGCATACCACAATTAATGAGAATATTTACTTTTCTTGTACTGAAGACGGCATTCTGCCTTTTGTATTAAATCCCGACGAAATTTCTGTGTTTCATCGTCAATGTGAACGTCAAAGGGATAAAGTAAAGCTGCAGTAATGCATCGGAATCTAATACTGATCTCCCAGGAAACGCTCAAAGCAAACCAAAAACAATGAGAAGATTTACTCCTCTTGTACTTAAGTCGGCATCGTACCTTTCGTATTAAATCCAGACGCAATTTATGTGTTTCATCGACAATGTGAAGGTCCAAGTGATAGAGTAAAGCTGCAGTAGGGCATCGGGATGTAATACTTATCTCCCAGCAAACGCTCAAAGCAAACCACAAACAATGTGGACATTTACTCTACTTGTACTTAAGTCGGCATTATGCCTTTTGCATTAAGTACCGACGCAATTTTTGTGTTTCATCGTCAAAGGGAAAGTCCAAGGGATAGAGTAACGCTGCATTAGCGCATCGGAATCTAATACTGATCACCCAGGAAGCGCTCAAAGCAAACCACAAACAATGTGAAGTTTTGCTCCTCTTGTACTGAAGTCGGCATTGTGCCTTTTGTCTTAAATCCCGACGCAATTTATATATTTCATCGTCAATGTGATGGTCCAAGGGATACAGTAAAGCTGCAGTAGTGCATCGGAATGTAATACTGATCTCCCAGGAAACGCTCAAAGGAAACCACAAACAATGAGAAGATATACTCTTCTTGTACTTAAGACGGCATTGTGCCTTATGTATTAAATCCCGACACAACTTCTGAGTTTCATCGTCAATGCGGAGGTCAAAAGATAGAGTAAAGCTGCAATATTGTATCGGAATCCAATACTGATCTCCCAGGAAACGCTCAAAGCAATCCACAAACAATGAGATGATTGACTCTTCTTGTACTCAAGTCGGCATTCTGCCTTTTGTATTCAATCCCGACGCAATATCTGTGTTTCGTCGTCAATGTGAAGGTCCAAGGCATGGAGTAAAGCTGCAGTAGTGCAACGGATTCTAACACTGATCTCCCAGTAAACGCGCAAAGCAAACCACAAACAATGAGAAGATTTACTCATCTTGTACCTATGTCTGCATTGTGCCTTTTCTATTAATTGCCGACGCGATTTCTGTGTTTCATCGTCAATGTGAAGTTCCAACAGATAGAGTAAAGCTGCAGCAGTGCATCGGAATCTAATACTGATCTCCCAGGAAACTCTCAAAGCTAACCACAAACAATGAGGAGATTTACACTTCTTCTACTGTAGACGGCATTATGCCTTTTTTATTAAATCCCGACGCAATATGTGTATTTCTTCGTCAATCTGAAGGTCCAAAAAATAGAGTAAAGCTGCAGTAGAGCATCGGAATGTAATACTGATCTCGCACTAATCTCTCAAAGCAAACCAGAAACAATGAGAAGAGTTACTCTTCTTGTACTTAAGTCGGCATTGTGCCTTTCGTATTAAATCCCGACGCAATTTCTGAGTATCATAGTTAATGTGAAGGACCAAGGGGTAGAGTAAATCAGCAGTAGTGCATCGGAGTCTGGTACTGATCTCCCAGGAAACGCTCAAAGCAAACCACAAGCATTGGGAAGACATCTCGTCCTGTGCTTAAGTCGGCATTGTGCATTTTGTATAAAATCCAGACGTATTTTCTGTATTTCATCGTCAATGTGAAGGTGCAAGGGTTAGAGTAATGCTGCAGTAGTGCATCGGAATCTTATACTGATCTCCCAGGTAACGCTCAAAAACACACCACAAACAATGAGACGATTTACTCTTCTTGTACTTAAGTCGCCACTGTGCCTTTCGAATTAAATCCCGACGTAATTTCTGTGTTTCATCGTCAATGTGAACGTCAAAGGGATAAAGTAAAGCTGCAGTAATGCATCGGAATCTAATACTGATCTCCCAGGAAGCGCTCAAAGCAAACCAAAAACAATAGGAACATTTACTCCACTTGTACTTAATTCGGCATTGTGCATACTGTATTAAATCCCGACGCCATTTCTGTGTTTCATCGTCAATGTCAAGTTCCAAGGGATGGAGTAAAGCTGCAGTAGTGCATCGGAATCTAATACTGATCTCCCAGGAACGTTCAAAGCAAATCAAAAACAATGAGAGGATTTGCTCCTTTTGTTTTTAAGTCGGCATTGTGCCTTCTGTATAAAATACCGACGCAATTTCTGTATTTCATCGTCAATGTGAAGGGCCAGGGGATAGAGTAAAGCTGCAGTAGTGCATCGGAATGTAATAGTGATCACCCAGCAAACGCCCAAATCAGACCACAAACAATAAGAAGATTAACTCTTCTTGTACTTAAGTCGGCATTATGCCTTTTGTATTAAATCCCGACGAAATTTCTGTGTTTCATCGTCAATGTGAACGTCAAAGGGATAAAGTAAAGCTGCAGTAATGCATCGGAATCTAATACTGATCTCCCAGGAAACGCTCAAAGCAAACCAAAGACATTGAGAAGATTTACTCAACTTGTACTTAAGTTGGCATTATGCCATTTGTATTAAATCCCGACGCAATATCTGTATTTCATCGTCAATCTGAAGTCCTAAGGGATAGAGTAAAGCTGCAGTAGTGCATCGGAATCTAATACTGATCTCCCAGGAAACGCTCAAAACATACCACAAACAATGAGGAGGTTTATTTTACTTCTACTTAAGTCAGCATTGTGCCTTTTGTATTAAGTACGACGCAATTTCTGTATTTCATCGTCAATGTGAAGGTCTAAGGGATGGAGTAATGCTGCAGTAGTGCATCGGAATCTTATACTGATCTCCCAGGTATCGCTCAAATACACATCACAAACAATGAGACGATTTACTCTTCTTGTACTTAAGTCGCCATTGTGCCTTTCGAATTAAATCCCGACGTAATTTCTGTGTTTCATCGTCAATGCTAAGGTCCAAGGTATGGGGTAAAGCTGCAGTAGAGCATCAGAATCTACTATTGCTCTCCCAGGAAGCGCTCAAAGCAAACAAAAAACAATAGGAACATTTACTCCACTTGTACTTAATTCGGCATTGTGCATACTGTATTAAATCCCGACGCCATGTCTGTGTTTCATCGTCAATGTCAAGTTCCAAGGGATGGAGTAAAGCTGCAGTAGTGCATCGGAATCTAATACTGATCTCCCAGGAACGTTCAAAGCAAATCAAAAACAATGAGAGGATTTACTCCTTTTGTTTTTAAGTCGACATTGTGCCTTCTGTATAAAATACCGACGCAATTTCTGTATTTCATCGTCAATGTGAAGGGCCAGGGGATAGAGTAAAGCTGCAGTAGTGCATCGGAATGTAATACTGATCACCCAGCAAACGCCCAAATCAGACCACAAACAATAAGAAGATTAACTCTTCTTGTACTTAAGTCGGCATTATGCCTTTTGTATTAAATCCCGAAGAAATTTCTGTGTTTCATCGCCAATGTGAACGTCAAAGGGATAAAGTAAAGCTGCAGTAATGCATCGGAATCTAATACTGATCTGCCAGGAAACACTCAAAGCAAACCAAAGACATTGAGAAGATTTACTCAACTTGTACTTAAGTTGGCATCGTACCGTTCGTATTAAATCCCGACGCACTTTTTGTGTTTCATCGACAATGTGAAGGTCCAAGTGATAGAGTAAAGCTGCAGTAGTGCATCGGAATCTAATACTGATCTCACAGAAACGCTCAAAGAAAACCACAAACAACGAGAGGATTACTCTTCTTGACCTTAAATCGGCATTGTGCCCTTTGTATTAAATCCCGACGCAATTTCTGAGTTTCATCGTCTATGTGAAGGTATAAGGGATAGAATAAAGCTGCAGTAGTGCTTCGAATCTAATACTGATCTCCCAGCAAACGCACAAAGCAAACCACAAACAATGAGAAGATTTACTCTTTTTGTACTTAAGCCGACATTGTGCCCTATGTACTAAATCCCGACGCAATATCTGTGTTTCATCGTCAATGTGAAGGTCCAAGGGATAGAGTAAAGCTGCAGTAGTGCATCGGAATCTAATACTGATCTCTCACGAAATGCTCAAAGCAAACCACAAGCTATGCGAAGATATTCTCTTCTTGTACTTAAGTCGGCATTGTGCATTTTGTATAAAATCCCGACGCAAAATCTGTGTTTCATCGTCAATATGAAGGTGCTAGGGATAGAGTAAAGGTGCAGTAGTCCATCCGAATCTAATACTGATCTCCCAGGCATCACTCAAAACAAACCACAAACAAAGAGAAGATTCACTCTTCTTGAACTTAAGTCGGCATTGTGAATTTTGTATTAATTCCCGACGCAATTTCTGTGTTTCATCGTCAATGTGAAGGTCCGAGGGATAGAGTAGAGCTGCAGTAGTGCGTCGGAATCTAATACTGATCTTCCAGGAAATGGTCAAAGCAAACCACAAACAATGAGAAGACTTACTCTTCTTGTACTTAAGTCGACATTGTGCCTTTTGTATTAAATCCCGACGCAATTTCTGTGTTACATCGTCAATGTGAAGGTGCAAGGGATAGAGTAAAGCTGCAGTAGTGCATCGGAATCTAATACTGACCTCCCAGGAAACGCTCAAAGCAAACCACTAGCATTGAGAAGATTTACTCTTCTTGTACTTAAGTGGGCATTGTGCCTTTTGTATTAAATCCCAACGCAATTTCTGTGTTTCTTCGTCAATGTGAAGGTCCAAGGGATTCAGTAAAGCTGCAGTAGTGCATCGGAATCTAATACTGGTCTCCCAGGAATCGCTGAAAGCAAAACACAAACAATGAGAAGATTTACTCTTCTTTTACTTAAGTCGTCATAGTGCATTTTGTATTAAATCCTGAGGCAATTTCTGTGTTTCATCGTCAATGTGAAGTTCCAAGGGATAGAGTAAAGATGCAGTAGTTCATCGGAGTCTAATACTGATCTCCCAGGAAACGCTCAAAGCAAACCACAAACAATGAGAAGATTTTCTCATCTTGTACTTAAGTCGGCATTATGCCATTTGTATTAAATCCCGACGCAATATCTGTATTTCATCGTCAATCTGAAGTCCTAAGGGATAGAGTAAAGCTGCAGTAGTGCATCGGAATCTAATACTGATCACCCAGGAAACGCTCAAAGCATACCACAAACAATGAGGAGGTTTATTTTACTTGTACTTAAGTCAGCATTGTGCCTTTTGTATTAAGTACGACGCAATTTCTGTATTTCATCGTCAATGTGAAGGTCTAAGGGATGGAGTAAAGCTGCAGTAGTGCATCGGAATCTAATACTGATCTCCCAGGAAAAGTTGAAAGCAAACCACAAGCAATGCGAAGATTTACTCTTCTTGTACTTAAGTCGGCATTGTGCATTTTGTATTAAATCCCGACGCAATTTCTGTGTTTCATCGTCGATGCGAAGGTCTATGGGATAGAGTAAAGCTGCAGTAGTGCATCGCAATCTAATACTGATCTCCCAGGAAACGAACAAAGTAAACCACAAACCATCAGAAGATTTACTCTTCATGTACTTAAGTCGGCATTGTGCTTTTGTATTAAGTCCCGACGCGATATCTGTGTTTCATCGTCAATGTGGAGGTAGAAGGGATGGAGTAAAGCTGCAGTAGTGCATCGGAATCTAATACTGATCTCCCAGGAACGTTGAAAGCAAATCAAAAACAATGAGAGGATTTACTCCTTTTGTTTTTAAGTCGGCATTGTGCCTTCTGTATAAAATACCGACGCAATTTCTGTATTTCATCGTCAATGTGAAGGGCCAGGGGATAGAGTAAAGTGGCAGTAGTGCATCGGAATGTAATACTGATCACCCAGCAAACGCCCAAATCAGACCACAAACAATAAGAAGATTAACTCTTCTTGTACTTAAGTCGGCATTATGCCTTTTGTATTAAATCCCGACGAAATTTCTGTGTTTCATCGTCAATGTGAACGTCAAAGGGATAAAGTAAAGCTGCAGTAATGCATCGGAATCTAATACTGATCTCCCAGGAAACGCTTAAAGCAAACCAAAAACATTGAGAAGATTTACTCCTCTTGTACTTAAGTCGGCATCGTACCGTTCGTATTAAATCCCGACGCACTTTTTGTGTTTCATCGACAATGTGAAGGTCCAAGTGATAGAGTAAAGCTGCAGTAGTGCATCGGAATCTAATACTGATCTCACAGAAACGCTCAAAGGAAACCACGAACAACGAGAGGATTACTCTTCTTGACCTTATGTCGGCATTGTGCCCTTTGTATTAAATCCCGAACCAATTTCTGAGTTTCATCGTCTATGTGAAGGTATAAGGGATAGAATAAAGCTGCAGTAGTGCTTCGAATCTAATACTGATCTCCCAGCAAACGCACAAAGCAAACCACAAACAATGAGAAGATTTACTCTTTTTGTACTTAAGCCGACATTGTGCCGTATGTATTAAATCCAGACGCAATATCTGTGTTTCATCGTCAATAAGAAGGTCCAAGGGATAGAGTAAAGCTGCAGTAGTGCATCGGAATCTAATACTGATCTCTCACGAAATGCTCAAAGCAAACCACAAATTATGCGAAGATTTTCTCTTCTTGTACTTAAGTCGGCATTGTGCATTTTGTATAAAATCCCGACGCAAAATCTGTGTTTCATCGTCAATATGAAGGTGCTAGGGATAGAGTAAAGGTCCAGTAGTCCATCCGAATCTAATACTGATCTCCCAGGAATCACTCAAAACAAACCACAAACAAAGAGAAGATTCACTCTTCTTGAACTTAAGATGGCATTGTGAATTTTGTATTAATTCCCGACGCAATTTCTGTGTTTCATCGTCAATGTGAAGGTCCGAGGGATAGAGTAGAGCTGCAGTAGTGCGTCGGAATCTAATACTGATCTTCCAGGAAATGCTCAAAGCAAACCACAAACAATGAGAAGACTTACTCTTCTTGTACTTAAGTCGGCATTGTGCCTTTTGTATCAAATCCCGACGCAATTTCTGTGTTACATCGTTAATGTGAAGGTGCAAGGGATAGAATAAAGCTGCAGTAGTGCATCGGAATCTAATACTGACCTCCCAGGAAACGCTCAAAGCAAACCACAAGCATTGAGAAGATTTACTCTTCTTGTACTTAAGTGGGCATTGTGCCTTTTTTATTAAATCCCAACGCAATTTCTGTGTTTCTTCGTCAATGTGAAGGTCCAAGGGATTCAGTAAAACTGCAGTAGTGCATCGGAATCTAATACTGGTCTCCCAGGAATCGCTGAAAGCAAACCACAAACAATGAGAAGATTTACTCTTCTTTTACTTAAGTCGTCATAGTGCATTTTGTATTAAATCCTGAGGCAATTTCTGTGTTTCATCGTCAATGTGAAGTTCCAAGGGATAGAGTAAAGATGCAGTAGTGCATCGGAGTCTAATACTGATCTCCCAGGAAACGCTCAAAACAAACCACAAACCATCAGAAGATTTACTCTTCATGTACTTAAGTCGGCATTGTGCTTTTGTATTAAGTCCCGACGCGATATCTGTGTTTCGTCGTCAATGTGGAGGGCCAAGGGTTAGAGTAAAGATGCAGTAGTGCATCGGAATCTTATACTGATCTCCCAGGAAACGCTCAAAGCAAACCACAAACAATGAGAAGATTTACTCTTTTTGTACTTAAATCAGCATTATGCCTTTTGTATTGAGTCCCGATCCAATTTCTGCGTTTCATCGTCAATGTAAAGGTCTAAGGGAAAGAGTAAAGCTGCAGTTCAGTTTCGGAATCGAATACTGATCTACCAGGAAACGCTCAAAGCAAACAACAAACAATGAGAAGATTTACTCTTCTTGTACTTAAGTCGGCATTGTGCTTTTTGTATTATAAACCGACGCAATTACTGTGTTTCATCGTCAATGTAAAGGTGCAATGGATAGAGTAAAGCTGCAGTAGTTCATCGGAATATAATACTGATCTCCCAGAATACGCTCAAAGCAAACCACAAACAATGAGAATAATTACTCTTCTTGTATTAAGTCGGCATTGTGCATTTTTGTATTAAATCCCGACGCAATATCTTTGTTTCATCGTCAACGTGTAAGGTCTGATTGATAGAGTAAAGGTGCAGTAGTGCATCCGAATCTAATACTGATCTATCAGGAATCGCTCAAAACAAACCACATACAACGAGAAGAGTTACTCTTCTTGTATTAAGTTGGTATTGTGCCCCTTTGTATTAAATCCCGACGCTGTTTCTGTGTTTCATCGTCTAGGAGAAGGTATAAGGGATAGAGTAAAGCCGCAGTGGTGCATCGGAATCTAATACTGATCTCCCAGCAAATGCGCAAAGCAAACTACAAACAATGAGAAGATTTTCTCTTCTTGTACTTAAGTCGGCATTATGCCATTTGTATTAAATCCCGACGCAATATTTGTATTTCATCGTCACTGTGAAGTCCTAAGGGATAGAGAAAAGCTGCAGTAGTGCATCGGAATCTAATACTGATCTCCCAGGAAACGCTCAAAACATACCACATACAATGAGGAGGTTTATTTTACTTGTACGTAAGTCAGCATTGTGGCTTTTGTATTAAGTACCGACGCAATTTCTGTATTTCATCGTCAATGTGAAGGTCTATGGGATGGAGTAAAGCTGCAGTAGTGCATCGGAATCTAATACTGATCTCCCAGGAAATGTTGAAAGCAAACCACAAGCAATGCGAAGATTTACTCTTCTTGTACTTAAGGTGGCATAGTATATTTTGTATTAAATCCCGACGCAATTTCTGTGATTCATCGTCGATGCGAAGGTCTATGGGATAGAGTAAAGCTGCAGTAGTGCATCGGAATCTAATACTAATATCCCAGGAAACACACAAAGTAAACCACAAACCATCAGAAGATTTACTCTTCATGTACTTAAGTCGGCATTGTGCTTTTGTATTAAATCCCGACGCAATATCTGTGTTTCATCGTCAATGTGGAGGTCCAAGGGATAGAGTAAAGATGCAGTAGTGCATCGGAATCTTATACTGATCTCCCAGGAAATGCTCAAAGCAAACCACAAACAATGAGAAGGTTTATTCTTCTAGTACTTAAGTCAGCATTGTGCCTTTTGGATTAAGTCCCGACGTAATTTCTGTATTTCATCGTCCATGTGAAAGTCCAAGGGGTACAGTAAATCTGCGGTAGTGCATCGGATTCTAATATGATCCCCCAGGAATCGCTCAAAGCAAACCACAAACAATGAGAAGAAATACTCTTATTGTACTTAAGTCGGCATTGTGCCTTTTGTATTAAATCCCGTCGCAATATCATTGTCTCATCGTCAATGTGAAGGCCCGAGGAATTGAGTAAAGCTGCAGTAGTGCATCGGAATCTAATACTGATCTCCCAGGAAACGCTCAAAGCAAACAAGAAATATGAGAAGATTTACTCATCTTGTACCGAAGTCGGCAATGTGCCTTTTGTATTAAACCCCGACGAAATTTCTGTGTTTCATCGTCATTGCGAACGTCAAAGTGATGGAGTAAAGCTGCAGTATTGCGTCGTCATCTAATACTGATCACCTAGGTGGCGCTGAAAGCAAACCAGAAACAATGAGAAGACTTACTCTTCTTGTACTTAAGTCGGCATTGTGCCTTTTGTATTTAACCCTGACACAATTTCTGTGCTTCATCGTCAATGTGAATATCCAAGGGATAGAGTAAAGCTGCAGTAGTGCATCGGAATCTAATACTGATTACCCAAGAAACGCACAATGCAAACCACAAACAATGTTAAAATTTACTCCTGTTGTACTAAAGTCGGCATTTTGCTTTTTGTATTAAATCCCGACGCAATTTCTGTTTCATTGTGTATGTGAAGGTCAAAAGGTTAAGTTGCAGTAGTGCATTGGAATCAAATACTGATCTCCCAGGAAACGCACGTAGCAATCCACAAACAATGAGAAGATTTTCCCTTCTTGTACTTAAGTCGGTATTGTGCCTTTTGTATTAAATCCGGATGCAAATTCTGTGTTTTATCGTCAATGTGAAGGTCCTAGTGATAGAGTAAAGCTGCAGTAGTGCATCGGAATCTAATACTGATCTCGCAGGAAACTCTCTAAGCAAACCTCAAACAATGAGAAGATTTAATCTTCTTGTACTTAAGTCGGCATTGTGCCTTTTGGATTAAATACCGACGCAATTTCTGGGTTTCATAGTCAAAGTGAACGTTTAAGGGGTAGAGTAAATCTGCAGTAGTGCTTCGGAATCTAATACTGATCTCCCAGGAAACGCTGAAAGCAAACCACTAACAATGAGAAGATTTACACTCTTTGTACTTAAGTCGGCATTGAGCCTTTTGTATTAAATCCCGACGCAATATCTGTGTTTCATCGTCAATGTGAAAGTCCAAGGTATAGAGTAAAGTTGCAGTAGTGCATCGGAATCTAATACTGATCCCCCAGGAATCGCTCAAAGCAACCCACAAACAATGAGAAGATCTACTTTCTTGTACTTAAGTCGACATAGTGCTTTTTGTATTAAATCCCGACGCAAATTCAAAGTTTCTCGCTCAAAGCAACCCACAAACAATGAGAAGATCTACTTTCTTGTACTTAAGTCGACATAGTGCTTTTTGTATTAAATCCCGACGCAAATTCAAAGTTTCATCGTCAATGTGTAGGCCCAAGGGATTGAGTAAGGCTGCAGTAGTGCATCGGAATCTAATACTGGTCTCCAAGGAAACGCTCAAAGCAAACCACAAACATTGAGAGGATTTACTCTGCTTCTACTTAAGTCGGCATTGTCCCTTTTCTATTAAATCCAGACGTAATATCAGTAGTTCATCGTCAATGTGAAGGTCCGAAGGAAAGAGTAAAGCTGCAGTAGTGCAACGGAATCTACTACTGATATCCCACGATGCGCCCAAAGCATACCAGAAACAATGAGGAGATTTACTCCTCTTGTACTTAAGTCGGCATTGTGCCTTTTGTATTAAATACCGACGCAATTTCCGTGTTTCATTGTCAATGTGAATGTCCAAGGGATAGAGTAAAGCTGCAGTAGTGCATCGGAATCTGCTACTGATCTCCCAGGAAGCGCTCAAACCAAACCAGAAACAAAGTGCACAATTACTCTTCTTGTACTTAAGTCGGCATTGTGCATTTTGTATGAAATCCCGACGAAATTCCTGTTTTTCAACTCAATGTGAACGTCAAAGGGATAGGGTAAAGATGCAGTAGTGCATCGGTATCTAATACTGATCTCCCAGGAACGCTCAAAGCAAACCAAAATCAATGAGAGGATTTACTCCTCTTGTACTTAAGTCGGCATTGTCCCTTTTCTATTAAATCCAGACGCAATTTCAGTAGTTCATCGTCAATGTGAAGGTCCGAGGGATAGAGTAAAGCTGCAGTAGTGAACGGAATCTACTACTGATCTCCCAGGAAACGTTCAAAGCAAACGACAAACAATGAGAACATTTACTCTTCTTGTACTTAAGATGGCATTGTGCCTTTTGTAATAAATCCCGAAGCAATTTCTGTGTTTCATCGTCAATGTAAAGGTCCAACGGATAGAGTAAATCTGCAGTAGTGCAACGGAATCTACAACTGATCTCACAGGAAACGCTCAAAGCAAACCACAAACTATGGGAAGATTTACTCTTCTTGTACTTAAGTCGGCATTGTGCCATTTTATTTCATCCCGACGCAATTTCTGTGTTTCATCGTCAATGTGAAGGTCCAAGGGATAGTATAAAGCTGCAGTAGTGCATCAGAATCTAATACTGATCTCCCAGGAAACTCTCAAAGCAAACCAGAAACAATGAGAAGATTTACTCTTCTTATACTTAAGTCGGCATTGTGCCATTTGAATTAAACCCTTATGCAATTTCTGTGTTTCATCGTCAATGTGAATATGCAAGGGATAGAGTAGAGCTGCAGTAGTGCATCGGAATCTAATACTGATTACCAAGGAAACGCTCAAAGCAAACAACAAACAATTTGAAGATTTATTAATCTTGTACTAAAGTCGGCATTGTGCCTTTTGTATTAAATCACGAAGCAATTTCTGTGCTTCACCGTCAATGTGAAGGTCCAACGGATACAGTAAAGCTGCAGTAGTGCAATGGAATCTACTACTGATCTCCCATTAAACGTTCAAAGCAAACCACAAACAATGAGAAGATTTACTCTTCTTGTACTCAAGTCGGCATTGTGCCATTTGATTTTATCCCGACGCAATATCTGGGTTTCATCGTCAATGTGAAGGTCCAAGGGATAGAGTAAAGCTGCAGCATTGCATCTGAATGTAATGCTGATTTCCCAGGAAACGCCATTGTGCAATTTTAATTACACCGTTACGCAATTTCTGTGTTTCATCGTCAATGTGAATATGCAAGGAATAGAGTAGAGCTGCAGTAGTGCATTGGAATCTAATATTGAGCACCCAGGAAACGCTCAAAGCAAACAACAAAAAATGTGAAGATATATTCCTCTCGTACTAAAATCGGCATTGTGCCTTTTGTATTAAATCCCGACGCAATTTCTGTGTTTCATCGTCTATGCGAAGGCCCAACGAATAGAGTAAAGCTGCAGCAGTGCATTGGAATCTAATACTGTTCTCCCAGGAAACGCTCAAAACAAACCACAAACAATGAGGAGATTTACACTTCTTCTACTTTAGACGGCATTATGCTTTTTTATTAAATCCCGACGCAATATGTGTATTTCATCGTCAATGTGAAGGTCCAAGGAATAGAGTAAAGCTGCAGTAGAGCATCGGATTCTAATACTGATCTCGCACTAATCTCTCAAAGCAAACCACTTACAATGAGAAGATTTACTCTTCTTGTACCTATGTCTGCATTGTGCCTTTTCTAATAATTGTCGACGCAATTTCTGTGTTTCATCGTCAATGAGAAGGTCCAACAGATAGAGTAAAGCTGCAGTAGTGCATCGGAATCTAATACTGATCTCCCAGGAAACGCTCAAAGCTAACCACAAACAATGAGAAGATTTACACTTCTTGCACTTAAGTCGGCATTATGCCTTTTGTTTTAATGCCCGTCCCAATTTCTGTGTTTCATCGTCAATGGGAAGGTCCAAGGGATACAGTAAAGCTGCAGTAGTGCATCGGAATCTAATACTGATCTCCCAGAATACTCTCAAAGCAAACCGAAAACAATGAGAAGAGTTACTCTTATTGTACTTAAGTCGGCATTGTGCCTTTCGTATTATATCCCGACGCAATTACTGAGTATCATAGTTAATGTCAAGGACCAAGGGGTAGAGTAAATCAGCAGTAGTGTATCGGAATCTGATACTGATCTCCCAGGAAACGCTCAAAGCAAACCACAAGCATTGAGAAGGCTTCTCTTCCTGTGCTTAAGTCGGCATTGTCCCTTTTCTTTCAAATCCATACGCAATTTCTGTGTTTCATCGTCAATGTGAAGGTGCAAGGGATAGAGTAATGCTGCAGTAGTGCATCGGAATCTTATACTGGTCCCCCAGGTAACGCTCAATGAGACGGTTTACTCTTCTTGTACTTATGTCGCCATTGTGCCTTTTGAATTAAATCCCGACGTAATTTCTGTGTTTCATCGTCAACGCTAAGGTACAAAGTATAGGGTAAAGCTGCAGTAGCGCATCAGAATCTAATATTGCTCTCCCAGGAAGCGCTCAAAGCAAACCAAAAACAATAGGAGCATTTACTCCACTTGTACTTAATTCGGCATTGTGCATACTGTATTAAATCCCGGCGCAATTTCTGTGTTTCATCGTCAATGTGAAGGGCCAAGGGATAGAGTAAAGCTGCAGTAGTGCATCGGAATGTAATACTGATCACCCAGCAAACGCCCAAAGCAGACCACAAACAATGAGAAGATTAACTCTTCTTGTACTTAAGTCGGCATTATGCCTTTTGTATTAAATCCCGACTCAATTTCTGTGTTTAATCGTGAATGTAAAGGTCCAAGAGATAGAGTAAAACTGCTGTAGTGCATCGGACACTAATACTGATCTCCCAGGAATCGCTCAACGCAAACCACAAACATTGAGAAGAATTACTCCCTTGTACTTAAGTCGGCAGTGCGCATTTCGTATTAAAACCTGACGGAATTTCTGTGTTTCATCGTGAATGTGAAGGTCCAAGGGAGAGAGTAAAGCTGCATTAGTGGATCGGAATCTAATACTGATCACCCAGGAAACGCTCAAAGCAAACCACAAACAATGACGAGATATACTCTTCTTTCACTTAAGACGGCATTGTGTCTTTTGAATTAAATCCCGACGCAACTTCTGAGTTCCATCGTCAATGCGAAGGTCAAAGGGATGGAGTAAAGCTGCAGTAGTGCATCGGAATCTACTACTGATCTCTCAGAAAACGCTCAAAGGAAGCTACAAACTATGAGAAGAATTACTCTTCTTGTACTTTAGTCGGCATCGTGCCTTTTATATTAAATCCCGACGCAATTTCTTTCTTTCATCGTCAATGTGAAGTTCCAACGGATAGATTAAAGCTGCAGTAGTGCATCGGAATCGATTACTGATCTCCCAGGATACGTTCAAAGCAAACCACAAACAGTGAGAAGCTTTACTCTTCTTGTACTTAAGTCGGAATTCTGCATTTTTTATTACATCCCAACGCAATTTCTGTGTTTCATCGTCAATGTGAAGGTCCAAGGTATGGAGTAATGCTGCAGTAGTGTTCGGAATCTAATACTGATCGCCCACGTAACGCTCAAAGGAAACCACAAACTATAAGAAGATTTACTTTTCTAGTACTTAAGTCGGCATTATGCCTATTGTATTAAATCCCGACGCAATTGCTGTGTGTCATCATCAATGTGAAGGTCCACAGGATAGAGTAAATCTGCAGTAGTGCATCGGAATCTAATACCGATCTCCCAGTAAACACTCTATTCAAACCACAAACAATGAGAAAATTGACTCTTCTTGTACATAAGTAGGCATTGTGCCTTTTTTAATAAATCCCGGCGCAAATTCTGAGTTTCATCGTCAATGCGAATGTCAAAGGATAGAGTAAAGCTGCACTAGTGCATAGGAAACTAATACTGATCTAACAGGAATCGCTCAAACTGAAAGCACAAACAGTGAGGAGATTTACTCTTCTTGTACTTAAGTCGGCATTGTGCCTCTTGTATTAAATCCCGACGAAAATTCTCTTTTTCGTCGTCAATGTGAACGTCAAAGGGATAGAGTAAAGCAGCAGTAGTGCATCGGAATCTAATACTGACCTCCCAGGAACGCTCAAAGCAAATCAAAAACAATGAGAAGATTTACTCCTCTTGTACTTAAGTCGGCATTGTGCCTTTTGTATAAAATCCCGACGCAATTTCTGTATTTCATCGTCAGTGTGAAAGGCCAAGGGATAGAGTAAAGCTGCAGTAGTGCATCGGAATCTAATACTGATCTCCCAGGTAACGCTCAAATCAAACCACAAACAATGAGAAGATTTACTTTTCTTGTACTTAAGTCGGCATTCTGCCTTTGGTATTTAATCCCGACGCAATATCTGTGTTTCGTCGCCAATGTGAAGGTCCAAGGCATGGAGTAAAGCTGCAGTAGTGCGTCGGAATCTAATACTGATCTCCCAGGAAACGCGAAAGCAAACCACAAACAATCAGAAGATTTATTTTTCTTGTACTTAAGGCGGCATTGTGCCTTTTGTAATAAATCCCGACGCAACTTCTCAGTTTCATCGTCAATGCGAGGGTCAAAGGGATGGAGTAAAGCTGCAGTAGTGCTTCGGAATCTAATACTGATCTCCCAGGAAACGCTCAAAGCAAACCACAAACATTGAGAAGAGTTACTCTTCTTGTACTTAAGTCGGCATTGTGCCTTTTGTATTAAATCCCGGCGCAATTTCGGTATTTCATCGTCAATGTAAAGTTCCAAGGGACAGAGTAAAGCTGCAGTAGTGCATCGAAATCGAATACTAATCCCCCAGGAAAAGCTAAAAGCAAACCACAAACAATTAGAAGAATGACACTTTTTGTACTCAAGTGGTCATTGCGACTTTTGTGTTAAATCCCAACGCAATTGCTGTGTTTCATCGCCAATGTGAAAGTCCAAGGGATGGAGTAAAGCTGCAGTAGTGCATCGGAAACTAAAACTGATCTCCCAGGTAACGCTCAAAGCAAACCACAAACAACATGAAGATTTACACTTCTTATATTTAGGTCGGCATTGTGTCTTTTGTATAGAAACCTGACGCAATTTCTGTGTTTCATCGTCAATGTGAACGCCAAAGGGATAGAGTAAAGCTGCAGTAGTGCATCGGAGTCTAATCCTGATCACCCAGGAAACGCTGAAAGCAAACCACAAACAATGAGAAGATTTACTCCTCTTGTACTAAGGTCGACATTGTGCCTTTCGCATTAAATCCCGAAGCAATTTCTGTGTTTCATCGTTAATGTGAAGGTCCAAGGAAAAGAGAAAAGCTGCAGTAGTGCATCAGAACCAAATAGTGAACTACCAGGAAACGCTCATAGCAAACCACAAACAATGAGAGGAATTTATCTTCCTGTAATGAAGTCGGTATTGTGCCTTTTGTTTTAATGCCCGACCCAATTTCTGTGTTTCATCGTCAATGGGAAGGTCCAATGGTACAGTAAAGCAGCAGTAGTGCATCGGAACCTAAAACTGATCTCCCAGGATACTCTCAAAGCAAACAAGAAACAATGAGAAGATTTACTCTTCTTGTACTTATGTCGGCATTGTGCCTTTCGTATTAAATCCCGACGCAATTTCTGAGTATCATAGTTAATGTGAAGGACCAAGGGATAGAATAAATCAGCAGTAGTGTATCGGAATCTGATACTGATCTCTCAGGAAACGCTAAAAACAAACCACAAGCATTGAGAAGACTTCTCTTCCTGTGCTTAAGTCGGCATTGTGCCTTTTATATCAAATCCCCTACGCAATTTCTGTGTTTCATCGTCAATGTGAAGGTGCAAGGGATAGAGTAAAGCTGCAGTAGTGCATCGGAATCTTATACTGATCTCCCAGGTAACGCTCAAAAACACACCACAAACAATAGGGCTACTTACTCTTCTTGTACTTAAGTAGCCATTGTGCATTTTGAATTAAATCCCGACGTAATTTCTGTGTTTCATCGTCAATGCTAAGGTCCAAGATATAGGGTAAAGCATCAGTAGTGCTTCGGAATCTAATACTGATCTTCTAGGTAACACTCAAATCAAACCTAAAACAGTCAGAAGAATTACTTTACTTGTACTTTTCGGCATTGTGCTTCTTGTATTAAATCCCGATGCAATTTCTGTGTTTCTCGTAAATGTGAAGGTCCAACAGATAGAAAAAAGCTGCAGTAATACATCGGAATCTAATACTGATCTCCCAGGAAACGCTCAAAGCAAACCACAAACCATGAGTAGATTTACGTTTCTTGTACTTTAGTCGGGATTTAATAGAAAAGGCTCTTTTTTATTAAATCTCGACGCAATATCTGTGTTTCATCGTCAATGTGAAGGTCCAAGAGATAGAGTAAACCTGCAGCAGTGCGTCGGAATCTAATACTGATCTCTCAATAAACGCTCAAAGCAAACCACAAGCGATGAGAGTATTTACTCTTCTTGTACTTAAGTCGGCATTCTGCCTTTTGTATTAAATCCCGACGAAATTTCTGTGTTTCATCGTCAATGCGAACGTCAAAGGGATAAAGTAAAGCTGCAGTAATGCATCGGAATCTAATACTGATCTCCCAGGAAATGCTCAAAGCAAACCACAAAAAATGAGAGGAATTTATCTTCCTGTACTGAAGTCGGTATTGTGCCTTTTGTTTTAAATCCAGACACAGTTTCTGTGATTCATTGTCAATGTGCATTACTAACGGATTGAGTTAAGCTGCAGTAGTGCATCGGAATCTAATACTGCTCTCACAAGAAACTTTCAAAGCAAACCACAAACAATGAGAAGATTTACTCATCTCGTACCTATGTCTGCATTGTGCCTTTTCTATTAATTGCCGACGCAATTTCTGTGTTTCATCGTCAATGTGAAGGTCCAACAGATAGAGGAAAGCTGCAGTAGTGCATCGGAATCTAATACTGATCTCCCAGGAAACGCTCAAATCTAACAACAAACAATGAGAAGATTTACACTTCTTGCACTTAAGTCGGCATTATGCCTTTTGTTTTAATGCCCGACCCAATTTCTGTGTTTCGTCGTCAATGGGAAGGTCCAAGGGATACAGTAAAGCTGCAGTAGTGCATCGGAACTTAAAACTGATCTCCCAGGATACTCTCATAGCAAACCAGAAACAATGAGAAGATTTACTCTTCTTGTACTTAAGTCGGCATTGTGCCTTTCGTATTAAATCCCGACGCAATTTCTGAGTATCAAAGTTAATGTGAAGGACCAAGGGGTAGAGTAAATCAGCAGTAGTGCTTCGGAATCTGATACTGATCTCCCAGGAAACGCTCAAAACAAACCACAAGCATTGAGAAGACCTCTCTTCCTGTGCTTAAGTCGGCATTGTGCCTTTTGTATCAAATCCACACGCAATTTCTGTGTTTCATCGTCAATGTGAAGGTGCAAGGGATAGAGTAAAGCTGCAGTAGTGCATCGGAATCTTATACTGAACTGCCAGGTAACGCTCAAAAACACACCACAAACAATGAGACGATTTACTCTTCTTGTACTTAAGTCGCCATTGTGCCTTTTGAATTAAATCCCGACGTAATTTCTGTGTTTCATCGTCAATGCTAAGGTCCAAGGTATAGGGTAAAGCTGCAGTAACGCATCGGAATGTAATATTGCTCTCCCAGGATGCGCTCAAAGCAAACCAAAAACAATAGGAAGATTTACTCCACTTGTACTTATGTCGGCATTGTGCATACTGTATTAAATCCCGACGCAATTTCTGTGTTTCATCGTCAATGTCAAGTTCCAAGGGATGGAGTAAAGCTGCAGTAGTACATCGGAATCTAATACTGATCTCCCAGGAGCACTCAAAACAAATCAAAAACAATGAGAGGATTTACTCCTTTTGTTTTTAAGTCGGCATTGTGCCTTCTGTATAAAATCCCGACGCAATTTCTGTATTTCATCGTCAATGTGAAGGGCCAAGGGATAGAGTAAAGCTGCAGTAGAGCATCGGAATGTAATACTGATCACCCAGCAAACGCCCAAAGCAGACCACATACAATGAGAAGAATTACTCTCCTTGTACTTAAGTCGGCATTGCGCCTTTTGTATTAAAACCTGACGGAATTTCTGTGTTTCATCGTGAATGTGAAGGTCCAAGGGATAGAGTAGAGCTGCATTAGTGGATCGCAATCTAATACTGATCACCCAGGAAACGCTCAAGGCAAACCACAAACAATATGAAGATTTACTCGTCTTGTACTGAAGTCGGCATTGTGCCTTTTGTTTTAATTCTAGACGCAATTTCTGTATTTCTTCGTCAATGTGAAGGTCCAAGAGATAGAGTAAAGCTGCTGTAGTGCATCGGAATGTAATACTGATCTCCCAGGTAACACTCACATCAAACCTAAGACAATGAGAAGAATTAATTTTCTTGTACTTTTCGGCATTGTGCCTTTTGTATTAAATCCCGATGCAATTTCTGTGTTTCTCGTAAATGTGAAGGTCCAACAGATAGAGAAAAGCTGCAGTAATGCATCGGAATCAAATACTGATCTCCTAGGAAACGCTCAAAGCAAACCACAAGCCATGAGTAGATTTACACTTCTTGTATTTTAGTCGGGATTTAATAGAAAAGGCACTTTTGTGTTAAATCTCGACGCAATTTCTGTGTTTCATCGTCAATGTGAACGTCAAAGAGATAAAGTAAAGCTGAAGTAATGCATCGGAATTTAATACTGATCTTCCAGGTAACTCTCAAAGCAAACCACAAACAGTGAGAAGATTTACTCATCTTGTAAAAAAGTCGGCATTGTGCTTTCTGTATTAAATCCCGACCCAATTTCTGTGTTTCATCGTCATGTGAAGGTCCAAGGGATAGAGTAAAGCTGCATTAGTGCATCGGAATCTGATACTGATCACCCAGGAACCGCTCAAAACAAACCACAATCAATGTGAAGTTTTATTCCTCTTGTACTGCAGTCGGCATTGTGGCTTTTGTCTTAAATCCCGACGCAATGTCTGTATTTCATCGTCAATGTGTTGGTCCAAGGGGTACAGTAAAGCTGCAGTAGTGCATCAGAATCTAATACTGATTTCCCAGGAAACGTTCAAAGCAAACCACAAACAATGAGGAAATTCGCTATTCTTGTACTTGAGTCGGCATTGTGCATATATTATTTAATCCCGTAGAAATTACTGTGTTTCGTCGTCAATGTGAAGGTCCAAGGAATAGAGTAAAGCTGCAGTAGAGCATCGCAATCTAATACTGATCTCCCAGGTAATGCTCAAATCAAACCACAAACAATGAGTAGATTTACTTTTCTTATACTTAAGTCGGCATTGTGTCTTTTGTATTAAACCAAGATCCAATTTCTGTATTTCATCGTAAATGTGAATGTCCAACAGATAGAGTAAAGCTGCAGTAGTGCATTGGAATCTAACACTGATCTCCCAGGAGACGCTCAAAGCAAACCCCAAACAATGAGGAGATTTACACTTCTTGTACTTCAGACGGCATTATGCCTTTTTTATTAAATCCCGACGCAATATCTGTGATTCATCGTCAATGTGAAGGTCCAAAGGATAGAGTAAAGATGCGGTAGTGCATAGGAATCTAATAATGATCTCGCAGGAAACTCTCAAACCAAACCACTAACAATGAGAAGATTTACTCATCTTGTACCTATGTCTGCATTGTGCCTTTTCTATTAATTACCGACGCAATTTCTGTGTTTCATCGTCAACGTGAAGGTCCAACAGATAGAGTAAAGCTGCAGTAGTGCATCGGAAGCTAATACTGATCTCCCAGGAAACACTCAAAGCAAACCACAAACAATGAGAAGATTTACTCATCTTGTACCTAAGTCGGCATTGTGCCTATTGCATTAAATCCGGACGCAATTTCAGTGTTTCATCGTCAATGTGAAGTTCCAAGGGATAGAGTAAAGCTGCAGATGTGCATCGGAATGTAATACTGACCTCTCAGGAAACGCTCAAAGCAAACCACAAACAATGAGAATCTTTACTTTTCTTGTACTTAAGTCGGCATTCTGCCTTTTGTATTAAATCCCGACGAAATTTCGGTGTTTCATCGTCAATGTGAACATCAAAGGGTTAGGGTAAAGCTGCAGTACTGCAACGGAATCTAATACTGATCTCCCAGGTAACGGTCAAATCAAACCACAAACAATGAGAAGATTTACTTTTCTTGTACTTAAGTCGGCATTGTGCCTTTTGTATTAAACCCCAATGCAATTTCTGTGTTTCATCGTAAATGTGAAGGTCCAACAGATTGAGTAAAGCTGCAGTAGTGCATCGAAATCTAATATTGATCTGCCAGGAAACGCTCAATGCAAACCACAAATAATGAGAAGAAGTACTCTTCTTGTACTTAAGACGGCATTGTGCCTTTTGTATTAAATCCCGACGCAACTTCAGAGTTTCATCGTCAATGCAGAGGTCAAAGGATAGAGTAAAGCTGCAATAGTGCATCGGAATCCAATACTGCTCTCCCAGGAAACGTTCAAAGCAATCCACAAACAATGAGAAGATTGACTCTTCTTATACTCAAATCGGTATTCTGCCTTTTGTATTAAATCCCGACGCAACTTCTGAGTTTCATCGTCAATGCGAAGGTCAAAGGGATGGAGTAAAGCTGCAGTAGTGCATCGTAATCTAATACTGATCTCCAAGGAAACGCTCAAAGCAAACCACAAACAATGTGAAGATTGACTCTTCTTGTACATAAGTAGGCATTGTGCCTTTTTTAATAAATCCCGACGCAAAATCTGAGTTTCATCGTCAATGCGAATGTCAAAGGATAGAGTAAAGCTGCACTAGTGCATAGGAATCTAATACTGATCTAACAGGAAACGCTCAAACCAAAAGCACAAAGAGTGAGGAGATTTACTCTTCTTGTACTTAAGTCAGCATTGTGCCTTTTGTATTAAATCCCGACGAAATTTCTGTGTTTCATCGTCAATGTGAACGACAAAGGGATAGAGTAAAGCAGCAGTAGTGCATCGGAATCTAATACTGATCTCCCAGGAACGCTCAAACCAAATCAAAAACAATGAGAAGTCTTACTCCTCTTGTACTTAAGTCGGCATTATGCCTTTTGTATTAAGTCCCGACGCAATTTTTGTGTTTCATCGTCAAGGAGAAGGTCCAAGAGATAGAATAACGCTGCATTTGTGCATCGGAATCTAATACTGATCTCCCAGTAAACGCACAAAGCTTACCACAAACAATGTGAAGTTTTACTCCTCTTGTACTGAAATCGGAATTGTGCCTTTTGTCTTAAATCCCGACGCAATTTCTATATTTCATCGTCAATGTGATGGTCCAAGGGATACAGTAAAGCTCCAGTAGTGCATCGGAATCAAATACTGATTTCACAGGAAACGTTCAAGGCAAACCACAAACAATGAGAAGATTCACTCAACTTGTACATATGTCGGCATTGTGCAAATTTTATTTAATCCCGAAGAAATTTCTGTGTTTCATCGTCAATGTGAATGTCCAAGGGATAGGGTAAAGCTGCAGTACAGCAACGGAATCTAATACTGATCTCCCAGGTAACGGTCAAATCAAACCACAAACAATGAGAAGATTTACTTTTCTTGTACTTAAGTCGGCATTGTGCCTTTTGTATTAAACCCCTATGCAATTTCTGTGTTTCATCGTAAATGTGAAGGTCCTACAGATAGAGTAAAGCTGCAGTAGTGCATCGGAATCTAATACTGATCTGCCAGGAAACGATCAAAGCAAACCACAAACACTGAAAAAATTTACACTTCTTGTGCTTAAGTTGGCATTATGCCTTTTGTATTAAATCCCGACGCAATTTCTATGTCTCATCGTCATTGTGAATTTCCAAGGGATAGAGTAATAATGCAGTAGGGCATCGGAATCTAATACTGATCTCCCAGGAAACGCTAAATGCAAACCACAAACAATGAGAAGATATACTCTTCTTGCACTTAAGACGGCATTGTGCCTTTTGTATTAAATCCCGACGCAACTTCTGAGTTTCATCGTCAATGCGGAGGTCAAAGTATAGAGTAAAGCTGCAATAGTGCATCGGAATCCAATACTGCTCTCCCAGGAAACGCTCAAAGCAATCCACAAACAATGAGAAGATTGACTCTTCTTATACTCAAATCGGCATTCTGCCTTTTGTATTTAATCCCGACGCAATATCTGTGTTTCGTCGTCAATGTGAAGGTCCAAGGCATGGAGTAAAGCTGCAGTAGTGCATCGGAATCTAATACTGATCTCCCAGGAAACGCGCAAAGCATACCACAAACAATGAGAAGATTGACTCTTCTTGTACTCATGGCGGCATTGTGCCTTTTGTATTAAGTCCCGACGCAACTTCTGAGATTCATCGTCAATGCGAAGGTCAAAGGGATGGAGTAAAGCTGCAGTAGTGCATCGTAATCAAATACTGATCTCCAAGGAAACGCTCAAAGCAAACCACAAACAATGAGAAGATTGACTCTTCTTGTACATAATTAGGCATTGTGCCTTTTTTAATAAATCCGGACGCAAATTCAGAGTTTCATCGTCAATTTCGCATTGACGATGAAACTCAGAATGTCGTCGGGATTTAATACAAAAGGCACAATACCGCCAAAAGTACAAGAAGAGTAAATCTTCTCATTGTTTGTGGTATGCTTTGCGCGTTTCCTGGATAGAGTAAAGCTGCACTAGTGCATAGGAATCTAATACTGATCTAACAGGAAACGCTCAAACCAAAAGCAAAAACAGTGAGGAGATTTACTCTTCTTGTACTTAAGTCGGCATTGCGCCTTTTGTATTAAAACCTGACGGAATTTCTGTGTTTCATCGTGAATGTGAAGGTCCAAGTGATAGAGAAAAGCTGCATTAGTGGATCGGAATCTAATCTGATCACCCAGGAAACGCTCAAAGCAAACCACATACAATGTGAAGATTTACTCCTCTTGTACTGAAGTCGACATTGTGCCTTTTGTATTAAATCTAGACGCAATTTCTATAATTCATCGTCAATCTGAAGGTTCGGGAGATGGACTAAAGCTGCTGTAGTGCATCGGAATCTAATACTGATGTCACATTTAGCGCTCAAATCAAACCTGAAACATCGAGAAGAATTACTTTTCTTGTACTTTTCGGCGTTGTGCCTTTTGTATTACAACCCAATGCAATTTCTGTGTTTCATCGTAAATGTGAAGGTCCAACAGATAGAGTAAAGCCGCAGTAGTGCATTATAATCTAATACTGATCTCCCAGGAAACGCTCAAAGCAAACCACAAACAATGTGAAGTTTTACTCCTCTTGTACTGAAGTCGGCATTGTGCCTTTTCTCTTAAATCCCGACGCAATTTCTGTATTTCATCGTCAATGTAATGGTCCAAGGGATACAGTAAAGCTGCAGTATTACATCGGAATCTAATGCTGATTTCCCAGGAAACGTTCAAAGCAAACCACAAACAAAGAGAAGATTCACTCTTCTTGTACTTAAGTCGGCATTGTGCATATTTTATTTATTCCCGACGAAATTACTGTGTTTCATCGTCAATGTGAAGGTCCAAGGGATAGAGTAAAGCTGCAGTAGTGCATCGGAATCTAATACTGATCTCCCAGATAACGGTCAAAACAAACCACAAGCAATGAGAAGATTTACTTTTATTGTACTTAAGTCGGCATTGTGCCATTTGTATTAAACTCCTATGCAATTTCTGTGTTTCATCGTAAATGTGAAGGTCCAGCAGATAGAGTAAAGCAGCAGTAGTGCATCGGAATCTAATACTGATCTGCCAGGAAACACTCAAAGCAAATACAAACAATGAGAAGATTTACACTTCTTGTACTTAAGTTGACATTATGCCTTTTGTATTAAATCCAGACGCAATTTCTATGTTTCATCGTCAATGTGAATTTCCAAGGGATAGAGTAAAGCTACAGTAGTGCATCGGAATCTAATGATGATCTCCCAGGAAACGCTCAAAGCAAGCCACAAACAATGAGAAGACATACTCTTCTTGTACTTTAGACGGCATTGTGCCTTTTGTATTAAATCCCGACGCAACTTCTGAGTTTCATCGTCAATGCGAAGGTCAAAGGATAGAGTAAAGCTGCAGTAGTGCATCGGAATCTAATACTAATCTCCCAGGAAACGCTTAAAGCAATCCACAAACAATGAGAAGAATGACTCTTCTTGTACTCAAGTCGTCATTCTGCCTTTAGTATTTAATCCCGACTCAATATCTGTATTTCGTCGTCAATGTGAAGGTCCATGGCATGGAGTAAAGCTGCAGTAGTGCATCGGAATCTAATACTGATCTCCCAGGAAACGCTCAAAACAAACCACAAACGTTGAGAATATTTACTCTTTTTGTACTTAAGTCGGCATTGTGCCTTTTGTATTAGATCTCGACGCAATTTCGGTGGTCCAAGGAAAATAGAAATCTGCAGTAGTGCATCAGAATCAAATACTGATCTACCAGGAAACGCTCATAGCAAACCACAAACAATGAGAGGAATTTAACTTCCTGTACTGAAGTCGGTATTGTGCCTTTTGTATTAAATCCCGACACAATTTCTGTGTTTCATTGTCAATGTGTATTACCAACGGTTTGATTTAAGCTGCAGTAGTAATCGGAATCTAATACTGCTCTCACAAGAAACGTTCAAAGCAAACCACAAACAATAAGAAGATTTACTTTTCTTGTACTTAAGTCGACATTGTGCCTTTTGTATTAAATCCCGACGCAATTGCTGTGTTTCATCGTCAATGTGAAGGTCAAGGGGATAGAGTAAAGCTGCAGTAGTGCATCGGAATCTAATACCGATCTCCCAGTAAACACTCTAAGCAAACCACAAAAAAATGAAAGATTGACTCTTCTTGTACATAAGTAGGCATTGTGCCTTTTTTAATAAATCCCGACGCAAATTCTGAGTTTCGTCGTCAATGCGAAGGTCAATGGATAGTGTAAAGCTGCACTAGTGCATAGGAATCTAATACTGATCTAACAGGAAACGCTGAAAGCAAACCACAAACAATGAGAAGATTCACTCCTCTTGCACTGAAGTCGGCATTGTAACTTTCGTATTAAATCCCGAAGCAAATTCTGTGTTTCATCATCAATGTGAAGGTCCAAGGAATTGAGTAAAGCTGCAGTAGTGCATTGGAATCTATTACTGATCTCCCAGGAAACGCTCAGAGCAAACCACAAAGAATGAGAATATTTACCCTTCTTGTACTTAAGTAGGCATTGTGCCTTTTTTATTAACTCCCAACACAATTTCTGAGTTTCATCGTCAATGCGGAGGTCAATGGGATAGAGTGAAGCTGCAGTAGTGCATCGGAAACTAATACTGATCTCCCAGGAAACGCTCTAAGCAAAAGCACAAACAATGAGGAGATTTACTCTTCTTGTACTTAAGTCGGCATTGTGCCTTTTGTATTAAATCCCGACCCAATTTCGGTGTTTCATCGTCAATGTGAAGGTCCGAGGAATTGAGTAAAGCTGCAGTAGCGCACCGGAATCTAATACTGATCTCCCAAGAAACTTTAAAAGAAAACCACAAAAACGAGAAGATTGACTCTTCTTGTACTTAAGTCGGTATTGTGCCTTTTGAATTAAATCCCGTCGCAATTGCTGTGTTTCATTATCAATGTGAATGTGCATGGTATGGAGTAAAGCTGCAGTAGTGCATCGGAATCTAATACAGATTTCCCAGGAAACGCGCAAAGCCATCCACAAACAATGAGAAAATCGACTCTTCTTGTACTCAAGTCGGCGTTCTGCCTTTTGTATTTAGTCCCGAAGCAATATCAGTGTTTCATCGTCAATGTGAAAGATCAAGGGATAGAGTAAAGCTCCAGTAGTGCATCGGAATCTAATACTGATCTCCCATGAATCGCTCAAAACAAACCAAAAACAGTGATAAGATATACTCTTCTTGTACTTAACTCGGCATTGTGAATTTTGTATTTAATACCGACGCAATTTCTGTGTTTCATCGTCGATGTGAAGGTCCCAGATATAGAGTAAAGCTGCAGTGGTGCATCGGAATATAATACTGATGTCCCGGGAAACGCTCAAAGCAAACCACAAACAATGAGCCGATTTACTCTTCTTGTACGTAAGTCGGCATTGTGCTTTTTCTATTAAATCCCGACACAATTTCTGTGTTTCATCGTCCATGTGACGGTCCAAGGGATAATGTAAAGCGGCAGTAGTGCATCGGAATCTAATACTGATCTCCCAGGAAACGCTCAAAAGCAACCACAATCAATGAGAAGATTTACTCTTCTTGTACTTAAGTCGGCATTGTGCCTTTTGTATTTAATCCCGATGCGATTTCTGTGTTTCATCGTCAATGGGAAGGTCCAAGGGATAGAGTTAAGCTGCAGTAGTGCATCGGAATCTAATACTGATCTCCCATGAAACGCTCTAAGCAAACCACAATCAATGATAAGATTTACTCTAATTGTACTTAAGTCGGCATTGTGAATTTTGTTATAAATCCCGATACATCTTCTGTGTTTCAACGTCAGTGTGAAGGTCCATGGGATAGCGTAAAGCTGCAGTAGTGCATCGGAATCTAATCCTGACCTAGCAGGAAACGCTAAAAGCAAAACACAGACAATGAGATGATTTACTCTTTTTGTACATAAGTCGGCATTGTGCCTTTTGTATTTAATACCGACGCGATTTCTGTGTTTCATCGTCGATGTGAAGGTCCCAGAGATAGAGTAAAGCTGCAGTAGTTCATCGGAATATAATACTGATCTCCCGGGAAACGCCAAAAGCAAACCACATACAATGCGAAGATTGACTCTTCTTGTACTTAAGTCGGCATTGTTCTTTCTGTATTAAATCCAGACAAAATTTCTGTGATTCATCGTCAATGTGAAGCTCCAAGGGATAGAGTAAAGCTGCAGTAGTGCATCGGAATCTAATTCTGATCTCCCAGGAGACGCACAAAGCAAACCACAAACAATGAGAAGATATACTCTTCTTGTACTTAAGTTTACATTGTGCCTTTTGTATTAAATCTCGGCGCAATATCTGTGTTTCATTGTCAATGTGAAGGTCACAGGAATTGAGTTAAGCTGCAGTAGTGCATCGGAATCTAATACTGATCTTCCAGGAAACGCTCAAAGCAAACCACTAACATAAGTAGATTTACTCTTCTTGTACTTAAGTCGGCATTCTGCCTTTTGTATTAAATCCCGACGCAATTTCTGTGTTTCATCGTCAATGGGAAGGTCCATGGGATAGGGTAAGGCTGCAGTAGTGCATCGGAATCGAATACTGATCTCCCAGGAAACGCTCAAAGCAAACCACTAACATAAGAAGATTTACTCTTCTTGTACTTAAGTCGGCATTGTGCCTTTTGTATTAAATCCCGACGCAATTTCTGTGTTTCATCGTCAATGGGAAGGTCCAAGGGATAGGGTAAGGCTGCAGTAGTGCATCGGAATCTAATACTGATCTCCCAGGAAACGCTCAAAACAAACCACAAAGATTGAGAAGATTTACTCTTCTTGTACTTAAGTCGGCATTGTGCCTTTTGTATTAAATCTGGACGCATTATCTGTGTTTCTTTGTCAATGTGAAGGCCCAAGGGACAGAGAAAAGCTGCAGTAGTGCATCGGAATGTAATACTGAACTCCCAGGACACGTTCAAAGCAAACCACTAACATAAGAAGGTTCCCTCTGCTTGTACTTATGTCGGTATTATGCCTTTTTTTTAAAATGTCGTTGAATTTCTGTGTTTCATCGTCAACGTGAAGGTCTAAGGGACAGAGAAAAGCTGCAGTAGTGCATCGGTATCTAATACGGATCTAACAGGAAACGCTCAAAGCAAACGACAAACAATGAGAAGATTTACTCTTCTAGTACTTAAGACGGTATTGTGCCTTTTGTATTAAATCCCGACGCAATTTCTATGTCTGATCGTCAATGTGAAGGTCCAAGTTATAGAGTAAAGCTGCAGTAGTGCATCGGAATTCAATACTGATCTCCCAGGAAACGCTCAAAGCAAACCACAAACAATGAGGTGATTTACACTTCTTGTACCTATGTTGGCACTGTGCCTTTTATATTAAATCCCGACGCAAGTTCTGTGTTTAATCGTCAATGTGAAGGTCCAAAGGATAGAGTAAAGCTGCAGTAGTGCATCGGAATCCAATACTGATCTCCCAGGAAACGCTCAAAGCAAACCACAAACAATGAGAAGATTTACTCTTCTTGTACTTACGTCGGCACTGTGCCTTTTGTGATAAATCCCGACGCAATGTCTGTGTTTCATCGTCAATGTGAACGTCAAAGGGACGTAGTAAAGCTGCAGTAGTGCATCGGAATCTAATACTGATCTCCCAGGAAACACTCAAAGCAAACCATAAACAATGACAGGATTTACTCTTCTTGTACTTAAGTCGGCATTGTGCCAATTTGTATTATATCCCGACGCAATTTCTGTGTTTCATCGTCTATGTGAAGGTCCATCGGATTTAGTAAAGCTGCAGTAGTGCTTCGGAAACTAATAGATATCTCCCTGGAAACGCTCAAGGCAATCCACAATCAATGAGAAGATTTAATCTTCTTGTACTTAAAGTCGGCACTGTGCATTTTGTAATATATCACGACGTAATTTCTGTGTGTCATCGTCAATGTGAATGTCCAAGGGATAGTGTAAAGCTCCAGTAGAGCATCGGAATATAATACAGTTCTCCCAGGAAACGCTCAAAAAAAACCACAAACAATGAGAAGATTTACTCTTCTTGTACTTAAGTCGGCATTGGGCCTTTTGTATTATATCCCGACGCAATTACTGTGTTTCATCGTCAATGTGAAGGTCCAAGAGATAGAGTAAAGCTGCAGTAGTGCTTCTGAAACTAATATTAATCTCCCATGAAACACTCAAAGCAAACCATAAACAATAAGAAGATTTACTCTTCTTGTACTTAAGTCGGCAGTGTGAATTTTGTATTAAATCCCGACAAAATTTCTGTGTTTCAACGTCAGTGCGAGGGTCCAAGGGATAGCGTAAAGCTGCAGTATTGCATCGGAATCTAATACTGACCTCGCAGGAAACGCTCAAAGCAAACCACAAACAATGCGAAGATTTACTCTTCTTGTACTTAAGTCGGCATTGTGCCTTATATATTAAATCAAAACGCAATTTCGGTGTTTCATCGACAATGTGATCGTCAAAGGGATACAGTAAACCTGCTGTACTGCATCGGAAACTAATACTGATCTCCCAGGACACGCTCAAAGCAAACCACAGACAATGAGATGATTTACTCTTTTTGTACGTAAGTCGGCATTGTTCTTTCTGTATTAAATCCAGACGAAATTTCTGTGTTTCATCGTCAATGTGAAGCCCCAAGGGATAGAGTAAAGCTGCAGTAGTGCATCGGAATCTAATACTGATCCCCAGGAAACGCTCAAAGCAAACCTCAAACAATGAGGCGATTTTCTCTTCTTGTACTTAAGTCGGCATTGTGCCTTTTGAATTTAATCCCGACACAATTTCTGTGTTTCATCGTCGATGTGAATGTCCCAGAGATAGAGTAAAGCTGTAGTAGTGCATCGGAATATAATTCTGATTTCCTGGGAGGCGCTCAAAGCAAGCCACAAACAATCCGAAGATTGACTCTTCTTGTACGAGGGCAGTTCAATAAGTAATGCAACACATTTTTTTTCTCGGCCAATTTTGGTTGAAAAAATTGGAAATTTCTTGTGGAATATTTTCAAACATTCTCGCTTCGTCTCGTATAGTTTCATTGACTTCCGACAGGTGGCAGCGGTGTATGGAGCTGTTAAAATGGCGTCTGTAACGGATGTGCGTTGCAAACAACGAGCAGTGATCGAGTTTCTTTTGGCGGAAAACCGGGGCATCTCAGATATTCATAGGCGCTTGCAGAATGTCTATGGTGATCTGGCAGTGGACAAAAGCACGATGAGTCGTTGGGCAAAGCGTGTGTCATCATCGCCGCAAGGTCAAGCAAGACTGTCTGATCTCCCGCGTGTGGGCCGGCTGTGCACAGCTGTGACTCCTGCAATGGCGGAGCGTGCGAACACACTCGTTCGAGATGATCGACGGATCACCATCAAACAACTCAGTGCTCAACATGACATCTCTGTTGGTAGTGCTGTCACAATTGTTCACCAGTTGGGATATTCAAAGGTCTGTTCACACTTGTTCCCTCGTTGTCTAACCGAACACCATAAAGAGCAAAGGAGAACCATCTGTGCGGAATTGCTTGCTCGTCATGTGGCCGAGGGTGACAATTTCTTGTCAAAGATTGTTACAGGCGATGAAACATGGGTTCATCACTTCGAACCTGAAGCAAAACGGCAATCAATGGAGTGGCGCCACACCCACTCCCCTACCAAGAAAAAGTTTAAAGCCATACCCTCAGCCGGTAAAGTCATGGTTACAGTATTCTGGGACGCTGAAGGGGTTATTCTGTTCGATGTCCTTCCCCATGGTCAAACGATCAACTCTGAAGTGTATTGTGCTACTCTTCAGAAATTGAAGAAACGACTTCAGCGTGTTCGTAGGCACAAAAATCTGAACGAACTTCTCCTTCTTCATGACAACGCAAGACCTCACACAAATCTTCGCACCCGAGAGGAGCTCACAAAACTTCAGTGGACTCTTCTTCCTCATGCACCCTACAGCCCCGATCTCGCACCGTCGGATTTCCATATGTTTGGCCCAATGAAGGACGCAATTCGTGGGAGGCACTACGCGGATGATGAAGAAGTTATTGATGAGTACGACGTTGGCTCCGACATCGACCAGTGGAATGGTACCATGCAGGCATACAGGCCCTCATTTCAAAGTGGCGTAAGGCCGTAGCATTGAATGGAGATTACGTTGAAAAATAGTGTTGTGTAGTTAAAAGATTGGGGAATAACCTGGTGTATTTCAATGCTGAATAAAACAACCCTTGTTTCAGAAAAAAAATGTGTTGCATTACTTATTGAACTGCCCTCGTACTTAAGTCGGCATTGTGCCTTCTGTATTAAATCTAGACGCAATTTCTGTGTTTCATCGTCAATGTGAAGCTCCAAGGGTTAAGTACAGCTGCAGAAGTGCATCGGAATCTAATACTGATCCCCAGGAAACGCTCAAAGTAAGCCACAAACTATGAGGCGATTTACTGTTCTTGTACTTAAGTCGGCATTGTGCTTTTTGTACTAAATCCCGACGCAATTTCCGTGTTTCATCGTCATGTGACGGTCCAAGGGATAATGTAAAGCTGCAGTAGTGCACCGGAAACTAATACTGATCTCCCAGGAAACGCTCAAAGCAAACCACAATCAATGAGAAGATTTACTCTTCTTGTACTAAAGTCGGCATTGTGCCTCTTGTATTAAATCCCGATGCACTTTCTGTGGTTCATCGTCAATGGGAAGGTATAAGGGATAGAGTGAAGCTGCTGTAGTGCATCGGAATCTAATACTGATCTTCCAGGAAACGCTCAAAGCAAACCACAGACAATGTGAAGATTTACTCTTCTTGTACTTAAGTCAGCATTATGCCTTTTGTATTAAATCCCGACACAATTTCTGTGTTTCATCGTCAATGTGAAGGTCCAAGGGGTAGAGTAAAGCTGCAGTAGTGCTAGGGAAACTAATACTGATCTCCCATGAAACACTCAAAGCAAACCACAAACAATGAGAAGATTTATTCTTCTTGTACTTAAGGCGGCATTGTGCCTTTTGTATTAAATCCCGACGCAACTTCTGTGTTTCATCGTCAATGTGAAAGATCAAGGGATCGAGTAAAGCTCCAGTAGTGCATCGGAATCAAATACTGATCTCCCATGAATCGCTCAAAGCAAACCAAAAACAGTGATCATATTTACTCTCCTTGTACTTAACTCGGCATTGTGAATTTTGTATTTAATACTGACGCAATTTCTGTGTTTGATCGTCGATGTGAAGGACCCAGATATACAGTAACGCTGCAGTGGTGCATCGGAATATAATACTGATGTCCAGGGTAATGCTCAAAGCAAACCACAAACAATGAGGCGATTTACTCTTCTTGTACTTAAGTCGGCATTGTGCCTTTTGTATTAAATCCCGACACAATTTCTGTGTTTCATCGTCCATGTGACGGTCCAAGGGATAATGTAAAGCTGCAGTGGTGCATCGGAATCTAATACTGATCTCCCAGGAAACGCTCAAAGCCAACCACAATCAATGAGAAGATTTACTCTTCTTGTAATTAAAGTCGGCATTGTGCCTTTCGTATTAAATCCCGATGCAATTTCTGTGTTTCATCGTCAATGTGAAGGTCCAAGGGATAGAGTAAAGCTGCAGCAGTGCTTCGGAAACTAATACTGATCTCCCATGAAGCACTCAAAGCAAACCATAAACAATGAGAAAATTTACCCTTGTTGTACTAAAGTCGGCATTGTGCCTTTTGTATTAAATCCCGACGCAATTTTTGTGTTTCATTGTCAATGTGAGCGTCAAATGGATGGAGTAAAGCTACAGTAGTGCACCGGAATCAAATACTGATCTCCCAGGAAACACTCAAAGCTAACAACAAACAATGAGATGATTTACTCTTCTTGCACTTAAGTCGGCATTGTGCATTTCTATTACATGCCGACGCAATTTCTGTGATTCATCGTCAATGTGAACGTCAAAGGGATAGAGTAATGCGGCAGTAGTCCATCGGAATCTAATACTGATCTCACAGGAAACCCTGAAAGCAAACCACAAACAATGAAAAGATTTACCCCTATTGTACATAAGTCGGCATTGTCCCTTTTTGTATTAAATCGAGACGCAATTTCTGTGTTTCATCTTCAATTTGAAGGTCCAAGGGTTTGAGTAATGCTGCAGTAGTGCATCGGAATCTAATACTGACCTCGTAGGAAACGCTCAAAGCAAACAACCAGCAATGAGATGATTTACTCTTCTTGCACTTAAGTCAGCATTGTGCCTTATATATTAAATCAAAACGCAATTTCGGTGTTTCAACGACAATGTGATCGTCAAAGGGATACAGTAAACCTGCAGTACTGCATCGGAAACTAATACTGATCTCCCAGGACACGCTCAAAGCAAACCACAGACAATGAGATGATTTACTCTTTTTGTACTTAAGTCGGCATTGTACCTTTCGTATTTAATACCGACGCAATTTCTGTGTTTCATCGTCGATGTGAAGGTCCCAGAGATAGAGTAAAGCTGCAGTAGTTCATCGGAATATAATACTGATCTCCCGGGAAACGCCAAAAGGAAACCACAAATAATGCGAAGATTGACTCTTCTTGTTCTTAAGTCGGCATTGTACCTTCTGTATTAAATCCAAACGAAATTTCTGTGTTTCATCGTCAATGTGAAGCTCCAAAGGATAGAGTAAATCTGCAGTAGTGCTTCGGAATCTAATACTGATCCCCAGGAAACGCTCAAAGCACACCACAAACAATGATTCGATTTACTCTTCTTGTACTTAAGTCGGCATTGTGCCTTTTGAATTTAATCCCGACACAATTTCTATGTTTCACGGTCAATGTGAAGGTCCAAGGGATCGAGTAAGGCTGAAGTAGTGCAACGCAATGTAATACTGATCTCGCAGGAAACGTTAAAAGGAAACCATAAACAATGATAAGATTTACTCTTCTTGTACTTAGGCTGGCATTTTGCCTTTTGTATTCAATCCCGACGCAATTTCTGTGTTTCATCGTCAATGTAAAGGTCAAAGGGATAGAGTAAAGCTGCAGTACTGCATCGGAATCTAATACTGATCACCCAGGAAACACACAAAGCAAACCACAAACAATTGAGAAGCTATACTCTCCTTGTACTTAAGTCGGCATTGTGCCTTATGTATTAAATACCAACACAAGTTCTGTTTTTCATCGTCAATGTGATCGTCGATGGTATAGGGTAGAGCTGCAGTAGTGCATCGGAATGTAATTCTGATACCCAGGAGACGCTCAAAGCAAACCACAAACAATGAGATGATATACTCTTCTTGTACTTAAGTCGACATTGTGCCTTTTGTATTAAATCCCGACGCAATATCTGTGTTTCATTGACAATGTGATCGTAAAGGGATAGAGTAAAGCTGCAGTAGTGCATCGGAATCTAATACTGATCTCCCAAGAAACGCTCAAAGCAAACCAAAAACAATGAGGAGATTTACTCTTCTTGTACTTAAGTCGGCATTGTGCCTTTTGTATTAAATCCCGACGCAATATCTGTGTTTCATTGTCAATGTGAACGTCCAAGGGATTGAGTAAAGCTGCAGTAGTGCATCGGAATCTAATACTGATCTCCCAGGAAACGCTCAAAGCAAACCACTAACATAAGAAGACTTACCCTTCTTGTACTTAAGTCGGCATTGTGCCTTTTGTATTACGTCTGGACGCATTATCTGTGTTTCATTGTCAATGTGAAGGTCCAAGGGACAGAGAAAAGCTGCAGTAGTGCATCGGAATCTAATACTGAACTCCCAGGATACGATCAAAGCAAACCACTAACATACGAAGGTTCCCTCTTCTTGTACTTAAGTCGGTATTATGCGTTTTGTTTTAAATCCCATCGCAATTTCAGTGTTTCATCGTCAATGTGAAGGTCCAAGGGACAGAGAAAAGCTGTAGTAGTGCATCTGTATCTAATACTGATCTGACAGGAAACGCTCATAGCAAACGACAAACAATGAGAAGATTCACTCTTCTTGTACTTAAGCCGGCATTGTGCCTTTTGTAATATATCCCGACCCAAATTCTGTGTTTCAATGTCAATGTGAAGGCCCAAGAGATGGAGTAAAGCTGCAGTGGTGCATCGGAATCTAATACTGATCTCCCAGGAAACGCTCAAAGCAAACCACAAACAATGACATGATTCACACTTCTTGTACCTATGTTGGCACTGTGCCTTTTATATTAAATCCCGACGCAAGTTCTGTGTTAATTCGTCAATGTGAAGGTCCAAAGGATAGAATAAAGCTGCAGTAGTGCATCGGAATCCAATACTGATCTCCCAGGAAACGGTCAAAGCAAACCACAAACAATGAGGTGATTTACTCTTCTTGTACTTAAATCGGCATTGTGCCTTTTGTATTTACTCCCGACGCAAATTCTGTGTTTCATCGTTCATGTGACGGTCCAAGGGATAGTGTAAAGCTGCACCAGTGCATCCGAATATAATACAGATCTCCCAGGAAACGCTCAAAGCAAACCACAAACATTGAGAAGATTTACTCTTCTTGTACTTAAGTCGGAATTGGGAATTTTGTATTATATCCCGACGCACTTTCTGTGTTTAATCGTCAATGTGAAGCTCCAAGGGATAGAGTAAAGCTGCAGTAGTGCTTCGGAAACTAATATTGATCTCCCATGAAACACTCAAAGCAAACCACGAACAATGAGAAGATTTATTCTTCTTGTACTGAAGGCGGCATTGTGCCTTTTGTATTAAATCCCAAAGCGATTTCTGTGTTTCAACGTCAATGTGAAAGATCAAGGGATAGAGTAAAGCTGTAGTAGTGCATCGGTATCTAATACTGATCTCCCATGAAACGCTCAAAGCAAACCACAAACAATGATAAGATTTACTCTTCTTGTACATAAGTCGGCATTGCGAATTTTGTATTAAATCCCGGCACAATTTCTGTGTTTCAACGTCAGTGTGAAGGTCCAAGGGATAGCGTAAAGTTGCAGTAGTGCATCGGAAACTATTACTGATCTCCCATGAAACACTCAAAGCATACCATAAACAATGAGAAGATTTACTCTACTTGTACTTAAGGCGGCATTGTGACTTTTGTATTAAATCCCGACGCAATTTCTATGTTTCATCGTCAATGTGAAAGTTCAAGGGATAGAGTAAAGCTGCAGTAGTGCATCGGTATCTAATACTGATCTCCGATGAAACGCTCAAAGCAAACCAAAAACAGTGATAAGATTTACTCTTCTTGTACCTAAGACGGCATTGTGCCTTATGTAATTAATCCCGACGCAATTTCTGTGTTTCATCGTCGATGTGAAGGTCCCAGAGATGGAGTAAAGCTGCAGTCGTGCATCGGAATATAATACTGATCTCCCGGGAAACGCTCAAAGCAAACCACAAACTATGCGAAGATTGACTTTTCTTGTACTTAAGTCGGCATTGTGCCTTCTGTATTAAATCCAGACGAAATTTCGGTGTTTCATCGTCAATGTGAAGCTCCAAGGGATGGAGTAAAGTAGCAGTAGTGCATCGGAATCAAATACTGATCTCCCAGGAAACGCTCAAAGCCAACCACAAACAATGAGGTGATTTACTCTTCTTGTACTAAAATCGGCATTGTGCCTTTTGTATTAACTCCCGACGCAAATTCTGTGTTCCATCGTCCATGTGACGGTCCAAGGGATAATGTAAAGCTGCAGTAGTACATCCGAATCTAATACTGATCTCCCAGGAAACGCTCAAAGCAAACCACAATCAATGAGAAGATTTACTCTTCTTGTACTAAAGTCGGCATTGTGCCTTTTGTAATGTATCACGACTCAAGTTCTGTGTGTCATCGTCAATGTAAATGTCCAAGGGATAGAGTAAAGCTGCAGTAATGCTTCGGAAACTAATATTGATCTCCCATGAAACACTCAAAGCAAACCACAAACAATGAGAAGATTTACTCTTCTTGTCCTGAAGGCGGCATTGTGCCTTTTGTATTAAATTCCAAAGCGATTTCTGTGTTTCAACGTCAATGTGAAAGATCAAGGGATAGAGTAAAGCTGCAGTAGTGCATCGGAAATTAATACTGATCTCCCATGAAACGCTCAAAGCAAACCACAGACAATGATAAGATTTACTCTTCTTGTACTTAAGTCGGCATTGTGCCTTCTGTATTAAATCCAGACACAATATTTCTGTGTTTCATCGTCAATGTGAAGCTCCAAGGGATAGAGTAAAGCTGCAGTAGTGCATCGGAATCTAATACTGACCAAGCAGGAAACGCCCAAAGCAAACCACAAACAATGAGAAGATTTACACTTCTTGTACTTAAGTCGGCATTGTGCCTTATATATTAAATCAAAACGCGATTTCTGTGTTTCATCGTCAATGTGATCGTCAAAGGGAAACAGTACAGCTGCAGTAGTGCATCGGAAACTAATACTGATGTCCCAGGACACGCTCAAAGCAAACCACGGACAATGAGATGATTTACTCTTCTTGTACTTAAGTCGGCATTGTGCCTTTTGTATTAAATCCCGATGTAATTTCTGTGTTTCATCGTCCACATGAAGGTCCAAGAGGTAGAGTAAAGCTGCTGTAGTGCATCGGAATCTAATACTGATCTCCCAGGAAACGCTCAAAGCAAACCACAGATAATGAGATGATTTACTCTTCTTGTACTTAAGTAGGCATTGCGCCTTTTGTATTAAATCCCGACGCAATTTCTGTGTTTCATCGTCAATGTGAAGGTCCAAGGGATAGAGTAAAGCTGCAGTAGTGCTTCGGAAACTATTACTGATCTCCCATGAAACACTCAAAGCAAACCACAATCAATGAGAAGATTTACTCTTCTTGTACTAAAGTCGGCATTGTGCCTTTTGTAATGTATCACGACGTAAGTTCTGTGTGTCATCGTCAATGTGAATGTCCAACGGATAGTGTAAAGCTGCAGTAGTGCATCCAAATATAATACAGATCTCCCAGGAAACGCTCAAAGCAAACCGCAAACAATGCGAAGATTGACTCTTCTTGTACTTAAGTCGGCATTGTGCCTTCTGTTTTAAATGCAGACGAAATTACGGTGTTTCATCGTCAATGTGAAGCTCCAAGGGATAGAGTAAAGCTGCAGTAGTGCATCGGAATCTAATACTGATCTCACAGGAAACGCTCAAAGCAAACCACAATCAATGAGAAGATTTACTCTTCTTGTACTAAAGTCGGCATTGTGCCTTTTGTAGTGTATCACGACGTAAGTTCTGTGTTTCATCGTCAATGTGAATGTCCAACGGATAGTGTAAAGCTGCAGTAGTGCATCCAAATATAATACAGATCTCCCAGGAAACGCTCAAAGCAAACCACAAACAATGAGAAGATTTACTCTTCTTGTACTTAAGTCGGCATTGTGCCTTATATATTAAATCAAAACGCGATTTCTGTGTTTCATCGTCAATGTGAAGCTCCAAGGGATAGAGTAAAGATGCAGTAGTGCTTCGGAAACTAATGTTGATCTCCCATGAAACACTCAAAGCAATCCATAAACAATGAGAATATTTACTCTTCTTGTACGTAAGGTGCAATTGTGCCTTTTGTATTAAATCCCGACGCAATTTCTGTGTTTCATCGTCAATGTGAAAGATCAAGGGATAGAGTAAAGCTGCAGTAGTGCATCGGAATCTAATACTGATCTCCCATGAAACGCTCAAACAAACAACAAACAATGATAAGATTTACTCTTCTTGCACTTAAGTCGGCATTGCGAATTTTGTATTAAATCCCTGCACAATTTCTGTGTTTCAACGTCAGTGTGAAGGTCCAAGGGATAGCGTAAAGCTGAAGTAGAGCATCGGAATCTAATACTGACCAAGCAGGAAACGCCCAAAGCAAACCACAAACAATGAGAAGATTTACTCTTCTTGTACTTAAGTCGGCATTGTGCCTTCTGTATTAAATCCAGACACAATATTTCTGTGTTTCATCGTCAATGTGAAGCTCCAAGGGATAGAGTAAAGCTGCAGTAGTGCATCGGAATCTAATACTGATCCCCAGGAAACTCTCAAAGCAAACCACATACTATGAGGCAATTTACTCTTCTTGCACTTAAGTCGGCATTGTGCCTTATATATTAAATCAAAACGCGATTTCTGTGTTGCATCGTCAATGTGATCGTCAAAGGGATACAGTAAAGCTGCAGTAGTGCATCGGAAACTAATACTGATGTCCCAGGACACGCTCAAAGCAAACCACGGATAATGAGATGATTTACTCTTCTTGTACTTAAGTCGGCTTTGTGCCTTTTGTATTAAATCCCGATGCAATTTCTGTGTTTCAACGTCAATGTGAAGGTCCAAGGGATGGAGTAAAGCTGCTGTAGTGCACCGGAATCTAATACTGATCTCCCAGGAAACGCTCAAAACAAACCACAGACAATGACAAGATTTACTCTTCTTGTACTTAAGACGGCATTGTGCCTTCTGTATTAAATCCCGACGCAATTTCTGTGTTTCATCGTCAATGTGAACGTCCAAGGGATAGAGTAAAGCTGCAGTAGTGCTTCGGAAGCTATTACTGATCTCCCATGAAACACTCAAAGCAAACCATAAACAATGAGAAGATTAACTCTTCTTGAACTTAAGGCGGCATTGTGACTTTTGTATTAAATCCCGACGCAATTTCTGTGATTCATCGTCAATGTGAAAGTTCAAGGGATAGAGTAAAGCTGCAGTAGTGCATCGGAATCTAATACTGATCTCCCAGGAAACGCTCAAAGCAAACAACAGATAATGAGATGATTTACTCTTCTTGTACTTAAGTCGCCATTGCGCCTTTTGTATTAAATCCCGACGCAATTTCTGTGTTTCATCGTCAATGTAAAGGTCCAAGGGAAAGAGTAAAGCTGCAGTAGTGTTTCGGAAACTATTACTGATCTCCGGTGAAACACTCAAAGCAAACCATAAACAATGAGAGGATTTACTCTTCTTGTACTTAAGGCGGCATTGTGCTTTTTGTACAAAATCCCGGCGCAATTTCTGTGTTTCATCGTCAATGTGAAAGTTAAAGGGATAGAGTAAAGCAGCAGTAGTGCATCGGAATCTAATACTGATCTCCAATGAAACGCTCTAAGCAAACCAAAAACACTGATGATTTACGCTTCTTGTACTTAAGTCGGCATTGTGAATTTTGTATTTAATACCGACGCAATTTCTGTGTTTCATCGTCGATGTGAAGGTGCAAGAGATGGAGTAAAGCTGCAGTCGTGCATCGGAATATAATACTGATCTCCTGGGAAACGCTCAAAGCAAACCACAAACTATGCGAAGATTGACTTTTCTTGTACTTAAGTCGGCATTGTGCCTTCTGTATTAAATCCAGACGCAATTTCTGTGTTTCATCGTCAATGTGAAGCTCCAAGGGATAGAGTAAAGCTGCAGTAGTGTTCCGGAAACTATTACTGATCTCTCATGAAACACTCAAAGCAAACCATAACACAATGAGAAGATTCTTCTTCTTGTATTAAGGCCTCATTGTGCCTTTTGTATTAAAATCCCGACGCAATTTCGGTGTTTCATCGTCAATGTGAAACTTCAAGGAATAGAGTAAAGCTGCAGTAGTGCATCGGAACCTAATACTGATCTCCCATGAAACGCTCAAAGCAAACCAAAAACAGCGATAAGAATTACTCTTCTTTTACTTAAGTCGGCATTCTGAATATTGTATTTAATACCGACGCAATTTCTGTGTTTGATTGATGATGTGAAGGTCCCAGATATAGAGTAAAGCTGCAGTAGTGCATCGGAATATAATACTGATCTCCCGGGAAACGCTCAAAGCAAAATACAAACAATCCGAAGATTGACTCTTCTTGTACTTAAGTCGGCATTGTGCCTTCTGTATTAAATCCCGATTAAAAATATCTGTGTTTCATCGTCAATGTGAAGGTCCAAGGGATAGAGTAGAGCTGCAGTAGTGCATCGGAATCTAATACTGATCTCCCAGGAAATGCTCAAAGCAAACCACAGACAATGAGAAGATTTACTCTTCTTGTACTTAAGTCGGCATTGTGCATTATGTATTAAATCCCGACGCAATTTATGTGTTTCATCGTCAATGTGAAGGTCCAAGGGATAGAGTAAAGCGGATGAAGTGCATCGCAATCTAATAGTGATCTCGCAGAAACTACTCAAAGTAAACCAACAACAATGAGAAGATTTACTCTACTTATACTTAAGTCGGCATTGTGCCTTTTGTATTAAATCCCGACGCAATTTCTGTGTTTCATAGCCAATGTGAAGGTCCAAGGGATAGAGTAACGCTGCAGTAGTGCATCGGAATCTAATACCGATCTCCCATGAAACGCTCAAAGCAAACCAAAAACAGTGATAAGATTTACTCTTCTTGTACTTAAGTCGGCATTGTGAATTTTGTATTTAATACCGACGCAGTTTCTGTTTTTCATCGTCGATGTGAAGGTCCAAGGGATGGAGTGGAGCTGCAGTAGTGCATCGGAATCTAGTACTGATCTCCCAGGAAATGCTCAAAGCAAATCACAGACAATGAGAAGACTTACTCTTCTTGTACTTAAGTCGGCATTGTTCCTTATGTATTAAATCCCGACGCAATTTCTGTGTTTCACCGTCAATGTGAAGGTCCAAGGGATGGAGTAAGGCTGAAGTAGTGCAACGCAATGTAATACTGATCTCGCAGGAAACGTTAAAAGGAAACCATAAACAATGATAAGATTTACTCTTCTTGTACTTAGGCTGGCATTTTGCCTTTTGTATTCAATCCCGACGCAATTTCTGTGTTTCATCGTCAATGTAAAGGTCAAAGGGATAGAGTAAAGCTGCAGTAGTGCATCGGAATCTAATACTGATCACCCAGGAAACACACAAAGCAAACCACAAACAATTGAGAAGCTATACTCTCCTTGTACTTAAGTCGGCATTGTGCCTTATGTATTAAATACCAACACAAGTTCTGTTTTTCATCGTCAATGTGATCGTCGATGGTATAGGGTAGAGCTGCAGTAGTGCATCGGAATGCAATTCTGATACCCAGGAGACGCTCAAAGCAAACCACAATCAATGAGAAGATTTACTCTTCTTGTACTTAAGTCGGAATTGGGCCTTTTGTATTATATCCTGACGCAATTTCTGTGTTTCATCGTCAATGTGAAGCTCCGAGGGATAGAGTAAAGCTGCAGTAATGCTTCGGAAACTAATATTGATCTCCCATGAAACACTCAAAGCAAACCACAAACAATGAGAAGATTTACTCTTCTTGTCCTGAAGGCGGCATTGTGCCTTTTGTATTAAATTCCAAAGCGATTTCTGTGTTTCAACGTCAATGTGTAAGATCAAGGGATAGAGTAAAGCTGCAGTAGTGCATCGGAAATTAATACTGATCTCCCATGAAACGCTCAAAGCAAACCACAGACAATGATAAGATTTACTCTTCTTGTACTTAAGTCGGCATTGTGCCTTCTGTATTAAATCCAGACACAATATTTCTGTGTTTCATCGTCAATGTGAAGCTCCAAGGGATAGAGTAAAGCTGCAGTAGTGCATCGGAATCTAATACTGACCAAGCAGGAAACGCCCAAAGCAAACCACAAACAATGAGAAGATTTACACTTCTTGTACTTAAGTCGGCATTGTGCCTTATATATTAAATCAAAACGCGATTTCTGTGTTTCATCGTCAATGTGATCGTCAAAGGGAAACAGTACAGCTGCAGTAGTGCATCGGAAACTAATACTGATGTCCCAGGACACGCTCAAAGCAAACCACGGACAATGAGATGATTTACTCTTCTTGTACTTAAGTCGGCATTGTGCCTTTTGTATTAAATCCCGATGTAATTTCTGTGTTTCATCGTCCACATGAAGGTCCAAGAGGTAGAGTAAAGCTGCTGTAGTGCATCGGAATCTAATACTGATCTCCCAGGAAACGCTCAAAGCAAACCACAGATAATGAGATGATTTACTCTTCTTGTACTTAAGTAGGCATTGCGCCTTTTGTATTAAATCCCGACGCAATTTCTGTGTTTCATCGTCAATGTGAAGGTCCAAGGGATAGAGTAAAGCTGCAGTAGTGCTTCGGAAACTATTACTGATCTCCCATGAAACACTCAAAGCAAACCACAATCAATGAGAAGATTTACTCTTCTTGTACTAAAGTCGGCATTGTGCCTTTTGTAATGTATCACGACGTAAGTTCTGTGTGTCATCGTCAATGTGAATGTCCAACGGATAGTGTAAAGCTGCAGTAGTGCATCCAAATATAATACAGATCTCCCAGGAAACGCTCAAAGCAAACCGCAAACAATGCGAAGATTGACTCTTCTTGTACTTAAGTCGGCATTGTGCCTTCTGTTTTAAATGCAGACGAAATTACGGTGTTTCATCGTCAATGTGAAGCTCCAAGGGATAGAGTAAAGCTGCAGTAGTGCATCGGAATCTAATACTGATCTCACAGGAAACGCTCAAAGCAAACCACAATCAATGAGAAGATTTACTCTTCTTGTACTAAAGTCGGCATTGTGCCTTTTGTAGTGTATCACGACGTAAGTTCTGTGTTTCATCGTCAATGTGAATGTCCAACGGATAGTGTAAAGCTGCAGTAGTGCATCCAAATATAATACAGATCTCCCATGAAACGCTCAAAGCAAACCACAAACAATGAGAAGATTTACTCTTCTTGTACTTAAGTCGGCATTGTGCCTTATATATTAAATCAAAACGCGATTTCTGTGTTTCATCGTCAATGTGAAGCTCCAAGGGATAGAGTAAAGATGCAGTAGTGCTTCGGAAACTAATGTTGATCTCCCATGAAACACTCAAAGCAATCCATAAACAATGAGAATATTTACTCTTCTTGTACGTAAGGTGCTATTGTGCCTTTTGTATTAAATCCCGACGCAATTTCTGTGTTTCATCGTCAATGTGAAAGATCAAGGGATAGAGTAAAGCTGCAGTAGTGCATCGGAATCTAATACTGATCTCCCATGAAACGCTCAAACAAACAACAAACAATGATAAGATTTACTCTTCTTGCACTTAAGTCGGCATTGCGAATTTTGTATTAAATCCAGACACAATATTTCTGTGTTTCATCGTCAATGTGAAGCTCCAAGGGATAGAGTAAAGCTGCAGTAGTGCATCGGAATCTAATACTGATCCCCAGGAAACTCTCAAAGCAAACCACATACTATGAGGCAATTTACTCTTCTTGCACTTAAGTCGGCATTGTGCCTTATATATTAAATCAAAACGCGATTTCTGTGTTGCATCGTCAATGTGATCGTCAAAGGGATACAGTAAAGCTGCAGTAGTGCATCGGAAACTAATACTGATGTCCCAGGACACGCTCAAAGCAAACCACGGATAATGAGATGATTTACTCTTCTTGTACTTAAGTCGGCTTTGTGCCTTTTGTATTAAATCCCGATGCAATTTCTGTGTTTCAACGTCAATGTGAAGGTCCAAGGGATGGAGTAAAGCTGCTGTAGTGCACCGGAATCTAATACTGATCTCCCAGGAAACGCTCAAAACAAACCACAGACAATGACAAGATTTACTCTTCTTGTACTTAAGACGGCATTGTGCCTTCTGTATTAAATCCCGACGCAATTTCTGTGTTTCATCGTCAATGTGAACGTCCAAGGGATAGAGTAAAGCTGCAGTAGTGCTTCGGAAGCTATTACTGATCTCCCATGAAACACTCAAAGCAAACCATAAACAATGAGAAGATTAACTCTTCTTGTACTTAAGGCGGCATTGTGACTTTTGTATTAAATCCCGACGCAATTTCTGTGATTCATCGTCAATGTGAAAGTTCAAGGGATAGAGTAAAGCTGCAGTAGTGCATCGGAATCTAATACTGATCTCCCAGGAAACGCTCAAAGCAAACAACAGATAATGAGATGATTTACTCTTCTTGTACTTAAGTCGCCATTGCGCCATTTGTATTAAATCCCGACGCAATTTCTGTGTTTCATCGTCAATGTAAAGGTCCAAGGGAAAGAGTAAAGCTGCAGTAGTGTTTCGGAAACTATTACTGATCTCCGGTGAAACACTCAAAGCAAACCATAAACAATGAGAGGATTTACTCTTCTTGTACTTAAGGCGGCATTGTGCTTTTTGTACTAAATCCCGGCGCAATTTCTGTGTTTCATCGTCAATGTGAAAGTTAAAGGGATAGAGTAAAGCAGCAGTAGTGCATCGGAATCTAATACTGATCTCCAATGAAACGCTCTAAGCAAACCAAAAACACTGATGATTTACGCTTCTTGTACTTATGTCGGCATTGTGAATTTTGTATTTAATACCGACGCAATTTCTGTGTTTCATCGTCGATGTGAAGGTGCAAGAGATGGAGTAAAGCTGCAGTCGTGCATCGGAATATAATACTGATCTCCTGGGAAACGCTCAAAGCAAACCACAAACTATGCGAAGATTGACTTTTCTTATACTTAAGTCGGCATTGTGCCTTCTGTATTAAATCCAGACGCAATTTCTGTGTTTCATCGACAATGTGAAGCTCCAAGGGATAGAGTAAAGCTGCAGTAGTGTTCCGGAAACTATTACTGATCTCCCATGAAACACTCAAAGCAAACCATAACACAATGAGAAGATTCTTCTTCTTGTATTAAGGCCTCATTGTGCCTTTTGTATTAAAATCCCGACGCAATTTCGGTGTTTCATCGTCAATGTGAAACTTCAAGGAATAGAGTAAAGCTGCAGTAGTGCATCGGAACCTAATACTGATCTCCCATGAAACGCTCAAAGCAAACCAAAAACAGCGATAAGAATTACTCTTCTTTTACTTAAGTCGGCATTCTGAATATTGTATTTAATACCGACGCAATTTCTGTGTTTCATTGATGATGTGAAGGTCCCAGATATAGAGTAAAGCTGCAGTAGTGCATCGGAATATAATACTGATCTCCCGGGAAACGCTCAAAGCAAAATACAAACAATCCGAAGATTGACTCTTCTTGTACTTAAGTCGGCATTGTGCCTTCTGTATTAAATCCCGATTAAAAATATCTGTGTTTCATCGTCAATGTGAAGGTCCAAGGGATAGAGTAGAGCTGCAGTAGTGCATCGGAATCTAATACTGATCTCCCAGGAAATGCTCAAAGCAAACCACAGACAATGAGAAGATTTACTCTTCTTGTACTTAAGTCGGCATTGTGCATTATGTATTAAATCCCGACGCAATTTATGTGTTTCATCGTCAATGTGAAGATCCAAGGGATAGAGTAAAGCGGATGTAGTGCATCGCAATCTAATAGTGATCTCGCAGAAACTACTCAAAGTAAACCAACAACAATGAGAAGATTTACTCTACTTATACTTAAGTCGGCATTGTGCCTTTTGTATTAAATCCCGACGCAATTTCTGTGTTTCATAGCCAATGTGAAGGTCCAAGGGATAGAGTAACGCTGCAGTAGTGCATCGGAATCTAATACCGATCTCCCATGAAACGCTCAAAGCAAACCAAAAACAGTGATAAGATTTACTCTTCTTGTACTTAAGTCGGCATTGTGAATTTTGTATTTAATACCGACGCAGTTTCTGTTTTTCATCGTCGATGTGAAGGTCCAAGGGATGGAGTGGAGCTGCAGTAGTGCATCGGAATCTAGTACTGATCTCCCAGGAAATGCTCAAAGCAAATCACAGACAATGAGAAGACTTACTCTTCTTGTACTTAAGTCGGCATTGTTCCTTATGTATTAAATCCCGACGCAATTTCTGTGTTTCACCGTCAATGTGAAGGTCCAAGGGATGGAGTAAGGCTGAAGTAGTGCAACGCAATGTAATACTCATCTCGCAGGAAACGTTAAAATGAAACCATAAACAATGATAAGATTTACTCTTCTTGTACTTAGGCTGGCATTTTGCCTTTTGTATTCAATCCCGACGCAATTTCTGTGTTTCATCGTCAATGTAAAGGTCAAAGGGATAGAGTAAAGCTGCAGTAGTGCATCGGAATCTAATACTGATCACCCAGGAAACACACAAAGCAAACCACAAACAATTGAGAAGCTATACTCTCCTTGTACTTAAGTCGGCATTGTGCCTTATGTATTAAATACCAACACAAGTTCTGTTTTTCATCGTCAATGTGATCGTCGATGGTATAGGGTAGAGCTGCAGTAGTGCATCGGAATGCAATTCTGATACCCAGGAGACGCTCAAAGCAAACCACAAACAATGAGATGATATACTCTTCTTGTACTTAAGTCGACATTGTGCCTTTTGTATTAAATCCCGACGCAATATCTGTGTTTCATTGACAATGTGATCGTAAAGGGATAGAGTAAAGCTGCAGTAGTGCATCGGAATCTAATACTGATCTCCCAAGAAACGCTCAAAGCAAACCAAAAACAATGAGGAGATTTACTCTTCTTGTACTTAAGTCGGCATTGTGCCGTTTGTATTAAATCCCGACGCAATATCTGTGTTTCATTGTCAATGTGAAGGTCCAAGGGACAGAGAAAAGCTGCAGTAGTGCATCGGAATCTAATACTGAACTCCCAGGATACGATCAAAGCAAACCACTAACATACGAAGGTTCCCTCTTCTTGTACTTAAGTCGGAATTATGCCTTTTGTTTTAAATCCCATCGCAATTTCTGTGTTTCATCGTCAATGTGAAGGTCCAAGATACAGAGAAAAGCTGCAGTAGTGCATCTGTATCTAATACTGATCTAACAGGAAACGCTCATAGCAAACGACAAACAATGAGAAGATTCACTCTTCTTGTACTTAAGCCGGCATTGTGCCTTTTGTAATATATCCCGAACCAAATTCTGTGTTTCAATGTCAATGTGAAGGCCCAAGAGATGGAGTAAAGCTGCAGTAGTGCATCGGAATCTAATACTGATCAGATGGGAAACGCTCAAAGCAAACCACAAACAATGAGCTGATTGACTGTTCTTGTTCTTAAGTCGGCATTGTGCCTTTTGTATTAAATCCCGACGCTAATTCTGTGTTTCATCGTCAATTTGAAGCCCCAAGGGATAGAGTATATCTGCAGTAGTGCATCGGAATCTAATACTGATCTCCCAGGAGACGCTCAAAGCAAACCACACACAATGAGAAGATTTACTCTTCTTTTACTTAAGTCGGCATTGTGCCTTTTGTATTAAATCCCGACGCAATTTCTGTGTTTCATCGTCAATGTGAAGGTCCAAGGGATAGAGTAACGCTGCAATAGTGCAACGGAATCTAATACTGATCTCCCACGAAACGCTCAAAGCAAATCACAGACAATATGAAGGTTTACTATTCTTGTACTTAAGCCTTCATAGTGCCTTATGTGTTAAATCCCGACGCGATTTCTGTGTTTCATCGTCAATGTCAAGGTCCAAGGGATAGCGTATACCTGCAGTATAGCATCGAAATCTAATACTGATCTCGCAGGAAACGCACAAAGCAAACCACAAACAATGAGAATTTTTCCTGTTCTTGTACATAAGTCGGCATTGTGCCTTTTGTATTAAATCCTGACGCAATTTCCGAGTTTGGTCGTCAATGTGAAGGTCCAATAGATAGAGTAAAGCTGCAGTAGTGCTTCGGAATCTAATACTGACATCCCAGGAAACGCTCGAAGCAAACCACAAACAAGGAGAAGATTTACTCTTCTTGTACTTAGGTCGGCATTGTGCCTTTTGTATTAAATCCCGACGCAATTTCTGTGTCTCATCGTCAATGTGAAGGTCCAAGGGATGGAGTAAAGCTGCAGTGGTGCTTCGGAATCTAATACTGATCTCCCAGGAAACGCTCAAAGCAAACCACAAACACTGACATGATTCACACTTCTTGTACCTATGTTGGCACTGTGCCTTTTATATTAAATCCCGACGCAAGTTCTGTGTTAATTCGTCAATGTGAAGGTCCAAAGGATAGAATAAAGCTGCAGTAGTGCATCGGAATCCAATACTGATCTCCCAGGAAACGCTCAAAGCAAACCACAAACAATGAGGTGATTTACTCTTCTTGTACTTAAATCGGCATTGTGCTTTTGTATTTACTCCCGACGCAAATTCTGTGTTTCATCGTTCATGTGACGGTCCAAGGGATAATGTAAAGCTGCAGTAGTGCAACGGAATCTAATACTCATCTCCCAGGAAACGCTCAAAGCAAACCACAATCAATGAGAAGATTTACTCTTTTTGTACTAAAGTCGGCATTGTGCCTTTTGTAATGTATCACGACGCAAATTCTGTGTTTCATCGTTCATGTGACGGTCCAAGGGATAATGTAAAGCTGCAGTAGTGCAACGGAATCTAATACTCATCTCCCAGGAAACGCTCAAAGCAAACCACAAACATTGAGAAGATTTACTCTTCTTGTACTTAAGTCGGAATTGGGCATTTTGTATTATATCCCGACGCACTTTCTGTGTTTCATCGTCAATGTGAAGCTCCAAGGGATAGAGTAAAGCTGCAGTAGTGCTTCGGAAACTAATATTGATCTCCCATGAAACACTCAAAGCAAACCACAAACAATGAGAAGATTTATTCTTCTTGTACTGAAGGCGGCATTGTGCCCTTTGTATTAAATCCCAAAGCGATTTCTGTGTTTCAACGTCAATGTGAAAGATCAAGGGATAGAGTAAAGCTGCAGTAGTGCATCGGAATCTAATACTGATCTCCCATGAAACGCTCAAAGCAAACCACAAACAATGATAAGATTTACTCTTCTTGTACATAAGTGGGCATTGCGAATTTTGTATTAAATCCCGGCACAATTTCTGTGTTTCAACGTAAGTGTGAAGGACCAAGGGATAGCGTAAAGTTGCAGTAGTGCATCGGAATCTAATACTGACCAAGCAGGAAACGCCCAAAGCAAACCACAAACAATGAGAAGATTTACTCTTCTTGTACTTAAGTCGGCATTGTGCCTTCTGTATTAAATCCAGATACAATATTTCTGTGAGCCATCGTCAATGTGAATCTCTAAGGGATAGAGTAAAGCTGCAGTAGTGCATCGGAATCTTATACTGACCCCCAGGAAACTCTCAAAGCAAACCACATACTATGAGGCAATTTACTCTTCTTGCACTTAAGTCGGCATTGTGCCTTATATATTAAATCAAAACGCGATTTCTGTGTTGCATCGTCAATGTGATCGTCAAAGGGATACAGTAAAGCTGCAGTAGTGCATCGGAAACTAACACTGATGTCCCAGGACACGCTCAAAGCAAACCACGGACAATGAGATGATTTACTCTTCATGTACTTAAGTCGGCTTTGTGCCTTTTGTATTAAATCCTGATGCAATTTCAGTGTTTCAACGTCAATGTGAAGGTCCAAGGGATAGAGTAAAGCTGCAGTAGTGCAACGGAATCTAATACTCATCTCCCAGGAAACGCTTAAAACAAACCACAGACAATGAGAAGATTTACTCTTCTTGTACTTAAGTCGGCATTGTGCCTTTTGTATTATATCCCGACGCAATTTCTGTGTTTCATCGTCCATGTGAAGGTCCTAGGGATAGAGTAAAGCTGCGGTAGTGTTTCGGAAAATAATACTGATCTCCCATGAAACACTCAAAGAAAACCATAAACAATGAGAAGATTTACTCTTCTTCTACGTAAGGCTGCATTGTGCCTTTTGTATTAAATCCCGACGCAATTTCTGTGTTTCATCTTCAATGTGAACGTCCAAGGGATAGAGTAAAGCTGCAGTAGTGCTTCGGAAACTATTACTGATCTCCCATGAAACACTCAAAGCAAACCATAAACAATGAGAAGATTTACTCTTCTTGTACCTAAGACGGCATTGTGCCTTATGTAATAAATCCCGACGCAATTTCTGTGTTTCATCGTCGATGTGAAGGTCCCAGAGATGGAGTAAAGCTGCAGTCGTGCATCGGAATATAATACTGATCTCCCGGGAAACGCTCAAAGCAAACCACAAACTATGCGAAGATTGACTTTTCTTGTACTTAAGTCGGCATTGTGCCTTCTGTATTAAATCCAGACGAAATTTCGGTGTTTCATCGTCAATGTGAAGCTCCAAGGGATGGAGTAATGTAGCAGTAGTGCATCGGAATCAAATACTGATCTCCCAGGAAACGCTCAAAGCAAACCACAATCAATGAGAAGATTTACTCTTCTTGTACTAAAGTCGGCATTGTGCCTTTTGTAATGTATCACGACGCAAGTTCTGTGTGTCATCGTCAATGTAAATGTCCAAGGGATAGTGTAAAGCTGCAGCAGTGCATCCGAATATAATACAGATCTCCCAGGAAACGCTCAAAGCAAACCACAAACATTGAGAAGATTTACTCATCTTGTACTTAAGTCGGAATTGGGCCTTTTGTATTATATCCTGACGCAATTTCTGTGTTTCATCGTCAATGTGAAGCTCCAAGGGATAGAGTAAAGCTGCAGTAGTGCTTCGGAAACTAATATTGATCTCCCATGAAACACTCAAAGCAAACCACAAACAGTGATAAGATTTACTCTTCTTGTACGTAAGTCGGCATTGCGAATTTTGTATTAAATCCCGGCACAATTTCTGTGTTTCAACGTCAGTGTGAAGGTCCAAGGGATAGCGTAAAGTTGCAGTAGTGCATCGGAATCTAATACTGACCAAGCAGGAAACGCCCAAAGCAAACCACAAACAATGAGAAGATTTACACTTCTCGTACTTAAGTCGGCATTGTGCCTTATATATTAAATCAAAACGCGATTTCTGTGTTTCATCGTCAATGTGATCGTCAAAGGGAAACAGTACAGCTGCAGTAGTGCATCGGAAACTAATACTGATGTCCCAGGACACGCTCAAAGCAAACCACGGACAATGAGATGATTTACTCTTCTTGAACTTAAGTCGGCATTGTGCCTTTTGTATTAAATCCCGATGTAATTTCTGTGTTTCATCGTCCACGTGAAGGTCCAAGAGATAGAGTAAAGCTGCTGTAGTGCATCGGAATCTAATACTGATCTCCCAGGAAACGCTCAAAGCAAACCATAGATAATGAGATGATTTACTCTTCTTGTACTTAAGTAGGCATTGCGCCTTTTGTATTAAATCCCGACGCAATTTCTGTGTTTCATCGTCAATGTGAAGGTCCAAGGGATAGAGTAAAGCTGCAGTAGTGCTTCGGAAACTATTACTGATCTCCCATGAAACACTCAAAGCAAACCACAATCAATGAGAAGATTTACTCTTCTTGTACTAAAGTCGGCATTGTGCCTTCTGTAATGTATCACGACGTAAGTTCTGTGTGTCATCGTCAATGTGAATGTCCAACGGATAGTGTAAAGCTGCAGTAGTGCATCCAAATATAATACAGATCTCCCAGAAAACGCTCAAAGAAAACCGCAAACAATGCGAAGATTGACTCTTCTTGTACTTAAGTCGGCATTGTGCCTTCTGTTTTAAATGCAGACGAAATTACGGTGTTTCATCGTCAATGTGAAGCTCCAAGGGATAGAGTAAAGCTGCAGTAGTGCATCGGAATCTAATACTGATCTCACAGGAAACGCTCAAAGCAAACCACAATCAATGAGAAGATTTACCCTTCTTGTACTAAAGTCGGCATTGTGCATTTTGTAGTGTATCACGACGTAAGTTCTGTGTTTCATCGTCAATGTGAATGTCCAACGGATAGTGTAAAGCTGCAGTAGTGCATCCAAATACAATACAGATCTCCCAGGAAACGCTCAAAGCAAACCACAAACAATGAGAAGATTTACTCTTCTTGTACTTAAGTCGGCATTGTGCCTTATATATTAAATCAAAACGCGATTTCTGTGTTTCATCGTCAATGTGAAGCTCCAAGGGATAGAGTAAAGATGCAGTAGTGCTTCGGAAACTATTGTTGATCTCCCATGAAACACTCAAAGCAATCCATAAACAATGAGAATATTTACTCTTCTTGTACTTAAGGTGCAATTGTGCCTTTTGTATTAAATCCCGACGCAATTTCTGTGTTTCATCGTCAATGTGAAAGATCAAGGGATAGAGTAGAGCTGCAGTAGTGCATCGGAATCTAATACTGATCTCCCATGAAACGCTCAAACAAACCACAAACAATGATAAGATTTACTCTTCTTGTACTTAAGTCGGCATTGCGAATTTTGTATTAAATCCCGGCACAATTTCTGTGTTTCAACGTCAGTGTGAAGGTCCAAGGGATAGCGTAAAGCTGAAGTAGTGCATCGGAATCTAATACTGACCAAGCAGGAAACGCCCAAAGCAAACCACAAACAATGAGGAGATTTACTCTTCTTGTACTTAAGTCGGCATTGTGCCTTCTGTATTAAATCCAGACACAATATTTCTGTGTTTCATCGTCAATGTGAAGCTCCAAGGGATAGAGTAAAGCTGCAGTAGTGCATCGGAATCTAATACTGATCCCCAGGAAACTCTCAAAGCAAACCACATACTATGAGGAAATTTACTCTTCTTGCACTTAAGTCGGCATTGTGCCTTATATATTAAATCAAAACGCGATTTCTGTGTTGCATCGTCAATGTGATCGTCAAAGGGATACAGTAAAGCTGCAGTAGTGCATCGGAAACTAATACTGATGGCCCAGGACACGCTCAAAGCACAACCACGGATAATGAGATGATTTACTCTTCTTGTACTTAAGTAGGCTTTGTGCCTTTTGTATTAAATCCCGATGCAATTTCTGTGTTTCAACGTCAATGTGAAGGTCCAAGGGATGGAGTAAAGCTGCTGTAGTGCACCGGAATCAAATACTGATCTCCCAGGAAACGCTCAAAACAAACCACAGACAATGAGAAGATTTACTCTTCTTGTACTTAAGACGGCATTGTGCCTTCTGTATTAAATCCCGACGCAATTTCTGTGTTTCATCGTCAATGTGAACGTCCAAGGGATAGAGTAAAGCTGCAGTAGTGCTTCGGAAGCTATTACTGATCTCCCATGAAACACTCAAAGCAAACCATAAACAATGAGAAGATTTACTCTTCTTGTACTTAAGGCGGCATTGTGACTTTTGTATTAAATCCCGACGCAATTTCTGTGTTTCATCGTCAATGTGAAAGTTCAAGGGATAGAGTAAAGCTGCAGTAGTGCATCGGAATCTAATACTGATCTCCCATGAAACGCTCAAAGCAAACCAAAAACAGTGATAAGATTTACTCTTCTTGTACCTAAGTTGGCATTGTGCCTTATGTAATAAATCCCGACGCAATTTCTGTGTTTCATCGTCAATGTGAAGGTCCCAGAGATAGAGTAAAGCTGCAGTAGTGCAACGGAATATAATACTGATCTCCCGGGAAACGTTCAAAGCTAACCACAATCAATGTGAAGATTGACTTTTCTTGTTCTTAAGTCGGCATTGTGCCTTCTGTATTAAATCCAGACCCAATTTCTGTGTTTCATCGTCAATGTGAAGCTCCAAGGGATTGAGTAAAGCTGCAGTAGTGCATCGGAATCTAATACTGATCCCCAGGGAACGCTCAAAGCAAACCACAAACTAGGAATCGATTTACTCTTCATGTACTTAAGTCGGCATTGTGAATTTTGTATTAAATCCCGTCGCAATTTCTGTGTTTCATCGTCCATGTGAAGGTCCAAGGGATAGAGTAAAGCTGCAGTTGTGCATCGGAATCTAATACTGATCCCCAGGGAACGCTCAAAGCAAACCACAAACTAGGAATCGATTTACTCTTCATGTACTTAAGTCGGCATTGTGAATTTTGTATTAAATCCCGACGCAATTTCTGTGTTTCATCGTCAATGTAAAGGTCCAAGGGAAAGAGTAAAGCTGCAGTAGTGTTTCGGAAACTATTACTGATCTCCGATGAAACACTCAAAGCAAACCATAAACAATGAGAGGATTTACTCTTCTTGTACTTAAGGCGGCATTGTGCTTTTTGTACTAAATCCCGGCGCAATTTCTGTGTTTCATCGTCAATGTGAAAGTTAAAGGGATAGAGTAAAGCAGCAGTAGTGCATCGGAATCTAATACTGATCTCCAATGAAACGCTCTAAGCAAACCAAAAACACTGATGATTTACGCTTCTTGTACTTAAGTCGGCATTGTGAATTTTGTATTTAATACCGACGCAATTTCTGTGTTTCATCGTCGATGTGAAGGTCCAAGAGATGGAGTAAAGCTGCAGTCGTGCATCGGAATATAATACTGATCTCCTGGGAAACGCTCAAAGCAAACCACAAACTATGCGAAGATTGACTTTTCTTGTACTTAAGTCGGCATTGTGCCTTCTGTATTAAATCCAGACGAAATTTCGGTGTTTTATCGTCAATGTGAAGCTCCAAGGGATGGAGTAAAGCTGCAGTAGTGCACCGGAATCAAGTACTGATCTCCCAGGAAACGCTGAAAGCAAACCACAAACAAAGCAAAGATTGACTCTTCTTGTACTTAAGTCGGCATTGTGCCTTCTGTATTAAATCCAGACGCAATTTCTGTGTTTCATCATCATTGTGAAGCTCCAAGGGATAGAGTAAAGCTGCAATAGTGTTCCGGAAACTATTACTGATCTCCCATGAAACACTCAGAGCAAACCATAACACAATGAGAAGATTCTTCTTCTTGTATTAAGGCCTCATTGTGCCTTTTGTATTAAAATCCCGACGCAATTTCTGTGTTTCATCGTCAATGTGAAACTTCAAGGGATAGAGTAAAGCTGCAGTAGTGCATCGGAACCTAATACTGATCTCCCATGAAACGCTCAAAGCAAACCAAAAACAGCGATAAGAATTACTCTTCTTTTACTTAAGTCGGCATTCTGAGTATTGTATTTAATACCGACGCAATTTCTGTGTTTCATTGATGATGTGAAGGTCCCAGATATAGAGTAAAGCTGCAGTAGTGCATCGGAATATAATACTGATCTCCCGGGAAACGCTCAAAGCAAAATACAAACAATCCGAAGATTGACTCTTCTTGTACTTAAGTCAGCATTGTGCCTTCTGTATTAAATCCCGATTAAAAATATCTGTGTTTCATCGTCAATGTGAAGGTCCAAGGGATAGAGTAGAGCTGCAGTAGTGCATCGGAATCTAATACTGATCTCCCAGGAAATGCTCAAAGCAAACCACAGACAATGAGAAGATTTACTCTTCTTGTACTTCAGTCAGCATTTTGCATTATGTATTAAATCCCGACGCAATTTCTGTGTTTCATGGTCAATGTGAAGGTCCAAGGGATAGAGTAAAGCGGATGTAGTGCATCGCAATCTAATAGTGATCTCGCAGAAACTACTCAAAGTAAACCAACAACAATGAGAAGATTTACTCCACTTATACTTAAGTCGGCATTGTGCCTATTGTATTAAATCCCGACGCAATTTCTGTGTTTCATAGCCAATGTGAAGGTCCAAGGGATAGAGTAAAGCTGCAGTAGTGCATCGGAATCTAATACCGATCTCCCATGAAACGCTCAAAGCAAACCAAAAACAGTGATAAGATTTACTCTTCTTGTACTTAAGTCGGCATTGTGAATTTTGTATTTAATACCGACGCAATTTCTGTTTTTCATCGTCGATGTGAAGGTCCAAGGGATGGAGTGGAGCTGCAGTAGTGCATCGGAATCTAATACTGATCTCCCAGGAAATGCTCAAAGCAAATCACAGACAATGAGAAGACTTACTCTTCTTATACTTAAGTCGGCATTGTTCCTTATGTATTAAATCCCGACGCAATTTCTGTGTTTCCCGGTCAATGTGAAGGTCCAAGGGATGGAGTAAGGCTGAAGTAGTGCAACGCAATGTAATACTGATCTCGCAGGAAACGTTAAAAGGAAACCATAAACAATGATAAGATTTACTCTTCTTGTACTTAGGCTGGCATTTTGCCTTTTGTATTTAATCCCGACGCAATTTCTGTGTTTCATCGTCAATGTAAATGTCAAAGGGATAGAGTAAAGCTGCAGTAGTGCATCGGAATCTAATACTGATCACCCAGGAAACACACAAAGCAAACCACAAACAATTGAGAAGCTATACTCTCCTTGTACTTAAGTCGGCATTGTGCCTTATGTGTTAAATACCAACACAAGTTCTGTTTTTCATCGTCAATGTGATCGTCAATGGTATAGGGTAGAGCTGCAGTAGTGCATCGGAATAAAATTCTGATACCCAGGAGACGCTCAAAGCAAACCACAAACAATGAGATGATATACTCTTCTTGTACTTAAGTCGACATTGTGCCTTTTGTATTAAATCCCGACGCAATATCTGTGTTTCATTGACAATGTGATCGTAAAGGGATAGAGTAAAGCTGCAGTAGTGCATCGGAATCTAATACTGATCTCCCAAGAAACGCTCAAAGCAAACCAAAAACAATGAGGAGATTTACTCTTCTTGTACTTAAGTCGGCATTGTGCCTTTTGTATTAAATCCCGACGCAATATCTGTGTTTCATTGTCAATGTGAACGTCCAAAGGATTGAGTAAAGCTGCAGTAGTGCATCGGAATCTAATACTGATCTCCCAGGAAACGCTCAAAGCAAACCACTAACATAAGAAGACTTACCCTTCTTGTACTTAAGTCGGCATTGTGCCTTTTGTATTACGTCTGGACGCATTATCTGTGTTTCATTGTCAATGTGAAGGTCCAAGGGACAGAGAAAAGCTGCAGTAGTGCATCGGAATCTAATACTGAACTCCCAGGATACGATCAAAGCAAACCACTAACATACGAAGGTTCCCTCTTCTTGTACTTAAGTCGGTATTATGCCTTTTGTTTTAAATCCCATCGCAATTTCTGTGTTTCATCGTCAATGTGAAGGTCCAAGGGACAGAGAAAAGCTGCAGTAGTGCATCTGTATCTAATACTGATCTAACAGGAAACGCTCATAGTAAAAAAACAAACAATGAGAAGATTCACTCTTCTTGTACTTAAGCCGGCATTGTGCCTTTTGTAATATATCCCGACCCAAATTCTGTGTTTCAATGTCAATGTGAAGGCCCAAGAGATGGAGTAAAGCTGCAGTAGTGCATCGGAATCTAATACTGATCTCCCAGGAGACGCTCAAAGCAAACCACACACAACGAGAAGATTTACTCTTCTTTTACTTAAGTCGGCATTGTGCCTTTTGTATTAAATCCCGACGCAATTTCTGTGTTTCATCGTCAATGTGAAGGTCCAAGGGATAGAGTAACGCTGCAATAGTGCAACGGAATCTAATACTGATCTCCCACGAAACGCTCAAAGCAAATCACAGACAATGTGAAGGTTTACTATTCTTGTACTTAAGCCTTCATAGTGCCTTATGTGTTAAATCCCGACGCGATTTCTGTGTTTCATCGTCAATGTCAAGGTCCAAGGGATAGCGTATACCTGCAGTATAGCATCGAAATCTAATACTGATCTCGCAGTAAACGCACAAAGCAAACCACAAACAATGAGAATTTTTCCTGTTCTTGTACATAAGTCGGCATTGTGCCTTTTGTATTAAATCCTGACGCAATTTCTGAGTTTGGTCGTCAATGTGAAGGTCCAATAGATAGAGTAAAGCTGCAGTAGTGCATCGGAATCTAATACTGACATCCCAGGAAACGCTCGAAGCAAACCACAAACAAGGAGAAGATTTACTCTTCTTGTACTTAGGTCGGCATTGTGCCTTTTGTATTAAATCCCGACGCAATTTCTGTGTCTCATCGTCAATGTGAAGGTCCAAGGGATAGAGTAAAGCTGCAGTGGTGCATCGGGATCTAATACTGATCTCCCAGGAAACGCTCAAAGCAAACCACAAACACTGACATGATTCACACTTCTTGTACCTATGTTGGCACTGTGCCTTTTATATTAAATCCCGACGCAAGTTCTGTGTTAATTCGTCAATGTGAAGGTCCAAAGGATAGAATAAAGCTGCAGTAGTGCATCGGAATCCAATACTGATCTCCCAGGAAACGCTCAAAGCAAACCACAAACAATGAGGTGATTTACTCTTCTTGTACTTAAATCGGCATTGTGCTTTTGTATTTACTCCCGACGCAAATTCTGTGTTTCATCGTTCATGTGACGGTCCAAGGGATAATGTAAAGCTGCAGTAGTGCAACGGAATCTAATACTCATCTCCCAGGAAACGCTCAAAGCAAACCACAATCAATGAGAAGATTTACTCCTCTTGTACTAAAGTCGGCATTGTGCCCTTTGTAATGTATCACGACGCAAATTCTGTGTTTCATCGTTCATGTGACGGTCCAAGGGATAATGTAAAGCTGCAGTAGTGCAACGGAATCTAATACTCATCTCCCAGGAAACGCTCAAAGCAAACCACAAACAATGATAAGATTTACTCTTCTTGTACATAAGTCGGCATTGCGAATTTTGTATTAAATCCCGGCACAATTTCTGTGTTTCAACGTCAGTGTGAAGGTCCAAGGGATAGCGTAAAGTTGCAGTAGTGCATCGGAATCTAATACTGACCTAGCAGGAAACGCCCAAAGCAAACCACAAACAATGAGAAGATTTACTCTTCTTGTACTTAAGTCGGCATTGTGCCTTCTGTATTAAATCCAGACACAATATTTCAGTGAGTCATCGTCAATGTGAAGCTCTAAGGGATAGAGTAAAGCTGCAGTAGTGCATCGGAATCTTATACTGACCCCCAGGAAACTCTCAAAGCAAACGACATACTATGAGGCAATTTACTCTTCTTGCACTTAAGTCGGCATTGTGCCTTATATATGAAATCAAAACGCGATTTCTGTGTTGCATCGTCAATGTGATCGTCAAAGGGATACAGTAAAGCTGCAGTAGTGCATCGGAAACTAACACTGATGGCCCAGGACACGCTCAAAGCAAACCACGGACAATGAGATGATTTACTCTTCATGTACTTAAGTCGTCTTTGTGCCTTTTGTATTAAATCCTGATGCAATTTCTGTGTTTCAACGTCAATGTGAAGGTCCAAGGGATAGAGTAAAGCTGCTGTAGTGCACCGGAATCTAATACTGATCTCCCAGGAAACGCTCAAAACAAACCACAGACAATGAGAAGATTTACTCTTCTTGTACTTAAGTCGGCATTGTGCCTTTTGTATTATATCCCGACGCAATTTCTGTGTTTCATCGTCCATGTGAAGGTCCTAGGGATAGAGTAAAGCTGCGGTAGTGTTTCGGAAAATAATACTGATCTCCCATGAAACACTCAAAGAAAACCATAAACAATGAGAAGATTTACTCTTCTTGTACGTAAGGCTGCATTGTGCCTTTTGTATTAAATCCCGACGCAATTTCTGTGTTTCATCTTCAATGTGAACGTCCAAGGGATAGAGTAAAGCTGCAGTAGTGCTTCGGAAACTATTACTGATCTCCCATGAAACACTCAAAGCAAACCATAAACAATGAGAAGATTTACTCTACTTGTACTTAAGGCGGCATTGTGACTTTTGTATCAAATCCCGACGCAATTTCTATGTTTCATCGTCAATGTGAAAGTTCAAGGGATGGAGTAAAGCTGCAGTAGTGCATCGGTATCTAATACTGATCTCCGATGAAACGCTCAAAGCAAACCAAAAACAGTGATAAGATTTACTCTTCTTGTACCTAAGACGGCATTGTTCCTTATGTAATAAATCCCGACGCAATTTCTGTGTTTCATCGTCGAAGTGAAGGTCCCAGAGATGGAGTAAAGCTGCAGTCGTGCATCGGAATATAATACTGATCTCCCGGGAAACGCTCAAAGCAAACCACAAACTATGCGAAGATTGACTTTTCTTGTACTTAAGTCGGCATTGTGCCTTCTGTATTAAATCCAGACGAAATTTCGGTGTTTCATCGTCAATGTGAAGCTCCAAGGGATGGAGTAAAGTAGCAGTAGTGCATCGGAATCAAATACTGATCTCCCAGGAAACGCTCAAAGCCAACCACAAACAATGAGGTGACTTACTCTTCTTGTACTAAAATCGGCATTGTGCCTCTTGTATTAACTCCCGACGCAAATTCTGTGTTCCATCGTCCATGTGACGGTCCAAGGGATAATGTAAAGCTGCAGTAGTACATCCGAATCTAATACTGATCTCCCAGGAAACGCTCAAAGCAAACCACAATCAATGAGAAGATTTACTCTTCTTGTACTAAAGTCGGCATTGTGCCTTTTGTAATGTATCACGACGCAAGTTCTGTGTGTCATCGTCAATGTAAATGTCCAATGGATAGTGTAAAGCTGCAGCAGTGCATCCGAATATAATACAGATCTCCCAGGAAACGCTCAAAGCAAACCACAAACATTGAGAAGATTTACTCTTCTTGTACTTAAGTCGGAATTGGGCTTTTGTATTATATCCTGACGCAATTTCTGTGTTTCATCGTCAATGTGAAGCTCCAAGGGATAGAGTAAAACTGCAGTAGTGCTTCGGAAACTAATATTGATCTCCCATGAAACACTCAAAGCAAACCACAAACAATGAGAAAATTTACTCTTCTTGTCCTGAAGGCGGCATTGTGCCTTTTGTATTAAATTCCAAAGCGATTTCTGTGTTTCAACGTCAATGTGAAAGATCAAGTGATAGAGTAAAGCTGCAGTAGTGCATCGGAATCTAATACTGATCTCCCATGAAACGCTCAAAGCAAACCACACACAATGATAAGATTTACTCTTCTTGTACTTAAGTCGGCATTGCGAATTTTGTATTAAGTCCCGGCACAATTTCTGTGTTTCAACGTCAGTGTGAAGGTCCAAGGGATAGCGTAAAGTTGCAGTAGTGCATCGGAATCTAATACTGACCAAGCAGGAAACGCCCAAAGCAAACCACAAACAATGAGAAGATTTACACTTCTTGTACTTAAGTCGGCATTGTGCCTTATATATTAAATCAAAGCGCGATTTCTGTGTTTCATCGTCAATGTGATCGTCAAAGGGAAACAGTACAGCTGCAGTAGTGCATCGGAAACTAATACTGATGTCCCAGGACACGCTCAAAGCAAACCACGGACAATGAGATGATTTACTCTTCTTGAACTTAAGTCGGCATTGTGCCTTTTGTATTAAATCCCGATGTAATTTCTGTGTTTCATCGTCCACGTGAAGGTCCAAGGGATAGAGTAAAGCTGCAGTAGTGCTTCGGAAACTATTACTGATCTCCCATGAAACACTCAAAGCAAAACACAATCAATGAGAAGATTTACTCTTCTTGTACTAAAGTCGGCATTGTGCCTTTTGTAATGTATCACGACGTAAGTTCCGTGTGTCATCGTCAATGTGAATGTCCAACGGATAGTGTAAAGCTGCAGTAGTGCATCCAAATATAATACAGATCTCCCAGGAAACGCTCAAAGCAAACCACAAACAATGAGAAGATTTACTCTTCTTGTACTTAAGTCGGCATTGTGCTTTATATATTAAATCAAAACGCGATTTCTGTGTTTCATCGTCAATGTGAAGCTCCAAGGGATAGAGTAAAGATGCAGTAGTGCTTCGGAAACTAATGTTGATCTCCCATGAAACACTCAAAACAATCCATTAACAATGAGAATATTTACTCTTCTTGAACTTAAGGTGCAATTGTGCCTTTTGTATTAAATGCCGACGCAATTTCTGTGTTTCATCGTCAATGTGAGAGATCAAGGGATAGAGTAAAGCTGCAGTAGTGCATCGGAATCTAATACTGATCCCCCATGAAACGCTCAAACAAACCACAAACAATAATAAGATTTACTCTTCTTGTACTTAAGTCGGCATTGCGAATTTTGTATTAAATCCCGGCACAATTTCTGTGTTTCAACGTCAGTGTGAAGGTCCAAGGGATAGCGTAAAGCTGAAGTAGTGCATCGGAATCTAATACTGACCAAGCAGGAAACGCCCAAAGCAAACCACAAACAATGAGAAGATTTACTCTTCTTGTACTTAAGTCGGCATTGTGCCTTCTGTATTAAATCCAGACACAATATTTCTGTGTTTCATCGTCAATGTGAAGCTTCAAGGGATTGAGTAAAGCTGCAGTAGTGCAACGGAATATAATACTGATCTCCCGGGAAACGCTCAAAGCTAACCACAATCAATGCGACGATTGACTTTTCTTGTACTTAAGTCGGCATTGTGCCTTCTGTATTAAATCCAGACCCAATTTCTGTGTTTCATCGTCAATGTGAAGCTCCAAGGGATTGAGTAAAGCTGCAGTAGTGCATCGGAATCTAATACTGATCCCCAGGGAACGCTCAAAGCAAACCACAAACCAGGAATCGATTTACTCTTCATGTACTTAAGTCGGCATTGTGAATTTTGTATTAAATCCCGACGCAATTTCTGTGTTTCATCGTCCACGTGAAGGTCCAAGGGATAGAGTAAAGCTGCTGTAGTGCATCGGAATCTAATACTGATCTCCCAGGAAACGCTCAAAGCAAACCACAGATAATGAGGCGATTTACTCTTCTTGTACTTAAGTCGCCATTGCGCCATTTGTATTAAATCCCGACGCAATTTCTGTGTTTCATCGTCAATGTAAAGGTCCAAGGGAAAAAGTAAAGCTGCAGTAGTGTTTCGGAAACTATTACTGATCACCGATGAAACACTCAATGATAACCATAAACAATGAGAGGATTTACTGTTCTTGTACTTAAGGCGGCATTGTGCTTTTTGTACTAAATCCCGGCGCAATTTCTGAGTTTCATCGTCAATGTGAAAGTTAAAGGGATAGAGTAAAGCAGCAGTAGTGCATCGGAATCTAATACTGATCTCCAATGAAACGCTCTAAGCAAACCAAAAACACTGATGATTTACGCTTCTTGTACTTAAGTCGGCATTGTGAATTTTGTATTTAATACCGACGCAATTTCTGTGTTTCATCGTCGATGTGAAGGTCCAAGAGATGGAGTAAAGCTGCAGTCGTGCATCGGAATATAATACTGATCTCCTGGGAAACGCTCAAAGCAAACAACAAACTATGCGAAGATTGACTTTTCTTGTACTTAAGTCGGCATTGTGCCTTCTGTATTAAATCCAGACGAAATTTCGGTGTTTCATCGTCAATGTGAATCTCCAAGGGATGGAGTAAAGCTGCAGTAGTGCACCGGAATCAAATACTGATCTCCCAGGAAACGCTCAAAGCAAACCACAAACAAAGCGAAGATTGACTCTTCTTGTACTTAAGTCGGCATTGTGCCTTCTGTATTAAATCCAGACGCAATTTCTGTGTTTCATCGTCAGTGTGAAGCTACAAGGGGTAGAGTAAAGCTGCAGTAGTGTTCCGGAAACTATTACTGATCTCCCATGAAACACTCAAAGCAAACCATAACACAATGAGAAGATTCTTCTTCTTGTATTAAGGCCTCATTGTGCCTTTTGTATTAAAATCCCGACGCAATTTCTGTGTTTCATCGTCAATGTGAAACTTCAAGGGATAGAGTAAAGCTGCAGTAGTGCATCGGAACCTAATTCTGATCTCCCATGAAACGCTCAAAGCAAACCAAAAACAGCGATAAGAATTACTCCTCTTTTACTTAAGTCGGCATTCTGAATATTGTATTTAATACCGACGAAATTTCTGTGATGATGTGAAGGTCCCAGATATAGAGTAAAGCTGCAGTAGTGCATCGGAATATAATACTGATCTCCCGGGAAACGCTCAAAGCAAAATACAAACAATCCGAAGATTGACTCTTCTTGTACTTAAGTCGGCATTGTGCCTTCTGTATTAAATCCCGATTAAAAATATCTGTGTTTCATCGTCAATGTGAAGGTCCAAGGGATAGAGTAGAGCTGCAGTAGTGCATCGGAATCTAATACTGATCTCCCAGGAAATGCTCAAAGCAAACCACAGAAAATGAGAAGATTTACTCTTCTAGTACTTAAGTCGGCATTGTGCATTATGTATTAAATCCCGACGCAATTTCTGTGTTTCATCGTCAATGTGAAGGTCCAAGGGATAGAGTAATGCTGCAGTAGTGCATCGGAATCCAACACTGACATCCCAGAAAACCCTCAAAGCAAACCACAAACAATGAGAAGATTTACTCTTCTTGTACTTAAGTCGTCATTGTGCCTTTTGTATTAAATCCCGACGCAATTTCTGTGTTTCATCATCAATGGGAAGGACAAAGGATAGACTGAAGCTGCAGTAGTGCATCGGAATCTAATACTGATCTCCCAGGAAACGCTCAAAGCAAGGCACAAACAATGGGAAGATTTACTCTTCTTGTATTTAAGTCGGCATTGTGAATTTTGTATTAAATACCGACGCAAGTTCTGTGTTTCATCGTCCATGTGACGGCCCAAGAGATAATGTAAAGCTGCGGTAGTGCATCGGAATCTAATACTAATCTCCCAGGAAACGCCCAAAGCAAACCACAAACAATGAGAAGATTTACTCGTCTTGTACTACAGTTGGCATTGGGCATTTTGTAACATACCACGACGCAATTTCTGCGTGTCATCGTGAATGTGAATGTCCAAGGGATAGTGTAAAGCTGCAGTAGTGCATCGGAATATAATACAGATCACAGATGAAACGCTCAAAGCAAAACACAAACAATTAGAAGATTTACTCTTTATGTACTTAAGGCGGCATTGTGCGTTCTGTATTAAATCCCGACGCAATTTCTGTGTTTCATCGTCAATGTGAAAGTTCAAGGGATAGAGTAAAGCTGCAGTAGTGCATCGGAATCTAATACTGAACTCCCATGAAACGCTCAAAGCAAACCACAAACAATGATAAGATTTCCTCTTCTTGTACTTAAGTTGGAATTGTGTATTTTGTATCAAATCCCGGCACAATTTCTGTGTTTCAACGTCAGTGTGAGGGTCCAAGGGATAGCGTAAAGCTGCAGTAGTGCATCGGAATCTAATACTGACCACGCAGGAAACGCCCAAAGCAAACCACAAACAATGAGAAGATTTACTATTCTTGTACTTAAGTCGGCATTGTTGTTTTTGTATTTAATACCGACGCAATTTCTGTGTTTCATCGTTGATGTGAAGGTCCCAGAAATAGAGTAAAGCTGCAGTAGTGCATCGGAATATAATACTTATCTCCTGGGAAACGCTCAGAGCAAACAACAAACAATGCGAAGATTGACTCTTCTTGTACTTAAGGGGGCATTGTGCCTTCTGTATTAAATCCAGACGAAATTTCGGTGTTTCATCGTCAATGTGAAGCTCCAAGGGATGGAGTAAAGCTGCAGTAGTGCATCGGAATCTAATACTGATCTCCCAGGAAACGCTTAAAGCAAACCACAAACAATGAGGTGATTTACTCTTCTTGTACTTAAATCGGCATTGTGCCTTTTGTATTAACCCTCGACGCAATTTCTGTATTTCATCGTCCATGTGACGGTCCAAGGGATAATGTAAAGCTGCAGTAGTACATCGGAATCTAAACTGATCTCCCAGGAAACGCTCAAAGCAAACCACAATCAATGAGAAGATTTACTCTTCTTGTACTAAAGTCGGCATTGTGCCTTTTGTAATATATCACGACGCAATTTCTGTGTTTCATCGTCAATGTGAAAGATCAAGGGATAGAGTAAATCTGCAGTAGTGCATCGGAATATAATACTGATCTCCCGGGAAACGCTCAAAGCAAACCACAAACAATGCGAAGATTGACTCTTCTTGTACTTAAGTCGGCATTGTGCCTTCTGTATTAATTCCAGACGCAATTTCGGTGTTTCATCGTCAATGTGAAGCTCCAAGGGATGGAGTAAAGCTGCAGTAGTGCATCGGAATCTAATACTGATCGCCCAGGAAACGCTTAAAGCAAACCACAAACAATGAGGTGATTTACTCTTCTTGTACTTAAATCGGCAATGTGCCTTTTGTATTAACTCTCGACGCAATTTCTGTATTTCATCGTCCATGTGACGGTCCAAGGGATAATGTAAAGTTGCAGTAGTGCATCGGAATCTAATACTGATCTCCCAGGAAACGCTCAAAGCAAACCACAGATAATGAGAAGATTTACTCTTCTTATACTTAAGTCGGCATTGCTCCTTTTCTATAATATCCCGACGCACTTTCTGTGTTTCATCGTCAATGTGAAGGTCCAAGGGATAGAGTAAAGCTGCAGTAGTGCTTCGGAAACTATTACTGATCTCCCATGAAACACTCAAAGCAAACCATAACACAATGAGAAGATTTACTCTTCTTGTACTTAAGCCGGCATTGTGCATTTTGTATTAAATCCCGACGCAATTTCTGTCTTTCATCGTCAATGTGAAAGTCCAACGGATAGAGTAAAGCTGCGGTAGTGCATCGGAATCTAATACTAATCTCCCAGGAAACGCTCAAAGCAAACCACAAACAATGAGAAGATTTACTCTTCTTGTACTACAGTCGGCATTGGGCCTTTTGTAATATACCACGACGCAATTTCTGGGTGTCATCGTCAATGTGAATGTCCAAGGGATAGTGTAAAGCTGCAGTAGTGCAAAGGAATATAATACAGATCTCCCATGAAACGCTCAAAGCAAAACACAAACAATGAGCAGATTTACTCTTCATGTACTTAAGGCGGCATTGTGCGTTTTGTATTAAATCCCGACGATATTTCTGTGTTTCATCGTCAATGTGAAAGTTCAAGGGATAGGGTAAAGCTGCAGTAGTGCATTGGAATGTAATACTGATCTCCCATGAAACGCTCAAAGCAAAGCACAAACAATTATAAGATTTACTCTTCTTGTACTTAAGTTGGAATTGTGTATTTTGTATTAAATCCCGGCACAATTTCTGTGTTTCAACGTCAGTGTGAAGGTCCAAGGGATAGCGTAAAGCTGCAGTAGTGCATCGGAATCTAATACTGACCACGCAGGAAACGCCCAAAGCTTAAGTCGGGGTTGTGCCTTATATATTAAATCAAAACGCAATTTCTGTGTTTCTTCGTCAATGTGATCGTCAACGGGATACAGTAAAGCTGCAGTAGTGCATCGGAAACTAATACTGATGTCCCAGGACATGCTCAATGCAAACCACAGGCAATGAGATGATTTACTCTTTTTGTACTTATGTCGGCATTGTGCCTTTTGTATTTAATACCGACGCAATTTCTGTGTTTCATCGTCGATGTGAAGGTCCCAGAAATAGAGTAAAGCTGCAGTAGTGCATCGGAATATAATACTTATCTCCTGGGAAACGCTCAAAGGAAACAACAAACATTGCGAAGATTGACTCTTCTTGTACTTAAGACGGCATTGTGCCTTCTGTATTAAATCCAGACGAAATTTCGGTGTTTCATCATCAATGTGAAGCTCCAAGGGATGGAGTAAAGCTACAGTAGTGCATCGGAATCTAATACTGATCTCCCAGGAAACGCTCAAAGCAAACCACAAACAATGAGGTGATTTACTCTTCCTGTACTTAAATCGGCATTGTGCCTTTTGTATTAACTCCCGACACAAATTCTGTATTTCATCGTCCATGTGACGGTCCAAGAGATAATGTTAAGCTGCAGTAGTACATCGGAATCTAATACTGATCTCCCAGGAAACGCTCAAAGCAAACCACAATCAATGAGAAGATTTACTCTTCTTGTACTGAAGTCGGCATTGTGCCTTTTGTAATATATCACGACGCAATTTCTGTGTTTCATCGTCAATGTGAAAGATCAAGGGATAGAGTAAATCTGCAGTAGTGCATCGGAATATAATACTGATCTCCCGGGAAACGCTCAAAGCAAACCACAAACAATGCGAAGATTGACTCTTCTTGTACTTAAGCCGGCATTGTGCCTCCTGTATTAAATCCCGACGCAATTTCTGTGTTTCATCGTCAATGCGAATGTCCAATAACTAGAGTAAAGCTGGAGTAGAGCATCGGAATCTAAAACTGAACTCACAGGATACTCTCAAAGCAAACCACTAACATAAGAAGATTCCCTCTTCTTGTACTTAAGTCTGTATTGTACCTTTTGTTTTAAATCCCGTCGCAATTTCTGTGTTTCATCGTCAATGTGAAGGTCCAGGGGATAGAGAAAAGTTGCAGTATTGCATCGGTATCTAATACTGATCTCCCAGGAAACGCTCAAAGCAAACGACAAACAATATGAAGATTTACTCTTCTTGTACCTAAGTCTGCATTGTGCCTTTTGTAACAAATCCCGACTCAAATTCTGTGTTTCATCGTCAATGTGAAGGTCCAAGAGATAGAGTAAAGCTGCAGTATTGCATCGGAATCTAATACGGATCTGATGGGAAACGCTGAAAGCAAACCACAAACAATGAGCAGGTTGATTATTCTTGTACTTAAGTCGGCATTGTGCATTTTGTATTAAATCCCGACGCTAATTTTGTGTTTCATCGTCAATTTGAAGCTCCAAGGGGGTAGAGTAAAGCTGCAGTAGTGCATCGGAATCTAATACTGATCTCCCAGGAAACGCTCAATGCAAATCACAGACAATCTGAAGATTTACTCTTCTTGAACTTGAGCCGGCATAGTGCCTTATGTGTTAAATCCCGACGCGATTTCTGTGTCTCATCGTCAATGTGAAGGCCTAAGGGATTTAGTTAACCTGCAGCAGTGCATCGGAATCTAATACTGATCTCCCACTAAATGCTCAAAGCAAAACAAAAACAATGTAAAGATTGACTCTTCTTGTACTTAAGTCGGCATTGTTCCTTTTGTATCAAATCCCGACGCAATTTCTCTGTTTCATAGTCAATGTGAAGGTCCAAGGGATAGAGTAAGGCTGCAGTAGTGCATCGGAATCTAATACTGATCTCCCAGGAAACGCTCAAAGCAAACCACAGATAATGAGAAGATTTACTCTTCTTATACTTAAGTTGGCATTGCTCCTTTTCTATAATATCCCGACGCCCTTTCTGTGTTTCTTCGTCAATGTGAAGGTCCAAGGGATAGAGTAAAGCTGCAGTAGTGCTTCGGAAACTATTACTGATCTCCCATGAAACACTCAAAGCAAACCATAACACAATGAGAAGATTTACTCTTCTTGTAATTAAGCCGGCGTTGTGCATTTTGTATTAAATCCCGACGCAATTTCTGTCATTCATCGTCAATGTGAAAGTCCAAGAGATAGAGTAAAGCTGCAGTATTGCATCGGAATCTAATACGGATCTGATGGGAAACGCTGAAAGCAAACCACAAACAATGAGCAGGTTGATTATTCTTGTACTTAAGTCGGCATTGTGCATTTTGTATTAAATCCCGACGCTAATTTTGTGTTTCATCGTCAATTTGAAGCTCCAAGGGGGTAGAGTAAAGCTGCAGTAGTGCATCGGAATCTAATACTGATCTCCCAGGAAACGCTCAATGCAAATCACAGACAATCTGAAGATTTACTCTTCTTGAACTTGAGCCGGCATAGTGCCTTATGTGTTAAATCCCGACGCGATTTCTGTGTCTCATCGTCAATGTGAAGGCCTAAGGGATTTAGTTAACCTGCAGCAGTGCATCGGAATCTAATACTGATCTCCCACTAAATGCTCAAAGCAAAACAAAAACAATGTAAAGATTGACTCTTCTTGTACTTAAGTCGGCATTGTTCCTTTTGTATTAAATCCCGACGCAATTTCTCTGTTTCATAGTCAATGTGAAGGTCCAAGGGATAGAGTAAGGCTGCAGTAGTGCATCGGAATCTAATACTGATCTCCCAGGAAACGCTCAAAGCAAACCACAGATAATGAGAAGATTTACTCTTCTTATACTTAAGTTGGCATTGCTCCTTTTCTATAATATCCCGACGCACTTTCTGTGTTTCTTCGTCAATGTGAAGGTCCAAGGGATAGAGTAAAGCTGCGGTAGTGCATCGGAATCTAATACTAATCTCCCAGGAAACGCCCAAAGCAAACCACAAACAATGAGAAGATTTACTTTTCTTGTACTACAGTCGGCATTGGGCCTTTTGTAATATACCACGACGCAATTTCTGGGTGTCATCGTCAATGTGAATGTCCAAGGGATAGTGTAAAGCTGCAGTAGTGCAAAGGAATATAATACAGATCTCCAATGAAACGCTCAAAGCAAAACACAAACAATGAGCAGATTTACTCTTCATGTACTTAAGGCGGCATTGTGCGTTTTGTATTAAATCCCGACGCAATTTCTGTGTTTCATCGTCAATGTGAAAGTTCAAGGGATAGGGTAAAGCTGCAGTAGTGCATTGGAATGCAATACTGATCTCCCATGAAACGCTCAAGGCAAAGCACAAACAATTATAAGATTTACTCTTCTTGTACTTAAGTTGGAATTGTGTATTTTGTATTAAATCCCGGCACAATTTCTGTGTTTCAACGTCAGTGTGAAGGTCCAAGGGATAGCGTAAAGCTGCAGTAGTGCATCGGAATCTAATACTGACCACGCAGGAAACGCCCAAAGCTTAAGTCGGGGTTGTGCCTTATATATTAAATCAAAACGCAATTTCTGTGTTTCTTCGTCAATGTGATCGTCAACGGGATACAGTAAAGCTGCAGTAGTGCATCGGAAACTAATACTGATGTCCCAGGACACGCTCAATGCAAACCACAGGCAATGAGATGATTTACTCTTTTTGTACTTATGTCGGCATTGTGCCTTTTGTATTTAATACCGACGCAATTTCTGTGTTTCATCGTCGATGTGAAGGTCCCAGAAATAGAGTAAAACTGCAGTAGTGCATCGGAATATAATACTTATCTCCTGGGAAACGCTCAAAGGAAACAACAAACATTGCGAAGATTGACTCTTCTTGTACTTAAGACGGCATTGTGCCTTCTGTATTAAATCCAGACGAAATTTCGGTGTTTCATCGTCAATGTGAAGCTCCAAGGGATGGAGTAAAGCTACAGTAGTGCATCGGAATCTAATACTGATCTCCCAGGAAACGCTCAAAGCAAACCACAAACAATGAGGTGATTTACTCTTCCTGTACTTAAATCGGCATTGTGCCTTTTGTATTAACTCCCGACGCAAATTCTGTATTTCATCGTCCATGTGACGGTCCAAGGGATAATGTTAAGCTGCAGTAGTACATCGGAATCTAATACTGATCTCCCAGGAAACGCTCAAAGCAAACCACAATCAATGAGAAGATTTACTCTTCTTGTACTGAAGTCGGCATTGTGCCTTTTGTAATATATCACGTCGCAATTTCTGTGTTTCATCGTCAATGTGAAAGATCAAGGGATAGAGTAAATCTGCAGTAGTGCATCGGAATATAATACTGATCTCCCGGGAAACGCTCAAAGCAAACCACAAACAATGCGAAGATTGCCTCTTCTTGTACTTAAGCCGGCATTGTGCCTCCTGTATTAAATCCCGACGCAATTTCTGTGTTTCATCGTCAATGCGAATGTCCAATAACTAGAGTAAAGCTGGAGTAGAGCATCGGAATCTAAAACTGAACTCACAGGATACTCTCAAAGCAAACCACTAACATAAGAAGATTCCCTCTTCTTGTACTTAAGTCTGTATTGTACCTTTTGTTTTAAATCCCGTCGCAATTTCTGTGTTTCATCGTCAATGTGAAGGTCCAGGGGATAGAGAAAAGTTGCAGTATTGCATCGGTATCTAATACTGATCTCCCAGGAAACGCTCAAAGCAAACGACAAACAATATGAAGATTTACTCTTCTTGTACTTAAGTCTGCATTGTGCCTTTTGTAACAAATCCCGACGCAAATTCTGTGTTTCATCGTCAATGTGAAGGTCCAAGAGATAGAGTAAAGCTGCAGTATTGCATCGGAATCTAATACGGATCTGATGGGAAACGCTGAAAGCAAACCACAAACAATGAGCAGGTCGATTATTCTTGTACTTAAGTCGGCATTGTGCATTTTGTATTAAATCCCGACGCTAATTTTGTGTTTCATCGTCAATTTGAAGCTCCAAGGGGGTAGAGTAAAGCTGCAGTAGTGCATCGGAATCTATTACTGATCTCCCAGGAAACGCTCAATGCAAATCACAGACAATCTGAAGATTTACTCTTCTTGAACTTGAGCTGGCATAGTGCCTTATGTGTTAAATCCCGACGCGATTTCTGTGTCTCATCGTCAATGTGAAGGCCTAAGGGATTTAGTTAACCTGCAGCAGTGCATCGGAATCTAATACTGATCTCCCACTAAATGCTCAAAGCAAAACAAAAACAATGTAAAGATTGACTCTTCTTGTACTTAAGTCGGCATTGTTCCTTTTGTATTAAATCCCGACGCAATTTCTCTGTTTCATAGTCAATGTGAAGGTCCAAGGGATAGAGTAAGGCTGCAGTAGTGCATCGGAATCTAATACTGATCTCCCAGGAAACGCTCAAAGAAAACCACAAACAATGAGACGATTTACTCTTCTTGTACTTATGCCGGCACTGTGCCTTTTATTTTAAATCCTGACGCAATATCTGAGTTTGGTCGTCAATGTGAACGTCCAATAGATAGAGTAAAGCTGCAGTAGTGCATCGGAATCTAATACTGACATCCCACGAAATGCTTGAAGCAAACCACAAACAATGAGAATATTTACTCTTCTTGTCCTTAAGTCGGCATTGTGTCTTTTGTATTAAATCCCGACCCCATTTCTGTGTTTCATGGTCTATGTGAAGGTCCAAGGGATAGAGTAAAGCTGCAGTAGTGCAACGGAATCTAATAGTGATCTCCCAGGAAACGCTCAAAGCAAATCACAGACAATCAGGAGATTTACTCTTCTTGTACTTATGTCGGCATTGTGCCTTTTGTATTAAATCTCGACGCAATATTTGTGTTTCATCGTCAATGTGAAAGTTCAGGCGATAGAGTAAAGCAACAGTAGTGCATCGGAATCTAATACTGATCTCACAGGAAACGCTCAAAGCAAACCACTAACATAAGAACACTTACTCTTCTTGTCCTTAAGTCCGCATAGTGCGTTTTTTATTAAATCCCAACGCAATTTCTGTGTTTCATCGTCAATGTGAAGGTCCAAGTATTAGAGTAGAGCTGCAGTACTGCATCGGAATCTAATACTGATCTGACGGGAAACGCTCACAGCAAACCACAAACAATGAGAAGATTGACTCTTCTTGTACTTAAGTCGGCATTGTGCCTTTTGTATTAAATCCCGACGAAAATTCTATGTTTCATCGTCAATGTGAAGGTCCAAGGGATAGAGTAAAGCTGCAGTAGTGCATCGAAATCTAATACTGTCTCCCAGGAAACGCTCAAAGCAAATCACAGACAATGAGAATATTTACTCTTCTTGTACTTAAGTCGGCATTGTGCCTTATGTGTTACGTCCCGACGCAATTTCTGTATTTCATCGTCAATGTGAAGGTCCAAGCGATAGAGTAAAGCTGCAGTAGTGCATCAGAATCTAATACTGATCTCGCAGGAAACGCTCAAAGCAAACCACATACAATGAGAAGATTTTCTTTTCTTGTACTTAAGTCGGCATTGTGCCTTTCGTATTAGATCCCTACGCAATATCTGTGTTTCATCGTCAACGTGAGTTACAAGGGATAGAGTAATGCTGCAGTAGTGCAACGGAATCTCAAAGTGATCTCCCAGGAAACGCTCATAGCAAATCACAGACAATCAGAAGATTTACTATTCTTGTACTTAAATCGGCATTGTGCCTTATGTATGATAATCCCGACGCAACTTCTGTGTTTCATCGTCAATGTGAAGGTACAAGAGATAGAGTAATGCTGCAGTAGTGCTTCGGAATCTAATACTGATCTGACGGGAAACGCTCAAAGCATACCAAAAACAATGAGAAGATTGACTCTTCTTGTACTTAAACCGGCATTGTGCCTTTTGTATTAAATCCCGACGCAAATTCTGTGTTACATCGTCAATGTGGAGCTTCAAGGGATAGAGTAAAGCTGCAGTAGTGCATCGGAATCTAATACTGATCTCCCAGAAAACGCTCAAAGCAAACCACTAACATAAGAATATTTAATCTTCTTGTACTTAAGTCGGCATTGTGCCTTATGTATTAAATGCCTACGAAATTTCTGGGTTTCATCGTCAATGTGATGGTCCAGGTTATAGAGTAAAGCTGCTATTGTGCATCGGAATCTAGTACTGATTTCGCAGGAGCCGCTCAAAGCAAACCACAAACAATGAGAAGATTTACTCTTCTTGTACTTAAGTCGACATTGTGCTTTTTATATTAAATCCTGACGCAATTTCTGTGTTTCATCGACAATGTGAAGGTCCAATAATTAGAGTAAAACTGGAGTAGCGCATCGGAATCTAATACTGAACTCACAGGATACGCTCAAAGCAAACCACTAACATAAGAAGATTCCCTCTTCTTGTACTTAAGTCGGTATTGTACCTTTTGTTTTAAATCCCGTCGCAATTTCTGTGTTTCATCGTCAATCCGAAGGTCCAAGGATGAGAGAAATGCTGCAGTATTGCATCGGTATCTAATTCTGATCTCCCAGGAGCGATCAAGGCAAACGACAAACAATATGACGATTTACTCTTCTTGTACTTATGTCTGCATTGTGCCCTTTGTAATTAATTCCGACGCCAATTCTCTGTTTCACCGTCAATGTGAAGATCCAAGAGATAGAGTAAAGCTGCAATAGTGCATCGGAATCTAATACTAATCTGATGGGAAACGCTGAAAGCAATCACCAAACAATGAGCAGGTAGATTATTCTTGTACTTAAGTCGGCATTGTGCCTTTTGTATTAATTCCCGACGCAATTTCTATGTTTCATCGACAATGTGAAAGTCCAAGGGATAGAGTAAAGCTGCAGTAGTGCATTGGAATCTAATACTGATCTCCCAGGAAACGCTCAAAGCATACCACACACAATGAGAAGATTTACTCTTCTTTTACTTAAGACGGCATTGTGCCTTTTGTATTAAATCCCGACGCAATTTCTCTGTTTCATAGTCAATGTGAAGGTCCAAGGGATAGAGTAAAGCTGCAGTAATGCATCGGAATCTAATACTGACATCCCAGGAAGCGCTGGAAGCAAACCACACTCAATAAGAAGATTTACTCTTCTTTTACTTAATTCGGCATTGTGCCTTATGTATTAAATCCCGACGCAATTTCTGTATTTCATCGTCAATGTGAAGGTCCAAGTGATAGAGTAAAGCTGCAGTAGTGCATCGAAATCTAATACTGTCTCCCAGGAAACGCTCAAAGCAAATCACAGACAATGAGAATATTTACTCTTCTTGTACTTAAGTCGACATTGTGCCTTATGTATTAAATCCCGACGCAATTTCTGTATTTCATCGTCAATGTGAAGGTCCAAGTGATAGAGTAAAGCTGCAGTAGTGCATCAGAATCTAATACTGATCTCGCAGGAAACGCTCAAAGCAAACCACATGCAATGAGAAGATTTTCTTTTGTTCTACATAAGTCGGCATTGTGTCTTTCGTATTAATTCCCAACGCAATATCTGTGTTTCATCGTCAATGTGAAGGTACAAGGGATAGAGTAATGCTGCCGTAGTGCAACGGAATCTCATAGTGATCTCCCAGGAAACGCCCATAGCAAATCACAGACAATCAGAAGATTTACTATTCTTGTACTTAAATCGACATTGTGCCTTTTGTATTAAATCCCGACGCAATTACTTTCTTTCATCGTCAATGTGAACGTCCAAGGGATAGAGTAAAGCTGCAGTAGTTCGTTGGAATCTAATACTGATCTCCCAGGACACGCTCAAAGCAAACCACAAACAATGAGGAGATTTACCCTTCTTGTACTTATGTCGGCATTGTGCTTTTTGTGTTAAATCCAGACGCAATTTCTGTGTGTCATCGTCAATGTGAAGGTCCAAAGGATAGAGCAAAGCTGCAGTAGTGCATCGGATTCTAATGCTGATCTCCCAGGAGACGCTCAAAGCAAACCACCAACAATGAGAAGATTTACTCTTCCTGTACTTATTTCGGCATTATATCTTTTGTATTAAATCCCGACACAATTCCAGTGTTTCATCGGCAATGCGATGGTGCAAGAGATATAGTATATCTGTGGTGTTGCATCGGAAACTAATACTGATCTCCCGGGAAATGCTCAAAGCAAACCACAAACTATGAGGAGATTGACTCTTCTAGTACTTAAGTCGGCATTGTGCCTTTTGTATTAAATCCCGACGCAATTTCCTTGTTTCTTCGTCAATGTGAAGGTCCAATGGATAGAGTAAATCTGCAGTAGTGCATCGGAATCTAATACTGATCTCCCAGGAAACGCTCAAAACAAGCCACAATCAAAGGGAAGATTTACTCTTCTTGTACTTATGTCGGCATTGTGCCTTTTGTTTTAAATCCCGACGCAATCTCTGTGTTTCATATTCGATGTGAATGTCGGAGGGATTGAGTAAAGCTGCAGTAGTGTATCGGAATCTAATTCTATTCTCCCAGGAAACGCTCTAAGCAAACCACAAACAATGAGAAGATTTACTCTTCTTGTACATATATTGGCATTGTGCCTTTTGTATTAAATACCGACGCAATTTCTGTGTTTCATCGTCAATTTGGAGGTCCAAGGATTGGAGTATACTGCAGTTGTGCATCGGAATCTGATACTGATCTCCCAGGAAACACTCAAAGCAAACCACAAACATTGAGAAGATTTACTCTTCTTGTACATAAGTCGGCTTTGTGCCTTTTGAATTACATCCCAACCCAACTTCTGTCTGTCTTCGTCAATGTAAAGGTCCAAGGGATAGAATTAAGCTGCAGTAGTGCATCGGAATCTAATACTGATCTCCCAGGAACCTCTCATAGCAAACCACAAACAATGTGAATATTTACTCTTCTTGTACTTAAGTCGGCATTGTGCCTTTTGTATTAAATCCCGACGCAATTTCTGTGTTTCATCGTCAATGTGAAGGTCCTAAGGATAGAGTAAAGCTGCAGTAGCGCATCGGAATCTAATTCTATTCTCCCAGGAAACGCTCAAAGCAAACCACAAACAATGAGAAAATTTACTCTTCTTGTACATATATCGGCATTGTGCCGTTTATATTAAATCCCGACGCAATTTCTGTGTTTCATCGTCAATGTGGAGGTCCAAGGAATGGAGTACACTGCAGTAGTGCAGCTGCATCTAATACTGATCTCCCAGGAAACGCTCAAAGCAAACCACAAACATTGAGAAGATTTACTCTTCTTGTACTTAAGTCGGCATTGTGCCCTTTGAATTACATCCCAACCCAATTTCTGTCTGTCTTCGTTAATGTGAAGGTCCAAGGGATAGAATTAAGCTGCAGTAGTACATCTTAATCTAATACTGATCTCCCAGGAAACTCTCATAGCAAACCACTAACAATGTGAATATTTACTCTTCTTGTACTTAATTCAGCATTGATCCATTTGTATTAAATCCCGAAGCAATTTCTGTGTTTCATCGTCAATGTGAAATCCAAGGGTTAGAGGAAAGCTGAGGATTTACTCTCCTTGTACTTAAGTCGGCATTGTGCGTTTTGTATTAAATCTTGACGCAATCTCTGTGTTTCATCTTCGATGTGTATGTCGGAGGGATTGAGTAAAGCTCCAGTAGTGCATCGGAATCTAATTCTGATCTCCCAGGAAACGCTCGAAGCAAACCACAAAAAATGAGAAAATTTACTCTTCTTGTACTTAAGTCGGCATTGTGCCTTTTGTATCAAATCCCGACGCAATTTCTATGTTTCATCGTCAATGTGAAGGTCCTAGGGAAGGAGTATAGCTGCAGTAGTGCATCGGAATCTAATACTGATCTCCGGGAAACGCTCAAAGAAAACCACAAACATTGACATGATATACTCTTCTTGTACTTAAGTCGGCATGTTGCCTTTTGTATTAAATCCGGACACAATTTCTGTGTTTCATCGTCAATGTGAAGATCCTAGGGATAGAGTAAAGCTGCAGTAGTGCACCGGAATCTAATACTGATCTACCAGGAAACGCTCAAAGCAAACCAAACAATGAGAATATTTACTCCTCTTGTACTAAAGGCGGCATTAGGCCTTTTGTATTAAATAACGACGCTATTTCTGTGTTTCATCGTCAATGTGAAGGTCCATGGGATACAGTAAAGCTGCAGTAGTACATCGGAATCTAATACTGATCTCCCAGAAACGACCAAAGCAAACCACAAACAATAAAAAGACTTACTCTTCTTGTACTTTAGTTGGCATAGTGCCTTTTGTATTAAATCCCAACGCAATTTCTATGTTTCATCGTCAATGTGAAGGTCCAAGGGATAGAGGAAAGCTGCAGTAGTGCATCGGAATCCAGTACTGATCTCCCAGGAAACACTCAAATCAGACCAGAAACAATGAGAAGTATTATTCTTCTTGTACTTAAGTCGGCATTGTGCCATTTGTATTCAATCCCGACGCAATCTCTGTGTTTCATCGTCATTGTGAAGGTCCAAAGGATATAGTAAAGCTGCAGTAGTGCACCGGAAGTTAATACTGATCTCCCAGCAAACGCTCAATGCAAACAACAAACTATGTGAAGATTTACTCTTCTTGTACTTAAGTCGTCATTGAGCCTTTTGTATTAAGTGCCGTCGCAATTTCTGCGTTTCATCGTCAGTCTGAAGGTCCAAGGGATAGAGTAAAGCTGCAGTAGTGCATCGGAAACTAATACTGATCTCCCAGGAAAAGCTCAAAGCAAACCACAAACAATGAGAAGATTTTCTCTTTTTGTACTTAAGTCGGCATTATGAATTTAGTAATAAATCCAGACGCTATTTCTGTGTTTCATCGTCAAGGTGAACGTCCAAGGGATAGAGTAAAGCTGCAGAAGTGCATAGGAATCAAATACTCATCTCCCAGGAAACGCTCAAAGCAAACCACAAACAATGAGACGATTTACTCTTCTTGTACTTCAGTCGGCATTGTGCCTTTTGTATTAGATCCCGACGCAATTTCTGTGTTTCATCTTCAAAGTGAATTGCGAAGGGATAGAGTAAAGCTGCAGTAGTGCATCGGAATTTAATACTGATCTCCCAGGAAACGCTAAAGGCAAACCACAAACAATGAGAAGATTTACCCCCTTGTAGTAAAGCAGGCATTGTGCCCTTTGTATTAATTCCCGACGCAATATCTGTGGTTCGTCGTCAATCTGAAAGTCCAATAGATAGAGTAAAGCTGCAGTAGTGCATCGGAATCTAATACTGATCTTCCAGGAAACGCACAAAGCAAACCACAAACAATGAGAAGATTTACTCTTCTTGTACTTAAGTCGGCATTGTTTCTTTTGTATTAAAATTCCGACGTAATTTCTGTGTTTCATCGTCAATGTGAAGGTCCAAGGGATTGAGTAAAGCTGCAGTAGTGTATCGGAATCTAATACCGATCTTCCAGGAAACGCTCAAAGCAAAACACAAACTATGAGAAGATTTACTCCTCTTGTACTTAAGTCGGCTTTGTGTCTTTTGTATTAAATCCCGACGCAATTCCTGTGATTCATCGTCAATGTGAAGTTCCAAGGGATAGCGAAAAGCTGCAGTAGTGCATCGGAATCTAAAACTGATCTGCCAGGAAACGCTCAAACCATACCACAAACAATGAGAAAATTTATTCATCTTGTACTTAAGTCGGCATTGAGCATTTTTTATTAAATCCTGACGCAATTTCTGTGTTTGATCGTCAATGTGAAGGTCCAAAGGATAGAGTAAAGCTGCAGTAGTGCATCGGAATCTAATACTGATCTCCCAGGAAACGCTCAAAGCATACCACAAACAATGAGAAAAATTATTCATCTTGTACTTAAGTCGGCATTGAGCATTTTTTATTAAATCCTGACGCAATTTCTGTGTTTGATCGTCAATGTGAAGGTCCAAAGGATAGAGTAAAGCTGCAGTAGTGCATCGGAATCTAATACTGATCTCCCAGGAAACGCTCATAGAAAACCACAAACAATGAGAATATTCAATCTGCATGTACTTAAGTCAGCATTGTGCCTTTTGTATTAAATCCCGACGCAAATTCTGTGTTTCATCGTCAATGTGAAGTTCCAAGGGATAGAAGACACCTGCAGTAGTGCATCGGAATCAAATACTGATCTCCCCGGAAACGCTCAAAGCAAACCACAAACTTTCAGAAGATTTACTCTTCTTGTACTTAAGTCAGCTTTGTGTATTTTGTATTAAATCCCGCCGCAATTTCTGTGTTTCACATCAATGTGAAAGTCCAAGGGATAGAGTAAAGCTGCAGTAGTGCATCGGAATCTAATACTGATCTCCCAGGAAACGCTCATAGAAAACCACAAACAATGAGAATATTCAATCTGCATGTACTTAAGTCAGCATTGTGCCTTTTGTATTAAATCCCAACGCAACTTCTATGTTTGATCGACAATGTGAAAGTCCAAGGGTTAGAGTAATGCTGCAGTAGTGCATCGGAATCAAATACTGATCTCCCAGGAAACGCTCAATGCAAACCACAAACAATGAGAATATTTACTCTGCTTGTACATAAGTCGGCATTGTTCCTTTTGTATTAAATCCTGACGCAATTTCCGTGTATCATCGCCAATGTGATGGTCCAAGGGATAGAGTAAAGCTGCAGTAGTGCAACGGAATCTAATACTGATCTCCCTGGATAAGCTCAAAGCAAACCACAAACAATTAGAATATATACTCTGCTTGTACAAAGGTCGGCATTGTGCCTTTTGTATTAAATACCGACGCAATATCTGTGTTTCATCGTCAATGTGAAGGTCCAAGGGATGGAGTAAAGCTGCAGTAGTGCATCGGAATCTAATACTGATCTCCCAGGAAGCGCTCAAAGCAAACCACATACAATGACAAGATTTACTCTTCTTGTCCTTGTTGGCACTGTGCATTTAGTATTAATTCCTGACGCAATATCTGGGTTTCATCAGCAATGTGAAGATCCAAGGGATAGAGTAAAGCTGCAGTAGTGCATCGGAATCTAATACTCATCTCCCAGGAAATGCTCAAAGCAAACCACAAACAAGGAGAAGATTTACTCTTCTTGTACTTAAGTCGGCATTGTGCCTTTTGTATTAAAATTCCGACGTAATTTTCGTGTTTCATCGTCAATGTGAAGGTCCAAGAAATAAAGCAAAGCTGCAGTAGTGCATCGGAATCTAATACTTATCTCCCAGGAAATGCGCAAAGCAAACCACAAACAATAAGAAGATTCATTCATCTTCTACTTAAGTCGGCATCGAGCATTTTTTATTAAATCCTGACGCAATTTCTGTGTTTGATCGTCAATGTGAAGGAACAAGTGATAGAGTAAAGCTCCAGAAGTGCATCGGAATCTAATACTGATCTCCCAGGAAACGCACAAAGCAAACCACAAACAATGAGGAGTTTTACTCTTCTTGTACCTAAGACGGCATTGTCCCTTATGTATTAAATCCCGACGCAAATTCTGTGTTTCATCGTCAATGTGAAGTTCCAAGGGATAGAGTACAGCTGCAGTAGTGCATCGGAATCTAATACTGATCTCCCCGGAAACGCTCAAAGCAAACCACAAACTTTGAGAAGATTTACTCTTCTTGTACCTAAGTCAGCTTTGTGTATTTTGTAATAAATCCCGCCGCAATTTCTGTGTTTCACATCAATGTGAAAGTCCAAGGAATAGAGTGAGGCTGCAGTAGTGCATCGGAAACTAACACTGATCTCCCAGGAAACGCTCAAAGCAAACCACAAACTATGAGGAGTTTTTCTCATCCTGCACTCAAGTCGGCTTGTGCCTCTTGTATTAAATCCCAACGCAATTTCTGTGTATCTTCTTCAATGTGAATGTCCAATGGATAGAGTGAAATTACAGCAATGCATCGGAAACTAATCCTGATCTCCCAGGAAACTCTCAAAGCAAACCACAGACAATGAGGAGATTCGCTCTTCTTGTACTTAGGTCTACATTGTGCCTTTTGTATTAAATCCCAACGCAACTTCTATGTTTCATCGACAATGTGAAAGTCCAAGGGATAGAGTAAAGCTGCAGTAGTGCATCGCAATCTAATACTGATCTCCCAGGAAAAGCTCAAAGCTAACCACACACAATGAGAAGTATTACACTTCTTGTACTTAAGACGGCATTGTGCCTTTTGTATTAAATCCCGACGCAATTTCCGTGTTTCATTGTAAATGTGAAGGTCCAAGGGATAGAGTAAAGCTGCAGTAGTGCATCGGAATCTAATACTGATCTCCCAGGAAACGCTCAATGCAAACCACAAACAATGAGAATATTTACTCTGCTTGTACATAAGTCGGCATTGTGCCTTTTGTATTAAATCCCGACGCAATTTCCGTGTTTCATCGCCAATGTGATGGTCCAAGGGTTAGAGTAAAGCTGAAGTAGTGCAACGGAATCTAATACTGATCTCCCTGGAGAAGCTCAAAGCAAACCACAAACAATTAGAATATATACTCTGCTTGTACTAAGGTCGGCATTGTGCCTTTTGTATTAAATACCGACGCAAATTCTGTGTTTCATCGTCAATGTGAAGGTCCAAGGGATGGAGTAAAGCTGCAGTAGTGCATCGGAATCTAATACTGATCTCCCAGGAAACGCTCAAAGTAAACCACATACAATGAGAAGATTTACGCTTCTTGTCCTTGTTCGCATTGTGCATTTAGTATTAATTCCTGACGTAATTTCTGGGTTTCATCAGCAATGTGAAGATCCAAGGGATAGTGTAAAGCTGCAGTAGTGCATCGGAATCTAATACTTATCTCCCTGGAAATGCTCAAAGCAAACCACAAACAATGAGAAGATTTACTCTTCTTGTACTTAAGTCGGCATTGTGCCTTTTGTATTAAAATTCCGACGCAATTTCCGTCTTTCATCGTCAATGTGAAGGTCCCAGGGATAGAGTAAAGCTGCAGTAGTGCATCGGAATCTAATACTTATCTCCCAGGAAATGCTCAAAGCAAACCACAAACAATGAGAAGATTTATTCATCTTGTACTTAAGTCGGCATTGTGCCTTTTGTATTAAATCCTGACTCTATTTCTGTGTTTCATCGTCAATGTGAAGTTCCAAGGGATAGAGAAAAGCTGCAGTTGTGCAACGGAATCTAAATCTGATCTCCCAGGAAACGCTCAAAACGTACCACAAACAATGAGAAAATTTATTCATCTTGTACTTAAGTCGGCATTGAGCATTTTTTATTAAATCCTGACGCAATTTCTGTGTTTGATCGTCAATGTGAAGGTCCAAGGGATAGAGTAAAGTTGCAGTAGTGCATCGGAATCTAATACTGATCTCCCAGGAAACGCTCATAGAAAACCACAAACAATGAGAATATTCAATCTGCATGTACCTAAGTCGGCATTGTGCCTTTTGTGTTAAATCCCGACGCAAATTCTGTGTTTCATCGTCAATGTGAAATTCCAAGGGATAGAGTACAGCTGCAGTAGTGCATTGGAATCTAATACTGATCTCCCCGGAAACGCTCAAAGCAAACCACAAACTTTGAGAAGATTTACTCTTCTTGTACTTAAGTCAGCTTTGTATATTTTGTATTAAATTCCGCCGCAATTTCTGTGTTTCACATCAATGTGAGACCCCAAGGGATAGAGTGAGGCTGCAGTAGTGCATCGGAATCTAACACTGATCTCCCACGAAACGCACAAAGCAAACCACAAACTATGAGGAGTTTTTCTCTTCTTGCACTCAAGTCGGCTTGTGCCTCTTGTATTAAATCCCGACGCAATTTCTGTGTATCTTCTTCAATGTGAATGTCCAATGGATAGAGTGAAGTTACAGTAGTGCATCGGAAACTAATACTGATCTCCCAGGAAACGCTCAAAGCAACCACAAACAATGTGAATATTTATTCAGCTTGTACTTCAGTTCGCATTGTGCCTTTTGTGTTAATTCCCGACGCAATTTCTATGTGTCATTGACAATGTGAAAGTCCAAGGGATAGGGTAAAGCTGCAGTAGTGCATCGGAATCTAATACTGATCTCCCAGGAAACGCTCTAAGCAAACCACACACACTGAGAAGATTTACACTTCTTGTTCTTAAGACAGCATTGTGCCTTTTGTATTTAATCCCGATGCAATTTCCGTGTTTCATTGTAAATGTGTAGGAGCAAGGGATAGAGTAAAGCTGCAGTAGTGCATCGGAATCTAATTCTGATCTCCCAGGAAACGCTCAATGCAAACCACAATCAATGAGAATATTTACTCTGCTTGTACATAAGTCGGCATTGTGCCTTTTGTATTAAATCCCGACGCAATTTCCGTGTTAAATCGTCAATGTGAAGGTCCAAGGGATAGAGTAAAGCAGCAGGAGTGCATCGGAATCTAATACTTATCTCCCAGAAAATGCTCAAAGCCAACCACAAACAATAAGAAGATTTATTCTTCTTGTACTGAAGTCGGCAATGAGCATTTTTTTAATAACTCCTGACGCAATTTCTGTGTTTCATCATCAATGTGAAGGTCCAAGGGATAGAGTAAAGCTGCAGTAGTGTATCGGAATCTAATACTGATCTCCCAGGAAACGCTCATAGTAAACCACAAACAATGAGAATATTCAATCTGCGTGTAGTTAAGTCGGCAATGTGCCTTTTGTATTAAATCACGAATCAATTTCGGTGTTTCATCGTCAGTGTGAATGTCCAACGGATAGAGTGAAGCTGCAGTAGTGCATTGGAATCTAATACTGATCTCCCAGGAAACGCTCAAAGCAAACCACAAACAATGATGATATTTACTCTGCCTTTACTTAAGTCGGCATTGTGCCTTTTGTATTAAATCCGGACGCAATTTCTGTGTTTCATCGTCAATGTGAAGGTACAAGGGATAGAGTGAACCTGCAGTAGTTCATCGGAATCTAATACTGATCTTCTAGGAAACGCTCAACGCAAACCACAAACAATGAGAGGATATATTCTTCTTGTACTTATGTCGGCATTGTGCCTTTTTATATTAAATACCGACGCAATTTCTGTGTTTCATCATAAATGTGAAGGTCCAAGGGATAGAGAAACGCTGCAGTAGTGCATCGGAATCTAATACTGATCTCCCAGGAAACGCTCAAAACGTACCACAAACAATTAGAAGATTTACACTTCTTGAACGTAAATCTTCATTGTGCCATCTGTATTAAATCTTGACGCAATTTCTGTGTTTCGTCGTCAATGTGAGGGTCCAAGGGATAGATTAAAGCTGCAGTAGTGCATCGGAATCTAATACTGATCTCCCAGGAAACGCTCATAGTAAACCATAAACAATGAGATAAATCAATCTGCGTGTACTTAAGTCGGCATTGTGCCTTTTGTATTAAATCCCGACGCAATTTCTGTGTTTCATCGTCAATGTGAAGGTACGAGGGATAGAGTAAAGCTGCAGTAGTTCATCGGAATCTAATACTGATCTCCCAGGAAACGCTCAATGCAAACCACAAACAATGAGAATATTTACTCTGCTTGTACATAAGTCGGCATTGTGCCTTTTGTATTAAATCCCGACGCAATTTCCGTGTTTCATCGCCAATGTGATGGTCCAAGGGTTAGAGTAAAGCTGAAGTAGTGCAACGGAATCTAATACTGATCTCCCTGGAGAAGCTCAAAGCAAACCACAAACAATTAGAATATATACTCTGCTTGTACTAAGGTCGGCATTGTGCCTTTTGTATTAAATACCGACGCAAATTCTGTGTTTCATCGTCAATGTGAAGGTCCAAGGGATGGAGTAAAGCTGCAGTAGTGCATCGGAATCTAATACTGATCTCCCAGGAAACGCTCAAAGTAAACCACATACAATGAGAAGATTTACGCTTCTTGTCCTTGTTCGCATTGTGCATTTAGTATTAATTCCTGACGTAATTTCTGGGTTTCATCAGCAATGTGAAGATCCAAGGGATAGTGTAAAGCTGCAGTAGTGCATCGGAATCTAATACTTATCTCCCTGGAAGTGCTCAAAGCAAACCACAAACAATGAGAAGATTTACTCTTCTTGTACTTAAGTCGGCATTGTGCCTTTTGTATTAAAATTCCGACGCAATTTCCGTCTTTCATCGTCAATGTGAAGGTCCCAGGGATAGAGTAAAGCTGCAGTAGTGCATCGGAATCTAATACTTATCTCCCAGGAAATGCTCAAAGCAAACCACAAACAATGAGAAGATTTATTCATCTTGTACTTAAGTCGGCATTGTGCCTTTTGTATTAAATCCTGACTCTATTTCTGTGTTTCATCGTCAATGTGAAGTTCCAAGGGATAGAGAAAAGCTGCAGTTGTGCAACGGAATCTAAATCTGATCTCCCAGGAAACGCTCAAAACGTACCACAAACAATGAGAAAATTTATTCATCTTGTACTTAAGTCGGCATTGAGCATTTTTTATTAAATCCTGACGCAATTTCTGTGTTTGATCGTCAATGTGAAGGTCCAAGGGATAGAGTAAAGTTGCAGTAGTGCATCGGAATCTAATACTGATCTCCCAGGAAACGCTCATAGAAAACCACAAACAATGAGAATATTCAATCTGCATGTACCTAAGTCGGCATTGTGCCTTTTGTGTTAAATCCCGACGCAAATTCTGTGTTTCATCGTCAATGTGAAATTCCAAGGGATAGAGTACAGCTGCAGTAGTGCATTGGAATCTAATACTGATCTCCCCGGAAACGCTCAAAGCAAACCACAAACTTTGAGAAGATTTACTCTTCTTGTACTTAAGTCAGCTTTGTATATTTTGTATTAAATTCCGCCGCAATTTCTGTGTTTCACATCAATGTGAGACCCCAAGGGATAGAGTGAGGCTGCAGTAGTGCATCGGAATCTAACACTGATCTCCCACGAAACGCACAAAGCAAACCACAAACTATGAGGAGTTTTTCTCTTCTTGCACTCAAGTCGGCTTGTGCCTCTTGTATTAAATCCCGACGCAATTTCTGTGTATCTTCTTCAATGTGAATGTCCAATGGATAGAGTGAAGTTACAGTAGTGCATCGGAAACTAATACTGATCTCCCAGGAAACGCTCAAAGCAACCACAAACAATGTGAATATTTATTCAGCTTGTACTTCAGTTCGCATTGTGCCTTTTGTGTTAATTCCCGACGCAATTTCTATGTGTCATTGACAATGTGAAAGTCCAAGGGATAGGGTAAAGCTGCAGTAGTGCATCGGAATCTAATACTGATCTCCCAGGAAACGCTCTAAGCAAACCACACACACTGAGAAGATTTACACTTCTTGTTCTTAAGACAGCATTGTGCCTTTTGTATTTAATCCCGATGCAATTTCCGTGTTTCATTGTAAATGTGTAGGAGCAAGGGATAGAGTAAAGCTGCAGTAGTGCATCGGAATCTAATTCTGATCTCCCAGGAAACGCTCAATGCAAACCACAATCAATGAGAATATTTACTCTGCTTGTACATAAGTCGGCATTGTGCCTTTTGTATTAAATCCCGACGCAATTTCCGTGTTAAATCGTCAATGTGAAGGTCCAAGGGATAGAGTAAAGCAGCAGGAGTGCATCGGAATCTAATACTTATCTCCCAGAAAATGCTCAAAGCCAACCACAAACAATAAGAAGATTTATTCTTCTTGTACTGAAGTCGGCAATGAGCATTTTTTTAATAACTCCTGACGCAATTTCTGTGTTTCATCATCAATGTGAAGGTCCAAGGGATAGAGTAAAGCTGCAGTAGTGTATCGGAATCTAATACTGATCTCCCAGGAAACGCTCATAGTAAACCACAAACAATGAGAATATTCAATCTGCGTGTAGTTAAGTCGGCAATGTGCCTTTTGTATTAAATCACGAATCAATTTCGGTGTTTCATCGTCAGTGTGAATGTCCAACGGATAGAGTGAAGCTGCAGTAGTGCATTGGAATCTAATACTGATCTCCCAGGAAACGCTCAAAGCAAACCACAAACAATGATGATATTTACTCTGCCTTTACTTAAGTCGGCATTGTGCCTTTTGTATTAAATCCGGACGCAATTTCTGTGTTTCATCGTCAATGTGAAGGTACAAGGGATAGAGTGAACCTGCAGTAGTTCATCGGAATCTAATACTGATCTTCTAGGAAACGCTCAACGCAAACCACAAACAATGAGAGGATATATTCTTCTTGTACTTATGTCGGCATTGTGCCTTTTTATATTAAATACCGACGCAATTTCTGTGTTTCATCATAAATGTGAAGGTCCAAGGGATAGAGAAACGCTGCAGTAGTGCATCGGAATCTAATACTGATCTCCCAGGAAACGCTCAAAACGTACCACAAACAATTAGAAGATTTACACTTCTTGAACGTAAATCTTCATTGTGCCATCTGTATTAAATCCCGACGCAATTTCTGTGTTTCGTCGTCAATGTGAGGGTCCAAGGGATAGATTAAAGCTGCAGTAGTGCATCGGAATCTAATACTGATCTCCCAGGAAACGCTCATAGTAAACCATAAACAATGAGATAAATCAATCTGCGTGTACTTAAGTCGGCATTGTGCCTTTTGTATTAAATCCCGACGCAATTTCTGTGTTTCATCGTCAATGTGAAGGTACGAGGGATAGAGTAAAGCTGCAGTAGTTCATCGGAATCTAATACTGATCTCCCAGGAAACGCTCAATGCAAACCACAAACAATGAGAATATTTACTCTGCTTGTACATAAGTCGGCATTGTGCCTTTTGTATTAAATCCCGACGCAATTTCCGTGTTTCATCGCCAATGTGATGGTCCAAGGGTTAGAGTAAAGCTGCAGTAGTGCAACGGAATCTAATACTGATCTCCCTGGAGAAGCTCATAGCAAACCACAAACAATTAGAATATATACTCTGCTTGTACTAAGGTCGGCATTGTGCCTTTTGTATTAAATACCGACGCAAATTCTGTGTTTCATCGTCAATGTGAAGGTCCAAGGGATGGAGTAAAGCTGCAGTAGTGCATCGGAATCTAATACTGATCTCCCAGGAAACGCTCAAAGTAAACCACATACAATGAGAAGATTTACGCTTCTTGTCCTTGTTCGCATTGTGCATTTAGTATTAATTCCTGACGTAATTTCTGGGTTTCATCAGCAATGTGAAGATCCAAGGGATAGTGTAAAGCTGCAGTAGTGCATCGGAATCTAATACTTATCTCCCTGGAAATGCTCAAAGCAAACCACAAACAATGAGAAGATTTACTCTTCTTGTACTTAAGTCGGCATTGTGCCTTTTGTATTAAAATTCCGACGCAATTTCCGTCTTTCATCGTCAATGTGAAGGTCCCAGGGATAGAGTAAAGCTGCAGTAGTGCATCGGAATCTAATACTTATCTCCCAGGAAATGCTCAAAGCAAACCACAAACAATGAGAAGATTTATTCATCTTGTACTTAAGTCGGCATTGTGCCTTTTGTATTAAATCCTGACTCTATTTCTGTGTTTCATCGTCAATGTGAAGTTCCAAGGGATAGAGAAAAGCTGCAGTTGTGCAACGGAATCTAAATCTGATCTCCCAGGAAACGCTCAAAACGTACCACAAACAATGAGAAAATTTATTCATCTTGTACTTAAGTCGGCATTGAGCATTTCTTATTAAATCCTGACGCAATTTCTGTGTTTGATCGTCAATGTGAAGGTCCAAGGGATAGAGTAAAGTTGCAGTAGTGCATCGGAATCTAATACTGATCTCCCAGGAAACGCTCATAGAAAACCACAAACAATGAGAATATTCAATCTGCATGTACCTAAGTCGGCATTGTGCCTTTTGTGTTAAATCCCGACGCAAATTCTGTGTTTCATCGTCAATGTGAAATTCCAAGGGATAGAGTACAGCTGCAGTAGTGAATTGGAATCTAATACTGATCTCCCCGGAAACGCTCAAAGCAAACCACAAACTTTGAGAAGATTTACTCTTCTTGTACTTAAGTCAGCTTTGTATATTTTGTATTAAATTCCGCCGCAATTTCTGTGTTTCACATCAATGTGAGACCCCAAGGGATAGAGTGAGGCTGCAGTAGTGCATCGGAATCTAACACTGATCTCCCACGAAACGCTCAAAGCAAACCACAAACTATGAGGAGTTTTTCTCTTCTTGCACTCAAGTCGGCTTGTGCCTCTTGTATTAAATCCCGACGCAATTTCTGTGTATCTTCTTCAATGTGAATGTCCAATGGATAGAGTGAAGTTACAGTAGTGCATCGGAAACTAATACTGATCTCCCAGGAAACGCTCATAGTAAACCACAAACAATGAGAATATTCAATCTGCGTGTAGTTAAGTCGGCAATGTGCCTTTTGTATTAAATCACGAATCAATTTCGGTGTTTCATCGTCAGTGTGAATGTCCAACGGATAGAGTGAAGCTGCAGTAGTGCATTGGAATCTAATACTGATCTCCCAGGAAACGCTCAAAGCAAACCACAAACAATGATGATATTTACTCTGCCTTTACTTAAGTCGGCATTGTGCCTTTTGTATTAAATCTGGACGCAATTTCTGTGTTTCATCGTCAATGTGAAGGTACAAGGGATAGAGTGAACCTGCAGTAGTTCATCGGAATCTAATACTGATCTTCTAGGAAACGCTCAACGCAAACCACAAACAATGAGAGGATATATTCTTCTTGAACTTATGTCGGCATTGTGCCTTTTTATATTAAATACCGACGCATTTTCTGTGGTTCATCATAAATGTGAAGGTCCAAGGGATAGAGAAACGCTGCAGTAGTGCATCGGAATCTAATACTGATCTCCCAGGAAACGCTCAAAACGTACCACAAACAATTAGAAGATTTACACTTCTTGAACGTAAATCTTCATTGTGCCATCTGTATTAAATCCCGACGCAATTTCTGTGTTTCGTCGTCAATGTGAGGGTCCAAGGGATAGATTAAAGCTGCAGTAGTGCATCGGAATCTAATACTGATCTCCCAGGAAACGCTCATAGTAAACCATAAACAATGAGATAAATCAATCTGCGTGTACTTAAGTCGGCATTGTGCCTTTTGTATTAAATCCCGACGCAATTTCTGTGTTTCATCGTCAATGTGAAGGTACGAGGGATAGAGTAAAGCTGCAGTAGTTCATCGGAATCTAATACTGATTTTCCAGGAAACGCTCAAAGCAAACCACAAACAATGTGAGGATTTATTCTTCTTGTACTTATGTCGGCATTGTGCCTTTTTATATTAAATACCGACGCAATTTCTGTGTTTCATCGTAAATGTGAAGGTCCAAGGGATAGCATAAAGCTGCAGTAGTACATCGGAATCTATTACTGATCTCCCAGGAAACGCTCAAAACAAACCACAAACAAAGAGATGATATACTCTTCGTGTACATAAGTCGGCATTGTGCCTTTTGTATTAAATCTCGACCCAATGTCCGTGTTTCATCGTCAATGTGAAGGTCCAACAGAGAGAGTAGAGCTGCAGTAGTGCATCGGAATGTAATACTTATCTCCCAGGAAACACTCAAAGCAAACCACAAACAATGAGAAGATATATTCTTCTTGTACTTAAGTCAGCATTGAGAATTTTTTATAAAACCTGACGTAATTTATATGTTTCATCGTCAATGTGAAGGTCCATGGGATAGAGTAAAGCTGCAGTAGTGCATCGGAATCTAACACTGATTTCCCAGGTAATGCTCAAAGCAAACCACAAACAATGAAAAGTTTTACTCTTCTTGTACTTAAGTCAGCATTGTGCCTTTTGTATTCAATCCCGACGCAATTTCTGTGTTTCATCGTCAAAGTGAAGGTTCAAGGGAAAAAGTAGAGCTGCAGTAGTGCATGGGAGTCTAATACTGTTCTCCCAGGAAACGCTCAAAGCAAACCACATAACAATGAGAAGATAGACTCTTCTTGTACTTAAGTCGGCATTGTGCCTTATGTAAGAAATAACGACGCAATTTCTCTTTTATCGTCAATATGAAGGTCCAAGGGATAGAGTAGAGCTACAGAAGTGCATCGGAATCTAATACTGATCTCCCACGAAACGCTCAAAGAAAACCACAAACATTGAGAAGATTTACTTCTCTAGTAGTGAAGTCTGCATTGTGGCTTTTGTATTAAATCCCGACGCAATTTCTGTGTTTCACATCAATGTGAGACCCCAAGGGATAGAGTGAGGCTGCAGTAGTGCATCGGAATCTAACACTGATCTCCCACGAAACGCTCAAAGCAAACCACAAACTATGAGGAGTTTTTCTCTTCTTGCACTCAAGTCGGCTTGTGCCTCTTGTATTAAATCCCGACGCAATTTCTGTGTATCTTCTTCAATGTGAATGTCCAATGGATAGAGTGAAGTTACAGTAGTGCATCGGAAACTAATACTGATCTCCCAGGAAACGCTCAAAGCAACCACAAACAATGTGAATATTTATTCAGCTTGTACTTCAGTTCGCATTGTGCCTTTTGTGTTAATTCCCGACGCAATTTCTATGTGTCATTGACAATGTGAAAGTCCAAGGGATAGGGTAAAGCTGCAGTAGTGCATCGGAATCTAATACTGATCTCCCAGGAAACGCTCTAAGCAAACCACACACACTGAGAAGATTTACACTTCTTGTTCTTAAGACGGCATTGTGCCTTTTGTATTTAATCCCGATGCAATTTCCGTGTTTCATTGTAAATGTGAAGGAGCAAGGGATAGAGTAAAGCTGCAGTAGTGCATCGGAATCTAATTCTGATCTCCCAGGAAACGCTCAATGCAAACCACAATCAATGAGAATATTTACTCTGCTTGTACATAAGTCGGCATTGTGCCTTTTGTATTAAATCCCGACGCAATTTCCGTGTTAAATCGTCAATGTGAAGGTCCAAGGGATAGAGTAAAGCAGCAGGAGTGCATCGGAATCTAATACTTATCTCCCAGAAAATGCTCAAAGCCAACCACAAACAATAAGAAGATTTATTCTTCTTGTACTGAAGTCGGCAATGAGCATTTTTTTAATAACTCCTGACGCAATTTCTGTGTTTCATCATCAATGTGAAGGTCCAAGGGATAGAGTAAAGCTGCAGTAGTGTATCGGAATCTAATACTGATCTCCCAGGAAACGCTCATAGTAAACCACAAACAATGAGAATATTCAATCTGCGTGTAGTTAAGTCGGCAATGTGCCTTTTGTATTAAATCACGAATCAATTTCGGTGTTTCATCGTCAGTGTGAATGTCCAACGGATAGAGTGAAGCTGCAGTAGTGCATTGGAATCTAATACTGATCTCCCAGGAAACGCTCAAAGCAAACCACAAACAATGATGATATTTACTCTGCCTTTACTTAAGTCGGCATTGTGCCTTTTGTATTAAATCTGGACGCAATTTCTGTGTTTCATCGTCAATGTGAAGGTACAAGGGATAGAGTGAACCTGCAGTAGTTCATCGGAATCTAATACTGATCTTCTAGGAAACGCTCAACGCAAACCACAAACAATGAGAGGATATATTCTTCTTGAACTTATGTCGGCATTGTGCCTTTTTATATTAAATACCGACGCATTTTCTGTGGTTCATCATAAATGTGAAGGTCCAAGGGATAGAGAAACGCTGCAGTAGTGCATCGGAATCTAATACTGATCTCCCAGGAAACGCTCAAAACGTACCACAAACAATTAGAAGATTTACACTTCTTGAACGTAAATCTTCATTGTGCCATCTGTATTAAATCCCGACGCAATTTCTGTGTTTCGTCGTCAATGTGAGGGTCCAAGGGATAGATTAAAGCTGCAGTAGTGCATCGGAATCTAATACTGATCTCCCAGGAAACGCTCATAGTAAACCATAAACAATGAGATAAATCAATCTGCGTGTACTTAAGTCGGCATTGTGCCTTTTGTATTAAATCCCGACGCAATTTCTGTGTTTCATCGTCAATGTGAAGGTACGAGGGATAGAGTAAAGCTGCAGTAGTTCATCGGAATCTAATACTGATTTTCCAGGAAACGCTCAAAGCAAACCACAAACAATGTGAGGATTTATTCTTCTTGTACTTATGTCGGCATTGTGCCTTTTTATATTAAATACCGACGCAATTTCTGTGTTTCATCGTAAATGTGAAGGTCCAAGGGATAGCATAAAGCTGCAGTAGTACATCGGAATCTATTACTGATCTCCCAGGAAACGCTCAAAACAAACCACAAACAAAGAGATGATATACTCTTCGTGTACATAAGTCGGCATTGTGCCTTTTGTATTAAATCTCGACCCAATGTCCGTGTTTCATCGTCAATGTGAAGGTCCAACAGAGAGAGTAGAGCTGCAGTAGTGCATCGGAATGTAATACTTATCTCCCAGGAAACACTCAAAGCAAACCACAAACAATGAGAAGATATATTCTTCTTGTACTTAAGTCAGCATTGAGAATTTTTTATAAAACCTGACGTAATTTATATGTTTCATCGTCAATGTGAAGGTCCATGGGATAGAGTAAAGCTGCAGTAGTGCATCGGAATCTAACACTGATTTCCCAGGTAACGCTCAAAGCAAACCACAAACAATGAAAAGTTTTACTCTTCTTGTACTTAAGTCAGCATTGTGCCTTTTGTATTCAATCCCGACGCAATTTCTGTGTTTCATCGTCAAAGTGAAGGTTCAAGGGAAAAAGTAGAGCTGCAGTAGTGCATGGGAGTCTAATACTGTTCTCCCAGGAAACGCTCAAAGCAAACCACATAACAATGAGAAGATAGACTCTTCTTGTACTTAAGTCGGCATTGTGCCTTATGTAAGAAATAACGACGCAATTTCTGTTTTTATCGTCAATATGAAGGTCCAAGGGATAGAGTAGAGCTACAGAAGTGCATCGGAATCTAATACTGATCTCCCACGAAACGCTCAAAGAAAACCACAAACATTGAGAAGATTTACTTCTCTAGTAGTGAAGTCTGCATTGTGGCTTTTGTATTAAATCCCGACGCAATTTCTGTGTTTCATCGTCAATGTGAACGTCAAAGGGATAGAATAAAGCTGCAGTAGTGCATCGGAATCTAATACTGATCTCCCAGGAAACGCTCAAAGCAAACCACAAACAGTGAAAGGATTTACTCCTCTTGTACTTAAGTCAGCATTGTGCCTTTTGTATTCAATCCCGACGCAATTTCTGTGTTTCATCGTCAATGTGAAGGTTCAAGGGAAAGAGTAGAGCTGCAGTAGTGCATGTGAATCTAATACTGTTCTCCCAGGAAACGCTCAAAGCAAACCACAAACAATGAAAAGATGGCCTCTTCTTGTACTTAAGTCGGCATTGTGCCTTTTGTATGAAATAACGACGCAATTTCTGTGTTTAATCGTCAATGTTAAGGTCCAAGGGATAGAGTAGAGCTGCAGTAGTGCATCGGAATCTAATACTGATCTCCCAGGAAACGCTCATAGTAAACCACAAACAAAGAGAATATTTATTCTGCGTGTACTTAAGTCGGCGTTGTGCCATTTGTATTAAATCCCGACGCAATTCCTGTGTTTCATCGTCAATGTGAAGTTCCAAGGGATAGAGTATGGTGTAGTAGTGCATCGGAATCTAATACTGATCTCCCAGGAAACACTCAAAGCAAATCACATACAATGAGGAGTTCTTCTCTTCTTGCACTTAAGTCGGCATTGTGCATTCTGTATTAAATTCCGAAGCAATTACTGTGTTTCGTCTTCAATGTGAAGGTCCAAGGGATAGAGTAAAGCTGCAAAAGTGCATCGGAATCTAATACTGATCTCCCAGGAAACGCTCAAAGCAAACCACAAACAATAAGGAATTTACTCTTATTGTAATTAAGTAGGCATTATGCCTTTTGTATTAAATCCCGACGCAATTTGAGTGTTTCATCGTCAATGTGAAGGTCCAAGTTATAGAGTAAAGCTGCAGTAGTGCTTCGGAATCTAATACTGAACTCGTTAGAAACGCTCAAAGCAAACCACAAACAATGAGAAGACTTTCTCCTCTTGTACTTAAGTCGGCATTGTGCCTTTTCTATCACATCCCGACGCAATTTCTGTGTTACATGGTCAATGTGAAGGTCGAAGGGATAGAGTAAAGCAGCAATAGTGCATCGCAATCTAATACTGATCGTCCAGGAACCGCCCAAAGCAAACCACAAACAATGAGATGATTAACTCTTCTTGCACATAAATCGGCATTGTGCCTTTTGTTTTAAATCCCGACGCAATTTCTGTGTTTCATCGTCAATGTGAAAGTCCAAGGGATAGAGTAAAGCGGCAGTAGTGCATCGGAATCAAATACTGATCAGCCAGGAAATTCTCATAGCAAACCACAAACAATGAGAATATTAAATCTGCTTTTACTTATGACGGAATTGTGCCTTTTGTATTAAATAACGACGCAATTTCTGTGTTTCATCGTCAATGTGAAGGTCCAAGTTACAGAGTAAAGCTGCCGTACGACATCGGAATCCAATACTGATCTCGCAGGAAACGCTAAAAGCAAACCACAAACAATGAGATGATAGACTCCTCTTGTACTTAAGTCGGCATTGTGCCTTTTGTATTAAATCTTGACGCAATTTCTGTGTTTCATCGTCAATGTGAATGTCCAAGGGATAGAGTAAAGTGGCAGTAGTGCATCGGAATCTAATACTGATCTCCGTGGAAACGCTCAAAGCAAACCACAAGCAATGAGAAGATTTACTCATCTTGTACTTAAGTCGGCATTGTGCCTTTTGTATTAAATCCCGACGCAATTTCTGTTTTCATCGTCAATGTGAAGGTCGAAGGGATAGAGTAAAGCAGCTGTAGTGCATCGGAATCTAATACTGATCTCCCAGGAAACGCTCAAAGCAAACCACAAACATTGAGAAGATTTACTCTTCTTGTACTTAAGTCGGCATTGTGCCCTTTGAATTACATCCCAACCCAATTTCTGTCTGTCTTCGTTAATGTGAAGGTCCAAGGGATAGAATTAAGCTGCAGTAGTGCATCGGAATCTAATACTGATCTCCCAGGAAACTCTCATAGCAAACCACAAACAATGTGAATATTTACTCTTCTTGTACTTAAGTCAGCATTGATCCATTTGTATTAAATTCCGACGCAATTTCTGTGTTTCATCGTCAATGTGAAATCCAAGGGTTAGAGGAAAGCTGACGATTTACTCTCCTTGTACTTAAGTCGGCATTGTGCGTTTTGTATTAAATCCCGACGCAATCTCTGTGTTTCATCTTCGATGTGTTTGTCGGAGGGATTGAGTAGAGCTCCAGTAGTGCATCGGAATCTAATTCTGATCTCCCAGGAAACGCTCGAAACAAATCACAAACAATGAGAAAATTTACTCTTCTTGTACTTAAGTCGGCTTTGTGCCTTTTGTATCAAATCCCGACGCAATTTCAATGTTTCATCGTCAATGTGAAGGTCCTAGGGAAGGAGTAAAGCTGCAGTAGTGCAACGGAATCCAATACTGATCTCCCAGGAAACGCTCAAAGCAAACCACAAACAATGAGAAGATTTCCCCTTCTTGTACTTAAGACGGCATTCTGCCATTTGTATTAAATCCCGACGCTATTTCTGTGTTTCATCGACAATGTGAAAGTCCAAGGGATAGAGTAAACCTGCATTAGTGCATCGGAATTTAATACTGATCTCCGGGAAACGCTCAAAGGAAACCACAAACATTGACATGATATACTCTTCTTGTACTTAAGTCGGCATGTTGCCTTTTGTATTAAATCCGGACGCAATTTCTGTGTTTCATCGTCAATGTGAAGATCCTAGGGATAGAGTAAAGCTGCAGTAGTGCATCGGAATCTAATACTGATCTACCAGGAAACGCTCAAAGCAAACCAATCAATGAGAATATTTACTCCTCTTGTACTAAAGGCGGCATTAGGCATTTTGTATTAAATAACGACGCAATTTCTGTGTTTCATCGTCAATGTGAAGGTCCACGGGATAGAGGAAAGCTGCAGTAGTGCATCGGAATCTAATACTGATCTCCCAGAAACGACCAAAGCAAACCACAAACAATAAAAAGACTTACTCTTCTTGTACTTAAGTTGGCATTGTGCCTTTTGTATTAAATCCCAACGCAATTTCTATGTTTCATCGTCAATGTGAAGGTCCAAGGGATAGAGGAAAGCTGCAGTAGTGCATCGGAATCTAGTACTGATCTCCCAGGAAACACTCAAATCAGACCAGAAACAATGAGATGTATTATTCTTCTTGTACTTAAGTCGGCATTGTGCCATTTGTATTCAATCCCGACGCAATCTCTGTGTTTCATCGTCATTGTGAAGGTCCAAAGGATATAGTAAAGCTGCAGTTGTGCACCAAAAGTTAATACTGATCTCCCAGCAAACGCTCAATGCAAACAACAAACAATGAGAACATTTACTTTTCTTGTACTTATGTCGTCATTCTGATTTTGTATTAAGTCCCGACGCAATTTTTGTGTTTCATCGACAATGTGAAGGTGCAAGGGATGGAGTAAAGCTGCAGTAGTGCATCGGAATCTAATACTCATCTCCCAGGAAACGCTCCAAACATACCACAAACAATGAGAAAATTTATTCATCTTGTACTTAAGTCGGCATTGAGCATTTTTTATTAAATCCTGACGCAATTTCTGTGTTTGATCGTCAATGTGAAGGTCCAAAGGATAGAGTAAAGCTGCAGAAGTGCATCGGAATCTAATACTGATCTCCCAGGAAACGCTCATAGAAAACCACAAACAATGAGATTATTCAATCTGCATGTACTTATGTCGGCATTGTGCCTTTTGTATTAAATCCCTACGCAAATTCTGTGTTTCATCGTCAATGTGAAGTTCCAAGGGATAGAGGACACCTGCAGTAGTGCATCGGAATCTAATACTGATCTCACCGGAAACGCTCAAAGCAAACCACTAACTTTGAGAAGATTTACTCTTCTTGTACTTAAGTCAGCTTTGTGTATTTTGTATTAAATCCCGCCGCAATTTCTGTGTTTCACATCAATGTGAAAGTCCAAGGGATAGAGTGAGGCTGCAGTAGTGCATCGGAATCTAACACTGATCTCCCAGGAGACGTTCAAAGCAAACCACAAACTATGAGGAGTTTTTCTCTTCTTGCACTCAAGTCGGCTTGTGCCTCTTGTATTAAATCCCGACGCAATTTCTGTGTATCTTCTTCAATGTGAATGTCCAATGGATAGAGTGAAGTTACAGTAGTGCATCGGAATATAATACTGATCTCCCAGAAAACTCTCAAACCAAACCACAGACAATGAGGAGATTCGCTCTTCTTGTACTTAGGTCGGCATTGTGCCTTTTGTATTAAATCCCAACGCAACTTCTATGTTTCATCGACAATGTGAAAGTCCAAGGGATAGAGTAAAGCTACAGTAGTGCATCGGAATCTAATTCTGATCTCCCAGGAAACGCTCAAAGCAAACCACAAGCAATGTGAATATTTATTCAGCTTGTACTTCAGTTGGTATTGTGCCTTTTGTATTAATTCCCGACGCATATTCTATATTTCATCGACAATGTGAAAGTCCAAGGGATAGAGTAAAGCTGCAGTAGTGCATCGGAATCTAATACTGATCTCCCAGGAAACGCTCAAAGCAACCACACACAATGAGAAGAATTACACTTCTTGTACTTAAGACGGTATTGTGCCTTTTGTATTAAATCCCGACGCAATTTCCGTGTTTCATTGTAAATGTAAAGGTCCAAGGGATAGAGTAAAGCTGCAGTAGTGCATCGGAATCAAATACTGATCTCCCAGGAAACGCTCAATGCAAACCACAAACAATGAGAATATTTACTCTGCTTGTACATAAGTCGGCATTGTTCCTTTTGTATTAAATCCCGACGCAATTTCCGTGTATCATCGCCAATGTGATGATCCAAGGGATAGAGTAAAGCTGCAGTAGTGCAACGGAATCTAATACTGATCTCCCTGGATAAGCTCAAGGCAAACCACAAACAATTAGAATATATACTCTGCTTGTACTAAGGTCGGCATTGTGCCTTTTGTATTAAATACCGACGCAATTTCTGTGTTTCATCGTCAATGTGAAGGTCCAAGCGATGGAGTAAAGCTGCAGTAGTGCATCGGAATCTAATACTGATCTCCCAGGAAACGCTCAAAGCAAACTGCCAACAATGAGAAGATTTACTCCATTTGTACATAAGTCGCCATTGTGCCTTTTGTATTAAATACATACGCAATTTCTGTGTTTCATCGCCAATGTGAAGGTCTAAGGGATAGAGTAAAGCTGCAGTAGTGCATCGGAATCTAATACTGATCTCCCAGGAAACGCTCAAAGCAAACCACAAACAATGAGAATGTTTACTATCCTTAAACTTAAGTCGGCATTGTGCCTTTTGTATTAAATCCCGACGCCATTTCTGTGTTTCATCGTCAATGTGAAGTTCCAAGGGATAGAGTACAGCTGCAGTAGTGCATCGGAATCTAATACTGATCTCCCAGGAAGCGCTCAAATCAAACCACAAACTTTGAGAAGATTTACTCTTCTTGTACTTAAGTCGGCATTGTGCCTTTTGTATTAAACCCCGACGCAATTTCGGTGTTTCATTGTAAATGCGAACGTCCAATGGATAGAGTGAAGCTGCAGTAGTGCATTGCAATCTAATACTGATCTCCCAGGAAACGCTCAAAGCAAACCACAAACAATGATAATAATTACTCCGCCTTTACTTAAGTCCGCATTGTGCTATTTGTATTTAATCCGGACGCAATTTCCGTGTTTCATCGTCAATGTGATGGTCCAAGGGATAGAGTAAAGCAGCAGGAGTGCATCGGAATCTAATACTTATCTCCCAGAAAATGCTCAAAGCAAACCATAAACAATAAGAAGATTTATTCTTCTTGTACTGAAGTCGGCAATGAGCATTTTTTTAATAACTCCTGACGCAATTTCTGTGTTTCATCGTCAATGTGAAGGTCCAAGGGATAGAGTAAAGCTGCAGTAGTGCATCGGAATCTAATACTGATCTCCCAGGAAACGCTCAAAGCAAACCGCAAACAATGAGAAGATTTACTCCACTTGTACATAAGTCGCGATTGTGCCTTTTGTATTAAATCCCGACTCAGTTTCTGTGTTTCATCGTCAATGTGAGGGTCCATGGGATTGAGTAAAGCTGCAGTAGTGCATCTGAACAAAATACTGATCTCCCAGGAAACGCTCATAGCAAACCACAAACAATGAGAATATTTAATCTGCTTGTACTTAGTTCGGCATTGTGCCTTTTGTATTATATCCTGACGCAATTTCTGTGTTTCATTGTCAATGTGAAGTTCCAAGGGATAGAGTAAAGCTGCAGTAGTGCATCGGAATATAATACTGATCTCCCAGGAAACGCTCAAAGCGACCCACAAACAATGAGAAGTTTTACTCTTCTTGTACCTAAGTCGGCAATTTCTGTGTTTATTGTCAATGTGAAGTTACAAGGGATAGAGTAAAGCTGCAGTAGTGCATCGGAATCTAATACTGATCTCCCAGGAAACGCTCAAAGCGAACCACAAACAATGAGATGTTTTACTCTTCTTGTACCTAAGTTGGCATTGTGGCATTTGTATTAAATCCTGACGCAATATCTGTGTAACATCGTCAATGTGAAGGTCCTAGGGATAGAGAAAAGCTGCAGTAGTGCATCGGAATCTAATATTGATGTCCCAGGTAACGCTCAAAGCGAACCACAAACAATGAGAAGTTTTACTCTTCTTGTACCTAAGTTGGCATTGTGCCCTTTATATTAAATCCCGACGCCATTTCTGTGTTTCATCGTCAATGGGAAATTCCATGGGATAGAGTACAGCCGCAGTAGTCCATCGGAATCTAATACTGATCTTCTAGGAAACGCTCAACGCAAACCACAAACAATGAGAGGATATATTCTTCTTGTACTTATGTCGGCATTGTGCCTTTTTATATTAAATACCGACGCAATTTCTGTGTTTCATCGTCAATGTGAAGGTACGAGGGATAGAGTAAAGCTGCAGAAGTTCATCGGAATGTAATACTGATCTCCCAGGAAACGCTCAAAACATACCACAAACAATTAGAAGATTTACACTTCTTGAACGTAAACCTTCATTGTGCCATCTGTATTAAATCCCGACGCAATTTCTGTGTTTCGTCGTCAATGTGAGGGTCCAAGGGATAGATTAAAGCTGCAGTAGTGCATCGGAATCTAATACTGATCTAACAGGAAACGCTCATAGTAAACCATAAACAATGAGATAAATCAATATGCGTGTACTGAAGTCGGCATTGTGCCTTTTGTATTAAATCCCGACGCAATTTCTGTGTTTCATCGTCAATGTGAAGGTACGAGGGATAGAGTAAAGCTGCAGTAGTTCATCGGAATCTAATACTGATCTTCCAGGAAACGCCCAAAGCAAACCACAAACAATGTGAGGATTTATTCTTCTTGTACTTAAGTCAGCATTGTGCCTTTTGTATTCAATCCCGACGCAATTTCTGTGTTTCATCGTCAATGTGAAGGTTCAAGGGAAAAAGTAGAACTGCAGTAGTGCATGGGATTCTAATACTGTTCTCCCAGGAAACGCTCAAAGCAAACCAAATAACAATGAGAAGATGGACTCTTCTTGTGCTTAAGTCGGCATTGTGCCTTTTGTAAGAAATAACGACGCAATTTCTGTTTTTATCGTCAATGTGAAGGTCCAAGGGATAGAGTAGATCTGCAGTAGTGCATCGGAATCTAATACTGATCTCCCTCGAAACGCTCAAAGAAAACCACAAACATTGAGAAGATTTACTTCTCTAGTAGTGAAGTCTGCATTGTGGCTTTTGTATTAAATCCCGACGCAATTTCTGTGTATCATCGTCAATGTGAAGGTCCAAGTTACAGAGTAAAGCTGCCTTACGGCATCGGAGTCAAATACTGATCTCGCAGGAAACGCTAAAAGCAAACCACAAACAATGAGATGATAGACTCCTCTTGTACTTAAGTCGGCATTGTGCCTTTTGTATTAAATCCCGACGCAATTTATGTGTTTCATCGTCAATGTGAATGTCCAAGGGATAGAGTAAAGCGGCAGTAGTGCATCGGAATCTAATACTGATCTCCGTGGAAACGCTCAAAGCAAACCACAAACAATGAAAAGATGGACTCTTCTTGTACTTAAGTCGGCATTGTGCCTTTTGTATGAAATAACGACGCAATTTCTGTGTTTAATCGTCAATGTGAAGGTCCAAGGGATAGAGTAGAGCTGCAGTAGTGCATCGGAATCTAATACTGATCTCCCAGGAAACGCTCAAAGAAACCACAAACATTGAGACGATTTACTCCTCTAGTTGTGAAGTCTGCATTGTGGCTTTTGTATTAAATCCCGACGCAATTTCTGTGTTTCATCGTCAATGTGAAGTTCCTAGGGATAGAGTACAGCTGCAGTAGTCAATCAGATTCAAATTCTGATCTCCCAGGAAACGCCCAAGGCAAACCACAAACTATGAGAAGATTTACTCTTCTTGTACATAAGTCAGCAATGTGTCTTTTGTATTAAATCCCGACGCAATTTCGGTGTTTCATCGTCAATGTGAACGTCCAAGGGATAGAGTAAAGCTGCAGTAGTGCATCGGAATCGAATACTGATCTCCCAGGAAACGCTCAAATCACACCACATACTAAGAGGAGTTTCTCTCTCCTTGCAATTAAGTCGGAATTGTGCCTTTTGTTCTAAATCCCGACGCAATTTCTGTGTTGCATGTTCAATGTGAATGTCCAAGGGATAGAGTAAAGCTGCAGTAGTGCAACGGAATCTAATACTGACCTCCCAGGAAACGCTAAGAGCATAGCACAATCAATTAGAAGATTTACTCTTCTTGTACGTAAGTCGGCATTGACCATTTTGTATTAAATCCCAACGCAATTTCTGTGTATCATCGTCAATGTGAAGTTCCAAGGTATAGAGTAAAGCTGCAGTAGGGCATCGGAATCCAATACTGATCTCGCAGGAACCGCTAAAAGCAAATCACAAACAATGAGATGATAGACACCTCTTGTGCTTAAGTCGGCATTGTGCCTTTTGTATTAAATCCCGATGCAATTTGTGTGTTTCATCGTCAATGTAAATGTCCAAGGGATAGAGTAAAGCGGCAGTAGTGCTTCGGAGTCTAATACTGATCTCCGTGGAAACGCTCAAAGCAAACCACAAGCAATGAGAAGAATAACTCATCTTGTACTTAAGTCGGCATTGTGCCTTTTGTATTAAATTCCGACCCAATTTCTGTGTTTCATCGTCAATGTGAAGGTCGAAGGGATAGAGTAAAGCAGCAGTAGCGCATCGGAATCTATTACTGATCTTCCAGGAAACGCTCAAAGCAAACCACAAACAATGAGACGATTTACTCTTCTTGTACATAACTCGGCATTGTGCCATTTGTACTAAATCCCGACGCAATTTCTGTGTTTCATCGTCAATGTGAAGTTCCAAGGGGTAGAGTAATGCTGTAGTAGTGCATCGGAATCTAATACTGATCTCCCAGGAAACACTCAAAGCAAACCACATACAATGAGGATTTCTTCTCTTCTTGCACTTAAGTCGGCATTGTGCTTTTTGTATTAAATCCCGACGCAATTTCTGTGTTTCGTCTTCAATGTGAAGATCCAAGGGATAGAGTAAAGCTGCAATAGTGCATCGGAATCTAATACTGATCTCCCAGGAATCGCTCAAAGCAAACCACAAACAATAAGAAATTTACTCTTATTGTAATTAAGTAGGCATTGTGCCTTTTGTATTAAATCCCGACGCAATTTGAGTGTTTCATCGTCAATGTGACGGTCCAAGTTATAGAGTAAAGCTGCAGTAGTGCTTCGGAATCTAATACTGATCTCGTTAGAAACGCTCAAAGCAAACCAAAAACAATGAGAAGAATTTCTCCTCTTGTACTTAAGTCGGCATTGTGCCTTTTCTATTAAATCCCGACGCAATTTCTGTGTTTCATGGTCAATGTGAAGGTCGAAGGGATAGAGTAAAGCAGCAATAGTGCATCGCAATCTAATACTGATCTTCCAGGAACCGCCCAAAGCAAACCACAAACAATGAGATGATTAACTCTTCTTGCACATAAATCGGCATTGTGCCTTTTGTTTTAAATCCCAACGCAATTTCTGTGTTTCATCGTCAATGTGAAAGTCCAAGGGATAGGGTAAAGCTGCAGTAGTGCATCGGAATCAAATACTGATCCGCCAGGAAATGCTCATAGCAAACCACAAACAATGAGAATATTAAATATGCTTTTACTTATGACGGAGTTGTGCCTTTTGTATTAAATAACGACGCAATTTCTGTGTTTCATCGTCATTGTGATGTTCAAGGGATAGAGTAAAGCTGCAGTAGTGCATCGGAATCTAATACTGACCTCTTAGGAAACGCTCAAAGCAAACCACAAACTATGAGATGAATTACTCTTCTTGTACTTACGTCGGCTTTGTGCCTTTTGTATTAAATCCCGACGCAATTTCTGTGTATCATCGTCAATGTGAGGGTCCAAGTTACAGAGTAAAGCTGCCGTACGGCATCGGAATCCAATACTGATCTCGCAGGAAACGCTAAAAGCAAACCACAAACAATGAGATGATAGACTCCTCTTGTACTTAAGTCGGCATTGTGCCTTTTGTATTAAATCCCGACGCAATTTCTGTGTTTCATCGTCAATGTGAATGTCCAAGGGATAGAGTAAAGCGGCAGTAGTGCATCAGAATCTAATACTGATCTCCGTGGAAACGCTCAAAGCAAACCACAAGCAATGAGAAGATTTACTCATCTTGTACTTAAGTCGGCATTGTGCCTTTTGTATTAAATCCCAACGCAATTTCTGTGTTTCATCGTCAATGTGAAGGTCGAAGGGATAGAGTAAAGCAGCTGTAGTGCATCGGAATCTAATACTGATCTTCCAGGAAACGCTCAAAGCAAGCCACAAACAATGAGATGATTTACTCTTCTTGTACATAAGTCGGCATTGTGCCTTTTGTATTACTTCCCGACCCAATTTCTGTGTTTCATCGTCAATTTGTAGGTGCAAGGGATAGAGTAAAGCTGTAGTAGAGGATCGGAATCTAATACTGATCTCCGTGGAGACGCCCAGAGCAAACAACTAACAATGAGAATATTTACACTACTTGTACTTAAGTCGGCATTGTGCCTTTTGTATTAAATCCCGACGCAATTTCTGTGTTTCATCGTCAATGTGAAGGGCCAAGGGATAGAGTGAAGCTGCAGTAGTGAATCGGAATCTAATTCTGATCTCACAGGAAACGCTCAAAGCAAACCAAAAACAATCAGAAGATTTACTCTTCTTGTACATAAGTCGTAATTGTGCCTTTTATATTAGCTCCCGACGCAATTTCTGTGTTTCATTGTCAATGTGAAGGTCCAAGGGATAGAGTGAAGCTGCAGTAGTAAATCGGAATCTAATTGTGACCTCCGTATAAACTCTCAAAGCAAACCACAAACAATGACACGTTTTACTCTTCTTGTACTTCAGTTGGCATTGTGCCTTTTGTATTAAATCCCGACGCAATATCTGTGTTTCATCGTCAATGTGAAGGTCCAGGGGATAGAGGAAAGCTGCAGTAGTGCATCGGAATCTAATACTGATCTCCCAGGAAACGCTCAAAGCAAACCAAGCAAACCACACACAATGAAAAGGTTTACTCTTCTTGTGCTTAAGTCGGCATTGTGCTTTTTGTATTAAGTCCCGGCGCAATTCCCATGTTTCATCGTAAATGTGAAGGTCCAAGGGATAGATTAAAGCTGCAGTATTGCATAGGAATCTAATACTGATCTTCCAGGAAACGCTCACAGCAAACCAGATACAATGAGAAGATTTACTCTTCTTGTACGTAAGTCGGCATTGTCCATTTCGAATTAAATCTCGACGCAATCTCTGAGTTTCATCGTCAATGTGAACGTCCAAGGGATAGAATAAAGCTGCAGTAGTGCATCGGAATCTAATACTGAACTCCCAGGAAACGCTAAATGCAAATCACAAACAATGAGAAGATTAACTCTTCCTTTACTTGAGTTGGCAGTATGGCATTTGTATTATATCCGGACGCAATTTCTGTGTTTCATCATCAATGTGAAAGTCCAAGGGATAGTCTAAGTCTGCTTTAGTGCATTGGAATCTAATACTGATCTCCGAGAAAACGTTCAAAGCAAACCAGAATTAATGAGAAGATTTACTCTTCATTTACTTAAGTCGACAATGTGCCTTTTGTACTAAATCCCGACGCAATCTCTGAGTTTCATCGTCAATGTGAACGTCCAAGGGATAGAGTATAGCTGCAGTAGTGCATCGAAATCTAATACTGATCTCCCAGGAAACGCTCAAAACAAACCGCAAACAATGAGAAGCTTTGCTCTTCTTGTACTTAAGTCGGCATTGTGCCTTTTGTATTAAATCCCGACGCAATTTCTGTGTTTCATCGTCAATGTGAAGGTCCATGGGATAGGGAAAAGTGGCAGTAGTGCATCGGAGTCTAATACTGATCTTCGTGGAAACGCTCAAAGCAAACCACAAACAATTGAAAGATTTACCCTTCTTGTACTTAAGTCGGCATTGTGCCTTCTGTATTAAATCCCGTCCCAATTTCTGTGTTTCATCGTCAATGCGAAGGTCCAAGGGATGGAGTAAAGCTGCAGTAGTGCATTGGAATCTAATACTGATCTCCCAGGAAACGCTCAAAGCAAACCAGATACAATGAGAAGATTTATTCTTCTTGTACTTAAGAAGGCATTGTGCCGTTTGTATTCAATACCGACGAAATTTCTGTGTTTCATCGTCAATGTGATGGTCAAAGTTATAGAGTAAAGCTGCAGTGTCGCTCTGGAATCTATCACTGATCTCGCAGGGAACGATCAAAGCAAACCACACACAGTGGAAGATATACTCCTCTTGCACTCAACTCGGCATTGTGCCTTTTGTATTAAATCTCGACGCAATCCCTGTGTTTCATCGTCAATGGGAAGGTCCAAGGGATAGAGTGAAGCGGCAGTAGTGCATCGGAATCTAATACTGAACCCCCAGGAAACGGTCAAAGCAAACCGCAAACAATGAGGAGATTTACTTTTCTTGTACTCAAGTCGGCATTGTGCCGTTTGTATTCAATCCCGATGCAAACTCTGTGTTTCAAGTCAATGGAAAGTCCAAGGGATACAGTAAACCTGCACTAGTGGATCGGAATCTATTACTGGTCACCCAGGAGCCGCTCAAACTACAAACTCTTAGAAGATTCACTCTTCTTGTACTTAAGTCGGCATTGTGGCTTCTGTATTCAATCCCGATGCAATTTCTGTGTTTCATGGTAAATGTGAAAGTCCACGGGATACAGTAGACCTGCACTGGTGCCTCGTAATCTAATGCTGGTCTCCCAGGAGCCGCTCAAACCACAAACACTTGGAAGATTCACTCTTCTTGTACTTAAGTCCGCATTGTCCCTTTTGTATTATATCCCGTTGCAATTTCTGTATTTCATCGTCAATGTGAAGTTCCATGGGATACAGTAAACCTGCACTGTTGCATCGGAATCTAATACTGGCCTCCCAGGAGCAGCTCAAACCACAATCTCTTAGAAGATTACTCTTCTTGTACTTAAGTCTGCATTGTGGCTTTTGTATTCAAACTCGATGCAATTTCTGTGTTTCACGAAAATGTGAAAGTCCAAGAGATACAGTTAACCTGCACTGGTGGATAGGAATGTATTACTGGTCTCCCAGGAGCCGCTCAAACCACAAACTCTTAGAAGATTCACTCTTCTTGTACTTTAGTCGGCATTGTGCCTTCTGTATTCAATCACGACGCAATTTTGGTGGCTCATGATCAATGTGTAGGTCCAATTGATGCAGTAAATCTGCACCAGTGTATCGGAATCTAATACTGATCTCCCAGGAGCCACTCAAAAAACAAACTCTTACAAGATACACTCTCCTTGTACTTAAGTCTGCATTATGGCTTTTGTATTCAATCCCGATTCAATTTCTGTGTTCCAAGTGAATGTGAAAGTACAAGTGATACAGTAAACCTGCACTCGTGCATCGGATGTAAAGACTGGTCTCCCAGGAGCCGCTCAAACAACAAACTCTTAGAAGATTCACTCTTCTTGTACTTAAGTCGGCATTTCGCCTTCTGAATTCAATCCCAATGCAATTTCTGTGTTTCATGGTAAATGTGAATGTCCAAGGGATACAGTAACCCTGCACTGTTGCTTCGGAACCTAATACAGGTCTCCCAGGAGCCGCTCAAAGCACACACTCTTCGAAGATTCATTCTTCTTGCCCTTATGTCGGCATTGTGTCTTCTGAATTCAATCCCAATGCGATTTCTGTGTCGCATGGTCAACGTGAAGGTCTAAGGGATACAGTAAACCAGCACTATTGCATCGGAATCTAATACTGGTCTCCCAGGAGCCGCGCAAACCATAAACTCTTTGAAGATTCACTCTTCTTGTACTTAAGTCGGCATTGTCCCTTTTGTTTTCAATCCCAATGGGATTTCTGTGTTTCATGGTCAATGTGAAGGTCCAAGGGATACAGTAAACCTTCACTGGTGCATCGGAATCTAATACTGGTCTCCCACGAGCCGCTCACACCACAAACACTTAAGATTCACTCTTCATGTACTTAAGTCCGCATTGTCAATTTTGTATTATATCCCGTTGCAATTTCTGTGTTTCATCGTCAATGTGAAGTTCCAAGGGATACAGTAAACCTGCACTGGTGGATCGGAATGTAATACTGGTCTCCCAGGAGCCGCTCAAACCACAAACTCAAGGAACATTCACTCTTCTTGTACTTAAGTCTGCATTGTACCTTTTGTATTCAATCCCGAAGCAATTTCTGTGTTTCATCGTCAATGTGAAGTTCCGAGGGATACAGTAAACCTGCACTGGTGCATTGGAATCTAATACTGGCCTCTCAGGAGCCGCTCAAACCACAAGCTCTTAAAAGATTCACTCTTCTTGTACTTAAGTCTGCATTGTGGCTTTTGTATTCAATATCGATGCAATTTCTGTGTTTCAAGAAAACGTGAAAGTCCAAGAGATATAGTTAACCTGCACTGGTGGATCGGAATGTAATACTGGTCTCCCAGGAGCCGCTCAAACCACAAACTCTTAGAAGATTCACTCTTCTTGTACTTAAGTCGGCATTTCGCCTTCTGAATTCAATCTCGATGCAATTTCTGTGTTTCATGGTAAATGTAAATGTCCAAGGGATACAGTAACCCTGCACTGTTGCATAGGAATCTAATACTGGTCTCCCAGGAGCCGCTCAAAAGACAAACTCTTCGAAGATTCATTCTTCTTGCCCTTATGTCGGCATTGTGTCTTCTGAATTCAGTCCCAATGCGATTTCTGTGTCGCATGGTCAATGTGAAGGTCCAAGGGATACAGTAAACCAGCACTATTGCATCGGAATCTAATACTGGTCTCCCAGGAGCCGCGCAAACCACAAACTCTCAGAAGATTCACTCTTCTTGTACTTAAGTCGGAATTGTACCTTTTGTATTCAATCCAAATGGGATTTCTGTGTTTCATGGTCAATGTGAAGGTCCAAGGGATACAGTAAACCTGCACTGGTGCATCGGAGTCTAATACAGGTCTCCCAGGAGCCGTACAAAGCACAATCTCTTAGAACATTCACTCGTCTTAGACTTAAGTCGGCATTGTGCCTTTTGTATTCAATCCCGATGCAATTTCTGTTTTTCATGGTCAATGTGAAGGTCCAAGGGATACAGTAAACCTGCACTGGTGCATCGCAATCTAATACTGGTCCACCAGGAGTCGCTCAAACCACATACTCTTAGAAGATTCACTCCTCTTGTACTTAAGTCGGCATTGTCCCTTTTGTATCATATCCCGTTAAAATTTCTGTGTTTCATCGTCAATGTGAAGGTCCAAGGTATACAGTAAACCAGCCCTGGTGCAGCGGAATCAAATACTGGTCTCCCAGGAGCCGCTCAAGCCACAAACTCTTAGAAGATTCACTCTTCTTGTACTTAAGTCGGCATTGTGGCTTTCGCATTAAATCCCGATGCAATTTCTGTGTTTCAAGTCAAACTGAAAGTCCAAGGGATACAGTAAACCTGAACTGGAGCATCAGAATCTAATACTGATCTCCCAGGAGCGGGTCACACCACAACCTCTTAGAAGATTCACTCTTCTTGTACTTAAGTCGGCATTGTACCTTTTGTTTTATATCACGATGCAATTTCTGTGTTTCATGGTCAATGTGAAGGCCCAAGGGATACAGTAAACCTGCACTGGTGCATCGGAATCTAATACTGGTCTCCCAGGAGCCGCTCAAACCACAAACTCTTACAAGATTCACTCTCCTTATACTTACGTCGGTATTGTGCATTTGTATTCAATCCCGATGCAACTTCTGTGTTTCAAGATGATGTGAGAGTCCAAGGGATACAGTAATCCTGCATTGGTGCTCGGAATCTATTACTGTTCTCCCAGGAGCTGCTCTGTCAACAAACTCTTAGAAGTTTCACTCTTCTTGTACTTTAGTCGGCATTGTGCTTTCTGTATACAATCCCGATGCAATTTCGGTGTTACATGGTCAACGTGAAGGTCCAATTGATACAGTAAACCTGCACTGGTGCTTCGGAATCTAATACTGATCTCCCCGGGGGGCCGCTCAAATAACAAATTCTTACAAGATTCACTATTCTTGTACTTAAGTCTGCATTCTGGCTTTTGTATTCAATCCCGATTCAATTTCTGTGCTTCATGGTCAATGAGAACGTCCAAGGGATACAGTAAACCTGCACTGGTGCATCAGAATCTAATACTGGTCTCCCAGGAGCCGATCAAACCACAAACACTTAGAATATTCACTCTTCTTGTACTTAAGTCTGCATTGTGCCTTTTGTATTCAATCCCGAAGCAATTTCTTTGTTTCATGGTCAATGTGAAAGTCCAAGGGATACAGGAAACCTGCACTGGCTCATCGGAATCTAATACTGGTCTCCTAGGCGCCGCTCAAACCACAAACTATTAGAAGATTCACTCTCCTTATACTTAAGTCGGCATTGTGGCTTTTGTTTTCAATCCCGATGCAACTTCTGTGTTTCAAGTTAATGTGGAAGTGCGAGGGATACAGTAAACCTGCACTCCTGCATCGGATGTAACTACGGGTCTCCCCGGAGCCGCTAAAACCACAAAGTCTTAGAAGATTCACTCTTCTTGTACTTAAGTCGGCATTTCGCCTTCTGAATTCAATCCCGATGCAATTTCTGTGTTTCATGGTAAATGTGAATGTCCAAGGGATACAGTACACCACCACTGTTGCATCGGAATCTAATACTGGTCTCCCAGTAGCAGCTAATGACACAAACTCTTCGATGATTCATTCTTCTTGTCCTTATGTCGGCATTGTGCATTTTAAATTCAATCCCAATGCGATTTCTGTGTCTCATGGTCAATGTGAATGTCCAAGGGATAGAGTAAACTCTGCACTGGTGCTTAGGAATCTAATACTGGCCCCCCAGGAGCCGCTCAAACCACAAACTCTTAGAAGATTCACTCCTCTTGTACTTCAGTAGGCATTGTGCCTTTTGTATTCTATCCCTTTGCAATTTCTGTGTTTCATGGTCAATGTGAAGGTCCATGGGATACAGTAATCCTGCACTGGTGCATCGGATTCTAATTCTGGTCTCCCAGGAGCCGATCAAAGCACAAGCTCTTAGAAGATACACTCTTCTTGTACTTAAGTCGGCATTGCCCCTTTTGTATTTTATCCCATTAAAATTTCTGTGTTTCATCGTCAATGTGAAGGTCCAAGGTATACAGTGAAAATGCCCTGGTGCAGCGGAATCAAATTCTGGTCTCCCAGGAGCCGCTCAAACCACAAACTCTTAGAAGATTCACTCTTCTTGTACTTAAGCCGGCATTGTCCCTTTTTTTTATATCAAGATGCAATTTCTGTGTTACATGGTCAATTTGAAGTTCCAAGGGATACAGGAAACCTGCATTAGTGCATTGGAATCTAATACTGGTCTCCCAGGAGCCGCTGAAACCGCAAACCCTTAGAAGATTCACTCTTCTTGGCTTGAAGACGGCACTTTGCTTTTGTATTCAATCCTGATACAACTTCTTGTTTCAAGTTAATTTGAAAGTCCAAGGGATACAGTAAACCTGCACTGGTGCATCGGAATCCAATACTGGTCTCCCAGGTGCAGATCAAAGCACAAACTCTTAGAAGATTCTCTCTTCTTGTCCTTAAGTCGGCATTGTGCCATTTGTATTCTAACCCGTTGCCATTTCCGACTTTCATGGTCAATATGAAGGTCTAAGGGATACAGTAAACCTGCACTGGTGCATCGGATTCTAATTCTGGTCTCCCAGGAGCCGCTCAAACCACAAACCCTTACAAGATTCACTCTTCTTGCCTTGAAGACATCATTGTGCTTTTGTATTCAATCCTAATGCAAGTTCTGAGTTTCAAGTCAATGTGAACTTCCAAGGGTTACAGTAAACCTGCACTGGTGCATCGTAATCTAATACTGGTCTCCCAGAAGACGTACAAACCACAAACAATTGGAAGATTCACTCTTCTTTCACTTAAGTCGGCATTGTGCCTTTTGTATTCAATCCCGATCCAACTTCTGTGTTTCATCGTCAATGTGAAGGTCCAAGGGATACAGCAAACGTGCACTTGTTCATCGGAATCTAATACTGGTCTCCTAGGCGCCGCTCAAACCACAAACTCTTAGAAGATTCACTCTCCTTATACTTAAGTTGGCATTGTGCCTTTTGTAATCAATCCCTATGCAACTTCTGTGTTTCAAGTCAATGTAATAATCCAAGGGATAAAGTAAACCTGCACTAATGGATCGGAATCTAATACTGGTCTCCCAGGAGCCGCTCAAGCCACAAACTCTTAGAAGATTCGCTCCTCTTGTACTTAAGTCGGCATTGTGCCTTCAGAATTCAATCCCGATGTAATTTCCGTGTTTCATGGTCAATGTGAAAGTCCAAGAGATCAGTAAACCTGCACTGGTGCTTTGGAATCTAATACTGGTCTCCTAGAAGCCGCTCAAACCTTAAACTCTTAAAAGATTCACTCTTCTTGTACTTAAGTCAGCATTCGGCCTTTTGTATTCAATCCCGATGCAATTTCTGTGTTTCATGGTCAATGTGAAGGTCCAAGGGATACAGTAAACCTGCACTGCTGCATCGCAATCTAATACTGGTCTCCCAGGAGCCGCTCAAACCACAAACTCTTGGAAGATTCACTCTTCTTGTACTTAAGTCGGCATTGTCCATTTTGTATTATATCCCGTTAAAATTTCTGTGTTTCGTCATCAATGTGAAGGTCCAAGGTATACAGTAAACCTGCCCTGTTGCACCGGAATCTAATATTGGTCTCCCAGGAGCCGCTCAAACCACAAACTCGTAGAAGATTCACTCTTCTTGTACTAAAGTCGGCATTGTGCCTTTTGTATTCAATCCCGCAGTGATTTCGGTGTTTCATGGTCAATGTTAAGGTCCAATTGACACAGTTAACCTGCACTGGTCCATCGGAATGTAATACTGGTCTCCCAGGAGAAGCTCAAAGCACAAACTCTTACAAGACTCACTCTTATTGTACTTAAGCCGGCATTCTGCCTTTTGTATTCTATCCCGTTGCGATTTCAGGCTTTCATGGTCAATGTGAATGTCCTAGGAATACAGTAAACCTGCACTGGTGCATCGGAATCTAATACTGGCATCCCAGGTGACGCCCAAACCACAAAATCTTTGAAGATTCACTCTTCACTTACTTAAGTCTGCATTCTGCCTTTTGTATTCAATCCCGAAGCAATTTCATTGTTTCATGGTCAATGTGAAAGTCCAAGGGATACAGAAAACCTGCACTGGTTCATCGGAATCTAATACTGGTCTCGTAGGCGCCGCTCAAACCACAAACTCTTAGAAGATTCACTCTCCTTATACTTAAGTCGGCATTGTGGCTTTTGTATTCAATCCCGATGTAATTTCCGTGTTTCATGGTCAATGTGAAAGTCCAAGAGATCAGTAAACCTGCACTGGTGCTTTGGAATCTAATACTGGTCTCCTAGAAGCCGCTCAAACCTTAAACTCTTAAAAGATTCACTCTTCTTGCACTTAAGTCAGCATTCGGCCTTTTGTATTCAATCCCGATGCAATTTCTGTGTTTCATGGTCAATGTGAAGGTCTAAGGGATACAGTAAACCTGCACTGGTGCATCGGATTCTAATTCTGGTCTCCCAGGAGCAGCTCAAACCACAAACCCTTACAAGATCCACTCTTCTTGCCTTGAAGACATCATTGTGCTTTTGTATTCAATCCTAATGCAAGTTCTGTGTTTCAAGTCAATGTGAACGTCCAAGGGTTACAGTAAACCTGCACTGGTGCAACGTAATCTAATACTGGTCTCCCAGAAGACGTACAAACCACAAACAATTGGAAGATTCACTCTTCTTTCACTTAAGTCGGCATTGTGCCTTTTGTATTCAATCCCGATCCAACTTCTGTGTTTCATCGTCAATGTGAAGGTCCAAGGGATACAGCAAACGTGCACTTGTTCATCGGAATCTAATACTGGTCTCCTAGGCGCCGCTCAAACCACAAACTCTTAGAAGATTCACTCTCCTTATACTTAAGTTGGCATTGTGCCTTTTGTAATCAATCCCTATGCAACTTCTGTGTTTCAAGTCAATGTAATAATCCAAGGGATAAAGTAAACCTGCACTAATGGATCGGAATCTAATACTGGTCTCCCAGGAGCCGCTCAAACCACAAACTCTTAGAAGATTCGCTCCTCTTGTACTTAAGTCGGCATTGTGCCTTCAGAATTCAATCCCGATGTAATTTCCGTGTTTCATGGTCAATGTGAAAGTCCAAGAGATCAGTAAACCTGCACTGGTGCTTTGGAATCTAATACTGGTCTCCTAGAAGCCGCTCAAACCTTAAACTCTTAAAAGATTCACTCTTCTTGTACTTAAGTCAGCATTCGGCCTTTTGTATTCAATCCCGATGCAATTTCTGTGTTTCATGGTCAATGTGAAGGTCCAAGGGATACAGTAAACCTGCACTGCTGCATCGCAATCTAATACTGGTCTCCCAGGAGCCGCTCAAACCACAAACTCTTGGAAGATTCACTCTTCTTGTACTTAAGTCGGCATTGTCCATTTTGTATTATATCCCGTTAAAATTTCTGTGTTTCGTCATCAATGTGAAGGTCCAAGGTATACAGTAAACCTGCCCTGTTGCACCGAAATCTAATATTGGTCTCCCAGGAGCCGCTCAAACCACAAACCCTTAGAAGATTCACTCTTCTTGTACTAAAGTCGGCATTGTGCCTTTTGTATTCAATCCCGCAGTGATTTCGGTGTTTCATGGTCAATGTTAAGGTCCAATTGACACAGTTAACCTGCACTGGTCCATCGGAATGTAATACTGGTCTCCCAGGAGACGCTCAAAGCACAAACTCTTACAAGACTCACTCTTCTTGTACTTAAGCCGGCATTCTGCCTTTTGTATTCTATCCCGTTGCGATTTCAGGCTTTCATGGTCAATGTGAATGTCCTAGGAATACAGTAAACCTGCACTGGTGCATCGTAATCTAATACTGGCATCCCAGGTGCCGCCCAAACCACAAAATCTTTGAAGATTCACTCTTCACTTACTTAAGTCTGCATTCTGCCTTTTGTATTCAATCCCGAAGCAATTTCATTGTTTCATGGTCAATGTGAAAGTCCAAGGGATACAGAAAACCTGCACTGGTTCATCGGAATCTAATACTGGTCTCGTAGGCGCCGCTCAAACCACAAACTCTTAGAAGATTCACTCTCCTTATACTTAAGTCGGCATTGTGGCTTTTGTATTCAATCCCGATGTAATTTCCGTGTTTCATGGTCAATGTGAAAGTCCAAGAGATCAGTAAACCTGCACTGGTGCTTTGGAATCTAATACTGGTCTCCTAGAAGCCGCTCAAACCTTAAACTCTTAAAAGATTCACTCTTCTTGCACTTAAGTCAGCATTCGGCCTTTTGTATTCAATCCCGATGCAATTTCTGTGTTTCATGGTCAATGTGAAGGTCTAAGGGATACAGTAAACCTGCACTGGTGCATCGGATTCTAATTCTGGTCTCCCAGGAGCAGCTCAAACCACAAACCCTTACAAGATCCACTCTTCTTGCCTTGAAGACATCATTGTGCTTTTGTATTCAATCCTAATGCAAGTTCTGTGTTTCAAGTCAATGTGAACGTCCAAGGGTTACAGTAAACCTGCACTGGTGCATCGTAATCTAATACTGGTCTCCCAGAAGACGTACAAACCACAAACAATTGGAAGATTCACTGTTCTTTCACTTAAGTCGGCATTGTGCCTTTTGTATTCAATCCCGATCCAACTTCTGTGTTTCATCGTCAATGTGAAGGTCCAAGGGATACAGCAAACGTGCACTTGTTCATCGGAATCTAATACTGGTCTCCTAGGCGCCGCTCAAACCACAAACTCTTAGAAGATTCACTCTCCTTATACTTAAGTTGGCATTGTGCCTTTTGTAATCAATCCCTATGCAACTTCTGTGTTTCAAGTCAATGTAACAATCCAAGGGATAAAGTAAACCTGCACTAATGGATCGGAATCTAATACTGGTCTCCCAGGAGCCGCTCAAACCACAAACTCTTAGAAGATTCGCTCCTCTTGTACTTAAGTCGGCATTGTGCCTTCAGAATTCAATCCCGATGTAATTTCCGTGTTTCATGGTCAATGTGAAAGTCCAAGAGATCAGTAAACCTGCACTGGTGCTTTGGAATCTAATACTGGTCTCCTAGAAGCCGCTCAAACCTTAAACTCTTAAAAGATTCACTCTTCTTGTACTTAAGTCAGCATTCGGCCTTTTGTATTCAATCCCGATGCAATTTCTGTGTTTCATGGTCAATGTGAAGGTCCAAGGGATACAGTAAACCTGCACTGCTGCATCGCAATCTAATACTGGTCTCCCAGGAGCCGCTCAAACCACAAACTCTTGGAAGATTCACTCTTCTTGTACTTAAGTCGGCATTGTCCATTTTGTATTATATCCCGTTAAAATTTCTGTGTTTCGTCATCAATGTGAAGGTCCAAGGTATACAGTAAACCTGCCCTGTTGCACCGAAATCTAATATTGGTCTCCCAGGAGCCGCTCAAACCACAAACTCTTAGAAGATTCACTCTTCTTGTACTAAAGTCGGCATTGTGCCTTTTGTATTCAATCCCGCAGTGATTTCGGTGTTTCATGGTCAATGTTAAGGTCCAATTGACACAGTTAACCTGCACTGGTCCATCGGAATGTAATACTCGTCTCCCAGGAGACGCTCAAAGCACAAACTCTTACAAGACTCACTCTTCTTCTACTTAAGCCGGCATTCTGCCTTTTGTATTCTATCCCGTTGCGATTTCAGGCTTTCATGGTCAATGTGAATGTCCTAGGAATACAGTAAACCTGCACTGGTGCATCGTAATCTAATACTGGCATCCCAGGTGCCGCCCAAACCACAAAATCTTTGAAGATTCACTCTTCACTTACTTAAGTCTGCATTCTGCCTTTTGTATTCAATCCCGAAGCAATTTCATTGTTTCATGGTCAATGTGAAAGTCCAAGGGATACAGAAAACCTGCACTGGTTCATCGGAATCTAATACTGGTCTCGTAGGCGCCGCTCAAACCACAAACTCTTAGAAGATTCACTCTCCTTATACTTAAGTCGGCATTGTGGCTTTTGTATTCAATCCCAATGCAACTTCTGTGTTTCAAGAAAATGTGAAGGTCCAAGGGATACAGTAAACCTGCACTGATGGATCGGAATCTAATACTGTTCTCCCAGGAGCCGCTCAATCCACAAACTCTTAGAAGATTCACTCTTCTTGTACTTTAGTCGTCATTGTGCCGTCTGTATTCAATCCCGATGCAATTTCGGTATTTCATGGTTAATGTTAAGGTCCAATTGATACAGTAAACCTGCACTGGTGCATCGGAATCAAATACTGATCTCCGAGGAGCCGCTCAAAGAACAAACTCTTACAAGATTCACTCTTCTTGTACTTAACTCTGCATTCTGGCTTTTGTATTCAATCCCGATTCAATTTCTGTGTTTCTAGTTAATGTGAAAGTGCGAGGGATACAGTAAACATGCACTCGTGCATCGGATGTAAATACTGGTCTCCCACGAGCCGCTAAAACCACAAACTCTTAGAAGATCCAATCTTCTTGTACTTAAGTCAGCATTTCGCCTTCTGAATTCAATCCCGATGCAATTTCACTGTTTCATGGTAAATGTGAATGTCCAAGGGATACAGTAAACCTACACTGTTGCATCTGAATCTAATACTGGTCGCCCAGTAGCCGCTAATAACACAAACTCTTCGATGATTCATTCTTCTTGTACTTGTGTCGGCATTGTGCATTTTTAATTCAATCCCAATGCGATTTCTGTGTCTCATGATCAATGTGAAGGTCCAAGGGATACAGTAAACCAGCACTATTACATCGGAATCTAATACTGGTCTCCCAGGAGCCGCTGAAACCACAAATTCTTAGAAGATTCACTCCTCTTGTACTTAAGTCGGCATTTTCCCTGTTGTATTCAATCCCAATGCGATTTCTGTGTTTCATGTACAATGTGAAGGACAAGGGATAGAGTAAAATCTGCACTGGTGCATCGGATTCTAATTCTGGTCTCCCAGGAGCCGAACAAAGCACAAACTCTTAGAAGATTCACCCTTTTTGTTCTTAAGTCGGCATTGTGCCTTTTGTAGTCAATCCCGATTCACTTTCTGTGTTTCACGGTCAATGCGAAGGTCCAGGGGATACAGTAAACCACCACTGGTGCTTCGCAATCTAATACTGGCCTCCCAGGCGCCGCTCAAACCACAAACACTTGGAAGAATCACTCTTCTTGTACTTAAGTCGGCATTGTCCCTTTTGTATTATATGCCGTTAAAATTTCTGTGTTTCATCGTCAATGTGAAGGTCCAAGGTATACAGTAAACCTGAACTGCTGCATCAGAACCTAATACTGATCTCCCAGGAGCCACTCAAACCACAAACTCTTAGAAGATTCGCTCTTCTTGTACTTAAGTCGGCATTGTCCCTTTTGTATTATATCACGATGCAATTTCTGTGTTTCAAGTCAATGTGAACGTCCAAGGGACACAGTAAACCTGCACTGGTGCATCGTAATCTAATACTGGTCTCCCAGGATCCGATCAAACCACAAACTCTTAGAAGATTCACTCTTCTTTTACTTAAGTCTGCATTGTGCCTTTTGTATTCAATCCCGAAGCAATTTCTGTGTTTCATGGTCAATGTGAAGGTCCAAGGGATACAGCAAACCTGCACTGGTTCATCGGAATTTAATACTGGTCTCCTAGGCGCCGCTCAAACCACAAACTCTTATATCATTCACTCTCCTAATACTTATGTCGGCATTGTGCCTTTTGTATTCAATCCCGATGTAGCTTCTGTGTTTCAAGAAAATGTGAAAGTCAAAGGGATACAGTAAACTTGCACTGGTTGATCGGAATCTAATACTGTTCTCCCTGGAGCCGCTCAATCCACAAACTCTTAGAAGATTCACTCTTCTTGTACTTCAGTCGGCATTGTGCCTTCAGAATTCAATCCCGATGTAATTTCTGTGTTTCATGGTCAATGTGAAAGTCCAAGGTATCAGTAAACCTGCACTGGTGCTTTGGAATTTAATACTGGTCTCCTAGGAGCCGCTCAAACCTTAAACTCTTAGAAGATTCACTCTTCTTGTACTTAAGTCAGCATTGTGCCTTTTGCTTTCAACCCCGAAGCAAATTCTATGTTTCATGGTCAATGGGAAGGTCCAAGGGATACAGTAAACCTGCGCTGGTGCGTCGGAATTTAATACTGTTCTCCCAGGAGCCGTTCTAACCACAATGTCTTAGAAGATTCACTCTTCTTGTACTTAAGTCGACATTATGCCTTTTGTATTCAATCCCGATGTAGCTTCTGTGTTTCAAGAAAATGTGAAAGTCAAAGGGATACAGTAAACTTGCACTGGTTGATCGGAATCTAATACTGTTCTCCCTGGAGCCGCTCAATCCACAAACTCTTAGAAGATTCAATCTTCTTGTACATCGGTCGGCATTGTGCCTTTTGTATTCTATCCCTTAGCAATTTCTGTGTTTCATGGTCAATGTGAAGGTCCAAGGGATACAGTAAACCTGCACTGGTGCATCGGAATCTAATACTGGTCTCCCAGAAGCCGCTCAAACCACAAAAGCTTGTAAGATTAACTCTACTTGTACTTAAGTCGGCATTCTCCCATTTGTATTATATCCCGTTGCAATTTCTGTGTTTCATCGTTAATGTGAAGTTCCAAGGGATACAGTAAACCTGCACTGGTCCATCGGATTGTAATACTGCCCTCCCAGGAGCCACTCAAACCACAAACTCTTAGAAGATTCACTCTTCCTGTACTGAAGTCCGCATTGTCCTCCTTGTATTCAATCTCGATGTAATTTTTGTGTTTCATGGTCAATGTGATAGTCCAAGGGATCAGTCAACCTGCACTGGTGCTTTGGAATCTAATACTGGCCTCTCTGGAGCCGCTCAAACATCATCCTCTTAGAAGATTCACATTTCTTGTACTTAAGTTTGCATTGTGCATTTAGTATTCAATCCCGAAGCAATTTCCGTGTTTCATGGCCAAAGTGAAGGTCCAAGTGATACAGTAAACATGCTCTGGTGCATCAGAATCTAATACTGGTCACCCAGGAGCCGCAGAAACCACAAACTCTTAGAAAATTCACTCTTCTTGTACTTAAGTCGGCATTGTGCCTTTTGTATTCAATCCCGATGCAACTTCTGTGTTTCAAGTCAATGCGATAATCCAAGGGATAAAGTAAACCTGCACTAATGGATCGGAATCTAATACTGTTCTCCCAGGAGCCGCTCAATCCACAAACTCTTAGAAGATTCACTTTTCTTGTACTTTAGTCGGCATAGTGCCGTCTGTATTCAATCCCGATGCAATTTTGATGTTTCATGGTCAATGTGAAGGTCCAGTTGATACAGTAAAACTGCACTTTTGCATCGGAATCTAATACTGATCCCCCAGGAGCCGCTAATAACACAACTCTTCGATGATTCATTCGTCTTGTCCTTATGTCGGAATTGTGCATTTTGAATTCAATCTCAATGCGATTTCTGTGTCTCATGGTCAATGTGAAGGTCCAAGGGATACAGTAAACCAGCACTATTGCATCGGAATCTAATACTGGCCTCTCAGGGGCCGCTCACACCACGAACTCTTAGAAGATTCACTCTTCTTGTACTTAAGTCGGCATGTTCCCTCTTGTATTCAATCCCAATGCGATTTCTGTGTTTCATGGACAATGTGAAGGTCCAAGGGATAGAGCAACTTCTGCACTGGTGCGTTCGAATCTAATACTGGTCTCCCAAGAGCCGCTCAAACCACAAACCCTTAGAAGATTCACTCTTCTTGTCTTGAAGACGGCATTGTGCTTTTGTATTCAATCCTGATGCAACTTCTGTGTTTCAAGTCAATTTGAACGTCCTAGGGATACAGTAAACCTGCACTGGTGCATCGGAATCTAATACTAGTCTCCCAGGAGCCGATCAAACCACAAACACTTAGAGGATTCACTCTTCTTGTACTTAAGTCTGCATTGTGCCTTTTGTATTCAATCCCGAAGCAATTTCTGTGTTCCATGGTCAATGTGAAGGTCCAAGGTATACAGTAAACCTGCCCTGGTGCACTGGAATCTAATACTGATCTCCCAGGAGCCGCTCAAACCACAAAGTCTTAGAAGATTCACTCTTCTTGTACTTAAGTCGGCATTGTGGCTTTCGTTTTTAATCCCGATGCAATATCTCTGTTTCAAGTCAATCTGAAAGTCCAAGGGATACAGTAAACTAGAACTGGTGCATCAGAATCTAATACTGATCTCCCAGGAGCCACTCAAACCACAAACTATTAGAAGATTCACTCATCTTGTACTTAAGTCGGCATTGTCCCTTTTGTATTATATCACGATGCAATTTCTGTGTTTCGTGGTCAATTTGAAGGTCCAAGGGATACAGTAAAACTGCACTGGCGCATCGGAATCTAATACTGGTCTCCCAGGAGCCGCTCAAACCACAAACTCTTAGAAGATTCACTCTCCTTATACTTAAGTCGGCATTGTGCATTTGTATTCAATCCCGATGAAACTTCTGTGTTTCAAGATAATGTGAAAGTCCAAGGAAATACAGTAAACCTGCACTGGTGGATCGGAATCTAATACTGTTCTCCCAGGAGCCGCTCAATCCACAAACTCTTAGAAGATTCAATCTTTTTGTACTTCAGTCGGCATTGTGCCGTCTGCATTCAATCCCGATGCAATTTTGGTGTTTCATGGTCAATGTGAAGGTCCAATTGATACAGTAAACCTGCACTGGTGCATCGAAATCTAATACTGATCCCTCAGGAGCCGCTAATAACACAAACTCTTCGATGATTCATTCTTCTTGTCCTTATGTCCGAATTGTGCATTTTGAATTCAATCTCAATGTGATTTCTGTGTCTCATGGTCAATGTGAAGGTCCAAGGGATACAGTAAACCATCACTATTGCACCGGAAACTAATACTAGTCTCCCAGGGGCCGATCACACCACAAACTCTTAGAAGATTCACTCTTCTTGTACTTAAGTCAGCATTTTCCCTGTTGTATTCAATCCCAATGCGAATTCTGTGTTTCATGGACAATGTGAAGGTCGAAGGGATAGAGTAAATTCTGCACTGGTGCGTTGGAATCTAATACTGGTCTCCCAGGTGCCGCTCAAACCAAAAAATCTTAGAAGATTCACTCTTCTTGTACTTCAGTTGGCATTGTGCCTTTTGTATTTTATCCCTTTGTAATTTCTGTGTTTCATGGTCAATGTGAAGCTCCAAGGGATACAGTAATCCTGCACTGGTGCATCGCAATCTCATACTGGTCTCCTGGGAGCCGCTCAAACCACAAACTCTTAGAAGATTCACTCCTCTTGTCCTTAAGTCGGCATTGTGCATTTTGTATTCAATCCCGTTGCACTTTCTGTGTTTCATGCTCAATGTGAAGGTCAAAGGGATACAGTAAACCTGCACTCGTGCATCGCAATCTAATACTGGTCTCTCAGGAACCGCTCAAACCAAAAACTCTTAGAAGATTCACTCTTCTTGTACTTAAGTCGGCATTGTCCCTTTTGTATTATATCACGATGCAATTTCTGTGTTTCAAGTGAATGTGAACGTCCAAGGGACACAATAAACCTGCACTGGTGCATCGGAATCTAATACTCGTCTCCCAGGATCCGATCAAACCACAAACTCTTAGAAGATTCACTCTTCTTTTACTTAAGTCTGCATTGTGCCTTTTGTATTGAATCCCGAAGCAATTTCTGTGTTTCATTGTCAATGTGGAGGTCCAAGGGATACAGCAAACCTGCACTGGTTCATCGGAATTTATTACTGGTCTCCTAGGCGCCGCTCAAACCACAAACTCTTAGATGATTCACTCTCCTTATACTTATGTCGGCATTGTGCCTTTTGTATTCAATCCCGAAGTAACTTCTGTGTTTCAAGAAAATGTGAAAGTCAAAGGGATAGAGTAAACCTGCACTGGTGGATCTGAATCTAATACTGTTCTCCCAGGAGTCGCTCAATCCACAAACTCTTAGAAGATTCACTCTTCTTGTACTTTAGTCGGCATTGTGCCTTCTGTATTCAATCCCGATGCAATTTCGGTGTTTTATGGTCAATGTAAAGGTCCAATTGATACAGTAAACCTGCACTGGTGCATCGGAATCTAATACTGGTCTCCAAGGATCCGATCAAACCACAAACTCTTAGAAGATTCACTGTCCTTGTACTTAAGTCGGCACTGTGCTCTTTGTATTCTATCCCGTTGCGATTTCTGTGTTTCATCGTCAATGTTAAGATCTAAGGGATACAGTAATCCTGCACTGGTGCTTCGGAGTCTAATACTGGCATCCCAGGAGCCGCTCAAACCACAAACTCTTAGAAGATTCGCCCCTCTTGTACTTAAGTCGGCATTGTGCCTTCAGAATTCAATCCCGATATAATTTCTGTGTTTCATGGTCAATGTGTAAGTCCAAGGGATCAGTAAACCCGCACTGGTGCTTTGGAATCTAATACTGGTCTCCTAGGAGCCACTAAAACCTTAAACTCTTAGAAGATTCACTCTTCTTGTACTTAAGTCAGCATTGTGCCTTTTGCTTTCAATCCCGAAGCAAATTCTGTGCTTCATGGTCAATGGGAAGGTCCAAGGAATACAGTAAACCTGCACTGGTGCATCGGAATCTAATACTGGTCTCCAAGGAGACGCTCAAACCTAAAACTTTTAGAACATTCGATCTTCTTGTACTTAAGTCGGCATTGTCCCTTTTGTATTACATCACGATGCGATTTCTGTGTTTCATGGTCAATTTGAAGGTCCAAGGTACACAATGAACTTGCACTGGTGCATCGGATTCTAATTCTGGTCTCCCAGGAGCCGATCATAGCACAAACTCTTAGAAGATTCACTCTTCTTGTTCATAAGTCGGCATTGTGCCTTTTGTATTCTATCCCGATGTAACTTCTGTGTTTCAAGAAAATGTGAAAGTCAAAGGGATACAGTAAACATGCACTGGTGGATCGGAATCTAATACTGTTCTCCCAGGAGCCGGTCAATCCACAAACTCATAGAAGATTCACTCTTCTTGTACTTTAGTCAGCATTGTGCCTTCTGTATTCAATCCCGATGCAATTTCGGTGTTTCATGGTTATTGTAAAGGTCCAATTGATACAGCAAACCTGCACTGGTGCATCGGAATCTAATACTGACCTCCCAGAAGTCGCTCAAACCACAAACACTTAGAAGATTCATTCTTCGAGTACTTAAGTTGGCATTGTGCCTTTTGTATTTAATCCCGATGCAACTTCTGTGTTTCAAGTCAATGTGATGATCCAAGGGATACAGTAAACCTGCACTAATGGATCGGAATCTAATACTGGTCACCCAGGAGCCGCTCAAACCACAAACTCTTAGAAGATTCACTCCTCTTGTACTTAAGTCGGCATTGTCCCTTCAGAATTCAATCCCGATGTAATTTCTGTGTTTCATGGTCAATGTGAAGGGACAAGGGATCCAGTAAACCTGCACTGGTGCATCGGAATATAATTCTGGTCTCCCAGGAGCCGATCAAAGGACAAACTCTTAGAAGATTCACTCTTCTTGTACTTAAGTCTGCATTGTGCCTTTCGTATAAAATCCCGAAGCAATTTCTGTGTTTCATGGTCAATGTGAAGGTCCAAGGTATACAGTAAACCTGCCCTGGTGCACCGGAATTGAATACTGGTCTCCCAGGAGCCGCTCAAACCACAAACTCTTAGAAGATTCACTCTTCCTGTACTTAAGTCGGCATTGTGGCTTTCGTATTTAATCCCGATGCAATATCTGTGTTTCAAGTCAATCTGAAAGTGCAAGGGATACAGTAAACCTGCACTGGCGCATCGGAATCTAATACTGGTCTCCCAGGAGCCGCTCAAACCACAAACTCTTAGAAGATTCACTCTTCCTTTACTGAAGACTGCATTGTGACTTTTGTATTCAATCCCGAAGCAATTTCTGTGTTTAATGGTCAATGTGAAGGTCCAAGGGATACAGTAAACCTGCACTGGTTCATCGGAATCTAATACTGGTCTCCTAGGCGCCGTTCAAACCACAAACTCTTAGAAGATTCACTCTCCTTATACTTAAGTTGGCATTGTGCCTTTTGTATTCAATCCCAAAGCAAGTTCTGTGTTTCAAGAAAATGTGAAAGTCCAAGGGATACAGTAAACCTGCACTGGTGGATCGGAATCTAATACTGTTCCGCCAGGAGCCGCTCAATCCACAAACTCTTAGAAGATTCAATCTTCTCGTACTTTAGTCGGCATTGTGCCGTCTGTATTCATTCCCGATGCATTTTTGGTGTTTCATGGTCAATGTGAAGTCCAATTGATACAGTAAACCTGCACTGGTGCATCGGAATCTAATACTGATCCCCCAGGAGCCGCTAATAACACAAACTCTTCGATGATTCATTCTTCTTGTCCTTATGTCGGAATTGTGCATTTTGAATTCAGTCTCAATGCGATTTCTGTGTCTCATGGTCAATGTGAAGGTCCAAGGGATACAGTAAACCAGCTCTATTGCATCGGAATCTAATACTGGTCTCCCAGGGGCCGCTCACACCACAAACTCTTAGAAGATTTACTCTTCTTTTACTTAAGTCTGCATTGTGCCTTTTGTATTAAATCCCGAAGCAATTTCTGTGTTTCATGGTCAATGTGAAGGTCCAAGGGATACAGTAAACCTGCACTGGTTCATCGGAATCTAATACTGGTCTCCTAGGCGCCGCTCAAACCACAAACTCTTAGGAGATTCACTCTCGTTATACTTAAGTCGGCATTGTGACATTTGTATTCAATCCCGTTGCAACTTCTGTGTTTCATGAAAATGTGAAAGTCCAAGGGATACAGTAAACCAGCACTGGTGGATCGGAATCTAATACTGTTACCCCAGGAGCCGCTCAATCCACAAACTCATAGAAGATTCACTCTTCTTGTACTTTAGTCGGCATTGTGCCTTCTGTATTCAATCCCGATGCAATTTCGGTGTTTCATGGTCATTGTAAAAGAACAATTGATACTGTAAACCTGCACTGGTGCATCGGAATCTAATACTGGCCTCCCAGGTGCCGCTCAAACCTCAACCTCTTAGAAGATTCACTCTTCCTGTACTTAAGTCCGCATTGTCCTCCTTGTATTCAATCTCGATGTAATTTTTGTGTTTCATGGACAATGTGAAAGTCGAAGGGATCAGTAAACCTGCACTGGTGCTTTGGAATCTAATACTGGTCTCCCAGGAGCCGCTCAAACCTCAACCTCTTAGAAGATTCACTTTTCTTGTACTTAAGTTTGCATTGTGCATTTAGCACTCAATCCCGAAGCAATTTCCGTGTTTCATGGCCAAAGTGAAGGTCCAAGGCATACAGTAAACATGCACTGGTGCATCAGAATCTAATACTGGTCACCCAGGAGCCGCTGAAACCAAAAACTCTTAGAAGATTCACTCTTCTTGTACTTAACTCGGCATTTTCCCTTTTGAATTATATCTCGATGCAATTTCTGTGTTTCATCGTCAATGTGAATGTCCAAGGGATACAGTAAACCAGCACTGGTGCATCGCAATCTAATACTGGTCTCCCAGGGGCCGCTCACACCACAAACCCTTAGAAGATTCACTCTTCTTTTACTTAGGTCTGCATTGTGCCTTTTGTATTCAATCCCGAAGCAATTTCTGTGTTTCATGGTCAATGTGAAAGTCCAAGGGATACAGTAAACCTGCACTGGTTCATCGGAATCTAATACTGGTCTCCTAGGCGCCGCTCAAACCACAAACTCTTAGGAGATTCACTCTCCTTATACTTAAGTCGGCATTGTGACATTTGTATTCAATCCCGTTGCAACTTCTGTGTTTCAAGAAAATGTGAAAGTCCAAGGGATACAGTAAACATGCACTGGTGCATCGGAATCAAATACTGGTCTCCCAGGAGCCGCTCAAACCACAATCTCTTGTAAGATTCACTCTTCTTGTACTTAAGTCGGCATTGTGCCTTTTGTATTCAATCCCGATGCAACTTTTGTGTTTCAAGTCAATGTGATAATCCAAGGGATCAAGTAAACCTGCACTAATGGATCGGAATCTAATACTGTTCTCCCAGGAGCCGCTCAATCCACAAACTCTTAGAAGATTCACTTTTCTTGTACTTTAGTCGGCATTATGCCGTCTGTATTCAATCCCGATGCAATTTTGATGATTCATGGTCAATGTGAAGGTCCAGTTGATACAGTAAAACTGCACTGGTGCATCGGAATCTAATACTGATCCCCCAGGAGCCGCTAATAACACAAACTCCTCGATGATTCATTCTTCTTGTCCTTATGTCGGAATTGTGCATTTTGAATTCAATATCAATGCGATTTCTGTGTCTCATGGTCAATGTGAAGGTCCAAAGGATACAGTAAACCAGCATTATTGCATCGGAATCTAATCCTGGCATCCAAGAGCCGCTCAAACCACAAACTCTTAGAAGATTCACTCTTCTTGTACTTAAGTCGGCATTTTCGCTGTTGTATTCAATCCCAATGCGATTTCTGTGTTTCATGGACAATGTGAAGGTCCAAGGGATAGAGTAAATTCTGCACTGGTGCGTTGGAATCTAGTACTGGTCTCCCAGGAGCCGCTCAAACCACAAACCCTTAGAAGATTCACTCTTCTTGTCTTGAAGACGGGATTGTGCTTTTGTATTCAACCCTGATGCAACTTCTGTGTTTCAAGTCAATGTAAACGTACAAGGAATACAGTAAACATGCACTGATGCATCGGAATCTAATACTAGTCTCCCAGGAGCCGATCAAACCACAAACACTTAGAGGATTCACTCTTCTTGTACTTAAGTCGGAATTGTCCCTTTTGTATTATATCACGATGCAATTTCTGTGTTTCGTGGTCAATTTGAAGGTCCAAGGGTTACAGTAAACCAGCACTATTGCATCGGAAACTAATACTGGTCTCCCAGGGGCCGCTCACACCACAAACTCTTAGAAGATTCACTCTTCTTGTACTTAAGTCAGCATTTTCCCTGTTGTATTCAATCCCAATGCGAATTCTGTGTTTCATGGACAATGTGAAGGTCCTAGGGATAGAGTAAATTCTGCACTGGTGCGTCGGAATCTAATACTGGTCTCCCACGTGCCGATCAAACCAAAAAATCTTAGAACATTCACTCTTCTTGTACTTCAGTCGGCATTGTGCCTTTTGTATTTTATCCCTTTGCAATTTCTGTGTTTCGTGGTCAATGTTAAAGTCCAAGGGATACAGTAAACCTGCACTGGTGCATCGCAATCTAATACTGGTCTCCCAGGAGCCGCTCAAACCACAAACCCTTAGAAGATTCACTCTTTTTGTCTTGAAGACGGCATTGCGCTTTTGTATTCAATCCTGATGCAACTTCTGTGTTTCAAGTCAATGTGAAGGTCCAAGGGATACACTAAACCTGCACTGGTTCATCGGAATCTAATACTGGTCTCCTAGGCGCCGTTCAAACCACAAACTCTTAGAAGATTCACTCTCCTTATACTTAAGTCGGCATTGTGCCTTTTGCATTCAATCCCAAAGCAACTTCTGTGTTTCATTAAAATGTGAAAGTCCAAGGGCTACAGTAAACCTGCACTGGTGGATCGGAATCTAATACTGTTCCGCCAGGAGCCGCTCAATCCACAAACTCTTAGAAGATTCACTCTTCTTGTACTTTAGTCGGCATTGTGCCGTCTGTATTCAATCCCGATGCAATTTTGGTGTTTCATGGTCAATGTGAAGGTCCAATTGATACAGTAAACCTGCACTGGTGCATCGGAATCTAATACTGGCCTCCCAGGTGCCGCTCAAACCACAAACTCTTAGAAGATTCACTCTTCCTGTACTTAAGTCCGCATTGTCCTCCTTGTATTCAATCTCGATGTAATTTTTGTGTTTCATGGTCAATGTCAAAGTCCAAGGGATCAGTCAACCTGCACTGGTGCTTTGGAATCTAATACTGGTCTCCCAGGAGCCGCTCAAACCACAAACTCTTAGAAGGTTCACTCTTCCTGTACTTAAGACTGCATTGTGCCTTTCGTATTCAATCCCGAAGCAATTTCTGTGTTCCATGGTCAATGTGAAGGTCCAAGGTATACAGTAAACCTGCCCTGGTGCACCGGAATCTCATACTGGTCTCCCAGGAGCCGCTCAAACCACAAACTCTTAGAAGATTCACTCTTCTTGTACTTAAATCGGCATTGTGGCTTTCGTATTTAATCCCGATGCAGTATCTTTGTTTCAAGTCAATCTGAAAGTCCAAGGGATACAGTAAACTAGAACTAGTGCATCAGAATCTAATACTGATCTCCCAGGAGCCGCTCAAACCACAAACTCTTAGAAGATTCACTCTTCTTGTACTTAAGTCGGCATTGTCCTTTTGTTTTATATCACGATGCAATTTCTGTGTTTCGTGGCCAATTTGAAGGTCCAAGGGATACAGTAAACCTGCACTGGCGCATCGGAATCTAATACTGGTCTCCTAGGAGCCGCTCAAACCACAAACTCTTAGAAGATTCACTCTTCTTATACTTAAGTCGGCATTACGCTTTTGGATTCAATCCCAATGCAACTTCTGTGTTTGAAGATAATGTGAAAGTCCAAGGAAATACAGTAAACCTGCACTGGTGGATCGGAATCTAATAGTGTTCTCGCAGGAGCCGCTCAATCCACAAACTCTTAGAAGATTCACTCTTCTTGTACTTTAGTTGGCATTGTGCCGTCTGCATTCAATCCCGATGCAATTTTGGTGTTTCATGGTCAATGTGAAGGTCCAATTGAAACAGTAAACCTGCACTGGTGCATCGGAAGCTAATTCTGATCCCCCAGAAGCCGCTAATAACACAAACTCTTCGATGATTCATTCTTCTTGTCCTTATGTCAGAATTGTGCATTTTGAATTCAATCTCAATGCGATTTCTGTGCCTCATGGTCAATGTGTAGGTCCAAGGGATACAGTAAACCAGCACTATTGCATCGGAAACTAATACTGGTCTCCCAGGGGCAGCTCACACCTCAAACTCTTAGAAGATTCACTCTTCTTGTACTTAAGTCAGCATTTTCCCTGTTGTATTGAATCCCAATGCGAATTCTGTGTTTCATGGACAATGTGAAGGTCCAAGGGATAGAGTAAATTCTGCACTGGTGCGTTGGAGTCTAATACTGGTCTCCCAGGTGCCGCTCATACCAAAAAATCTTAGAAGATTCACTCTTCTTGTACTTAAGTCGGCATAGTGCTCTTTGTATTCCATCCCGTTGCGATTTCTGTGTTTCATGGTCACTGTGAAGATCCGAGGGATACAGTAATCCTACTCTGGTGCATCGGAATCTAATACTGGCCTCCCAGGAGCCGCTCAAACCAAAAACTCTTAGAAGATTCACTCTTCCTGTACTTAAGTCGGCATTGTGCATTTTGTACTCAATCCCGATGCAACTTCTGTGTTTCAAGTCAATGTGATAGTCCAAGGGATAAAGTAAACCTGCACTAATGGATCGGAATCTAATACTGGTCTCCCAGGAGCCGCTCAAAGCACAAACTCTTCGAAGATTCATTCTTCTTGTCCTTATGTCGGCATTGTGCCATTTGAATTCAATTCCAATGCGATTTCTGTGACTCATGGTCAATGTGAAGGATGCGATTTCTGTGTCTCATGGTCAATGTGAAAGTCCAAGGGATACAGTAATCCTGCACTGGTGCATCTGAATCTAATACTGGTCTCTCAGGAGCCGCTCAAACCACAAACTCTTAGAAGATTCACTCTCCTTGTACTTAAGTCGGCATTGTCCCTTTTGTATTATATCCTGATGCAATTTCTGCGTTTCATCGTCAATGTGAAGGTCCAAGGGATACAGTAAACGTGCGCTGGTGCGTCGGAATTTAATACTGGTCTCCCAGGAGCCGCTCTAACCACAATGTCTTAGAAGATTCACTCTTCTTGTACTTTAGTCGGCATTGTGCCTTTTGTATTCAATAACCATGCAATTTCTGTGTTTCATGGTCAATGTGAAGGTCCAAGGGATACAGGAAACCTGCACTGGTGCATTGGAATCTAATACTGGTCTCCCAGGAGCCGCTCAAACCACAAACCCTTAGAAGATTCACACTTCTTGTCTTGAAGACGGCTTTGTGCTTTTGTATTCAATCCTGATGCAACTTCTGTGTTTCAAGTCAATGTGAACGTCCAAGAGATACAGTAAACCTGCACTGGTGCATCGGAATCTAATACTAGTCTTCCAGAAGCCGATCAAACCACAAACACTTAGAGGCTTCACTCTTCTTGTACTTAAGTCGGCATTCTGCCTTCAGTATTCAATCCCGATGCAATTTCTGTGTTTCATGGTCGATGTGAAGGTCCAAGGGATAAAGTAAACCTGCACTGGTGCATCAGAATCTAATACTGGTCTTCCAGCAGCCGCTCGAACCACAAACTCTTAGAGGATTCACTCTTCTTTTACTTAAGTCTGCATTGTGCCTTTTGTATTCAATCCCGAAACAATTTCTGTGTTTCATGGTCAATGTGATGGTCCAAGGGATACAGTAAACCTGCATTGGTTCATCGGAATCTAATACTGGTCTCCTAGGCGCCGCTCAAACCACAAACTATTAGAAGATTCACTCTCCTTATACTTAAGTCGGCATTGTGCCTTTTGTATTCAATCCCGATGCAACTTCTGTGTTTTAAGAAAATGTGAAAGTCGAAGGGATACAGTTAACCTGCACTGGTGGATCGGAATCTGATACAGGTCTCCCAGGGGCCGCTCAAAGCACAAACTCTTACAAGACTCACTCTTCTTGTACTTAAGTCGGCATAGTGCTCTTTGTATTCTATCCCGTTGCGATTTCTGTGTTTCATGGTCACTGTGAAGATCCGAGGGATACAGTAATCCTACTCTGGTGCATCGGAATCTAATAGTGGCCTCCCAGGAGCCGCTCAATCCACAAACTCTTAGAAGATTCACTCTTCTTGTACTTTAGTCGGCGTTGTGGCTCCTGTATTCAATCCCGATGCCATTTCGGTGTTTCATGGTCAATGTAAGGGTCCAATTGACACAGTAAACCTGCACTGGTGCATCGGAATCTGATACAGGTCTCCCAGGAGCCGCTCAAAGCACAAACTCTTACAAGACTCACTCTTCTTGTACTTAAGTCGGCATAGTGCTCTTTGTATTCTATCCCGTTGCGATTTCTGTGTTTCATGGTCACTGTGAAGATCCAAGGGATACAGTAATCCTGCACTGGTGCAACGGAATCTAATACTGGTCTCTCAGGAGCCGCTCAAACCACAAACTCTTAGAAGATTCACTCTCCTTGTACTTCAGTCGGCATTGTCCCTTTTGTATTATATCCCGATGCAATTTCTGTGTTTTTCCACGTCAATGTGAAGGTCCAAAAGATACAGTAAACCTGCGCTGGTGCGTCCGAATTTAATACTGGTCTCCCAGGAGCCGCTCTAACCACAATGTCTTAGAAGATTCACTCTTCTTGTACTTAAGTCGGCATTATGCCTTTTGTGTTGAATCCCGATTCAACTTCTGTGTTTCAAGTCAATGTGAAAGTCCAAGCGATACAGTAAACCTGCACTGGTGCATTGGAATCTAATACTGGTCTCTCAAGAGCCGTACAAAACACAAACACTTAGAAGATTCGCTTGTTTTGCACTTAAGTTGGCATTGTGCTTTTTGTATTCGATCCCGACGAGATTTCTGTGTTTCCTGCTCAATGTGAAGGTCCAAGGGATAGAGTAAATTCCGCACTGTTGCGTTGGAATCTAATACTGGTATCCCAGAAGCCGCTCAAGCCACAAAAGCTTGTAAGATTTACTCTACTTGTACTTAAGTCGGCATTCTCCCATTTGTATTATATCCCGTTGCAATTTCTGTGTTTCATGGTCAATGTGAAGGTCCAAGGGATACAGTAATTCTGCACTGGTGCATCGCAATCTAATACTGGTCTCCCAGGAGCCGCTCAAACCACAAACCCTTAGAAGATTCACTCTTCTTGTCTTGAAGACGGGATTGTGCTTTTGTATTCAATCCTGATGCAACTTCTGTGTTTCAAGTCAATGTGAACGTCCAAGGGATACAGTCAACCTGCACTGGTGCATCGGAATCTAATACTAGTCTCCCAGGAGCCGATCAAACCACAAACACTTAGAGGATTCACTCTCCTTGTACTTAAGTCTGCATTGTGCCTTTCGTATACAATCCCGAAGCAATTTCTGTGTTTCATGGTCAATTTGAAGGTCCAAGGTATACAGTAAACCTGCCCTGGTGCACCGGATTCTAATACTGGTCTCCCAGGAGCCGCTCAAACCACAAACTTTTAGAAGATTCACTCTTCCTGTACTTAAGTCCGCATTGTCCTCCTTGTATTCAATCTCGATGTAATTTTTGTGTTTCATGGTCAATGTGAAAGTCCAAGGGATCAGTCAACCTGCACTGGTGCTTTGGATTCTAATACTGCCCTCTCAGGAGCCGCTCAAACCTCAACCTCTTAGAAGATTCACTTTTCTTGTACTTAATTTTGCATTGTGCATTTAGTATTCAATCCCGAAGCAATTTCCGTGTTTCATGGCCAAAGTGAAGGTCCAGGTGATACAGTAAACATGCACTGGTGCACCGGAATCTAATACTGGTCTCCCAGGATCCGATCAAACCACAAACTCTTAGAAGATTCACTCTTCTTGTACTTAAGTCGGCATTGTGCTCTTTGAATTCTATCCCGTTGCGATTTCTGTGTTTCATCGTCAATGTGAAGATCCAAGGGATACAGTAATCCTGCACTGGTGCATCGGAGTCTAATACTGGCATCCCAGGAGCCGCTCAAACCACAAACTCTTAGAAGATTCGCTCCTCTTGTACTTAAGTCGGCATTGTGCCTTCAGAATTCAATCCCGATATAATTTCTGTGTTTCATGGTCAATGTGAAAGTCCAAGGGATCAGTAAACCTGCTCTGGTGCTATGGAATCTAATACTGGTCTCATAGGAGCCGCTAAAACCTTAAACTCTTAGAAGATTCACTCTTCTTGAACTTAAGTCAGCGTTGTACCTTTTGCTTTCTATCCCGAAGCAAATTCTATGTTTCATGGTCAATAAGAAGGTCCAAGTGATACAGTAAACCTGCACTGGTGCATCGGAATGTAATACTGGTCTCCAAGGAGCCGCTCAAACCACAAACTCTTAGAACATTCACTCTTCTTGTACTTAAGTCGGCATTGTCCCTTTTGTATTACATGACGATGCGATTTCTGTGTTTCATGGTCAATTTGAAGGTCCAAGGGATACAGTAAACCTGCACTGGTGCATCGGATTCTAATTCTGGTCTCCCAGGAGCCGATGAAAGCACAAACTCTTAGAAGATTCACTCTTCTTGTTCTTAAGTCGGCATTGTGCCTTTTGTATTCAATCCCGAAGCATTTCTGTGTTTCATGGTCAATGTGAAGGTCCAAGGTATACAGTAAACCTGCCCTGGTGCACCGGAATCTAATACTGGTCTCCCAGGAGTCGCTCAGACCACAAACTCTTAGAAGATTCACTCTTCCTGTACTTAAGTCAGCATTGTGGATTTCGTATTTAATCCCGATGCAATATCTGTGTTTCAAGTCAATCTGAAAGTGCAAGGGATACAGTAAACCTGAACTAGTGCATCAGAATCTAATACTGATCACCCAGGATAGAAGATTCGCTCCTCTTGTACTTAAGTCGGCATTGTGCCTTCAGAATTCAATCCCGATATAATTTCTGTGTTTCATGGTCAATGTGAAAGTCCAAGAGATCAGTAAACCAGCTCTAGTGCTTTGGAATCTAATACTAGTCTCATGGGAGCCGCTAAAACCTTAAACTCTTAGAAGATTCACTCTTCTTGTAATTAAGTCAGCGTTGTACATTTTGCTTACAATCCCGAAGCCATTTCTGTGCTTCATGGTCAATGTGAAGGTCCAAGAAAATACAATAAATCTGCCCTGGTGCACCGGAATCTAATACTGGTCTCCCAGGAGCCGCTCAAACCACAAACCCTTAGAAGATTCACTCTTCTTATCTTGAAGACGGCATTGTGCTTTTGTATTCAATCCTGATGCAACTTCTGTGTTTCATGTCAATGTGAACGTCCAAGGGATACAGTAAACTAGAACTGGTGCATCAGAATCTAATACTGATCTCCCAGGAGCCGCTCAAACCACAAACTCTTAGAAGATTCACTCTTCTTGTACTGAAGACTGCATTGTGCCTTTTGTATTATATCACGATGCAATTTCTGTGTTTCTTGGTCAATTTGAAGTTCGAAGGGATAGAGTAAACCTGCACTGGCGCATCGGAATCTAATCCTGGTCTCCCAGGAGCCGCTCAAACCACAAACTCTTAGAAGATTCACTCACTTCATACTTAAGTCGGCATTGTGCTTTTGTATTCAATCCCGATGCAACATCTGTGTTTCAAGATAATGTGAAAGTCCAAGAAAATATAGTAAACCTGCACTGGTGCATCGGAATCTAATACTAGTCTCCCAGGAGCCGCTCAATCTACAAACTCTTAGAAGATTCACTCTTCTTGTACTTTAGTCGGCATTGTGCCGTCTGCATTCAATCCCGATGTAATTTTTGTGTTTCATGGTCAATGTGAAGGTCCAATTGATACAGTAAACCTGCACTGGTGCATCGGAATCTAATACTGATCCCCCAGGAGCCGCTAATAACACAAACTCTTCGATGATTCATTCTTCTTGTCCTTATGTCGGAATTGTGCATTTTGAATTCAATCTCAATGCAATTTCTGTGTCTCATTGTCAATGTGAAGGTCCAAGGGATACAGTAAACCAGCACTATTGCATCGGAATCTAATACTGGTCTCCCAGGGGCCGCTCACACCACAAACTCTTAGAAGATTCACTCTTCTTGTACTTAAGTCGGAATTTTCCCTGTTGTATTCAATCCCAATGCGAATTCTGTGTTTCATGGACAATGTGAAGATCCAAGGGATAGAGTAAATTCTCCACTGGTGCGTTGGAATCTAATACTGGTCTGCCAGGAGCCGCTCAAACCAAAAAATCTTAGAACATTCACTCTTCTTGTGCTTCAGTCGGCATTGTGCCTTTTGTATTTTATCCCTTTGCAATTTCTGTGTTTCATGGTCAATGTGAAGGTCCAAGGGATACAGTAAACCTGCACTGGTGCATCGCAATCTAATACTGGTCTCCCAGGAGCCGATCAAACCACAAACACTTAGAGGATTCACTCTTCTTGTACTCAAGTCGGCATTCTGCCGTCAGTATTCAGTCCCGATGCAATTTCTGTGTTTCATGGTCGATGTGAAGGTCCAAGGGATAAAGTAAACCTGCACTGGTGCATCAGAATCTAATACTGGCCTTCCAGGAGCCGCTCAAACCACAAACTCTTAGAGGATTCACTCTTCTTTTGCTTAAGTCTGCATTGTGCCCTTTGTATTCAATCCCGAAGCAATTTCTGTGTTTCATGGTCAATGTGAAGGTCCAAGGGATACAGTAAACCTGCATTGGTTCATCGGAATCTAATACTGGTCTCCTAGGCGCCGCTCAAACCACAAACTATTAGAAGATTCACTCTCCTTATACTTAAGTCGGCATTGTGCCTTTTGTATTCAATCCCGATGCAACTTCTGTGTTTCAAGAAAATGTGAAAGTCGAAGGGATACAGTAAACCTGCACTGGTGGATCGGAATCTAATACTGTTCTCCCAGGAGCCGCTCAATCCACAAACTCTTAGAAGATTCACTCTTCTTCTACTTTAGTCGGCATTGTGCCTCCTGTATTCAATCCCGATGCAATTTCGGTGTTTCATGGTCAATGTAAGCGTCCAATTGACACAGTAAACCTGCACTGGTGCATCGGAATCTAATACAGGTCTCCCAGCGGCCGCTCATAGCACAAACCCTTACAAGACTCACTCCTCTTGTACTTAAGACGGCATTGTGCTCTTTGTATTCTATCCCGTTGCGATTTCTGTGTTTCATGGTCACTGTGAAGATCCAAGGGATACAGTAATCCTGCACTGGTGCATCGGAATCTAATACTGGCCTCCCAGGAGCCGCTCAAACCAAAAACTCTTCGAAGATACACTCTTACTGTACTTAAGTCGGCATTGTGCATTTTGTACTCAATCCCGATGCAACTTCTGTGTTTTGAGTCAATGTGATAGTCCAAGGGATAAAGTAAACCTGCACTAACGGATCGGAATCTAATACTGGTCTCCCAGGAGCCGCTCAAAGCACAAACTCTTCGAAGGTTCATTCTTCTTGTCCTTATGTCGGCATTGTGACTTTTGAATTCAATTCCAATGCGATTTCTGTGACTCATGGTCAGTGTGAAGGATGCGATTTCTGTGTCTCATGGTCAATGTGAAGGTCCAAGGGATACAGTAATCCCGCACTGGTGCATCGGAATCTAATACTGGTCTCTTAGGAGCCGCTCAAACCACAAACTCTTACAAGACTCACTCTCCTTGTACTTAAGTCGGCATTGTCCCTTTTGTATTATATCCCGATGCAATTTCTGTGTTTCATCGTCAATGTGAAGGTCCAAGGGATACAGTAAACGTGCGCTGGTGCGTCGGAATTTAATACTGGTCTCCCAGGAGCCGCTCTTACCACAATGTCTTAGAAGATTCACTCTTCTTGTACTTCGGTCGGCATTGTGCCTTTTGTATTCTATCCCTTAGCAATTTCTGTGTTTCATGGTCAATGTGAAGGTCCAAGGGATACATTAAACCTGCACTGGTGCATCGCAATCTAATACTGGTCTCTCAGGAACCGCTCAAACCAAAAACTCTTAGAAGATTCACTCTTCTTGTACCTAAGTCGGCATTGTCCCTTTTGTATTATATCACGAAGCAATTTCTGAGTTTCATGGTCAATTTGAAGGTCCAAGGAATACAGTAAACCTGCGCTGGTGCATTGGAATCTAATACTGGTCTCCCAGGAGCTGCTCAAACCACAAACCCTTAGAAGATTCACTCTTCTTGCCTTGAAGACGGCATTGTGCTTTTGTATTCAATCCTGATGCAACTTCTGTGTTTCAAGTCAATGTGAACGTCCAAGGGATACAGTAAACCTGCACTGGTGCATCTGAATCTAATACTAGTCTCCCAGAAGCCGATCAAACCACAAACACTTAGAGGATTCACTCTTCTTGTACTTAAGTCTGCATTCTGCCTTCAGTATTCAATCCCGATGCAATTTCTGTGTTTCATGGTCAATGTGAAGGTCCAAGGGATAAAGTAAACCTGCACTGGTGCATGAGAATCTAATACTGGTCTTCCAGGAGCCGCTCAAACCACAAACTCTTCAGAAGATTCACTCTTCTTGTACTTAAGTCGGCATTGTCCCTTTTGTATTATATCACGATGCAATTTCTGTGTTTCATGGACAATTTGAAGGTCCAAGGGATACAGTAAACCTGCACTGGCGCATCGGAATCTAATACTGATCTCCCAGGAGCCGCTCAAACCACAAACCCTTAGAAGATTCACTCCTCTTGTCTTGAAGACGGGATTGTGCTTTTGTATTCAATCCGGATGCAACTTCTGTGTTTCAAGTCAATGTGAACGTCCAAGGGATACAGTAAACCTGCACTGGTGCATCTGAATCTAATACTAGTCTCCCAGGAGCCGATCAAACCACAAACACTTAGAAGATTCCCTCTCCTTATACTTAAGTCGGCATTGTGCCTTTTGTATTCAATCCCAAAGCAACTTCTGTGTTTCAAGAAAATGTGAAAGTCCAAGGGTTACAGTAAACCTGCACTGGTGGATCGGAATCTAATACTGTTCCGCCAGGAGCCGCTCAATCCACAAACTCTTAGAAGATTCACTCTTCTTTTATTTAAGTCAGCATTGTGCCTTTTGTATTCAATCCCGATCAATTTCTGTGTTTCATGGTCAATGTGAAGGTCCAAGGGATACAGTAAACCTGCACTGGTTCATCGGAATCTAATACTGGTCTCCTAAACGCCGCTCAAACCACAAACTCTTAGGAGATTCACTCACCTTATACTGAAGTCGGCATTGTGACATTTGTATTCAATCCCGAAGCAATTTCTGTGTTTCATGGTCAATGTGAAGGTCCAAGGGATACAGTAAACCTGCATTGGTTCATCGGAATCTAATACTGGTCTCCTAGGCGCCGCTCAAACCACAAACTATTAGAAGATTCACTCTCCTTATACTTAAGTCGGCATTGTGCCTTTTGTATTCAATCCCGATGCAACTTCTGTGTTTCAAGAAAATGTGAAAGTCGAAGGGATACAGTAAACCTGCACTGGTGGATCGGAATCTAATACTGTTCTCCCAGGAGCCGCTCAATCCGCAAACTCTTAGAAGATTCACTCTTCTTCTACTTTAGTCGGCATTGTGCCTCCTGTATTCAATCCCGATGCAATTTCGGTGTTTCATGGTCAATGTAAGCGTCCAATTGACACAGTAAACCTGCACTGGTGCATCGGAATCTAATACAGGTCTCCCAAGGGCCGCTCAATGCAGAAACTCTTACAAGACTCACTCTTCTTGTACTTAAGTCGGCATTGTGCTCTTTGTATTCTATCCCGTTGCGATTTCTGTGTTTCATGGTCAATGTGAAGGTCCAATTGACACAGTAAACCTGCATTGGTGCATCGGAATCTAATACTGATCCCACAGGAGCCGCTAAAAACACAAACTCTTCGGGATTCATTCTTCTTGTCCTTATGTCGGAATTGTGCATTTTCAATTCAATCTCAATGCGATTTCTGTGTCTCATGGTCAATGTGAAGGTCCAAGGGATACAGTAAACTAGCACTATTGCATCGGAAACTAATACTGGTCTCGCAGGGGCCGCTCACACCACAAACTCTTAGAAGATTCACTCTTCTTGTACTTAAGTCAGCATTTTCCCTGTTGTATTCAATCCCAATGCGAATTCTGTGTTTCATGGACAATGTGAAGGTCCAAGGGATAGAGTAAATTCTGCACTGGTGCGTTGGAATCTAATACTGGTCTCCCAGGTGCCGCTCAAACCAAAAAATCTTAGAAGATTCACTCTTCTTGTACTTCAGTCGGCATTGTGCATTTTGTATTTTATCCCTTTGCAATTTCTGTGTTTCATGGTCAATGTGACGGTCCAATGGATACAGTAAAATTGCACTGGTGCATCCCAATCTAATACTGGTCTCCCAGGAGCCACTCAAACCACAAACTCTTAGAAGATTCACTCCTCTTGTTCTTAAGTCGGCATTGTGCCTTTTGTATTCAATCCCGATGCACTTTCTGTGTTTCATGCTCAATGTGAAGGTCCAAGGGATACATTAAACCTGCACTGGTGCATCGCAATCTAATACTGGTCTCTCAGGAACCGCTCAAACCAAAAACTCTTAGAAGATTCACTCTTCTTGTACCTAAGTCGGCATTGTCCCTTTTGTATTATATCACGATGCAATTTCTGTGTTTCATGGTCAATTTGAAGGTCCAAGGGATACAATTAACCTGCGCTGGTGCATTGGAATCTAATACTGGTCTCCCAGGAGCTGCTCAAACCACAAACCCTTAAAAGATTCACTCTTCTTGCCTTGAAGACGGCATTGTGCTTTTGTATTCAATCCTGATGCAACTTCTGTGTTTCAAGTCAATGTGAACGTCCAAGGGTACAGTAAACCTGCACTGGTGCATTGGAATCTAATACTAGTCTCCCAGAAGCCGATCAAACCACAAACACTTAGAGGATTCACTCTTCTTGTACTTAAGTCTGCATTCTGCCTTCAGTATTCAATCCCGATGCAATTTCTGTGTTTCATGGTCGATGTGAAGGTCCAAGGGATAAAGTAAACCTGCACTGGTGCATGAGAATCTAATACTGGACTTCCAGGAGCCGCTCAAACCACAAACTCTTAGAAGATTCACTCTTCTTGTACTTAAGTCGGCATTGTCCCTTTTGTATTATATCACGATGCAATTTCTGTGTTTCATGGACAATTTGAAGGTCCAAGGGATACAGTAAACCTGCACTGGTCCAAGGGATAAAGTAAACCTGCACTGGTGCATGAGAATCTAATACTGGTCTCCCAGGAGCCGCTCAAACCACAAACCCTTAGAAGAATCACTCCTCTTGTCTTGAAGACGGGATTGTGCTTTTGTATTCAATCCTGATGCAACTTCTGTGTTTCAAGTCAATGTGAACGTCCAAGGGATACAGTAAACCTGCACTGGTGCATCGGAATCTAATACTAGTCTCCCAGAAGCCGATCAAAGCACAAACACTTAGAGGATTCACTCTTCTTGTACTTAAGTCTGCATTCTGCCTTCAGTATTCAATCCCGATGCAATTTCTGTGTTTCATGGTCGATGTGAAGGTCCAAGGGATAAAGTAAACCTGCACTGGTGCATGAGAATCTTATACTGGTCTTCCAGGAGCCGCTCAAACCACAAACTCTTACAAGATTCACTCTTCTTGTACTTAAGTCGGCAAACCACAAACACTTAGAAGATTCACTCTCCTTATACTTAAGTCGGCATTGAGCCTTTGGATTCAATCCCAAAGCAACTTCTGTGTTTCAAGAAAATGTGAAAGTCCAAGGGATACAGTAAACCTGCACTGGTGGATCGGAATCTAATACTGTTCCGCCAGGAGCCGCTCAATCCACAAACTCTTAGAAGATTCACTCTCCTTTTACTTAAGTCTGCATTGTGCCTTTTGTATTCAATCCCGAAGCAATTTCTGTGTTTCATGGTCAATGTGAAGGTCCAAGGGATACAGTAAACCTGCACTGGTTCATCGGAATCTAATACTGGTCTCCTAAACGCCGCTCAAACCACAAACTCTTAGGAGATTCACTCTCCTTATTCTTAAGTCGGCATTGTGACATTTGTATTCAATCCCGAAGCAATTTCTGTGTTTCATGGTCAATGTGAAGGTCCAAGGGATACAGTAAACCTGCATTGGTTCATCGGAATCTGATACTGGTCTCCTAGGCGCCGCTCAAACCACAAACTATTAGAAGATTCACTCTCCTTATACTTAAGTCGGCATTGTGCCTTTTGTATTCAATCCCGATGCAACTTCTGTGTTTCAAGAAAATGTGAAAGTCCAAGGGATACAGTAAACCTGCACTGGTGGATCGGTATCTAATACTGTTCTCCCAGGAGCCGCTCAATCCGCAAACTCTTAGAAGATTCACCCTTCTTCTACTTTAGTCGGCATTGTGCCTCCTGTATTCAATCCCGATGCAACTTCGGTGTTTCATGGTCAATGTATGCGTCCAATTGACACAGTAAACCTGCACTGGTGCATCGGAATCTAATACAGGTCTCCCAGGGGCCGCTCAAAGCACAAACTCTTACAACACTCACTCTTCTTGTACTTAAGTCGGCATTGTGCTCTTTGTATTCTATCCCGTTGCGATTTCTGTGTTTCATGGTCACTGTGAAAATCCAAGGGATACAGTAACCCTGCACTGGTGCATCGGAATCTAATACTGGCCTCCCAGGAGCCGCTCAAACCAAAAACTCTTAGAAGATTCACTCTTCCTGTACTTAAGTCGGCATTGTGCATTTTGTACTCAATCCCGATGCAACTTCTGTGTTTCAAGTCAGTGTGATAGTCTAAGGGATAAAGTAAACCTGCACTAATGGATCGGAATCTAATACTGGTCTCCCAGGAGCCGTTCAAAGCACAAACTCTTCGAAGATTCATTCTTCTTGTCCTTATGTCGGCATTGTGCCTTTTGAATTCAATTCCAATGCGATTTCTGTGACTCATGGTCAATGTGAAGGATGCGATTTCTGTGTCTCATGGTCAATGTGAAGGTCCAAGGGATACAGTAATCCTGCACTGGTGCATCGGAATCTGATACTGGTCTCTCAGGAGCCGCTCAAACCACAAACTCTTACAAGACTCACTCTCCTTGTACTGAAGTCGGCATTGTCCCTTTTGTATTATATCCCGATGCAATTTCTGTGTTTCATCGTCAATGTGAAGGCCCAAGGGATACAGTAAACCTGCGCTGGTGCGTCGGAATTAAATACTGGTCTCCCAGGAGCCGCTCTAACCACAATGTCTTAGAAGATTCAATCTTCTTGTACTTCAGTTGGCATTGTGCCTTTTGTGTTGAATCCCGATTCAACTTCTGTGTTTCAAGTCAATGTGAAAGTCCAAGCGATACAGTAAACCTGCACTGGTGCATCAGAATCTAATACTGGTCTCTCAAGAGCCGTACAAAGCACAAACTCTTAGAAGATTCGCTCGTTTTGCACTTAAGTTGGCATTGTGCTTTTTGTATTCGATCCCGATGAGATTACTGTGTTTCCTGTTCAATGTGAAGGTCGAAGGGATAGAGTAAATTCTGCACTGTTGCGTTGGAATCTAATACTGGTCTCGCATCAGCCGCTCAAACCACAAACTCTTACAAGACTCACTCTCCTTGTACTTAAGTCGGCATTGTCCCTTTTGTATTATATCCCTTAGCAATTTCTGTGTTTCATGGTCAATGTGAAGGTCCAAGGGATACAGTAAACCTGCACTGGTGCATCGGAATCTAATACTGGTCTCCCAGAAGCCGCTCAAACCACAAAAGCTTGTAAGATTAACTCTACTTGTACTTAAGTCGGCATTCTCCCATTTGTATTATATCCCGTTGCAATTTCTGTGTTTCATCGTCAATGTGAAGTTCCAAGGGATACAGTAAACCTGCACTGGTCCATCGGAATGTAATACTGGCCTCCCAGGAGCCGCTCAAACCACAAACTCTTAGAAGATTTACTCTTCTTTTACTTAAGTCTGCATTGTGGTTTTTGTATTCAATCCCGATGCAATTTCTGTGTTTAAAGAAAATGTGAAAGTAAAAGGGATACACTAAACCTGCACTGGTGGATCGGAATCTAATACAGGTCTCCAAGGAGCCACCTAAACCACAAACTCTTAGAAGATTCTCTCTTCTTGTACTTTAGTCGGCATTGTGCCTTTTGTATTCAATCCCGATGCAATTTCTGTGTTTCATGGTCAATGTGAGGGTCCAAGGGATACAGTAAACCTGCACTGGAGCATCGCAATCTAATACTAGTCTCCCAGGAGCCGCACAAACCACAAACCCTTAGAAGATTCACTCTTCTTGTCTTGAAGGCGGGATTGTGCTTTTGTATTCAATCCTGATGCAACTTCTCTGTTTCAAGTCAATGTGAACGTCCAAGGGATACAGTAAACCTGCACTGGTGCATCGGAATCTAATACGAGTCTCCCAGGAGCCGATCAAACCACAAACACTTAGAGGATTCACTCTTCTTGTACTTAAGTCTGCATTGCGCCTTTCGTATACAATCCCGAAGCAATTTCTGTGTTTCATGGTCAATGTGAAGGTCCAAGATATACACTAAACCTGCCCTGGGGCACCGGAATCTAATACTGGTCTCCCAGGAGCCGCTCAAACCACAAACTCTTAGAAGATTCACTCTTCCTGTACTTAAGTCTGCATTGTGCCATTCGTATTCAATCCCGAAGCAATTTCTGTGTTTCATGGTCAATGTGAATCTCCAAGGTATACAGTAAACCTGCCCTGGTGCACCGGAATCTAATACTGGTCTCCCAGGAGCCGCTCAAAATACAAACTCTTAGAATATTCACTCTTCTTGTACTTAACTCGGCATTGTGGCTTTCGTATTTAATCCCGATGCAATATCTGTGTTTCAAGTCAATCTGAAAGTCCAAGGGATACAGAAAACTAGAACTGGTGCATCAGAATCTAATACTGATCTCCCAGGAGCCTCTCAAACCACAAACTCTTAGAAGATTCACTCTTCTTGTACTTAAGTCGGCATTGTCCCTTTTGTATTATATCACGATGCAATTTCTGTGTTTCGTGGTCAATTTGAAGGTCCAAGGGATACAGTAAACCTGCACTGGCGCATCGGAATCTAATACTGGTCTCCCAGGAGCCGCTCAAACCACAAACTCTTAGAAGATTCACTCTTCTTATACTTAAGTCGGCATTTTGCTTCTGTATTCAATCCCGATGCAACTTCTGTGTTTCAAGATAATGTGAAAGGCCAAGGAAATACAGTAAACCTGGACTGGTGGATCGGAATCTAATACTGTTCTCGCAGGAGCCGCTCAAACCACAAACTCTTAGAAGATTCTCTCTTCTTGTACTTTAGTCGGCATTGTGCCGTCTGCATTCAATCCCGATGCAATTTTGGTGTTTCATGGTCAATGTGAAGGTCCAATTGATACAGTATACCTGCATTGGTGCATCGGAATCAAATACTGATCCCCCAGAATCCGCTAATAACACAAACTCTTCGATGATTCATTCTTCTTGGCCTTATGTCGGAATTGTGCATTTTGAATTCAATCTCAATGCGATTTTTGTGTCTCATGGTCAATGTGAAGGTCCAAGGGATACAGTAAACCAGCACTATTGCATCGGAAACTAATACTGGTCTCCCAGGGGCCGCTCACACCACAAACTCTTAGAAGATTCACTCTTCTTGTACTTAAGTCAGCATTTTCCCTGTTGTATTCAATCCCAATGCGAATTCTGTGTTTCATGGACAATGTGAAGGTCCAAGGGATAGAGTAAATTCTGCAATGGTGCGTTGGAATCTAATTCTGGTCTCCCAGGTGCCGCTCAAACCAATAAATCTTAGAAGATTCACTCTTCTTGTACTTCAGTCGGCATTGTGCCTTTTGTATTTTATCCCTTTGCAATTTCTGTGTTTCATGGTCAATGTGAAGGTCCAAGGGATACAGTAAACCTGCACTGGTGCATCGCAATCTAATACTGGTCTCCCAGGAGCCGCTCAACCCACAAACTCTTAGAAGATTCACTCCTCTCGTTCTTAAGTCGGCATTGTGCCTTTTGTATTCAATCCCGATGCACTTTCTGTGTTTCATGCTCAATGTGAAGGTCCAAGGGATACAGTAAACCTGCACTGGTGCATCGCAATCTAATACTGGTCTCTCAGGAACCGCTCAAACCAAAAACTCTTAGAAGATTCACTCTTCTTGTACCTAAGTCGGCATTGTCCCTTTTGTATTATATCACGATGCAATTTCTGTGTTTCATGGACAATTTGAAGGACCAAGGGATACAGTAAACCTGCACTGGTGCATCGCAATCTAATACTGGTCTCCCAGGAGCCGCTCAACCCACAAACTCTTAGAAGATTCACTCCTCTCGTTCTTAAGTCGGCATTGTGCCTTTTGTATTCAATCCCGATGCACTTTCTGTGTTTCATGCTCAATGTGAAGGTCCAAGGGATAAAGTAAACCTGCACTGGTGCATCGGAATCTAATACTGGTCTCCCAGAAGCCGCTCAACCCAGTAACTCTTAGAAGATTCACTCTTCTTTTACTGAAGACTGCATTGTGCCTTTTGTATTCAATCCCGAAGCAATTTCTGTGTTTCATGGTCAATGTCAAGGTCCAAGGGATACAGTAAATCTGCACTGGTTCATCGGAATCTAATACTGGTCTCCTAGGCGCCGTTCAAACCACAAACTCTTAGAAGATTCACTCTCCTTATACTTAGGTCGGCATTGTGCCTTTTGTATTCAATCCCAAAGCAACTTCTGTGTTTCAAGAAAATGCGAAAGTCCAAGGGATACAGTAAACCTCCACTGGTGGATCGGAATCTAATACTGTTCCGCCAGGAGCCGCTCAATCCACAAACTCTTAGAAGATTCACTCTTCTTGTACTTTAGTCGGCCTTGTGCCGTCTGTATTCAATCCCCATGCAATTTTGGTGTTTCATGGTCAATGTGAAGGTCCAATTGACACAGTAAACCTGCACTGGTGCATCGGAATCTAATACTGATCCCCCAGGAGCCGCTAATATCACAAACTCTTCGATGATTCATTCTTCTTGTACTTATGTCGGAATTGTGCATTTTGAATTCAATCTCAATGCGATTTCTGTGTCTCATGGTCAATGTGAAGGTCCAAGGGATACAGTAAACCAGCTCTATTGCATCGGAATCTAATACTGGTCTCCCAGGGGCCGCTCACACCGCAAACTCTTAGAAGATTCACTCTTCTTTTACTTAAGTCTGCATTGTGCCTTTTGTATTCAATCCCGAAGCAATTTCTGTGTTTCATGGTCAATGTGAAGGTCCAAGGGATACAGTAAACCTGCACTGGTTCATCGGAAACTAATACTGGTCTCCTAGGCGCCGTTCAAACCACAAACTCTAAGAAGATTCACTCTCCTTATACTTAGGTCGGCATTGTGCCTTTTGTATTCAATCCCAAAGCAACTTCTGTGTTTCAAGAAAATGCGAAAGTCCAAGGGATACAGTAAACCTGCACTGGTGGATCGGAATCTAATACTGTTCCGCCAGGAGCCGCTCAATCCACAAACTCTTAGAAGATTCACTCTTCTTGTACTTTAGTCGGCCTTGTGCCGTCTGTATTCAATCCCCATGCAATTTTGGTGTTTCATGGTCAATGTGAAGGTCCAATTGACACAGTAAACCTGCACTGGTGCATCGGAATCTAATACTGATCCCCCAGGAGCCGCTAATATCACAAACTCTTCGATGATTCATTCTTCTTGTACTTATGTCGGAATTGTGCATTTTGAATTCAATCTCAATGCGATTTCTGTGTCTCATGGTCAATGTGAAGGTCCAAGGGATACAGTAAACCAGCTCTATTGCATCGGAATCTAATACTGGTCTCCCAGCTGCCGCTCACACCGCAAACTCTTAGAAGATTCACTCTTCTTTTACTTAAGTCTGCATTGTGCCTTTTGTATTCAATCCCGAAGCAATTTCTGTGTTTCATGGGCAATTTGAAGGTCCAAGGGATACAGTAAACCTGCACTGGTTCATCGTAATCTAATACTGGTCTCCTAGGCGCCGTTCAATCCACAAACTCTTAGAAGATTCACTCTCCTTATACTTAAGTCGGCATTGTGGCATTTGTATTCAATCCCGTTGCAACTTCTGTGTTTCAAGAAAATGTGAAAGTCCAAGGGATACAGTAAACCTGCACTGGTGGATCGGAATCTAATACTGTTCTCCCAGGAGCCGCTCAATCCACAGACTCATAGAAGATTCACTCTTCTTGTACTTTAGTTGGCGTTGTGCCTTCTGTATTCAATCCCGATGCAATTTCGGTGTTTCATGGTCATTGAAAAGGTCCAAATTATACAGTAAACTTGCACTGGTGCATCGGAATCTAATACTGGCCTCCCAGGTGCCGCTCAAACCACAAACTCTTAGAAGATTCACCCTTCCTGTACTTAAGTCGGCATTTTCCCTGTTGTATTCAATCATAATGCGATTTCTGTGTTTCATGGACAATGTGAAAGTCCAAGGGATAGAGTAAATTCTGCACTGGTGCGTTGGAATCTAATACTGGTCTCCCAGGAGCCGCTCAAACCACAAACTCTTAGAAAATTCACTCTTCTTGTACTTCAGTCGGCGATGTGCCTTTTGTATTCTATCCCTTTGCAATTTCTGTGTTTCATGGTCAATGTGAAGGTCCAAGGTATACAGTAAACCTGCACTGGTGCATCGGAATCTAATACTGGTCTCCCAGGAGCCGCTCAAGCCACAAACCTTTAGAAGATTCACTCTTCTTATCTTGAAGACGACATTGTGCTTTTGTATTCAATCCTGATGCAACTTTTGTGTTTCAAGTCAATGTGAACGTCCAAGGGATACAGTAAACCTGCACTGGTGCATCGGAATCTAATACTAGTCTCCCAGGAGCCGATCAAACCACAAACACTTAGAGGATTCACTCTTCTTGTACTTAAGTCTGCATTGTGCCTTTCGTATTCAATCCCGAAGTAATTTCTGTGTTTCATGGTCAATGTGAAGGTCCAAGAAAATACAGTACACCTGCCCTGGTGCACCGGAATTTAATACTGGTTTCCCAGGAGCCGCTGAAAACCACAAACTCTTAGAAGATTCACTCTTCTTGTACTTAACTCGGCATTGTGGCTTTCGTAGTTAATCCCGATGCAATATCTGTGTTTCAAGTCAATCTGAAAGTCCAAGGGATACAGTAAACTAGAACTGGTGCATCAGAATCTAATACTGATCTCCCAGGAGCCGCTCAAACCACAAACTTTTAGAAGTTTCACTCTTCTTGTACTTAACTCGGCATTGTGGCTTTCGGAGTTAATCCCGATGCAATATCTATGTTTCAAGTCAATCTGAAAGTCCAAGGGATACAGTAAACTAGAACTGGTGCATCAGAATCTAATACTGATCTCCCAGGAGCCGCTCAAACCACAAACTCTTAGAAGATTCACTCTTCTTGTACTTAAGTCGGCATTGTCCCTTTTGTATTATATCACGATGCAATTTCTGTGTTTCGTGGTCAATTTGAAGGACCGAGGGATAGAGTAAACCTGCACTGGCGCATCGGAATCTAATCCTGGTCTCCCAGGAGCCGCTCAAACCACAAACTCTTAGAAGATTCACTCACTTCATACTTAAGTCGGCATTGTGCATTTGTATTCAATCCCGATGCAACTTCTGTGTTTCAAGATAATGTGAAAGTCCAAGAAAATACAGTAAACCTGCACTGGTGGATAGGAATCTAATACTGTTCTCCCAGGAGCCTCTCAATCTAAAAACTCTTACAAGATTCACTCTTCTTGTACTTTAGTCGGCATTGTGCCGCCTGCATTCAATCCCGATGCAATTTTGGTGTTTCATGGTCAATGTGAAGGTCCAATTGATACAGTATACCTGCACTGGTGCATCGGAATCTAATACTGATCCCCCAGGAGCCGCTAATAACACAAACTCTTCGATGATTCATTCTTCTTGTCCTTATGTCGGAATTGTGCATTTTGAATTCAATCTCAATGCGATTTCTGTGTCTCATGGTCAATGTGAAGGTCCAAGGGATACAGTAAACCAGCACTATTGCATCGGAAACTAATACTGGTCTCCCAGGGGCCGCTCACACCACAAACTCTTAGAAGATTCACTCTTCTTGTACTTAAGTCGACATTTTCCATGCTGTATTCAATCCCAATGCGAATTCTGTGTTTCATGGACAATGTGAAGGTCCAAGGGATAGAGTAAATTCTGCGCTGGTGCGTTGGAATCTAATACTGGTCTCCCAGGAGCCGCTCAAACCACAAACTCTTAGAAGATTCACTCCTCTTGTTCTTAAGTCGGCATTGTGCATTTTGTATTCAATCCCGATGCACTTTCTGTGTTTCATGCTCAATGTGAAGGTCCAATGGATACAGTAAACCTGCACTGGTGCATCGCAATCTAATACTGGTCTCTCAGGAACCGCTGAAACTACAAATTCTTAGAAGATTCACTCTTCTTGTACTTAAGTCGGCATTGTCCCTTTTGTATTATATCACGATGCAATTTCTGTGTTTCATGGTCAATTTGAAGGTCCAAGGGATACAGTAAACTTGCACTGGTGCATTGCAATCTAATTCTGGTCTCCCTGGAGCCGCTCAAACCTCAAACCCTTAGAAGATTCACTCTTCTTGTCTTGAAGACGGCATTGTGCTTTTGTATTCAATCCTGATGCAACTTCTGTGTTTCAAGTCAATGTGAACGTCCAAGGGATACAGTAAACCTTCACTGGTGCATCGGAATCTAATACTAGTCTCCCAGGAGCCGATCAAACCACAAACACTTAGAGGATTCACTCTTCTTGTACCTAAGTCGGCATTCTGCATTCACTATTCAATCCCAATGCAATTTCTCTGTTTCATGGTCGATGTGAAGGTCCAAGGGATAAAGTAAACCTGCACTGGTGCATCAGAATCTAATACTGGTGTTCCAGGAGCCGCTCAAACCACAAACTCTTAGAGGATTCACTCTTCTTTTACTTAAGTCTGCATTGTGCATTTTGTATTCAATCCCGAAGCAATTTCTGTGTTTCATGGTCAATGTGAAGGTCTAAGGGATACAGTAAACCTGCATTGGTTCATCATAATCTAATACTGGTCTCCTAGGCGCCGCTCAAACCACAAACTATTAGTAGATTCACTCTCCTTATACTTAAGTCGACATTGTGCCTTTTGTATTCAATCCCGATGCAGCTTCTGTGTTTCAAGAAAATGTGAAAGTCGAAGGGATACAGTAAACCTACACTGGTGGATCGGAATCTAATACTGTTCTCCCAGGAGCCGCTCAAACCAAAAACTCTTACAAGATTCACTCTTCCTGTACTTAAGTCGGCATTGTGCATTTTGTACTCAATCCCGATGCAACTTCTGTGTTTCAAGTCAATGTGATAGCCCAAGGGATAAAGTAAACCTGCACTAATGGATCGGAATCTAATACTGGTCTCCCGGGAGCCGCTCAAAGCACAAACTCTTCGAAGATTCATTCTTCTTGTCCTTATGTCGGCATTGTGCCTTTTGAATTCAATTCCAATGCGATTTCTGTGACTCATGGTCAATGTGAAGGATGCGATTTCTGAGTCTCATGGTCAATGTGAAGGTCCAAGGGATACAGTAATCTTGCACTGGTGCATCGGAATCTAATACTGGTCTCTCAGTAGCCGCTCAAACCACAAACCCTTAGAAGATTCATTCTCCTTGTACTTAAGTCGGCATTGTCCCTTTTGTATTATATCCCGATGCAATTTCTGTGTTTCATCGTCAATGTGAAGGTCCAAGAGATACAGTAAACCTGCGCTGGTGCGTCGGAATTTAATACTGGTCTCCCAGGAGCCGCTCTAAGCACAATGTCTTAGAAGATTCAATCTTCTTGTACTTAAGTCAGCATTGTGCCTTTTGTGTTGAATCCCGATTCAACTTCTGTGTTTCCAGTCAATATGAAAGTCCAAGCGATACAGTAAACCTGCACTGGTGCATCGGAATCTAATACTGGTCTCTCAAGAGCCGTACAAAGCACAAACTCTTAGAAGATTCGCTCGTTTTGCACTTAAGTTGGCATTGTGCTTTTTGTATTCGATCCCGATGAGATTTCAGTGTTTCCTGGTCAATGTGAAGGTCCAAGGGATAGAGTAAATTCTGCACTGTTGCGTTGGAATCTAATACTTGTCCCCCAGCAGCCGCTCAAACCACAAACTCTTAGAAGAATCAATCTTCTTGTACTTCGGTCGGCATTGTGAGTTTTGTATTCTATCCCTTAGCAATTTCTGTGTTTCATGGTCAATGTGAAGGTCCAAGGGATACAGAAAACCTGCATTGGTGCATCGGAATCTAATACTGATCTCCCAGGAGCCGCTCAAACCACAAAAGCTTGTAAGATTAACTCTACTTGTACTTAAGTCGGCATCCTCCCATTTGTATTATTACCCGTTGCAATTTCTGTGTTTCATCGTCAATGTGAAGTTCCAAGGGATACAGTAAACCTGCACTGGTCCATCGGAATGTAATACTGGCTTCCCAGGAGCCGCTCAAACCACAAACTCTTAGAAGATTTACTCTTGTTTTACTTAAGTCTGCATTGTGGCTTTTGTATTCAATCCCGATGCAATTTCTGTGTTTCAAGAAAATGTGAAAGTAAAAGGGATACAGTAAACCTGCACTGGTGGATCGGAATCTAATACAGGTCCCCAAGGAGCCACTTAAACCACAAACTCTTAGAAGATTCTCTCTTCTTGTACTTTAGTCGGCATTGTGCCTTTTGTATTCAATCCCGATGCAATTTCTGTGTTTTATGGTCAATGTGAAGGTCCAAGGGATACAGTAAAGCTGCACTGGTGAATCGCAATCTAATACTGGTCTCCCAGGAGCCGCTCAAACCACAAACCCTTAGAAGATTCACTCTTCTTGTCTTGAAGATGGGATTGAGCTTTTGTCTTCAATCCTGATGCAACTTCTGTGTTTCAAGTCAATGCGAACGTCCAAGGGATACAGTAAACCTGCACTGGTGCATCGGAATGTAATACTAGTCTCCCAGGAGCCGATCAAACCACCAACACTTAGAGGATTCACTCTTCTTGTACTTAAGTCTGCATTGTGCCTTTCGTATACAATCCGGATGCAATTTCTGTGTTTCATGGTCAATGTGAAGGTCCACGGTATACAGTAAACCTGCCCTGGTGCACCGGAATCTAATACTGGTCTCCCAGGAGCCGCTCAAACCACAAACTCTTAGAAGATTCACTCTTCCTGTACTTAAGTCTGCATTGTGCCTTTCGTATTCAATCCCGAAGCAATTTCTGTGTTTCATGGTCAATGTGAAGGTCCAAGGTATACAGCAAACCTGCCCTGGTGCACCGGAATCTAATACTGGTCTCCCAGGAGCCGCTCAAACCACAAACTCTTGGAAGATTCACTCTTCTTGTACTTAACTCGGCATTGGTGATTTCGTATTTAATCCCGATGCAATATCTGTGTTTCAAGTCAATCTGAAAGTCCAAGGGATACAGTAAACTAGAACTGGTGCACCAGAATCTAATACTGATCTCCCAGGAGCCGCTCAAACCACAAACTCTTAGAAGATTCACTCTTCTTGTACTTTAGTCGGCATTGTGCCGTCTGCATTCAATCCCGATGCAATTTTGGTGTTTCATGGTCAATGTGAAGGTCCAATTGATACAGTAAACCTGCACTGGTGCATCGGAATCTAATACTGATCCCCCAGGAGCGCTCAAACCACAAACTCTTAGAAGATTCACTCTTCTTATATTTAAGTCGGCATTATGCTTTTGTATTCAATCCCGATGCAACTTCTGTGTTTCAAGATAATGTGAAAGTCCAAGGAAATACAGTAAACCTGCACTGGTGGATCGGAATCTAATACTGTTCTCGCAGAAGCCGCTCAATCCACAAACTCTTAGAAGATTCACTCTTCTTGTACTTTAGTCGGCATTGTGCCGTCTGCATTCAATCCCGATGCAATTTCGGTGTTTCATGGTCAATGTGAAGGTCCAATTGATACGGTAAACCTGCACTGGTGCATCGGAATCTAATACTGATCCCCCAGGAGCCGCTATTAACACAAAATCTTCGATGATTCATTCTTCTTGTCCTTATGACGGAATTGTGCATTCTGAATTCAATCTCAATGCGAATGCTGTGCCTCATGGTCAATGTGAAGGTCCAAGGGATACAGTAAACCAGCACTATTGCATTGGAAACTAATACTGGTCTACCAGGGGATGCTCATACCACAAACTCTTAGAAGACTCACTCTTCTTGTACCTAAGTCGGCATTGTCCCTTTTGTATTCAATCCCGAAGCAATTTCTGTGTTTCATGGGCAATGTGAAGGTCCAAGGGATACAGTAAACCTGCACTGGTTCATCGGAATCTAATACTGGTCTCCTAGGCGCCGTTCAATCCACAAACTCTTAGAAGATTCACTCTCCTTATACTTAAGTCGGCATTGTGGCATTTGTATTCAATCCCGTTGCAACTTCTGTGTTTCAAGAAAATGTGAAAGTCCAAGGGATACAGTAAACCTGCACTGGTGGATCGGAATCTAATACTGTTCTCCCAGGAGCCGCTCAATCCACAGACTCATAGAAGATTCACTCTTCTTGTACTTTAGTCGGCATTGTGCCTTCTGTATTCAATCCCGATGCAATTTCGGTGTTTCATGGTCATTGAAAAGGTCCAAATTATACAGTAAACCTGCACTGGTGCATCGGAATCTAATACTGGCCTCCCAGGTGCCGCCCAAACCACAAACTCTTAGAAGATTCACTCTTCCTGTACTTAAGTCCGCATTGTCCTCCTTGTATTCAATCTCGAAGTAATTTTTATGTTTCATGGTCAATGTGAAGGTCCAGTTGATACAGTAAAACTGCACTGATGCATCGGAATCTAATACTGATTCCGCAGTAGCCGCTAATAACACAAACTCTTCGATGATTCATTCTTCTTGACCTTATGTCGGAATTGTGCATTTTGAATTCAATCTCAATGCCATATCTGTGTCCCATGGTCAACGTGAAGGTCCAAGGGTTACAGTAAACCAGCACTATTGCATCGGAATCTAATACTGGAGCCCCAGAGCCGATCACACCACAAACTCTTAGAAGATTTACTCTTGTTTTACTTAAGTCTGCATTGTGGCTTTTGTATTCAATCCCGATGCAATTTCTGTGTTTCAAGAAAATGTGAAAGTAAAAGGGATACAGTAAACCTGCACTGGTGGATCGGAATCTAATACAGGTCCCCAAGGAGCCACTTAAACCACAAACTCTTAGAAGATTCTCTCTTCTTGTACTTTAGTCGGCATTGTGCCTTTTGTATTCAATCCCGATGCAATTTCTGTGTTTTATGGTCAATGTGAAGGTCCAAGGGATACAGTAAAGCTGCACTGGTGCATCGCAATCTAATACTGGTCTCCCAGGAGCCGCTCAAACCACAAACCCTTAGAAGATTCACTCTTCTTGTCTTGAAGATGGGATTGAGCTTTTGTCTTCAATCCTGATGCAACTTCTGTGTTTCAAGTCAATGCGAACGTCCAAGGGATACAGTAAACCTGCACTGGTGCATCGGAATGTAATACTAGTCTCCCAGGAGCCGATCAAACCACCAACACTTAGAGGATTCACTCTTCTTGTACTTAAGTCTGCATTGTGCCTTTCGTATACAATCCGGATGCAATTTCTGTGTTTCATGGTCAATGTGAAGGTCCACGGTATACAGTAAACCTGCCCTGGTGCACCGGAATCTAATACTGGTCTCCCAGGAGCCGCTCAAACCACAAACTCTTAGAAGATTCACTCTTCCTGTACTTAAGTCTGCATTGTGCCTTTCGTATTCAATCCCGAAGCAATTTCTGTGTTTCATGGTCAATGTGAAGGTCCAAGGTATACAGCAAACCTGCCCTGGTGCACCGGAATCTAATACTGGTCTCCCAGGAGCCGCTCAAACCACAAACTCTTGGAAGATTCACTCTTCTTGTACTTAATTCGGCATTGGTGATTTCGTATTTAATCCCGATGCAATATCTGTGTTTCAAGTCAATCTGAAAGTCCAAGGGATACAGTAAACTAGAACTGGTGCACCAGAATCTAATACTGATCTCCCAGGAGCTGCTCAAACCACAAACTCTTAGAAGATTCACTCTTCTTGTACTTTAGTCGGCATTGTGCCGTCTGCATTCAATCCCGATGCAATTTTGGTGTTTCATGGTCAATGTGAAGGTCCAATTGATACAGTAAACCTGCACTGGTGCATCGGAATCTAATACTGATCCCCCAGGAGCCGCTCAAACCACAAACTCTTAGAAGATTCACTCTTCTTATATTTAAGTCGGCATTTTGCTTTTGTATTCAATCCCGATGCAACTTCTGTGTTTCAAGATAATGTGAAAGTCCAAGGAAATACAGTAAACCTGCACTGGTGGATCGGAATCTAATACTGTTCTCGCAGAAGCCGCTCAATCCACAAACTCTTAGAAGATTCACTCTTCTTGTACTTTAGTCGGCATTGTGCCGTCTGCATTCAATCCCGATGCAATTTTGGTGTTTCATGGTCAATGTGAAGGTCCAATTGATACGGTAAACCTGCACTGGTGCATCGGAATCTAATACTGATCCCCCAGGAGCCGCTATTAACACAAAATCTTCGATGATTCATTCTTCTTGTCCTTATGACGGAATTGTGCATTCTGAATTCAATCTCAATGCGAATGCTGTGCCTCATGGTCAATGTGAAGGTCCAAGGGATACAGTAAACCAGCACTATTGCATTGGAAACTAATACTGGTCTTCCAGGGGATGCTCATACCACAAACTCTTAGAAGACTCACTCTTCTTGTACCTAAGTCGGCATTGTCCATTTTGTATTCAATCCCGAAGCAATTTCTGTGTTTCATGGGCAATGTGAAGGTCCAAGGGATACAGTAAACCTGCACTGGTTCATCGGAATCTAATACTGGTCTCCTAGGCGCCGTTCAGTCCACAAACTTTTAGAAGATTCACTCTCCTTATACTTAAGTCGGCATTGTGGCATTTGTATTCAATCCCGTTGCAACTTCTGTGTTTCAAGAAAATGTGAAAGTCCAAGGGATACAGTAAACCTGCACTGGTGGATCGGAATCTAATACTGTTCTCCCAGGAGCCGCTCAATCCACAGACTCATAGAAGATTCACTCTTCTTGTACTTTAGTCGGCATTGTGCCTTCTGTATTCAATCCCGATGCAATTTCGGTGTTTCATGGTCATTGAAAAGGTCCAAATTATACAGTAAACCTGCACTGGTGCATCGGAATCTAATACTGGCCTCCCAGGTGCCGCCCAAACCACAAACTCTTAGAAGATTCACTCTTCCTGTACTTAAGTCCGCATTGTCCTCCTTGTATTCAATCTCGAAGTAATTTTTATGTTTCATGGTCAATGTGAAGGTCCAGTTGATACAGTAAAACTGCACTGGTGCATCGGAATCTAATACTGATCCCGCAGTAGCCGCTAATAACACAAACTCTTTGATGATTCATTCTTCTTGACCTTATGTCGTAATTGTGCATTTTGAATTCAATCTCAATGCGATATCTGTGTCCCATGGTCAACGTGAAGGTCCAAGGGTTACAGTAAACCAGCACTATTGCATCGGAATCTAATACTGGAGCCCCAGAGCCGATCACACCACAAACTCTTAGAAGATTCACTCTTCTTGTACTTAAGTCGGCATTTTCCCTGTTGTATTCAATCATAATGCGATTTCTGTGTTTCATGGGCAATGTGAAGGTCCAAGGGATAGAGTAAATTCTGCACTGGTGCGTTGGAATCTAATACTGGTCTCCCAGGAGCCGCTCAAACCACAAACTCTTAGAAGATTCACTCTTCTTGTACTTCAGTCGGCGATGTGCCTTTTGTATTCTATACCTTTGCAATTTCTGTGTTTCATGGTCAATGTGTAGGTCCAAGGGATACAGTAAACCTGCACTGGTGCATCGGAATCTAATACTGGTCTCCCAGGAGCCGCTCAAGCCACAAACCCTTAGAAGATTCACTCTTCTTATCTTGAAGACGACATTGTGCTTTTGTATTCAATCCTGATGCAACTTTTGTGTTTCAAGTCAATGTGAACGTCCAAGGGATACAGTAAACCTGCACTGGTGCATCGGAATCTAATACTAGTCTCCCAGGAGCCGATCAAACCACAAACACTTAGAGGATTCACTCTTCTTGTACTTAAGTCTGCATTGTGCCTTTCGTATTCAATCCCGAAGTAATTTCTGTGTTTCATGGTCAATGTGAAGGTCCAAGAAAATACAGTACACCTGCCCTGGTGCACCGGAATTTAATACTGGTTTCCCAGGAGCCGCTGAAAACCACAAACTCTTAGAAGATTCACTCTTCTTGTACTTAACTCGGCATTGTGGCTTTCGTAGTTAATCCCGATGCAATATCTGTGTTTCAAGTCAATCTGAAAGTCCAAGGGATACAGTAAACTAGAACTGGTGCATCAGAATCTAATACTGATCTCCCAGGAGCCGCTCAAACCACAAACTTTTAGAAGTTTCACTCTTCTTGTACTTAACTCGGCATTGTGGCTTTCGGAGTTAATCCCGATGCAATATCTGTGTTTCAAGTCAATCTGAAAGTCCAAGGGATACAGTAAACTAGAACTGGTGCATCAGAATCTAATACTGATCTCCCAGGAGCCGCTCAAACCACAAACTCTTTGAAGATTCACTCTTCTTGTACTTAAGTCGGCATTGTCCCTTTTGTATTATATCACGATGCAATTTCTGTGTTTCGTGGTCAATTTGAAGGACCGAGGGATAGAGTAAACCTGCACTGGCGCATCGGAATCTAATCCTGGTCTCCCAGGAACCGCTCAAATCACAAACTCTTAGAAGATTCACTCACTTCATACTTAAGTCGGCATTGTGCATTTGTATTCAATCCCGATGCAACTTCTGTGTTTCAAGATAATGTGAAAGTCCAAGAAAATACAGTAAACCTGCACTGGTGGATAGGAATCTAATACTGTTCTCCCAGGAGCCGCTCAATCTAAAAACTCTTACAAGATTCACTCTTCTTGTACTTTAGTCGGCATTGTGCCGCCTGCATTCAATCCCGATGCAATTTTGGTGTTTCATGGTCAATGTGAAGGTCCAATTGATACAGTATACCTGCACTGGTGCATCGGAATCTAATACTGTCCCCCAGGAGCCGCTAATAACACAAACTCTTCGATGATTCATTCTTCTTGTCCTTATGTCGGAATTGTGCATTTTGAATTCAATCTCAATGCGATTTCTGTGTCTCATGGTCAATGTGAAGGTCCAAGGGATACAGTAAACCAGAACTATTGCATCGGAAACTAATACTGGTCTCCCAGGGGCCGCTCACACCACAAACTCTTAGAAGATTCACTCTTCTTGTACTTAAGTCGACATTTTCCATGCTGTATTCAATCCCAATGCGAATTCTGTGTTTCATGGACAATGTGAAGGTCCAAGGGATAGAGTAAATTCTGCACTGGTGCGTTGGAATCTAATACTGGTCTCCCAGGAGCCGCTCAAACCACAAACTCTTAGAAGATTCACTCCTCTTGTTCTTAAGTCGGCATTGTGCCTTTTGTATTCAATCCCGATGCACTTTCTGTGTTTCATGCTCAATGTGAAGGTCCAAGGGATACAGTAAACCTGCACTGGTGCATCGCAATCTAATACTGGTCTCTCAGGAACCGCTCAAACCACAAACTCTTAGAAGATTCACTCTTCTTGTACTTAAGTCGGCATTGTCCCTTTTGTATTATATCACGATGCAATTTCTGTGTTTCATGGTCAATTTGAAGGTCCAAGGGATACAGTATACTTGCACTGGTGCATTGCAATCTAATACTGGTCTCCCAGGAGCCCCTCAAACCCTTAGAAGATTCACTCTTCTTCTCTTGAAGACGGCATTGTGCTTTTGTATTCAATCCTGATGCAACTTCTGTGTTTCAAGTCAATGTGAACGTCCAAGGGATACAGTAAACCTTCACTGGTGCATCGGAATCTAATACTAGTCTCCCAGGAGCCGATCAAACCACAAACACTTAGAGGATTCACTCTTCTTGTACCTAAGTCGGCATTCTGCATTCAGTATTCAATCCCAATGCAATTTCTGTGTTTCATGGTCGATGTGAAGGTCCAAGGGATAAAGTAAACCTGCACTGGTGCATCAGAATCTAATACTGGTCTTCCAGGAGCCGCTCAAACCACAAACTCTTAGAGGATTCACTCTTCTTTTACTTAAGTCTGCATTGTGCATTTTGTATTCAATCCCGAAGCAATTTCTCTGTTTCATGGTCAATGTGAAGGTCCAAGGGATACAGTAAACCTGCATTGATTCATCATAATCTAATACTGGTCTCCTAGGCGCCGCTCAAACCACAAACTATTAGAAGATTAACTCTCCTTATACTTAAGTCGACATTGTGCCTTTTGTATTCAATCCCGATGCAACTTCTGTGTTTCAAGAAAATGTGAAAGTAAAAGGGATACAGTAAACCTGCACTGGTGGATCGGAATCTAATACAGGTCCCCAAGGAGCCACTTAAACCACAAACTCTTAGAGGATTCTCTCTTCTTGTACTTTAGTCGGCATTGTGCCTTTTGTATTCAATCCCGATGCAATTTCTGTGTTTTATGGTCAATGTGAAGGTCCAAGGGTTACAGTAAACCAGCACTATTGCATCGGAATCTAATACTGGAGCCCCAGAGCCGATCACACCACAAACTCTTAGAAGATTTACTCTTGTTTTACTTAAGTCTGCATTGTGGCTTTTGTATTCAATCCCGATGCAATTTCTGTGTTTCAAGAAAATGTGAAAGTAAAAGGGATACAGTAAACCTGCACTGGTGGATCGGAATCTAATACAGGTCCCCAAGGAGCCACTTAAACCACAAACTCTTAGAAGATTCTCTCTTCTTGTACTTTAGTCGGCATTGTGCCTTTTGTATTCAATCCCGATGCAATTTCTGTGTTTTATGGTCAATGTGAAGGTCCAAGGGATACAGTAAAGCTGCACTGGTGCATCGCAATCTAATACTGGTCTCCCAGGAGCCGCTCAAACCACAAACCCTTAGAAGATTCACTCTTCTTGTCTTGAAGATGGGATTGAGCTTTTGTCTTCAATCCTGATGCAACTTCTGTGTTTCAAGTCAATGCGAACGTCCAAGGGATACAGTAAACCTGCACTGGTGCATCGGAATGTAATACTAGTCTCCCAGGAGCCGATCAAACCACCAACACTTAGAGGATTCACTCTTCTTGTACTTAAGTCTGCATTGTGCCTTTCGTATACAATCCGGATGCAATTTCTGTGTTTCATGGTCAATGTGAAGGTCCACGGTATACAGTAAACCTGCCCTGGTGCACCGGAATCTAATACTGGTCTCCCAGGAGCCGCTCAAACCACAAACTCTTAGAAGATTCACTCTTCCTGTACTTAAGTCTGCATTGTGCCTTTCGTATTCAATCCCGAAGCAATTTCTGTGTTTCATGGTCAATGTGAAGGTCCAAGGTATACAGCAAACCTGCCCTGGTGCACCGGAATCTAATACTGGTCTCCCAGGAGCCGCTCAAACCACAAACTCTTGGAAGATTCACTCTTCTTGTACTTAATTCGGCATTGGTGATTTCGTATTTAATCCCGATGCAATATCTGTGTTTCAAGTCAATCTGAAAGTCCAAGGGATACAGTAAACTAGAACTGGTGCACCAGAATCTAATACTGATCTCCCAGGAGCTGCTCAAACCACAAACTCTTAGAAGATTCACTCTTCTTGTACTTTAGTCGGCATTGTGCCGTCTGCATTCAATCCCGATGCAATTTTGGTGTTTCATGGTCAATGTGAAGGTCCAATTGATACAGTAAACCTGCACTGGTGCATCGGAATCTAATACTGATCCCCCAGGAGCCGCTCAAACCACAAACTCTTAGAAGATTCACTCTTCTTATATTTAAGTCGGCATTTTGCTTTTGTATTCAATCCCGATGCAACTTCTGTGTTTCAAGATAATGTGAAAGTCCAAGGAAATACAGTAAACCTGCACTGGTGGATCGGAATCTAATACTGTTCTCGCAGAAGCCGCTCAATCCACAAACTCTTAGAAGATTCACTCTTCTTGTACTTTAGTCGGCATTGTGCCGTCTGCATTCAATCCCGATGCAATTTTGGTGTTTCATGGTCAATGTAAAGGTCCAATTGATACGGTAAACCTGCACTGGTGCATCGGAATCTAATACTGATCCCCCAGGAGCCGCTATTAACACAAAATCTTCGATGATTCATTCTTCTTGTCCTTATGACGGAATTGTGCATTCTGAATTCAATCTCAATGCGAATGCTGTGCCTCATGGTCAATGTGAAGGTCCAAGGGATACAGTAAACCAGCACTATTGCATTGGAAACTAATACTGGTCTTCCAGGGGATGCTCATACCACAAACTCTTAGAAGACTCACTCTTCTTGTACCTAAGTCGGCATTGTCCATTTTGTATTCAATCCCGAAGCAATTTCTGTGTTTCATGGGCAATGTGAAGGTCCAAGGGATACAGTAAACCTGCACTGGTTCATCGGAATCTAATACTGGTCTCCTAGGCGCCGTTCAATCCACAAACTTTTAGAAGATTCACTCTCCTTATACTTAAGTCGGCATTGTGGCATTTGTATTCAATCCCGTTGCAACTTCTGTGTTTCAAGAAAATGTGAAAGTCCAAGGGATACAGTAAACCTGCACTGGTGGATCGGAATCTAATACTGTTCTCCCAGGAGCCGCTCAATCCACAGACTCATAGAAGATTCACTCTTCTTGTACTTTAGTCGGCATTGTGCCTTCTGTATTCAATCCCGATGCAATTTCGGTGTTTCATGGTCATTGAAAAGGTCCAAATTATACAGTAAACCTGCACTGGTGCATCGGAATCTAATACTGGCCTCCCAGGTGCCGCCCAAACCACAAACTCTTAGAAGATTCACTCTTCCTGTACTTAAGTCCGCATTGTCCTCCTTGTATTCAATCTCGAAGTAATTTTTATGTTTCATGGTCAATGTGAAGGTCCAGTTGATACAGTAAAACTGCACTGGTGCATCGGAATCTAATACTGATCCCGCAGTAGCCGCTAATAACACAAACTCTTTGATGATTCATTCTTCTTGACCTTATGTCGTAATTGTGCATTTTGAATTCAATCTCAATGCGATATCTGTGTCCCATGGTCAACGTGAAGGTCCAAGGGTTACAGTAAACCAGCACTATTGCATCGGAATCTAATACTGGAGCCCCAGAGCCGATCACACCACAAACTCTTAGAAGATTCACTCTTCTTGTACTTAAGTCGGCATTTTCCCTGTTGTATTCAATCATAATGCGATTTCTGTGTTTCATGGGCAATGTGAAGGTCCAAGGGATAGAGTAAATTCTGCACTGGTGCGTTGGAATCTAATACTGGTCTCCCAGGAGCCGCTCAAACCACAAACTCTTAGAAGATTCACTCTTCTTGTACTTCAGTCGGCGATGTGCCTTTTGTATTCTATACCTTTGCAATTTCTGTGTTTCATGGTCAATGTGTAGGTCCAAGGGATACAGTAAACCTGCACTGGTGCATCGGAATCTAATACTGGTCTCCCAGGAGCCGCTCAAGCCACAAACCCTTAGAAGATTCACTCTTCTTATCTTGAAGACGACATTGTGCTTTTGTATTCAATCCTGATGCAACTTTTGTGTTTCAAGTCAATGTGAACGTCCAAGGGATACAGTAAACCTGCACTGGTGCATCGGAATCTAATACTAGTCTCCCAGGAGCCGATCAAACCACAAACACTTAGAGGATTCACTCTTCTTGTACTTAAGTCTGCATTGTGCCTTTCGTATTCAATCCCGAAGTAATTTCTGTGTTTCATGGTCAATGTGAAGGTCCAAGAAAATACAGTACACCTGCCCTGGTGCACCGGAATTTAATACTGGTTTCCCAGGAGCCGCTGAAAACCACAAACTCTTAGAAGATTCACTCTTCTTGTACTTAACTCGGCATTGTGGCTTTCGTAGTTAATCCCGATGCAATATCTGTGTTTCAAGTCAATCTGAAAGTCCAAGGGATACAGTAAACTAGAACTGGTGCATCAGAATCTAATACTGATCTCCCAGGAGCCGCTCAAACCACAAACTTTTAGAAGTTTCACTCTTCTTGTACTTAACTCGGCATTGTGGCTTTCGGAGTTAATCCCGATGCAATATCTGTGTTTCAAGTCAATCTGAAAGTCCAAGGGATACAGTAAACTAGAACTGGTGCATCAGAATCTAATACTGATCTCCCAGGAGCCGCTCAAACCACAAACTCTTTGAAGATTCACTCTTCTTGTACTTAAGTCGGCATTGTCCCTTTTGTATTATATCACGATGCAATTTCTGTGTTTCGTGGTCAATTTGAAGGACCGAGGGATAGAGTAAACCTGCACTGGCGCATCGGAATCTAATCCTGGTCTCCCAGGAACCGCTCAAACCACAAACTCTTAGAAGATTCACTCACTTCATACTTAAGTCGGCATTGTGCATTTGTATTCAATCCCGATGCAACTTCTGTGTTTCAAGATAATGTGAAAGTCCAAGAAAATACAGTAAACCTGCACTGGTGGATAGGAATCTAATACTGTTCTCCCAGGAGCCGCTCAATCTAAAAACTCTTACAAGATTCACTCTTCTTGTACTTTAGTCGGCATTGTGCCGCCTGCATTAAATCCCGATGCAATTTTGGTGTTTCATGGTCAATGTGAAGGTCCAATTGATACAGTATACCTGCACTGGTGCATCGGAATCTAATACTGTCCCCCCAGGAGCCGCTAATAACACAAACTCTTCGATGATTCATTCTTCTTGTCCTTATGTCGGAATTGTGCATTTTGAATTCAATCTCAATGCGATTTCTGTGTCTCATGGTCAATGTGAAGGTCCAAGGGATACAGTAAACCAGAACTATTGCATCGGAAACTAATACTGGTCTCCCAGGGGCCGCTCACACCACAAACTCTTAGAAGATTCACTCTTCTTGTACTTAAGTCGACATTTTCCATGCTGTATTCAATCCCAATGCGAATTCTGTGTTTCATGGACAATGTGAAGGTCCAAGGGATAGAGTAAATTCTGCACTGGTGCGTTGGAATCTAATACTGGTCTCCCAGGAGCCGCTCAAACCACAAACTCTTAGAAGATTCACTCCTCTTGTTCTTAAGTCGGCATTGTGCCTTTTGTATTCAATCCCGATGCACTTTCTGTGTTTCATGCTCAACTGTGAAGGTCCAAGGGATACAGTAAACCTGCACTGGTGCATCGCAATCTAATACTGGTCTCTCAGGAACCGCTCAAACCACAAACTCTTAGAAGATTCACTCTTCTTGTACTTAAGTCGGCATTGTCCCTTTTGTATTATATCACGATGCAATTTCTGTGTTTCATGGTCAATTTGAAGGTCCAAGGGATACAGTATGCTTGCACTGGTGCATTGCAATCTAATACTGGTCTCCCAGGAGCCCCTCAAACCCTTAGAAGATTCACTCTTCTTCTCTTGAAGACGGCATTGTGCTTTTGTATTCAATCCTGATGCAACTTCTGTGTTTCAAGTCAATGTGAACGTCCAAGGGGATACAGTAAACCTTCACTGGTGCATCGGAATCTAATACTAGTCTCCCAGGAGCCGATCAAACCACAAACACTTAGAGGATTCACTCTTCTTGTAACCTAAGTCGGCATTCTGCATTCAGTATTCAATCCCAATGCAATTTCTGTGTTTCATGGTCGATGTGAAGGTCCAAGGGATAAAGTAAACCTGCACTGGTGCATCAGAATCTAATACTGGTCTTCCAGGAGCCGCTCAAACCACAAACTCTTAGAGGATTCACTCTTCTTTTACTTAAGTCTGCATTGTGCATTTTGTATTCAATCCCGAAGCAATTTCTCTGTTTCATGGTCAATGTGAAGGTCCAAGGGATACAGTAAACCTGCATTGATTCATCATAATCTAATACTGGTCTCCTAGGCGCCGCTCAAACCACAAACTATTAGAAGATTCACTCTCCTTATACTTAAGTCGACATTGTGCCTTTTGTATTCAATCCCGATGCAACTTCTGTGTTTCAAGAAAATGTGAAAGTCGAAGGGATACAGTAAACCTGCACTGGTGGATCGGAATCTAATACTGTTCTCCCAGGAGCCGCTCAATCCACAATTTCTTAGAAAATTCACTATTCTTCTACTTTAGTCGGCATTGTGCCTCCTGTATTCAATCCCGATGCAATTTCGGTGTTTCATGGTCAATGTAAATGTCCAATTCACACAGTAAACTTGCACTGGTGCATCGGAATCTAATACAGGTCTCCCATGGCCCGCTCAAAGCACAAACTCTTACAAGACTCACTCTTCTTGTACTTAAGTCGGCATTGTGCTCTTTGTATTCTATCCCGTTGCGATTTCTGTGTTTCATGGTCACTGTGAAGATCCAAGGGATACAGTAATCCTGCACTGGTGCATCGGAATCTAATACTGGCCTCCCAGGAGCCGCTCAAACCAAAAACTCTTACAAGATTCACTCTTCCTGTACTTAAGTCGGCATTGTGCATTTTGTACTCAATCCCGATGCAACTTCTGTGTTTCAAGTCAATGTGATAGCCCAAGGGATAAAGTAAACCTGCACTAATGGATCGGAATCTAATACTGGTCTCCCAGGAGCCGCTCAAAGCACAAACTCTTCGAAGATTCATTCTTCTTGTCCTTATGTCGGCATTGTGCCTTTTGAATTCAATTCCAATGCGATTTCTGTGACTCATGGTCAATGTGAAGGATGCGATTTCTGAGTCTCATGGTCAATGTGAAGGTCCAAGGGATACAGTAATCTTGCACTGGTGCATCGGAATCTAATACTGGTCTCTCAGTAGCCGCTCAAACCACAAACCCTTAGAAGATTCATTCTCCTTGTACTTAAGTCGGCATTGTCCCTTTTGTATTATATCCCGATGCAATTTCTGTGTTTCATCGTCAATGTGAAGGTCCAAGAGATACAGTAAACCTGCGCTGGTGCGTCGGAATTTAATACTGGTCTCCCAGGAGCCGCTCTAAGCACAATGTCTTAGAAGATTCAATCTTCTTGTACTTAAGTCAGCATTGTGCCTTTTGTGTTGAATCCCGATTCAACTTCTGTGTTTCCAGTCAATGTGAAAGTCCAAGCGATACAGTAAACCTGCACTGGTGCATCGGAATCTAATACTGGTCTCTCAAGAGCCGTACAAAGCACAAACTCTTAGAAGATTCGCTCGTTTTGCACTTAAGTTGGCATTGTGCTTTTTGTATTCGATCCCGATGAGATTTCAGTGTTTCCTGGTCAATGTGAAGGTCCAAGGGATAGAGTAAATTCTGCACTGTTGCGTTGGAATCTAATACTGGTCCCCCAGCAGCCGCTCAAACCACAAACTCTTAGAAGAATCAATCTTCTTGTACTTCGGTCGGCATTGTGAGTTTTGTATTCTATCCCTTAGCAATTTCTGTGTTTCATGGTCAATGTGAAGGTCCAATTGATACAGTAAACCTGCACTGGTGCATCGGAATCTAATACTGATCCCCCAGGAGCCGCTCAAACCACAAACTCTTAGAAGATTCACTCTTCTTATATTTAAGTCGGCATTATGCTTTTGTATTCAATCCCGATGCAACTTCTGTGTTTCAAGATAATGTGAAAGTCCAAGGAAATACAGTAAACCTGCACTGGTGGATCGGAATCTAATACTGTTCCCGCAGAAGCCGCTCAATCCACAAACTCTTAGAAGATTCACTCTTCTTGTACTTTAGTCGGCATTGTGCCGTCTGCATTCAATCCCGATGCAATTTTGGTGTTTCATGGTCAATGTGAAGGTCCAATTGATACAGTAAACCTGCACTGGTGCATCGGAATCTAATACTGATCCCCCAGGAGCCGCTAATAACACAAAATCTTCGATGATTCATTCTTCTTGTCCTTATGACGGAATTGTGCATTCTGAATTCAATCTCAATGCGAATGCTGTGCCTCATGGTCAATGTGAAGGTCCAAGGGATACAGTAAACTAGCACTATTGCATCGGAAACTAATACTGGTCTCCCAGGGGATGCTCATACCACAAACTCTTAGAAGACTCACTCTTCTTGTACTTAAGTCAGCATTTTCCCTGTTGTATTCAATCCCAATGCGAATTCTGTGTTTCATGGACAATGTGAAGGTCCAAGGGATAGAGTAAATTCTCCACTGGTGCGTTGGAATCTAATAATGGTCTCCCAGGTGCCGCTCAAACCAAAAAATCTTAGAAGATTCACTCTTCTTGTACTTCAGTCGGCATTGTGCCTTTTGTATTTTATCCCTTTGCAATTTCTGTGTTTCATGGTCAATGTGAAGGTCCAAGGGATACAGTAAACCTGCACTGGTGCATCGCAATCTAATACTGGTCTCCCAGGAGCCGCTCAAACCACAAACTCTTAGAAGATTCACTCCTCATGTTCTTAAAGCGGCATTGTGCCTTTTGTATTCAATCCCGATGCACTTTCTGTGTTTCATGCTCAATGTGAAGCTCCAAGGGATACAGTAAACCTGCACTGGTGCATCGCAATCTAATACTGGTCTCTCAGGAACCGCTCAAACCAAAAACTCTTAGAAGATTCACTCTTCTTGTACCTAAGTCGGCACTGTCCCTTTTGTATTATATCACGATGCACTTTCTGTGTTTCATGGTCAATGTGAAGGTCCAAGGGATACAGTAAACCTGCACTGGTGCATCGCAATCTAATACTGGTCTCCCAGGAGCCGCTCAAACCACAAACCCTTAGAAGATTCACTCTTCTTGTCTTGAAGACGGCATTGTGCTTTTGTATTCAATCCTGATGCAACTTCTGCGTTTCAAGTCAATGTGAACGTCCAAGGGATACAGTAAACCTGCACTGGTGCATCGGAATCTAATACTAGTCTCCCAGAAGCCGATCAAATCACAAACACTTAGAGGATTCACTCTTCTTGTACTTAAGTCGGCATTCTGCCTTCAGTATTCAATCCCGATGCAATTTCTGTGTTTCATGGTCGATGTCAAGGTCTAACGGATAAAGTAAACCTGCACTGGTGCATCAGTATCTAATGCTGGTCTTCCAGGTGCCGCTCAAACCACAAACTCTTAGAGGATTCACTCTTCTTTTACTTAAGTCTGCATTGTGCGTTTTGTATTCAATCCCGAAGCAATTTCTGTGTTTCATGGTCAATGTTAAGGTCCAAGGGATACAGTAAACCTGCATTGGTTCATCGGAATCTAATACTGGTCTCCTAGGCGCCGCTCAAACCTTAAACTATTAGAAGATTCACTCTCCTTATACTTAAGTCGGCATTGTGCCTTTTGTATTCAATCCCGATGCAACTTCTGTGTTTCAAGAAAATGTGAAAGTCGAAGGGATACAGTAAACCTACACTGGTGGATCGGAATCTAATACTGTTCTCCCAGGAGCCGCTCAAACGAAAAACTCTTACAAGATTCACTCTTCCTGTACTTAAGTCGGCATTGTGCATTTTGTACTCAATCCCGATGCAACTTCTGTGTTTCAAGTCAATGTGATAGCCCAAGGGATAAAGTAAACCTGCACTAATGGATCGGAATCTAATACTGGTCTCCCGGGAGCCGCTCAAAGCACAAACTCTTCGAAGATTCATTCTTCTTGTCCTTATGTCGGCATTGTGCCTTTTGAATTCAATTCCAATGCGATTTCTGTGACTCATGGTCAATGTGAAGGATGCGATTTCTGAGTCTCATGGTCAATGTGAAGGTCCAAGGGATACAGTAATCTTGCACTGGTGCATCGGAATCTAATACTGGTCTCTCAGTAGCCGCTCAAACCACAAACCCTTAGAAGATTCATTCTCCTTGTACTTAAGTCGGCATTGTCCCTTTTGTATTATATCCCGATGCAATTTCTGTGTTTCATCGTCAATGTGAAGGTCCAAGAGATACAGTAAACATGCGCTGGTGCGTCGGAATTTAATACTGGTCTCCCAGGAGCCGCTCTAAGCACAATGTCTTAGAAGATTCAATCTTCTTGTACTTAAGTCAGCATTGTGCCTTTTGTGTTGAATCCCGATTCAACTTCTGTGTTTCCAGTCAATGTGAAAGTCCAAGCGATACAGTAAACCTGCACTGGTGCATCGGAATCTAATACTGGTCTCTCAAGAGCCGTACAAAGCACAAACTCCTAGAAGATTCGCTCGTTTTGCACTTATGTTGGCATTGTGTTTTTTGTATTCGATCCCGATGAGATTTCAGTGTTTCCTGGTCAATGTGAAGGTCCAAGGGATAGAGTAAATTCTGCACTGTTGCGTTGGAATCTAATACTGGTCCCCCAGCAGCCGACCACCACAAACTCTTAGAAGAATCAATCTTCTTGTACTTCGGTCGGCATTGTGAGTTTTGTATTCTATCCCTTAGCAATTTCTGTGTTTCGTGGTCAATGTGAAGGTCCAAGGGATACAGAAAACCTGCATTGGTGCATCGGAATCTAATACTGATCTCCCAGGAGCCGCTCAAACCACAAAAGCTTGTAAGATTAACTCTACTTGTACTTAAGTCGGCATCCCTCCCATTTGTATTATTACCCGTTGCAATTTCTGTGTTTCATCGTCAATGTGAAGTTCCAAGGGGATACAGTAAACCTGCACTGGTCCATCGGAATGTAATACTGGCTTCCCAGGAGCCGCTCAAACCACAAACTCTTAGAAGATTTACTCTTGTTTTACTTAAGTCTGCATTGTGGCTTTTGTATTCAATCCCGATGCAATTTCTGTGTTTCAAGAAAATGTGAAAGTAAAAGGGATACAGTAAACCTGCACTGGTGGATCGGAATCTAATACAGGTCCCCAAGGAGCCACTTAAACCACAAACTCTTAGAAGATTCTCTCTTCTTGTACTTTAGTCGGCATTGTGCCTTTTGTATTCAATCCCGATGCAATTTCTGTGTTTTATGGTCAATGTGAAGGTCCAAGGGATACAGTAAAGCTGCACTGGTGCATCGCAATCTAATACTGGTCTCCCAGGAGCCGCTCAAACCACAAACCCTTAGAAGATTCACTCTTCTTGTCTTGAAGACGGGATTGAGCTTTTGTCTTCAATCCTGATGCAACTTCTGTGTTTCAAGTCAATGCGAACGTCCAAGGGATACAGTAAACCTGCACTGGTGCATCGGAATGTAATACTAGTCTCCCAGGAGCCGATCAAACCACCAACACTTAGAGGATTCACTCTTCTTGTACTTAAGTCTGCATTGTGCCTTTCGTATACAATCCGGATGCAATTTCTGTGTTTCATGGTCAATGTGAAGGTCCACGGTATACAGTAAACCTGCCCTGGTGCACCGGAATCTAATACTGGTCTCCCAGGAGCCGCTCAAACCACAAACTCTTAGAAGATTCACTCTTCCTGTACTTAAGTCTGCATTGTGCCTTTCGTATTCAATCCCGAAGCAATTTCTGTGTTTCATGGTCAATGTGAAGGTCCAAGGTATACAGCAAACCTGCCCTGGTGCACCGGAATCTAATACTGGTCTCCCAGGAGCCGCTCAAACCACAAACCCTTGGAAGATTCACTCTTCTTGTACTTAACTCGGCATTGGTGATTTCGTATTTAATCCCGATGCAATATCTGTGTTTCAAGTCAATCTGAAAGTCCAAGGGATACAGTAAACTAGAACTGGTGCACCAGAATCTAATACTGATCTCCCAGGAGCCGCTCAAACCACAAACTCTTAGAAGATTCACTCTTCTTGTACTTTAGTCGGCATTGTGCCGTCTGCATTCAATCCCGATGCAATTTTGGTGTTTCATGGTCAATGTGAAGGTCCAATTGATACAGTAAACCTGCACTGGTGCATCGGAATCTAATACTGATCCCCCAGGAGCCGCTCAAACCACAAACTCTTAGAAGATTCACTCTTCTTATATTTAAGTCGGCATTATGCTTTTGTATTCAATCCCGATGCAACTTCTGTGTTTCAAGATAATGTGAAAGTCCAAGGAAATACAGTAAACCTGCACTGGTGGATCGGAATCTAATACTGTTCTCGCAGAAGCCGCTCAATCCACAAACTCTTAGAAGATTCACTCTTCTTGTACTTTAGTCGGCATTGTGCCGTCTGCATTCAATCCCGATGCAATTTTGGTGTTTCATGGTCAATGTGAAGGTCCAATTGATACGGTAAACCTGCACTGGTGCATCGGAATCAATTACTGATCCCCCAGGAGCCGCTATTAACACAAAATCTTCGATGATTCATTCTTCTTGTCCTTATGACGGAATTGTGCATTCTGAATTCAATCTCAATGCGAATGCTGTGCCTCATGGTCAATGTGAAGGTCCAAGGGATACAGTAAACCAGCACTATTGCATTGGAAACTAATACTGGTCTTCCAGGGGATGCTCATACCACAAACTCTTAGAAGACTCACTCTTCTTGTACCTAAGTCGGCATTGTCCCTTTTGTATTATATCACGATGCAATTTCTGTGTTTCATGGACAATTTGTAGGACCAAGGGATACAGTAAACCTGCACTGGCGCATCGGAATCCAATACTGGTCTCCCAGGAGCGGCTCAAACCACAAACCCTTAGAAGATTCACTCTTCTTGTACTTAAGTCTGCATTGTGCCTTTCGTATTCAATCCCGAAGTAATTTCTGTGTTTCATGGTCAATGTGAAGGTCCAAGAAAATACAGTACACCTGCCCTGGTGCACCGGAATTTAATACTGGCTTCCCAGGAGCCGCTGAAAACCACAAACTCTTAGAAGATTCACTCTTCTTGTACTTAACTCGGCATTGTGGCTTTCGGAGTTAATCCCGATGCAATATCTGTGTTTCAAGTCAATCTGAAAGTCCAAGGGATACAGTAAACTAGAACTGGTGCATCAGAATCTAATACTGATCTCCCAGGAGCCGCTCAAACCACAAACTTTTAGAAGTTTCACTCTTCTTGTACTTAACTCGGCATTGTGGCTTTCGGAGTTAATCCCGATGCAATATCTGTGTTTCAAGTCAATCTGAAAGTCCAAGGGATACAGTAAACTAGAACTGGTGCATCAGAATCTAATACTGATCTCCCAGGAGCCGCTCAAACCACAAACTCTTTGAAGATTCACTCTTCTTGTACTTAAGTCGGCATTGTCCCTTTTGTATTATATCACGATGCAATTTCTGTGTTTCGTGGTCAATTTGAAGGACCGAGGGATAGAGTAAACCTGCACTGGCGCATCGGAATCTAATCCTGGTCTCCCAGGAACCGCTCAAACCACAAACTCTTAGAAGATTCACTCACTTCATACTTAAGTCGGCATTGTGCATTTGTATTCAATCCCGATGCAACTTCTGTGTTTCAAGATAATGTGAAAGTCCAAGAAAATACAGTAAACCTGCACTGGTGGATAGGAATCTAATACTGTTCTCCCAGGAGCCGCTCAATCTAAAAACTCTTACAAGATTCACTCTTCTTGTACTTTAGTCGGCATTGTGCCGCCTGCATTCAATCCCGATGCAATTTTGGTGTTTCATGGTCAATGTGAAGGTCCAATTGATACAGTATACCTGCACTGGTGCATCGGAATCTAATACTGTCCCCCAGGAGCCGCTAATAACACAAACTCTTCGATGATTCATTCTTCTTGTCCTTATGTCGGAATTGTGCATTTTGAATTCAATCTCAATGCGATTTCTGTGTCTCATGGTCAATGTGAAGGTCCAAGGGATACAGTAAACCAGAACTATTGCATCGGAAACTAATACTGGTCTCCCAGGGGCCGCTCACACCACAAACTCTTAGAAGATTCACTCTTCTTGTACTTAAGTCGACATTTTCCATGCTGTATTCAATCCCAATGCGAATTCTGTGTTTCATGGACAATGTGAAGGTCCAAGGGATAGAGTAAATTCTGCACTGGTGCGTTGGAATCTAATACTGGTCTCCCAGGAGCCGCTCAAACCACAAACTCTTAGAAGATTCACTCCTCTTGTTCTTAAGTCGGCATTGTGCCTTTTGTATTCAATCCCGATGCACTTTCTGTGTTTCATGCTCAATGTGAAGGTCCAAGGGATACAGTAAACCTGCACTGGTGCATCGCAATCTAATACTGGTCTCTCAGGAACCGCTCAAACCACAAACTCTTAGAAGATTCACTCTTCTTGTACTTAAGTCGGCATTGTCCCTTTTGTATTATATCACGATGCAATTTCTGTGTTTCATGGTCAATTTGAAGGTCCAAGGGATACAGTATACTTGCACTGGTGCATTGCAATCTAATACTGGTCTCCCAGGAGCCCCTCAAACCCTTAGAAGATTCACTCTTCTTCTCTTGAAGACGGCATTGTGCTTTTGTATTCAATCCTGATGCAACTTCTGTGTTTCAAGTCAATGTGAACGTCCAAGGGATACAGTAAACCTTCACTGGTGCATCGGAATCTAATACTAGTCTCCCAGGAGCCGATCAAACCACAAACACTTAGAGGATTCACTCTTCTTGTACCTAAGTCGGCATTCTGCATTCAGTATTCAATCCCAATGCAATTTCTGTGTTTCATGGTCGATGTGAAGGTCCAAGGGATAAAGTAAACCTGCACTGGTGCATCAGAATCTAATACTGGTCTTCCAGGAGCCGCTCAAACCACAAACTCTTAGAGGATTCACTCTTCTTTTACTTAAGTCTGCATTGTGCATTTTGTATTCAATCCCGAAGCAATTTCTGTGTTTCATGGTCAATGTGAAGGTCCAAGGGATACAGTAAACCTGCATTGGTTCATCATAATCTAATACTGGTCTCCTAGGCGCCGCTCAAACCACAAACTATTAGAAGATTCACTCTCCTTATACTTAAGTCGACATTGTGCCTTTTGTATTCAATCCCGATGCAACTTCTGTGTTTCAAGAAAATGTGAAAGTCGAAGGGATACAGTAAACCTGCACTGGTGGATCGGAATCTAATACTGTTCTCCCAGGAGCCGCTCAATCCACAATTTCTTAGAAAATTCACTATTCTTCTACTTTAGTCGGCATTGTGCCTCCTGTATTCAATCCCGATGCAATTTCGGTGTTTCATGGTCAATGTAAATGTCCAATTCACACAGTAAACTTGCACTGGTGCATCGGAATCTAATACAGGTCTCCCATGGCCCGCTCAAAGCACAAACTCTTACAAGACTCACTCTTCTTGTACTTAAGTCGGCATTGTGCTCTTTGTATTCTATCCCGTTGCGATTTCTGTGTTTCATGGTCACTGTGAAGATCCAAGGGATACAGTAATCCTGCACTGGTGCATCGGAATCTAATACTGGCCTCCCAGGAGCCGCTCAAACCAAAAACTCTTACAAGATTCACTCTTCCTGTACTTAAGTCGGCATTGTGCATTTTGTACTCAATCCCGATGCAACTTCTGTGTTTCAAGTCAATGTGATAGCCCAAGGGATAAAGTAAACCTGCACTAATGGATCGGAATCTAATACTGGTCTCCCAGGAGCCGCTCAAAGCACAAACTCTTCGAAGATTCATTCTTCTTGTCCTTATGTCGGCATTGTGCCTTTTGAATTCAATTCCAATGCGATTTCTGTGACTCATGGTCAATGTGAAGGATGCGATTTCTGAGTCTCATGGTCAATGTGAAGGTCCAAGGGATACAGTAATCTTGCACTGGTGCATCGGAATCTAATACTGGTCTCTCAGTAGCCGCTCAAACCACAAACCCTTAGAAGATTCATTCTCCTTGTACTTAAGTCGGCATTGTCCCTTTTGTATTATATCCCGATGCAATTTCTGTGTTTCATCGTCAATGTGAAGGTCCAAGAGATACAGTAAACCTGCGCTGGTGCTTCGGAATTTAATACTGGTCTCCCAGGAGCCGCTCTAAGCACAATGTCTTAGAAGATTCAATCTTCTTGTACTTAAGTCAGCATTGTGCCTTTTGTGTTGAATCCCGATTCAACTTCTGTGTTTCCAGTCAATGTGAAAGTCCAAGCGATACAGTAAACCTGCACTGGTGCATCGGAATCTAATACTGGTCTCTCAAGAGCCGTACAAAGCACAAACTCTTAGAAGATTCGCTCGTTTTGCACTTAAGTTGGCATTGTGCTTTTTGTATTCGATCCCGATGAGATTTCAGTGTTTCCTGGTCAATGTGAAGGTCCAAGGGATAGAGTAAATTCTGCACTGTTGCGTTGGAATCTAATACTGGTCCCCCAGCAGCCGCTCAAACCACAAACTCTTAGAAGAATCAATCTTCTTGTACTTCGGTCGGCATTGTGAGTTTTGTATTCTATCCCTTAGCAATTTCTGTGTTTCATGGTCAATGTGAAGGTCCAATTGATACAGTAAACCTGCACTGGTGCATCGGAATCTAATACTGATCCCCCAGGAGCCGCTCAAACCACAAACTCTTAGAAGATTCACTCTTCTTATATTTAAGTCGGCATTATGCTTTTGTATTCAATCCCGATGCAACTTCTGTGTTTCAGGATAATGTGAAAGTCCAAGGAAATACAGTAAACCTGCACTGGTGGATCGGAATCTAATACTGATCCCCCAGGAGCCGCTAATAACACAAAATCTTCGATGATTCATTCTTCTTGTCCTTATGACGGAATTGTGCATTCTGAATTCAATCTCAATGCGAATGCTGTGCCTCATGGTCAATGTGAAGGTCCAAGGGATACAGTAAACCAGCACTATTGCATCGGAAACTAATACTGGTCTCCCAGGGGATGCTCATACCACAAACTCTTAGAAGACTCACTCTTCTTGTACTTAAGTCAGCATTTTCCCTGTTGTATTCAATCCCAATGCGAATTCTGTGTTTCATGGACAATGTGAAGGTCCAAGGGATAGAGTAAATTCTCCACTGGTGCGTTGGAATCTAATAATGGTCTCCCAGGTGCCGCTCTAACCAAAAAATCTTAGAAGATTCACTCTTCTTGTACTTCAGTCGGCATTGTGCCTTTTGTATTTTATCCCTTTGCAATTTCTGTGTTTCATGGTCAATGTGAAGGTCCAAGGGATACAGTAAACCTGCACTGGTGCATCGCAATCTAATACTGGTCTCCCAGGAGCCGCTCAAACCACAAACTCTTAGAAGATTCACTCCTCATGTTCTTAAAGCGGCATTGTGCCTTTTGTATTCAATCCCGATGCACTTTCTGTGTTTCATGCTCAATGTGAAGCTCCAAGGGATACAGTAAACCTGCACTGGTGCATCGCAATCTAATACTGGTCTCTCAGGAACCGCTCAAACCAAAAACTCTTAGAAGATTCACTCTTCTTGTACCTAAGTCGGCACTGTCCCTTTTGTATTATATCACGATGCACTTTCTGTGTTTCATGGTCAATGTGAAGGTCCAAGGGATACAGTAAACCTGCACTGGTGCATCGCAATCTAATACTGGTCTCCCAGGAGCCGCTCAAACCACAAACCCTTAGAAGATTCACTCTTCTTGTCTTGAAGACGGCATTGTGCTTTTGTATTCAATCCTGATGCAACTTCTGCGTTTCAAGTCAATGTGAACGTCCAAGGGATACAGTAAACCTGCACTGGTGCATCGGAATCTAATACTAGTCTCCCAGAAGCCGATCAAATCACAAACACTTAGAGGATTCACTCTTCTTGTACTTAAGTCGGCATTCTGCCTTCAGTATTCAATCCCGATGCAATTTCTGTGTTTCATGGTCGATGTCAAGGTCTAACGGATAAAGTAAACCTGCACTGGTGCATCAGTATCTAATGCTGGTCTTCCAGGTGCCGCTCAAACCACAAACTCTTAGAGGATTCACTCTTCTTTTACTTAAGTCTGCATTGTGCGTTTTGTATTCAATCCCGAAGCAATTTCTGTGTTTCATGGTCAATGTTAAGGTCCAAGGGATACAGTAAACCTGCATTGGTTCATCGGAATCTAATACTGGTCTCCTAGGCGCCGCTCAAACCTTAAACTATTAGAAGATTCACTCTCCTTATACTTAAGTCGGCATTGTGCCTTTTGTATTCAATCCCGATGCAACTTCTGTGTTTCAAGAAAATGTGAAAGTCGAAGGGATACAGTAAACCTACACTGGTGGATCGGAATCTAATACTGTTCTCCCAGGAGCCGCTCAAACGAAAAACTCTTACAAGATTCACTCTTCCTGTACTTAAGTCGGCATTGTGCATTTTGTACTCAATCCCGATGCAACTTCTGTGTTTCAAGTCAATGTGATAGCCCAAGGGATAAAGTAAACCTGCACTAATGGATCGGAATCTAATACTGGTCTCCCGGGAGCCGCTCAAAGCACAAACTCTTCGAAGATTCATTCTTCTTGTCCTTATGTCGGCATTGTGCCTTTTGAATTCAATTCCAATGCGATTTCTGTGACTCATGGTCAATGTGAAGGATGCGATTTCTGAGTCTCATGGTCAATGTGAAGGTCCAAGGGATACAGTAATCTTGCACTGGTGCATCGGAATCTAATACTGGTCTCTCAGTAGCCGCTCAAACCACAAACCCTTAGAAGATTCATTCTCCTTGTACTTAAGTCGGCATTGTCCCTTTTGTATTATATCCCGATGCAATTTCTGTGTTTCATCGTCAATGTGAAGGTCCAAGAGATACAGTAAACCTGCGCTGGTGCGTCGGAATTTAATACTGGTCTCCCAGGAGCCGCTCTAAGCACAATGTCTTAGAAGATTCAATCTTCTTGTACTTAAGTCAGCATTGTGCCTTTTGTGTTGAATCCCGATTCAACTTCTGTGTTTCCAGTCAATGTGAAAGTCCAAGCGATACAGTAAACCTGCACTGGTGCATCGGAATCTAATACTGGTCTCTCAAGAGCCGTACAAAGCACAAACTCCTAGAAGATTCGCTCGTTTTGCACTTATGTTGGCATTGTGTTTTTTGTATTCGATCCCGATGAGATTTCAGTGTTTCCTGGTCAATGTGAAGGTCCAAGGGATAGAGTAAATTCTGCACTGTTGCGTTGGAATCTAATACTGGTCCCCCAGCAGCCGCTCAAACCACAAACTCTTAGAAGAATCAATCTTCTTGTACTTCGGTCGGCATTGTGAGTTTTGTATTCTATCCCTTAGCAATTTCTGTGTTTCGTGGTCAATGTGAAGGTCCAAGGGATACAGAAAACCTGCATTGGTGCATCGGAATCTAATACTGATCTCCCAGGAGCCGCTCAAACCACAAAAGCTTGTAAGATTAACTCTACTTGTACTTAAGTCGGCATCCTCCCATTTGTATTATTACCCGTTGCAATTTCTGTGTTTCATCGTCAATGTGAAGTTCCAAGGGATACAGTAAACCTGCACTGGTCCATCGGAATGTAATACTGGCTTCCCAGGAGCCGCTCAAACCACAAACTCTTAGAAGATTTACTCTTGTTTTACTTAAGTCTGCATTGTGGCTTTTGTATTCAATCCCGATGCAATTTCTGTGTTTCAAGAAAATGTGAAAGTAAAAGGGATACAGTAAACCTGCACTGGTGGATCGGAATCTAATACAGGTCCCCAAGGAGCCACTTAAACCACAAACTCTTAGAAGATTCTCTCTTCTTGTACTTTAGTCGGCATTGTGCCTTTTGTATTCAATCCCGATGCAATTTCTGTGTTTTATGGTCAATGTGAAGGTCCAAGGGATACAGTAAAGCTGCACTGGTGCATCGCAATCTAATACTGGTCTCCCAGGAGCCGCTCAAACCACAAACCCTTAGAAGATTCACTCTTCTTGTCTTGAAGACGGGATTGAGCTTTTGTCTTCAATCCTGATGCAACTTCTGTGTTTCAAGTCAATGCGAACGTCCAAGGGATACAGTAAACCTGCACTGGTGCATCGGAATGTAGTACTAGTCTCCCAGGAGCCGATCAAACCACCAACACTTAGAGGATTCACTCTTCTTGTACTTAAGTCTGCATTGTGCCTTTCGTATACAATCCGGATGCAATTTCTGTGTTTCATGGTCAATGTGAAGGTCCACGGTATACAGTAAACCTGCCCTGGTGCACCGGAATCTAATACTGGTCTCCCAGGAGCCGCTCAAACCACAAACTCTTAGAAGATTCACTCTTCCTGTACTTAAGTCTGCATTGTGCCTTTCGTATTCAATCCCGAAGCAATTTCTGTGTTTCATGGTCAATGTGAAGGTCCAAGGTATACAGCAAACCTGCCCTGGTGCACCGGAATCTAATACTGGTCTCCCAGGAGCCGCTCAAACCACAAACCCTTGGAAGATTCACTCTTCTTGTACTTAACTCGGCATTGGTGATTTCGTATTTAATCCCGATGCAATATCTGTGTTTCAAGTCAATCTGAAAGTCCAAGGGATACAGTAAACTAGAACTGGTGCACCAGAATCTAATACTGATCTCCCAGGAGCCGCTCAAACCACAAACTCTTAGAAGATTCACTCTTCTTGTACTTTAGTCGGCATTGTGCCGTCTGCATTCAATCCCGATGCAATTTTGGTGTTTCATGGTCAATGTGAAGGTCCAATTGATACAGTAAACCTGCACTGGTGCATCGGAATCTAATACTGATCCCCCAGGAGCCGCTCAAACCACAAACTCTTAGAAGATTCACTCTTCTTATATTTAAGTCGGCATTATGCTTTTGTATTCAATCCCGATGCAACTTCTGTGTTTCAAGATAATGTGAAAGTCCAAGGAAATACAGTAAACCTGCACTGGTGGATCGGAATCTAATACTGTTTTCGCAGAAGCCGCTCAATCCACAAACTCTTAGAAGATTCACTCTTCTTGTACTTTAGTCGGCATTGTGCCGTCTGCATTCAATCCCGATGCAATTTTGGTGTTTCATGGTCAATGTGAAGGTCCAATTGATACGGTAAACCTGCACTGGTGCATCGGAATCAATTACTGATCCCCCAGGAGCCGCTATTAACACAAAATCTTCGATGATTCATTCTTCTTGTCCTTATGACGGAATTGTGCATTCTGAATTCAATCTCAATGCGAATGCTGTGCCTCATGGTCAATGTGAAGGTCCAAGGGATACAGTAAACCAGCACTATTGCATTGGAAACTAATACTGGTCTTCCAGGGGATGCTCATACCACAAACTCTTAGAAGACTCACTCTTCTTGTACCTAAGTCGGCATTGTCCCTTTTGTATTATATCACGATGCAATTTCTGTGTTTCATGGACAATTTGTAGGACCAAGGGATACAGTAAACCTGCACTGGCGCATCGGAATCCAATACTGGTCTCCCAGGAGCGGCTCAAACCACAAACCCTTAGAAGATTCACTCTTCTTGTCTTGAAGACGGGTTGTGCTTTTGTATTCAGTCCTGATGCAACTTCTGTCTTTCAAGTCAATGTGAACGTCTAAGGGATAAAGTAAACCTGCACTGGTGCATCGGAATCTAATACTGGTCTCCCAGGAGCCGCTCAAACCACTAACTCTTAGAAGATTCACTCTTCTTTTACTGAAGACTGCATTGTGCCTTTTGTATTCAATCCCGAAGCAATTTCTGTGTTTCATGGTCAATGTGAAGGTCCAAGGGATACAGTAAACCTGCACTGGTTCATCGGAATCTAATACTGGTCTCCTAGGCGCCGTTCAAACCACAAACTCTTAGAAGATTCACTCTCCTTATACTTAGGTCGGCATTGTGCCTTTTGTATTCAATCCCAAAGCAACTTCTGTGTTTCAAGAAAATGCGAAAGTCCAAGGGATACAGTAAACCTGCACTGGTCGATCGGAATCTAATACTGTTCCGCCAGGAGCCGCTCAATCCACAAACTCTTAGAAGATTCACTCTTCTTGTACTTTAGTCGGCCTTGTGACGTCTGTATTCAATCCCCATGCAATTTTGGTGTTTCATGGTCAATGTGAAGGTCCAATTGATACAGTAAACCTGCACTGGTGCATCGGAATCTAATACTGATCCCCCAGGAGCCGCTAATATCACAAACTCTTCGATAATTCATTCTTCTTGTACTTATGTCGGAATTGTGCATTTTGAATTCAATCTCAATGCGATTTCTGTGTCTCATGGTCAATGTGAAGGTCCAAGGGATACAGTAAACCAGCTCTATTGCATCGGAATCTAATACTGGTCTCCCAGGGGCCGCTCACACCGCAAACTCTTAGAAGATTCACTCTTCTTTTACTTAAGTCTGCATTGTGCCTTTTGTATTCAATCCCGAAGCAATTTCTGTGTTTCATGGGCAATGTGAAGGTCCAAGGGATACAGTAAACCTGCACTGGTTCATCGGAATCTAATACTGGTCTCCTAGGCGCCGTTCAATCCACAAACTCTTAGAAGATTCACTCTCCTTATACTTAAGTCGGCATTGTGGCATTTGTATTCAATCCCGTTGCAACTTCTGTGTTTCAAGAAAATGTGAAAGTCCAAGGGATACAGTAAACCTGCACTGGTGGATCGGAATCTAATACTGGCCTCCCAGGTGCCGCCCAAACCACAAACTCTTAGAAGATTCACTCTTCCTGTACTTAAGTCCGCATTGTCCTCCTTGTATTCAATCTCGAAGTAATTTTTATGTTTCATGGTCAATGTGAAGGTCCAGTTGATACAGTAAAACTGCACTGGTGCATCGGAATCTAATACTGATCCCGCAGTAGCCGCTAATAACACAAACTCTTCGATGATTCATTCTTCTTGACCTTATGTCGGAATTGTGCATTTTGAATTCAATCTCAATGCGATATCTGTTTCCCATGGTCAACGTGAAGGTCCAAGGGTTACAGTAAACCAGCACTATTGCATCGGAATCTAATACTGGAGCCCCAGAGCCGATCACACCACAAACTCTTAGAAGATTCACTCTTCTTGTACTTAAGTCGGCATTTTCCCTGTTGTATTCAATCATAATGCGATTTCTGTGTTTCATGGGCAATGTGAAGGTCCAAGGGATAGAGTAAATTCTGCACTGGTGCGTTGGAATCTAATACTGGTCTCCCAGGAGCCGCTCAAACCACAAACTCTTAGAAGATTCACTCTTCTTGTACTTCAGTCGGCGATGTGCCTTTTGTATTCTATACCTTTGCAATTTCTGTGTTTCATGGTCAATGTGTAGGTCCAAGGGATACAGTAAACCTGCACTGGTGCATCGGAATCTAATACTGGTCTCCCAGGAGCCGCTCAAGCCACAAACCCTTAGAAGATTCACTCTTCTTATCTTGAAGACGACATTGTGCTTTTGTATTCAATCCTGATGCAACTTTTGTGTTTCAAGTCAATGTGAACGTCCAAGGGATACAGTAAACCTGCACTGGTGCATCGGAATCTAATACTAGTCTCCCAGGAGCCGATCAAACCACAAACACTTAGAGGATTCACTCTTCTTGTACTTAAGTCTGCATTGTGCCTTTCGTATTCAATCCCGAAGTAATTTCTGTGTTTCATGGTCAATGTGAAGGTCCAAGAAAATACAGTACACCTGCCCTGGTGCACCGGAATTTAATACTGGTTTCCCAGGAGCCGCTGAAAACCACAAACTCTTAGAAGATTCACTCTTCTTGTACTTAACTCGGCATTGTGGCTTTCGTAGTTAATCCCGATGCAATATCTGTGTTTCAAGTCAATCTGAAAGTCCAAGGGATACAGTAAACTAGAACTGGTGCATCAGAATCTAATACTGATCTCCCAGGAGCCGCTCAAACCACAAACTTTTAGAAGTTTCACTCTTCTTGTACTTAACTCGGCATTGTGGCTTTCGGAGTTAATCCCGATGCAATATCTGTGTTTCAAGTCAATCTGAAAGTCCAAGGGATACAGTAAACTAGAACTGGTGCATCAGAATCTAATACTGATCTCCCAGGAGCCGCTCAAACCACAAACTCTTTGAAGATTCACTCTTCTTGTACTTAAGTCGGCATTGTCCCTTTTGTATTATATCACGATGCAATTTCTGTGTTTCGTGGTCAATTTGAAGGACCGAGGGATAGAGTAAACCTGCACTGGCGCATCGGAATCTAATCCTGGTCTCCCAGGAACCGCTCAAACCACAAACTCTTAGAAGATTCACTCACTTCATACTTAAGTCGGCATTGTGCATTTGTATTCAATCCCGATGCAACTTCTGTGTTTCAAGATAATGTGAAAGTCCAAGAAAATACAGTAAACCTGCACTGGTGGATAGGAATCTAATACTGTTCTCCCAGGAGCCGCTCAATCTAAAAACTCTTACAAGATTCACTCTTCTTGTACTTTAGTCGGCATTGTGCCGCCTGCATTCAATCCCGATGCAATTTTGGTGTTTCATGGTCAATGTGAAGGTCCAATTGATACAGTATACCTGCACTGGTGCATCGGAATCTAATACTGTCCCCCAGGAGCCGCTAATAACACAAACTCTTCGATGATTCATTCTTCTTGTCCTTATGTCGGAATTGTGCATTTTGAATTCAATCTCAATGCGATTTCTGTGTCTCATGGTCAATGTGAAGGTCCAAGGGATACAGTAAACCAGAACTATTGCATCGGAAACTAATACTGGTCTCCCAGGGGCCGCTCACACCACAAACTCTTAGAAGATTCACTCTTCTTGTACTTAAGTCGACATTTTCCATGCTGTATTCAATCCCAATGCGAATTCTGTGTTTCATGGACAATGTGAAGGTCCAAGGGATAGAGTAAATTCTGCACTGGTGCGTTGGAATCTAATACTGGTCTCCCAGAAGCCGCTCAAACCACAAACTCTTAGAAGATTCACTCCTCTTGTTCTTAAGTCGGCATTGTGCCTTTTGTATTCAATCCCGATGCACTTTCTGTGTTTCATGCTCAATGTGAAGGTCCAAGGGATACAGTAAACCTGCACTGGTGCATCGCAATCTAATACTGGTCTCTCAGGAACCGCTCAAACCACAAACTCTTAGAAGATTCACTCTTCTTGTACTTAAGTCGGCATTGTCCCTTTTGTATTATATCACGATGCAATTTCTGTGTTTCATGGTCAATTTGAAGGTCCAAGGGAAACAGTAAACTTGCACTGGTGCATTTCAATCTAATACTGGTCTCCCAGGAGCCCCTCAAACCCTTAGAAGATTCACTCTTCTTGTCTTGAAGACGGCATTGTGCTTTTGTATTCTATCCTGATGCAACTTCTGTGTTTCAAGTCAATGTGAACGTCCAAGGGATACAGTAAACCTTCACTGGTGCATCGGAATCTAATACTAGTCTCCCAGGAGCCGATCAAACCACAAACACTTAGAGGATTCACTCTTCTTGTACCTAAGTCGGCATTCTGCATTCAGTATTCAATCCCAATGCAATTTCTGTGTTTCATGGTCGATGTGAAGGTCCAAGGGATAAAGTAAACCTGCACTGGTGCATCAGAATCTAATACTGGTCTTCCAGGAGCCGCTCAAACCACAAACTCTTAGAGGATTCACTCTTCTTTTACTTAAGTCTGCATTGTGCATTTTGTATTCAATCCCGAAGCAATTTCTGTGTTTCATGGTCAATGTGAAGGTCCAAGGGATACAGTAAACCTGCATTGGTTCATCATAATCTAATACTGGTCTCCTAGGCGCCGCTCAAACCACAAACTATTAGAAGATTCACTCTCCTTATACTTAAGTCGACATTGTGCCTTTTGTATTCAATCCCGATGCAACTTCTGTGTTTCAAGAAAATGTGAAAGTCGAAGGGATACAGTAAACCTGCACTGGTGGATCGGAATCTAATACTGTTCTCCCAGTAGCCGCTCAATCCACAATTTCTTAGAAAATTCACTATTCTTCTACTTTAGTCGGCATTGTGCCTCCTGTATTCAATCCCGATGCAATTTCGGTGTTTCATGGTCAATGTAAATGTCCAATTGACACAGTAAACTTGCACTGGTGCATCGGAATCTAATACAGGTCTCCCAGGGCCCGCTCAAAGCACAAACTCTTACAAGACTCACTCTTCTTGTACTTAAGTCGGCATTGTGCTCTTTGTATTCTATCCCGTTGCGATTTCTGTGTTTCATGGTCACTGTGAAGATCCAAGGGATACAGTAATCCTGCACTGGTGCATCGGAATATAATACTGGCCTCCCAGGAGCCGCTCAAACCAAAAACTCTTAGAAGATTCACTCTTCCTGTACTTAAGTCGGCATTGTGCATTTTGTACTCAATCCCGATGCAACTTCTGTGTTTCAAGTCAATGTGATAGCCCAAGGGATAAAGTAAACCTGCACTAATGGATCAGAATCTAATACTGGTCTCCCAGGAGCCGCTCAAAGCACAAACTCTTCGAAGATTCATTCTTCTTGTCCTTATGTCGGCATTGTGCCTTTTGAATTCAATTCCAATGCGATTTCTGTGACTCAAGGTCAATGTGAAGGATGCGATTTCTGAGTCTCATGGTCAATGTGAAGGTCCAAGGGATACAGTAATCTTGCACTGGTGCATCGGAATCTAATACTGGTCTCTCAGTAGCCGCTCAAACCACAAACCCTTAGAAGATTCATTCTCCTTGTACTTAAGTCGGCATTGTCCCTTTTGTATTATATCCCGATGCAATTTCTGTGTTTCATCGTCAATGTGAAGGTCCAAGAGATACAGTAAACCTGCGCTGGTGCGTCGGAATTTAATACTGGTCTCCCAGGAGCCGCTCTAAGCACAATGTCTTAGAAGATTCAATCTTCTTGTACTTAAGTCAGCATTGTGCCTTTTGTGTTGAATCCCGATTCAACTTCTGTGTTTCCAGTCAATGTGAAAGTCCAAGCGATACAGTAAACCTGCACTGGTGCATCGGAATCTAATACTGGTCTCTCAAGAGCCGTACAAAGCACAAACTCTTAGAAGATTCGCTCGTTTTGCACTTAAGTTGGCATTGTGCTTTTTGTATTCGATCCCGATGAGATTTCAGTGTTTCCTGGTCAATGTGAAGGTCCAAGGGATAGAGTAAATTCTGCACTGTTGCGTTGGAATCTAATACTGCTCCCCCAGCAGCCGCTCAAACCACAAACTCTTAGAAGAATCAATCTTCTTGTACTTCGGTCGGCATTGTGAGTTTTGTATTCTATCCCTTAGCAATTTCTGTGTCTCATGGTCAATGTGAAGGTCCAAGGGATACAGAAAACCTGCATTGGTGCATCGGAATCTAATACTGGTCTCCCAGGAGCCGCTCAAACCACAAAAGCTTGTAAGATTAACTCAACTTGTACTTAAGTCGGCATCCTCCTATTTGTATTATTACCCGTTGCAATTTCTGTGTTTCATCGTCAATGTGAAGTTCCAAGGGATACAGTAAACCTGCACTGGTCCATCGGAATGTAATACTGGCTTCCCAGGAGCCGCTCAAACCACAAACTCTTAGAAGATTTACTCTTGTTTTACTTAAGTCTGCATTGTGGCTTTTGTATTCAATCCCGATGCAATTTCTGTGTTTCAAGAAAATGTGAAAGTAAAGGGGATACAGTAAACCTGCACTGGTGGATCGGAATCTAATACGGGTCCCCAAGGAGCCACTTAAACCACAAACTCTTAGAAGATTCTCTCTTCTTGTACTTTAGTCGACATTGTGCCTTTTGTATTCAATCCCGATGCAATTTCTGTGTTTCATGGTCAATGTGAAGGTCCAAGGGATACAGTAAGGCTGCACTGGTGCATCGCAATCTAATACTGGTCTCCCAGGAGCCGCTCAAAAAACAAACCCTTAGAAGATTCACTCTTCTTGTCTTGAAGACGGGATTGAGCTTTTGTCTTCAATCCTGATGCAACTTCTAAGTTTCAAGTCAATGCGAACGTCCAAGGGATACAGTAAACCTGCACTGGTGCATCGGAATCTAATACTAGTCTCCCAGGAGCCGATCAAACCACCAACACTTAGAGGATTCACTCTTCTTGTACTTAAGTCTGCATTGTGCCTTTCGTATACAATCCGGAAGCAATTTCTGTGTTTCATGGTCAATGTGAAGGTCCACGGTATACAGTAAACCTGCCCTGGTGCACCGGAATCTAATACTGGTCTCCCAGGAGCCGCTCAAACCACAAACTCTTAGAAGATTCACTCTTCCTGTACTTACGTCTGCATTGTGCCTTTCGTATTCAATCCCGAAGCAATTTCTGTGTTTCATGGTCAATGTGAAGGTCCAAGGTATACAGTAAACCTGCCCTGGTGCACCGGAATCTAATACTGGTCTCCCAGGAGCCGCTCAAACCACAAACTCTTGGAAGATTCACTCTTCTTGTACTTAACTCGGCATTGGTGTTTTCGTATTTAATCCCGATGCAATATCTGTGTTTCAAGTCAATCTGAAAGTCCAAGGGATACAGTAAACTAGAACTGGTGCACCAGAATCTAATACTGATCTCCCAGGAGCCGCTCAAACCACAAACTCTTAGAAGATTCACTCTTCTTGTACTTTAGTCGGCATTGTGCCGTCTGCATTCAATCCCGATGCAATTTTGGTGTTTCATGGTCAATGTGAAGGTCCAATTGATACAGTAAACCTGCACTGGTGCATCGGAATCTAATACTGATCCCCCAGGAGCCGCTCAAACCACAAACTCTTAGAAGATTCACTCTTCTTATATTTAAGTCGGCATTATGCTTTTGTATTCAATCCCGATGCAACTTCTGTGTTTCAAGATAATGTGAAAGTCCAGGGAAATACAGTAAACCTGCACTGGTGGATCGGAATCTAATACTGTTCTCGCAGAAGCCGCTCAATCCACAAACTCTTAGAAGATTCACTCTTCTTGTACTTTAGTCGGCATTGTGCCGTCTGCATTCAATCCCGATGCAATTTTGGTGTTTCATGGTCAATGTGAAGGTCCAATTGATACAGTAAACCTGCACTGGTGCATCGGAATCTAATACTGATCCCCCAGGAGCCGCTAATACCACAAAATCTTCGATGATTCATTCTTCTTGTCCTTATGACGGAATTGTGCATTCTGAATTCAATCTCAATGCGAATGCTGTGCCTCATGGTCAATGTGAAGGTCCAAGGGATACAGTAAACCAGCACTATTGCATCGGAAACTAATACTGGTCTCCCAGGGGATGCTCATACCACAAACTCTTAGAAGACTCACTCTTCTTGTACTTAAGTCAGCATTTTCCCTGTTGTATTCAATCCCAATGCGAATTCTGTGTTTCATGGACAATGTGAAGGTCCAAGGGATAGAGTAAATTCTGCACTGGTGCGTTGGAATCTAATACTGGTCTCCCAGGTGCCGCTCAAACCAAAAAATCTTAGAAGATTCACTCTCCTTGTACTTCAGTCGGCATTGTGCCTTTTGTATTTTATCCCTTTGCAATTTCTGTGTTTCATGGTCAATGTGAAGGTCCAAGGGATACAGTAAACCTGCACTGGTGCATCGCAATCTAATACTGGTCTCCCAGGAGCCGCTCAAACCACAAACTCTTAGAAGATTCACTCCTCATGTTCTTAAGTCGGCATTGTGCCTTTTGTATTCAATCCCGATGCACTTTCTGTGTTTCATGCTCAATGTGAAGGTCCAAGGGATACAGTAAACCTGCACTGGTGCATCGCAATCTAATACTGGTCTCTCAGGAACCGCTCAAACCAAAAACTCTTAGAAGATTCACTCTTCTTGTACCTAAGTCGGCACTGTCCCTTTTGTATTATATCACGATGCAATTTCTGTGTTTCCTGGTCAATTTGAAGGTCCAAGGGATTCAGTAAACCTGCACTGGTGCATTGGAATCTAATACTGGTCTCCCAGGAGCCGCTCAAACCACAAACCCTTGAAGATTCACTCTTCTTGTCTTGAAGACGGCATTGTGCTTTTGTATTCAATCCTGATGCAACTTCTGCGTTTCAAGTCAATGTGAACGTCCAAGGGATACAGTAAACCTGCACTGGTGCATCGGAATCTAATACTAGTCTCCCAGAAGCCGATCAAACCACAAACACTTAGAGGATTTACTCTTCTTGTACTTAAGTCGGCATTCTACCTTCTGTATTCAATCCCGATGCAATTTCTGTGTTTCATGGTCGATGTCAAGGTCCAACGGATAAAGTAAAACTGCACTGGTGCATCAGTATCTAATGCTGGTCTTCCAGGTGCCGCTCAAACCACAAACTCTTAGAGGATTCACTCTTCTTTTACTTAAGTCTGCATTGTGCGTTTTGTATTCAATCCCGAAGCAATTTCTGTGTTTCATGGTCAATGTTAAGGTCCAAGGGATACAGTAAACCTGCATTGGTTCATCGGAATCTAATACTGGTCTCCTAGGCGCCGCTCAAACCTTAAACTATTAGAAGATTCACTCTCCTTATACTTAAGTCGGCATTGTGCCTTTTGTATTCAATCCCGATGCAACTTCTGTGTTTCAAGAAAATGTGAAAGTCGAAGGGATACAGTAAACCTACACTGGTGGATCGGAATCTAATACTGTTCTCCCAGGAGCCGCTCAAACCAAAAACTCTTACAAGATTCACTCTTCCTGTACTTAAGTCGGCATTGTGCATTTTGTACTCAATCCCGATGCAACTTCTGTGTTTCAAGTCAATGTGATAGCCCAAGGGATAAAGTAAACCTGCACTAATGGATCGGAATCTAATACTGGTCTCCCAAGAGCCGCTCAAAGCACAAACTCTTCGAAGATTCATTCTTCTTGTCCTTATGTCGGCATTGTGCCTTTTGAATTCAATTCCATTGCGATTTCTGTGACTCATGGTCAATGTGAAGGATGCGATTTCTGAGTCTCATGGTCAATGTGAAGGTCCAAGGGATACAGTAATCTTGCACTGGTGCATCGGAATCTAATACTGGACTCTCAGTAGCCGCTCAAACCACAAACCCTTAGAAGATTCATTCTCCTTGTACTTATGTCGGCATTGTCCCTTTTGTATTATATCCCGATGCAATTTCTGTGTTTCATCGTCAATGTGAAGGTCCAAGAGATACAGTAAACCTGCGCTGGTGCGTCGGAATTTAATACTGGTCTCCCAGGAGCCGCTCTAAGCACAATGTCGTAGAAGATTCAATCTTCTTGTACTTAAGTCAGCATTGTGCCTTTTGTGTTGAATCCCGATTCAACTTCTGTGTTTCCAGTCAATGTGAAAGTCCAAGCGATACAGTAAACCTGCACTGGTGCATCGGAATCTAATACTGGTCTCTCAAGAGCCGTACAAAGCACAAACTCTTAGAAGATTCGCTCGTTTTGCACTTAAGTTGGCATTGTGCTTTTTGTATTCGATCCCGATGAGATTTCAGTGTTTCCTGGTCAATGTGAAGGTCCAAGGGATAGAGTAAATTCTGCACTGTTGCGTTGGAATCTAATACTGCTCCCCCAGCAGCCGCTCAAACCACAAACTCTTAGAAGAATCAATCTCCTTGTACTTCGGTCGGCATTGTGAGTTTTGTATTCTATCCCTTAGCAATTTCAGTGTTTCATGGTCAATGTGAAGGTCCAAGGGATACAGAAAACCTGCATTGGTGCATCGGAATCTAATACTGGTCTCCCAGGAGCCGCCCAAACCACAAAAGCTTGTAAGATTGACTCTACTTGTACTTAAGTCGGCATCCTCCCATTTGTATTATTACCCGTTGCAATTTCTGTGTTTCATCGTCAATGTGAAGTTCCAAGGGATACAGTAAACCTGCACTGGTCCATCGGAATGTAATACTGGCTTCCCAGGAGCCGCTCAAACCACAAACTCTTAGAAGATTTACTCTTGTTTTACTTAAGTCTGCATTGTGGCTTTTGTATTCAATCCCGATGCAATTTCTGTGTTTCAAGAAAATGTGAAAGTAAAAGGGATACAGTAAACCTGCACTGGTGGATCGGAATCTAATACAGGTCCCCAAGGAGCCACTTAAACCACAAATTCTTAGAAGATTCTCTCTTCTTGTACTTTAGTCGGCATTGTGCCTTTTGTATTCAATCCCGATGCAATTTCTGTGTTTCATGGTCAATGTGAAGGTCCAAGGGATACAGTAAAGCTGCACTGGTGAATCGCAATCTAATACTGGTCTCCCAGGAGCCGCTCAAACCACAAACCCTTAGAAGATTCACTCTTCTTGTCTTGAAGACGGGATTGAGCTTTTGTCTTCAATCCTGATGCAACTTCTGTGTTTCAAGTCAATGCGAACGTCCAAGGGATACAGTAAACCTGCACTGGTGCATCGGAATGTAATACTAGTCTCCCAGGAGCCGATCAAACCACCAACACTTAGAGGATTCACTCTTCTTGTACTTAAGTCTGCATTGTGCCTTTCGTATACAATCCGGAAGCAATTTCTGTGTTTCATGGTCAATGTGAAGGTCCACGGTATACAGTAAACCTGCCCTGGTGCACCGGAATCTAATACTGGTCTCCCAGGAGCCGCTCAAACCACAAACTCTTAGAAGATTCACTCTTCCTGTACTTAAGTCTGCATTGTGCCTTTCGTATTCAATCCCGAAGCAATTTCTGTGTTTCATGGTCAATGTGAAGGTCCAAGGTATACAGTAAACCTGCCCTGGTGCACCGGAATCTAATACTGGTCTCCCAGGAGCCGCTCAAACCACAAACTCTTGGAAGATTCACTCTTCTTGTACTTAACTCGGCATTGGTGATTTCGTATTTAATCCCGATGCAATATCTGTGTTTCAAGTCAATCTGAAAGTCCAAGGGATACAGTAAACTAGAACTGGTGCACCAGAATCTAATACTGATCTCCCAGGAGCCGCTCAAACCACAAACACTTAGAAGATTCACTCTTCTTGTACTTTAGTCGGCATTGTGCCGTCTGCATTCAATCCCGATGCAATTTTGGTGTTTCATGGTCAATGTGAAGGTCCAATTGATACAGTAAACCTGCACTGGTGCATCGGAATCTAATACTGATCCCCCAGGAGCCGCTCAAACCACAAACTCTTAGAAGATTCACTCTTCTTATATTTAAGTCGGCATTATGCTTTTGTATTCAATCCCGATGCAACTTCTGTGTTTCAAGATAATGTGAAAGTCCAAGGAAATACAGTAAACCTGCACTGGTGGATCGGAATCTAATACTGTTCTCGCAGAAGCCGCTCAATCCACAAACTCTTAGAAGATTCACTCTTCTTGTACTTTAGTCGGCATTGTGCCGTCTGCATTCAATCCCGATGCAATTTTGGTGTTTCATGGTCAATGTGAAGGTCCAATTGATACAGTAAACCTGCACTGGTGCATCGGAATCTAATACTGATCCCCCAGGAGCCGCTAATAACACAAAATCTTCGATGATTCATTCTTCTTGTCCTTATGACGGAATTGTGCATTCTGAATTCAATCTCAATGCGAATGCTGTGCCTCATGGTCAATGTGAAGGTCCAAGGGATACAGTAAACCAGCACTACTGCATCGGAAACTAACACTGGTCTTCCAGGGGATGCTCATACCAAAAACTCTTAGAAGACTCACTCTTCTTGTACTTAAGTCAGCATTTTCCCTGTTGTATTCAATCCCAATGCGAATTCTGTGTTTCATGGACAATGTGAAGGTCCAAGGGATAGAGTAAATTCTGCACTGGTGCGTTGGAATCTAATACTGGTCTCCCAGGTGCCGCTCTAACCAAAAAATCTTAGAAGATTCACTCTTCTTGTACTTCAGTCGGCATTGTGCCTTTCGTATTTTATCCCTTTGCAATTTCTGTGTTTCATGGTCAATGTGAAGGTCCAAGGGATACAGTAAACCTGCACTGGTGCATCGCAATCTAATACTGGTCTCCCAGGAGCCGCTCAAACCACAAACTCTTAGAAGATTCACTCTTCCTGTACTTAAGTCTGCATTGTGCCTTTCGTATTCAATCCCGAAGCAATTTCTGTGTTTCATGGTCAATGTGAAGGTCCAAGGTATACAGTAAACCTGCCCTGGTGCACCGGAATCTAATACTTGTCTCCCAGGAGCCGCTCAAACCACAAACTCTTGGAAGATTCACTCTTCTTGTACTTAACTCGGCATTGGTGATTTCGTATTTAATCCCGATGCAATATCTGTGTTTCAAGTCAATCTGAAAGTCCAAGGGATACAGTAAACTAGAACTGGTGCACCAGAATCTAATACTGATCTCCCAGGAGCCGCTCAAACCACAAACTCTTAGAAGATTCACTCTTCTTGTACTTTAGTCGGCATTGTGCCGTCTGCATTCAATCCCGATGCAATTTTGGTGTTTCATGGTCAATGTGAAGGTCCAATTGATACAGTAAACCTGCACTGGTGCATCGGAATCTAATACTGATCCCCCAGGAGCCGCTCAAACCACAAACTCTTAGAAGATTCACTCTTCTTATATTTAAGTCGGCATTATGCTTTTCTATTCAATCCCGATGCAACTTCTGTGTTTCAAGATAATGTGAAAGTCCAAGGAAATACAGTAAACCTGCACTGGTGGATCGGAATCTAATACTGTTCTCGCAGAAGCCGCTCAATCCACAAACTCTTAGAAGATTCACTCTTCTTGTACTTTAGTCGGCATTGTGCCGTCTGCATTCAATCCCGATGCAATTTTGGTGTTTCATGGTCAATGTGAAGGTCCAATTGATACAGAAAACCTGCACTGGTGCATCGGAATCTAATACTGATCCCCCAGGAGCCGCTAATAACACAAAATCTTCGATGATTCATTCTTCTTGTCCTTATGACGGAATTGTGCATTCTGAATTCAATCTCAATGCGAATGCTGTGCCTCATGGTCAATGTGAAGGTCCAAGGCATACAGTAAACCAGCACTATTGCATCGGAAACTAATACTGGTCTTCCAGGGGATGCTCATACCAAAAACTCTTAGAAGACTCACTCTTCTTGTACTTAAGTCAGCATTTTCCCTGTTGTATTCAATCCCAATGCGAATTCTGTGTTTCATGGACAATGTGAAGGTCCAAGGGATAGAGTAAATTCTGCACTGGTGCGTTGGAATCTAATACTGGTCTCCCAGGTGCCGCTCTAACCAAAAAATCTTAGAAGATTCACTCTTCTTGTACTTCAGTCGGCATTGTGCCTTTTGTATTTTATCCCTTTGCAATTTCTGTGTTTCATGGTCAATGTGAAGGTCCAAGGGATACAGTAAACCTGCACTGGTGCATCGCAATCTAATACTGGTCTCCCAGGAGCCGCTCAAACCACAAACTCTTAGAAGATTCACTCCTCTCGTTCTTAAGTCGGCATTGTGCCTTTTGTATTCAATCCCGATGCACTTTCTGTGTTTCATGCTCAATGTGAAGGTCCAAGGGATACAGTAAACCTGCACTGGTGCATCGCAATCTAATACTGGTCTCTCAGGAACCGCTCAAACCAAAAACTCTTAGAAGATTCACTCTTCTTGTACCTAAGTCGGCACTGTCCCTTTTGTATTATATCACGATGCAATTTCTGTGTTTCCTGGTCAATTTGAAGGTCCAAGGGATTCAGTAAACCTGCACTGGTGCATTGGAATCTAATACTGGTCTCCCAGGAGCCGCTCAAACCACAAACCCTTAGAAGATTCACTCTTCTTGTCTTGAAGACGGCATTGTGCTTTTGTATTCAATCCTGATGCAACTTCTGCGTTTCAAGTCAATGTGAACGTCCAAGGGATACAGTAAACCTGCACTGGTGCATCGGAATCTAATACTAGTCTCCCAGAAGCCGATCAAACCACAAACACTTAGAGGATTCACTCTTCTTGTACTTAAGTCGGCATTCTGCCTTCTGTATTCAATCCCGATGCAATTTCTGTGTTTCATGGTCGATGTAAAGGTCCAACGGATAAAGTAAACCTGCACTGGTCCATCAGTATCTAATGCTGGTCTTCCAGGTGCCGCTCAAACCAAAAACTCTTAGAGGATTCACTCTTCTTTTACTTAAGTCTGCATTGTGCGTTTTGTATTCAATCCCGAAGCAATTTCTGTGTTTCATGGTCAATGTTAAGGTCCAAGAGATACAGTAAACCTGCATTGGTTCATCGGAATCTAATACTGGTCTCCTAGGCGCCGCTCAAACCTTAAACTATTAGAAGATTCACTCTCCTTATACTTAAGTCGGCATTGTGCCTTTTGTATTCAATCCCGATGCAACCTCTGTGTTTCAAGAAAATGTGAAAGTCGAAGGGATACAGTAAACCTACACTGGTGGATCGGAATCTAATACTGTTCTCCCAGGAGCCGCTCAAACCAAAAACTCTTACAAGATTCACTCTTCCTGTGCTTAAGTCGGCATTGTGCATTTTGTACTCAATCCCGATGCAACTTCTGTGTTTCAAGTCAATGTGATAGTCCAAGGGATAAAGTAAACTTGCACTAATGGATCGGAATCTAATACTGGTCTCTCAAGAGCCGTACAAAGCACAAACACTTAGAAGATTCGCTCGTTTTGCATTTAAGTTGGCATTGTGCTTTTTGTATTCGATCTCGATGAGATTTCTGTGTTTCCTGGTCAATGTGAAGGTCCAAGGGATAGAGTAAAATCTGCACTGTTGCGTTGTAATCTAATACTGGTCTCCCAGCAGCCGCTCAAACCACAAACTGTTAGAAGATTCAATCTTCTTGTACTTCGGTCGGCATTGTGCCTTTTGTATTGTATCCCTTAGCAATTTCTGTGTTTCATGGTCAGTGTGAAGGTCCAAGGGATACAGTAAACCTGCACTGGTGCATCGGAATCTAATACTGGTCTCCCAGAAGCCGCTCAAACCACAAAAGCTTGTAAGATTAACTCTACTTGTACTTAAGTCGGCATTCTCCCATTTGTATTATATCCCGTTGCAATTTCAGTGTTTCATCGTCATTGTGAAGTTCCAAGCGCTACAGTAAACCTGCACTTGTCCATCGGAATGTAATACTGGCTTCCCAGGAGCCGCTCAAAGCACAAACTCTTAGATGATTCACTCTTCTTGTACTTAACTCGGCATTGTGGCTTTTGTATTTAATCCCGATGCAATATCTGTGTTTCAAGTCAATCTGAAAGTCCAAGGGATACAGTAAACTAGAACTGGTGCATCAGAATCTAATACTGATCTCCCAGGAGCTGCTCAAACCACAAACTCTTAGAAGATTCACTCTTCTTGTACTTAAGTCGGCATTGTCCCTTTTGTATTATATCACGATGCAATTTCTGTGTTTCGTGGTCAATTTGAAGGTCCAAGGGATACAGTAAAACTGCACTGGCGCATCGGAATCTAATACTGGTCTCGCAGGAGCCGCTCAAACCACATACTCTTAGAAGATTCACTCTCCTTATACTTAAGTCAGCATTATGCTTTTGTATTCAATCCCGATGCAACTTCTGTGTTTCAAGATAATGTGAAAGTCCAAGGAAATACAGTAAACCTGCACTGGTGGATCGGAATCTAATACTATTCTCCCAGGAGCCGCTCAATCCACAAACTCTTAGAAGATTCACTCTTCTTGTACTTCAGTCGGCATTGTGCCTTTTCTATTTTATACCTTTGCAATTTCTGAGTTTCATGGTCAATGTGAAGGTCTAAAGGATACAGTAAACCTGCACTGGTGCACCGCAATCTCATACTGGTCTCCCAGGAGCCGCTCAAACCACAAACTCTTAGAAGATTCATTCCTCTTGTTCTTAAGTCGGCATTGTGCCTTTTGTATTCAATCCCGATGCACTTTCTGTGTTTCATGCTCAATGTGAAGGTCAAAGGGATACAGTAAACCGGCACTGGTGAATCACAATCTAATACTGGTCTCTCAGGAGCCGCTCAAACCACAAACCCTTAGAAGATTCACTCTTCTTGTCTTGAAGACGGCATTTTGCTTTTGTATTCAATCCTGATGCAACTTCTCTGTTTCAAGTCAATGTGAACGTCCAAGAGATACAGTAAATCTGCACTGGTGCATCGGAATCTAATACTGGTCTCTCAGGAGCCGCTCAAAGCACAAATTCTTCCAAGATTCATTCTTCTTGTCCTTATGTTGGAATTGTGCCTTTTGATTTCAATTTCAATGCGATTTCTGTGTCTCATGGTCAATGTGAAGGATGTGATTTCTGTGTCTCATGGTCAATGTGAAGGTCCAAGGGATACAGTATTCCTACACTGGTGCATCGGATTCTAATACTGGTCTCTCAGGAGCCGCTCAAACCACAAACTTTTAGAAGATTCACTCTCCTTGTACTTAAGTCGGCATTGTCCCTTTTGTATTATATCCCGATGCAATTTCTGTGTTTCATCGTCAATGTGAAGGTCCAAGGGATACAGTAAACCTGCGCTGGTGCGTCGGAATTTAATACTGGTCTCCCAGGAGCCGCTCTAACTACAATGTTTTACAAGATTCACTCTTCTTGTACTTAACTCGGCATTGTGGCTTTCGTATTTAATCCCTATGCAATATCTGTGTTTCAAGTCAATCTGAAAGTCCAAGGGATACAGTAAACTAGAACTGGTGCATCAGAATCTAATACTGATCTCCCAGGAGCTGCTCAAACCACAAACTCTTAGAAGATTCACTCTCCTTGTACTTAAGTCGGCATTGTCCCTTTTGTATTATATCCCGATGCAATTTCTGTGTTTCATCGTCAATGTGAAAGTCCAAGCGATACAGTAAACCTGCACTGGTGCATCGGAATCTAATACTGGTCTCTCAAGAGCCGCACAAAGCACTAACTCTTAGAAGATTCGCTCGTTTTGCACTTAAGTTGGCATTGTGCTTTTTGTATTCGATCCCGATGAGAATTGTGTGTTTCCTGGTCATTGTGAAGGTCCAAGGGATAGAGTAAATTCTGCACTGTTGCGTTGGAATCTTATACTGGTCTCCCAGCAGCCGCTGAAACCACAAACTCTTAGAAGATTCAATCTTCTTGTACTTCGGTTGGCATTGTGCCTTTTGTATTCTGTCCCTTAGCAATTTCTGTGTTTCATGGTCAATGTGAAGGTCCAAGGGATACAGTAAACCTGCACTGGTGCATCGGAATCTAATACTGGCCTCCCAGGAGCCGCTCAAACCACAAACTCTTAGAACATTCACTCTTCTTATACTGAAGTCGGCACTGTGCCTTCAGAATTCAATCCCGATGCAATTTCTAAGCTTCATGGTAAATGTGAATATCCAAGGGATACAGTAAACCTGCACTGGTGCATCGGAATCTAATACTGGTCTCCCAGGACCCGCTCAAACCACAAACTCTTAGATGACTCACTCTTCTTGTACTTTATTCGGCATTGTGCCATTTGTAATCAATCCCGATGCAAATACTGTGTTTCATGGTAAATGTGAAGGTCCGAGGGATGCCGTAAACCTGCGCTGGTGCATCAGAATCTAATACTGGTCTCCCAGGAGCCGCTAAAACCACAAACTTTTAGAAGATTCACTCTACTTGTACTTAAGTCGGCATTTTCCATTTTGTATCATATCCCGATTCAATTTCTGTGTTTCATCGTCAATGAGAATGTCCAAGGGATACAGTAAACCTGCGCTGGTGCATCAGAATCAAATACTGGTCTCCCAGGAGTCGCTCACACCACAATCTCTTATAAGATTCACTCTTCTTGTACTTAAGTCGGCATTGTGAATTTTGTACTCAATCCCGATGCAACTTCTGTGTTTCAAGTCAATGTGATAGTCCAAGGGATAAAGTAAACATACACTACTGGATCGGAATCTAATACTGGTCTCCCAGGAGCCGCTCAAAGCACAAACTCTTCGAAGATTCATTCTTCTTGTCCTTATGTCGGCATTGTGCCTTCTCCATTCAATTCCAATGCGATTTCTGTGTCTCATGGTCAATGTGAAGGATGCGAATTCTGTGTCTCACTGTCAATGTGAAGGTCCAAGGGATACAGTAACCCTGCACTGGTGCATCGGAATCTAACGCTGGTCTCTCAGGAGCCGCTCAAACCACAAACTCTTAGAAGATTCACTCTTCTTGTACTTAAGTCGGCATTTTCCCTTTTGTATTATATGCCGATGCAATTTCTGTGTTTCATCGTTAATGTGAATGTCCAAGGGAACATTAAACCTGCACTGGTGCTTTGGAATCTAATACTGGTCTCCCAGGAGCCGCTCAAACCACAAACTCTTAGAACATTCACTCTTCTTGTACTTAAGTTTGCATTTTGCCTTTACTATTCAATCCCGAAGCAATTTCCGTGTTTCATGGTCAATGTGAGGGTCCAAGGGATACAGTAAACATGCACTGGTGCATCAGAATCTAATACTGGTCTCCCAGGAGCCACTCAAAGCACAAACTCTTAGAAGATTCACTCTTGTTGTACTTAAGTCGGCATTCTGACTTTTGTATTTTTCCCGATGCGATTTCTGTGTTTCATGGTCAATGTGAAGGTCCATGGGATACAGTAAACCTACACTGGTCAATCGGAATCTAATAGTGGTCTCCCAGGAGCCGCTCAAACAACAAGCGTTTAGAAGATTCACTCTTCTTGTACTGAAGTCGGCATTGTCTCTTTTGTATCCAATCCCGATGCAAATTCTATTTTTCATGGTAAATGTGAAGGGCCAAGGTATACAGTAAACCTGCACTGGTGTATCGGAATCTAATACTATTCTCCCTGAAGCCGCTCAAACCACAAACTCTTAGAAGATTCACTCTTCTTGCACATAAGTCGGTATTGTTCCTTTGGTATTCAATCCCGATGCAATTTCTGTGTTTCATGGTCAATGTGAAGATCCAAGGGATACAGAAACCCTGCACTGGACCATCGGAAACTAATACCGGTCTCCCAGGAGCTGTTCAAAGCACAAATTCTCAGAAGTTTCAACCTTCTTGTACTTAAGTCGGCATTGTGAATTTTGTATTCTATCCCATTGCGATATCTGTGCTTCATGGTCAAAGTGAAGGTCCAAGGGATACAGTAAACCTGCACTGGTCCATCGGAATATAATACAGGACTCCCAGGAGCCGCTCAAACCACAAACTCTTAGAAGACTCACTCTTCTTGTACTTAAGTTTGCATTGTGCCTTTACTATTCAATCCCGAAGCAATTTCCGTGTTTCATGGTCAATGTGAAAGTCCAAGGATACAGTAAACATGCACTGGTGCATCAGAATCTAATACTGGTCTCCCAGGAGCCGCTAAAACCACAAACTCTTAGAAGATTCACTCTTCTTGTACTTAAGTCGGCATTTTCCCTTTTGTATTATATCTCGATTCAATTTCTGTGTTTCATCGTCAATGTGAATGTCCAAGGGATACAGTAAACCTGCGCTGGTGTATCGGAATCAAATACTGGTCTCCCAGGAGTCGCTCACACCACAATCTCTTATTAAATTCACTCTTCTTGTACTGAAGTCGGCATTGTGCCTTTTGTACTCAATCCCGATGCAAGTTCTGTGTTTCAAGTCAATGTGATAGTCCAAGGGATAAAGTAAACCTGCACTAATGGATCGGAATCTAATACTGGTCTCCCAAGAGTCGCTCAAAGCACAAACTCTTCGAAGATTCATTCTTCTTGTCCTTATGTCGGCATTCTGCCTTTTGAATTCATTTCCAATTCGATTACTGTGTCTCATGGTCAATGTAAAGGATGCGAATTCTGTGTCTCATGGTCAATGTGAAGGTCCAAGCGATACAGTAACCCTGCACTGGTGCATCGGATTCTAATACTGGTCTCTCAGGAGCCGCTCAAACCACAAACTCTTAGAAGATTCTCTCTTCTTGTACTTAAGTCGGCATTGTGCCTTTTGTATTCCATCCCGTTGCGATTTCCGGCTTTCATGGTCAATGTGAAGGTCCAAGGGATACAGTGAACCTGCACTAGTGCATCGTAATCCAATACTGGCCTCCCAGGTGCCGCTCAAACCACAAACTCTTAGAAGATTCACTCTTCTTTTACTTAAGTCTGCATTGTGGCTTTTGTATTCAATCCTGAAGCAATTTCTGTGTTTCATGGTCAATGTGAAGGTCCAGGGGATACAGTAAACCTGCACTGGTTCATCGGAATCTAATACTGGTCTCCCAGGAGCCGCTCAAACCACAAACTCTTAGAAGATTCACTCTTCTTGTACTTAAGTCGGCATTTTCCCTTTTGTATTATATCCCGATGCAATTTCTGTGTTTCATCGTTAATGTGAATGTCCAAGGGATACAGTAAACCTGCGCTGGTGCATCGGAATCAAATACTGGTCTCCCAGGAGTCGCTCACACCACAATCTCTTATAAGATTCACTCTTCTTGTACTTAAGTCGGCATTGTGCCTTTTGTATTCAATGTCAGTGCAACTTCTGTGTTTCAAGTCAATGTGATAGTCCAAGGGATAAAATAAACCTGCACTAATGGATCGGAATCTAATACTGTTCTCCCAGGAGCCGCTCAAACCACAAAATCCTAGAAGATTCACTCCTCTTGTACTTAAGTCGGCATTGTGCCTTCAGAATTCAATCCCGATGCAATTTCTGTGCTTCATGGTAAATGTGAATATCCAAGGGATACAGTAAACCTGCACTGGTGCATCGGAATCTAATACTGGTCTCCCAGGAGCCGCTCAAACCACAAACTCTTAGATGACTCACTCTTCTTGTGCTTTATTCGGCATTGTGCCTTTTGTAATCAATCCCGATGCAAAATCTGTGTTTCATGGTAAATGTGAAGGTCCGAGGGATGCAGTAAACCTTCGCTGGTGCATCGGAATCTAATACTGGTCTCCAGGACCCGCTCAAACCACAAACTCTTAGAGGATTCACTCTTCTTGTACTGAAGTCGGCATTGTCCATTTTGTATTCTATCCTGTTGCAATTTCTGTGTTTCATGGTCAATGTGAAGGCCCAAGGGATACAGTAAACCAGCACTCGTTCATCGGATTCTAATTCTGGTTCCCAGCAGCCGCTCAAAGCACAAACTCTTGGAAGATTTACTCTTCTTGTACTTAAGTCGGCATTCTGACTTTTGTATTTTTCCCGATGCAATTTCTGCGTTTCATGGTCAATGTGAAGGTCCATGGGATACAGTAAACCTACACTGGTCAATCGGAATCTAATAGTGGTCTCCCAGGAGCCGCTCAAACCACAAGCGTTTAGAAGATTCACTCTTCTTGTACTGAAGTCGGCATTGTCCCTTTTGTATCCAATCCCAATGCAAATTCTATGTTTCATGGACAATGTGAAGGTCCAAGGGATACAGTAAACCTGCACTGGTGTATTGGAATCTAATACTGGTCTCGCAGGTGTCGTTCACACCACAATCTCTTATAAGATTCACTCTTCTTGTACTTAAGTCGGCATTGTGCCTTTTGTACTCAATCCCGATGCAACTTCTGTGTTTCAAGTCAATGTGATAGTCCAAGGGATAAAGTAAACCTGCACTAATGGATCGGAATCTAATACTGGTCTCCCAGGAGCCGCTCAAAGCACAAACTCTTCGAAGATTCATTCTTCTTGTCCTTATGTCGGCATTGTGCCTTTTGAATTCAATTCCAATGCGATTTCTGAGTCTCATGGTCAATGTGAAGGATGCGAATTCTGTGTCTCATGGTCAATGTGAAGGTCCAAGGGATACAGTAACTATTATGTCCTAGCCAGTAATGCGACCCGAGCGCGCTGCCAAAAGGTTGGCAGCATCAAAGTCCGGACGCCGTCCGCATAAGCAGCGCCAGCGAGACAGCAAATCGCCGCAAGTCTGCGCGCGCCACCGCTGGCTTCTCGCTTCTTAAGCGCTGGAGTCGCGAGCGCTAGGACAGTTCTGTATTCGCCGCTCGGTTGTATACTCGCCACCGAATTGTGTACTTGCTAGTCAGTTGTGTGTTCATCGCGGCAGAGTTGTTGTTTGTCGTCAGCCGACGCTGACCTAGCCGCTCCGACTCGAACTAGACAGATTTCTGTAAACACCGAGTTCACTACTGTGTTTCTGTATCTTCATGAATAAAGATAAGTACCGACTTATTTAATCAGAGTGTTTGGGGTTTCGTCTTTCTGTTTACTGTTCCAGCAGACCGGTCGGCCCGCTATTAAAAGTGTGGCGGTGACTTCGTAAGCCATTTCTACAGCCAAGTCTTTGTCGCTACGAACACCGCCACAAAAGTAACCCTGCACTGGTGCACCGGAATCAAATACTGGTCTCTAAGGAGCCGCTCAAACCACAAACTCTTAGAAGATTCACTCTTCTTGTACTTAAGTCGGCATTGTGCCTTTTGTATTCAATGCCAGTGCAAATTCTGTGTTTCAAGTCAATGTGATAGTCCAAGCGATAAAGTAAACCTGCGCTAATGGTTCGGAATCTAATACTTGTCTCCCAGGAGCCGCTCAAACCACAAAATCCTAGAAGATTCACTCCTCTTGTACTTAAGTCGCCATTGTGCCTTCTGTATTCAATCCCGATGCAATTTCGGTGTTTCATGGTCAATGTAAAGGTCCAATTGATACAGTAAACCTGCACTGGTGCATCGGATTCTAATACAGGTCTCCCAGGGGCCGCTCAAAGCACCAACTCTTACAAGATTCACTCTTCTTGTACTTAAGTCGGCATTGTGCTTTTTGTATTCTATCCCGTTGCGATTTCTGTGTTTCATGGTCAATGTGAAGATTCAAGGGATACAGTAATCCTGCACTGGTGCATCGGAATCTAATACTGGCCTCCCAGGAGCCGCTCAAACCACAAATTCATAGAAGATTCACTCTTCCTGTACTTAAGTCGGCATTGTCCTCTTTGTATTCAATCCCAATGTGATTTCTGTGTTTCATGGTCAATGTGAATGTCCAAGGGATCATTAAACCTGCACTGTTGCTTTGGAATCTAATACTGGTCTCCCAAAAGCCGCTCAAACCACAAACTCTTAGAAGATTCACTCTTCTTGTACTTAAGTCTGCATTGTGCATTTAGTATTCAATCCCGAAGCAAATTCTGTGTTTCATGGCCAATGTGAAGGTCCGAGGGATGCAGTAAACCTGCGCTGGTGCATCGGAATCTAATACTGGTCTCCCAGGAGCCGCTCAAACCACAAACTCTTAGAGGATTCACTCTTCTTGTACTTAAGTCGGCATTGTCCCTTTAGTATTCAATCCCGATGCAATTTCTGTGTTTCATGGCCAATGGAAGTTTCAAGGGATACAGTAAACCTGCACTGGTGCATCGGATTCTAATACTGGTTTCCCAGGAGCCGCTCAAACCACAAGCGTTTAGAAGATTCACTCTTCTTGTACTGAAGTCGGCATTGTCCCTTTTGTATCCAATCCCAATGGAAATTCTATGTTTCATGGACAATGTGAAGGTCCAAGGGATACAGTAAACCTGCACAGGGCAACCGGAATCAAATACTGATCACCCTGGAGCCGCTCAAATCACAATCTCATAGAAGATTCACTCTTCTTGTACTTAAGTCGGCATTGTGCCTTTTGTATTCAACGCCAGTGCAACTTCTGTGTTTCAAGTCAATGTGATAGTCCAAGGGATAAAGTAAACTTGCACTAATGGATCGGAATCTAATACTGGTCTCCCAGGAGCCGCTCAAACCACAAAATCCTAGAAGATTCACTCCTCTTGTACTTAAGTCGGCATTGTGCCTTCAGAATTCAATCCCGATCCAATTTCTGTGCTTCATGGTAAATGTGAATATCCAAGGGATACAGTAAACCTGCACTGGTGCATCGGAATCTAATACTGGTCTCCCAGGAGCCGCTCAAACCACAAACTCTTAGATGACTCGCTCTTCTTGTACTTTATTCGTCATTGTGCCTTTTGTAATCAATCCCGATGCAAGATCTGTGTTTCATGGTAAATGTGAAGGTCCGAGGGATGCAGTAATCCTTCGCTGGTGCATCGGAATCTAATACTGGTCGCCAGGAGCCGCTCAAACCACAAACTCTTAGAGGATTCACTCTTCTTGTACTTAAGTCGGCATTGTCCCTTTTGTATTCTATCCTGTTGCAATTTCTGTGTTTCATGGTCAATGTGAAGGCCCAAGGGATACAGTAAACCAGCACTCGTGCATCGGATTCTAATTCTGGTTCCCAGGAGCCGCTCAAAGCACAAACTCTTAGAAGATTTACTCTTCTTGTACTTAAGTCGGCATTCTGACTTTTGTATTTTTCCCGATGCGATTTCTGTGTTTCATGGTCAATGTGAAGGTCCATGGGATACAGTAAACCTACACTGGTCAATCGGAATCTAATAGTGGTCTCCCAGGAGCCGCTCAAACCACAAGCGTTTAGAAGATTCACTCTTCTTGTACTGAAGTCGGCACTGTCCCTTTTGTATCCAATCCTAATGCAAATTCTATGTTTCATGGACAATGTGAAGGTCCAAGGGATACAGTAAACCTGCACTGGTGTATCGGAATCTAATACTGGTCTCCCAGGAGTCGCTCACACCACAATCTCTTATAAGATTCACTCTTCTTTTACTTAAGTCGGCATTGTGCCTTTTGTACTCAATCCCGATGCAACTTCTGTGTTTCAAGCAATGTGATAGTCCAAGGGATAAAGTAAACCTGCACTAATGGATCGGAATCTAATACTGGTCTCCCAGGAGCCGCTCAAAGCACAAACTCTTCGAAGATTCATTCTTCTTGTCCTTATGTCGGCATTGTGCCTTTTGAATTCAATTCCAATGCGATTTCTGTGTCTCATGGTCAATGTGAAGGATGTGAATTCTGTGTCTCATGGTCAATGTGAAGGTCCAAGGGATACAGTAACTGTTATGTCCTAGCCAGTAATGCCACCCGAGCCCGCTGCCAAAAGGTTGGCAGCATCAAAGTCCGGACGCCGTCCGCAAAAGCAGCGCCAGCGAGACAGCAAATCGCCTCAAGTCTGCGCGCGCCACCGCTGGCTTCTGGCTTCTTAAGTGCTGGAGTCGCGAGCGCTAGGACAGTTCTGTATTCGCCGCTCGGTTGTATACTCGCCACCGAATTGTGTACTTGCTACTCAGTTGTGTGTTCATCGCGGCAGAGTTGTTGTTTGTCGTCAGCCGACGCTGACCTAGCCGCTCCGTCTCGAACTTGACAGATTTCTGTAAACACCGAGTTCACTACTGTGTTTCTGTATCTTCATGAATAAAGATAAGTACCGACTTATTTAATCAGAGTGTTTGGGGTTTCGTCTTTCTGTTTACTGTTCCAGCGGACCGGTCGGCCCGCTATTAAAAGTGTGGCGGTGACTTCGTAAGCCATTTCTACAGCCAAGTCTTTGTCGCTACGAACACCGCCACAAAAGTAACCCTGCACTGGTGCATCGGAATCTAATACTGGTCTCTCAGGAGCCGCTCAAACCACAAACCCTTAGAAGATTCACTCTT